>NC_082691.1:32394382-32994382 GCF_949987515.2 Delphinus delphis | reverse complement strand
GTTGTTGGCTCTCCAAAAGAACTGGAAGTCCTCTTACGGCCCAGAAGTCTCACAGTGTCGTGTCTCCCATGTTCTATTGATCAAAGTAAATCACAGGGTCAACCTAAATTCAAGTGAAACACAGACTCCACTCCCTGGCTGAAAGAGCATCATGACTGTCCTGGAAATGTTGATGGTCATTTGTTTGCTGAAAAGCTGCTACAGTGGCTGACTCCTAGAAGCTGCTTCAAATTCCTCCACTTAACCAATGAATATTAGACAACTGCCTCAAAACAAGAGAGAGTTACTTTATTTTATTGACTGTAAAATGTCACTGATTTTAAGATGCACATTGTCTATATATAATTTAAAGAGAAAAAGGTCACCAAGCAAACCATAACATGACAAAAATTGTGATGCATCTCAATTGCAGAGATATCAAAAGGTGGGGAAAATGTGCATGTGAGAGTCAGTGAAAAATGGTAAATATCTGATACATAACTCAACAGGATTCTAAGATGAAAGGACAAAAAGCCAAGGTTTACCTGAGAAAACCATAATTCAAAAAGAGTCATGTACCACAATGTTCATTGCAGCACTATTTACAATAGCCAGGACATGGAAGCAACCTAAGTGTCCATCGACAGATGAATGGATAAAGAAGATGTGGCACATATATACAATGGAATATTACTCAGCCATAAAAAGAAACGAAACTGAGTTATTTGCAGTGAGGTGGATGGACATAGAGTCTGTCATACAGAGTGAAATAAGTCAGAAAGAGAAAAACAAATACCATATGCTAACACATATATATGGAATACAAAAAAAAAAGAAATTGTTCTGAAGAACCTAGGGGCAGGACAGGAATAAAGATGCAGACGTAGAGAATGGACTTGAGGACATGGGGAGGGGGGAAGGGTAAGCTGGGACGAAGTGAGAGACTGCCATGGACATATATACACTGCCAAATGTAAAATATATAGCTAGTGGGAAGCAGCCGCATAGCACAGGGAGATCAGCTCGGTGCTTTGTGACCACCTAGAGGGGTGGGATAGGGAGGGTTGGAGGGAGACGCGAGAGGGAGGAGATATGGGGATGTATTATCTATGTATAGCTGATTCACTTTGTTATACAGCAGAAACTAACACACCATTGTAAAGCAATTATACTCCAATAAAGATGTTTAAAAAAAAAATCCAAGGTTTAAAAACTAGTCATTATTTTTATCTCTGACTCCATTGGTTGAGTATCGACTTTCATAGTTCTCATCCTGATTAAGGCACTTATCCTGGCCATGGCTGATAGAAGAGGGCCGTAAGGGAGCAGTATTTACCTCTTACCTCCTCATCAAACCATGGGGACAGACAACCCACAGGACTCAGGAGAATAATTGAATATTTATAGCTCAAAGAGAAAAGCTACACTCTGTTGGGAAGTTGATTCCTCCTTTTGGTTGTTTTGCGCCACTCAGCTCCACCAATACACCTAGACCTTATAATTTTTTTTAATTAATTAATTGAATGTTTTTTACCATTGAATAAGTCCTCGTTACTTTCACAGTGGCTTCATAGATGCCATACACTGTCATAAAAGCAGTGATTACTGTATTTCCCAATTTAATCAATGCTTACTGGGTCCCTATTGTGTGCCATACAGTGTGCTATATGCTACAATGGTCAAAAAGACAGACACACAATCTTCCCTCTTATAACTCACAGTCTAAAGAGGGTGGCAGGCAGCGGTGGCAACGTGAAATAAACATCTTAAATCATGACAGATCCTGTAAGCACTATGAGGGAAATAAAGAAGGTGAAGAGGGAAAATAAGAGGAACCTCTTTCAGACAGAAGTGATCGTGCAAGAGCATTCTGAGGAAGGGACATTTAAGCAGAGACCTAATAAAAAGGCTGAGCTACACAAAAAGCCAAGGGAAGGTGTTCTAGACCGGAGAGAAGACACAGCAAGTACGAAGTGGCAAAGAGCTTGGTACATTCTTGGAACTGAAAGTAGATTGATATAATTGGAGTACAAGGAGCAAAATTCTCTAAAGACCATAAAAACCACCCAAAAATGGATGTTCAAATTTCTCCTATGTTCTACACAGGCAAAACAAACAAAACGTCTTTAAAAAACAAAACAACAACAAAAACCAACTGGATGCAGAATTTTACAAGCCTATAAACATCTCTGGGAGGAAAAAATGGGCCCTGAGCTATTTTGTTCTTTTCCTTCTTAGACTGTGATGAATAAATCCAATAAATTGGATTTATACGAGCTTATTCACTAAGTCAGTGTTTCTTAAATATGAGTAATGAAGCAACCAGTTTAAGGAAAAATACTTTAAACTGTCAGTGTTCATTTAAATCATTTTAATTATAACGTTTCTTTAAGACGAATGAAGTGTAAATGCCTTATGCTTACAGCTCTTATGCAAATCTAAAACTAAATCAAGTTTACAAATTAAATACAAACTAAGCTACATAACCAATAAAGTGCAAATTATTGGCATTAACGGAGAGTAATGGATGATGTTATTTGCTGCCACCGAATTGCCAGTGTTTGGTTACTACGGTTTCATATCACTTGTAGAAAACTTGGACCATCATTTGAACTTTTATTGTCACTATCCTCATTGTTCATCTTTTTAAAAAATAAGCTTTCTTTTAACAACTGACCCATTACCTTGAAGGGCCAACGCACACACTCCAAAATACAATATTGAAATTAAAAAATACTAATTAACCAAAAAATTCTTTGTTTTTCACTACTGCATTTACTGCTATCTAACCATTGCTAATTTGTATATTAAAAGATGAGATTTCACGATATAGCCACTGACTTTGTGAATATGAACTGATGGCCAGCTCTGGGGTCCTTACAGTTTCACATGCCAGTGATGGGGCCATTCCATTCTCCCACCACCTTTCTTTACGGAATGACTGCAAAACTTTAGAGTGCATTAATGTAACGTAATTTGGCTTTACTTGGTATTAACATGACTATATGTACTATGCCAATGCCCCTATGAAATTGCATGGAGTACTTCAATAAAAGGAGTAGTCCAAGAGTTCCACAATGTGCTATTACTTTAAGATGATCATAAATATGAAAATCCAAAAATGTTTAATTCCCATAGATTTTGTGGACTCAGGAAATATGTCAGAAGATTCAAATATGTCAGGTTGAGAAATGGTGCACATATTAATAATGGGGTTAAATGAAAGAAAATCTCATCTGAACTGTTTTACAAGATCAGGAGCAATCAACCCAATGTGATTATAGCCAGACTAATGCATGCCACAAAGACAGCATGGGATATTTGGGCAGTTTAGAAAGAATGTGAATAAGGAAGTGTAAAGAAAAAAAATGTACTAGCTAATAATAATGATTAGCACTTATTACATGTCTACTGTCTCAGGCATTGTGTTAAGTAATTAATAAATATTAATGATGATTTTTAAAATGCAGTTCATTTATTAGCTACCACAGACATACCCAACAGAATCACAGAGCTCCAATCAGGTAACTTAAAAAAAAAAAAAAGGCAGGAGAGTAATTTGTTTCTAATTTAACATATCAAGTCTCTGAATCTAAAGATCTTGAAGAGAATTTTCCTGCCCAATTTCCAGAGACCCAATCTCGTTCTCAGTTTCAAACTTGAATATCAGTACACATCTCAAACTTAGGGCATCAATGATAGATGGTGTCCCAGGTTGACTGCCAACAGCTCTTTCCCTCCCTGTACATGGACGCTGCTCCTTTTGCATCAGGAGGTGATGTTCTACTCCTCTCCCCTTGAACATGGACTGGCCTTAGTGGCTTACTTCACCAGTACAATAGAGCAGAAGTAACAGCTTGGCACTTGTAGAGCTAGGTCATAAGAATCCATGGTGGAACTTCTGCCTGGCTCTCTTGGAATGCAACTACCTGGGATACTCGCTCTTGGAACCCAGCTCCCCTACTGTACGAAGGTCAAGCAGCATGTGCTGGCACTGCCATTGACGGGTCCAGCTGAGCTCCCAGCAAATGGCCAGCATCACCTGCCGGCCATACGAATGAGCCCCGCATGTCTCACTGCAACTGCCAGAGACAAACAACCAAGAATCACCGAGCTGAGCCTAATCAAACTTCAGAAACATGAAAGATAACAATACATTGTAGTTTTAAGTCACCAAGTCTTGGGGTGGTTTGTTGCATAGCAACCGGTGACTATAATAGTACCCCAAACCAAATCCTTCATTTCCCATCACAAAACCTGCCCTTCTCTTGCACATCCCATCTCAGGAAAATGCTTCCTCCTAATTAGGTAAAATACCTTAGAGTCATCCTTGATCTCTTTTTCAGAAATGCTACGTCCAATCCATTGGCAAATCCCGTCAGCTCAGTCACGACATTATATCCCACATTTCTTCATTTATTATTTCTTCTGCCCCTCGCATCCTTATCCAGGCTGCAGTTACCTCTCACCAGAGCTTCTGCAGGAGCAGCTGGGCAGCAGCCAGAGTCCTTTAAGAACAGAAGTCTCTCCTCTGCTCAAAGTTCTCTTGGCACTCTTAGAATATACCCAAAGCCCTGGCCTTGGCCTAAAATGTACTCCAGGACCTGGCTCCTACTTCCTTCCAACATCATTTCCCATCACTCTCTCCTCTGCACACTCTTCAGCCCGAGAGGCCCTCTTGCTGTCTCTTGAATGTGCTGATCAGTCCTCCTCCTCAGGTACTTTACACTCACTTCTCCCTCAGCCTCTTGTACTCCGTTGCGATACGATTATGGTCCCTTCATGCATGTCTCTGTGCACACTGCTTCCCCTCAAGGAAGCCCTCCCCTGACCATCCTAGCGATAATGGCACCCCTTGCCTTTCTCCATCCCCTAACACTGCCTTAGTTTTCTTCATCATATTTCCATCACCTACCTTTGCTATTGATCTCTTTGCTTGCAGTCTATTTGCCCCACTCGAATGGAAACTCCCTGAGGACAAGGATTTTGTCCGATTTGTTCACTGATACATCTTGAGTGCCTAGAATAATGCTTGGCACAAAATAGGGCCTCAATAAATATTTGTTGAATGAGTGAATGATCCCTGGACCCATTTCCCAAAGTGTCAATAAGTAGGGGCATGCATCTGCCTTCCTGACATGTAAGCTAACGTTTTCCTTACTTCCTTCAGCTCTGAACGTCAAGACACATGACTTTTCCAGGCTGACATGGGGTAGAAACGAGCACACAATCATTCCCATGTATTCCACTCTACTTTCTTTGCCCTCAGTACCATCTGGATATTGAGTTCGCATTGTGCGACCAGAAATCCTTCACCCAATCCTAATTTCCTGGAGCTCAGGTTCAGACTAGACTTTGTGGAGCAGCCCATGCAAGTGCAGATGGCTGACCCTGGTCATCTGTCTATTTAATTACTGTTGGTAGATCCCCTGCTGTGTCCCAGGCCCTGTACAGAGAGCTGGGGATATACTAGGGAATAAGACAGACTGTGCTCCATCTACTCAAAGCTGGAATTTTAAGGAATGCCTGAAAGATAAGGTAACTGGAGAATAATGGTCAAAGGTGCCAAGGAAGCCACCTAGAAGCCCAGACTGCATTCTGTGGGGCACCCCAGAGCTCCCCTGGATCCTCAGAGGTCCTGCCGCCTTCCGTCAACCTGAGACTAGACCAGATTTCCTACCGTAACTGCCCCTTTGCAGATAATAAAACCTCACATTTGCATGGTACTCTGAGGAATGATAACAGCCAGCATTTATTGGTGCCAACACCATGAAGAGCACAAAACAGCATCCCACTCTCACTTACCTCACAATTAACTTGGGAGGTGGGGCCCATCATCCCTATTTACAGGTAAAAAAACAAGCTCACAGAGGTTCAATGATTTGACACACAGCTAACATAGAGCAGACAGAACCCATATCGGCCTGACTCCAAAATTTATGCTTTTTTCCTTAACGCCACATTGCTGCCTATTAAAAATTACAATAAAATGCCCTGGTGTCAATACTTTTACAAGTTCATGTCTGTTATCTCTTTTTGTCATTACGTATCCTCCTAAGTCAGCAGAGTCGAGGGTTGCTACCCCCATTTTGCAGAAGAGAAAAGTCGGTCCAGTTAGGCAAGCAGAATGAAAGTCATTTAGGATTACCAGGCAGGACTGTGTATTCGAAAGTATTTCCCACATCAGCTGCCTTTGCACCCAAAGTACATAAAGATCTATTTCTTTGCCTAACAATCTGCTTAGGTCTCCAACTGATTCTTATTAAAATGTGAGTACTCTTAGGAGGGCTTATACCCCAAGCAAACCGTCAGGTACTATCAGGGTCTGTCTGAGAGTCAATACAGAAAGTTATTGCTTCCAATGTAAGGCATCCATGGGGAGAGTTCTAGGCACAAACTCCTTCTTCAGAAAACCACTTGGACTGGGCCCTAACTGGAGATGCTCCCTGACTGGCAACGGTTACATGACTACATTAACAAGTGAGCCAGCCAGACCCAGGACCCCTGGCCTCCTGACTCCAGAGCTTTTGTCTCTGTATGACTCAGCTACTACCTCGAGCTCACTCTAGTCTGAACCCATCATCTTGGCACTCTTAGGGGACCCATGCAATGCCTGAGGATCTACAGCTAACCAGAACAGACCCAGGGAAATAGCAAGAGAGCTCTCAAACTCCATCTGGTGCAAAGATTCATGTTCTTTTGAAGTTTGTTCTCTTATTCTGTAAATGCTTGGACTTTAAGGGTGTGTTACTGATATGGAATCATTTGCAGTGAATAGAAGGGCCACCAACAGAACCTACTTGTGTCTCCCTGCTGGAAGACAGAAGCACCACTCGGGGAAGTGCTCCAAATCCCTGGGACAGACACCTGTGGCTCAAGGGGTCCTTCCTCGGCAGTTTTCTCTGTATGATACTGGCTGTAGCCAGCACACTCGCCAAATTCCACACAACAAAGATGCTTTGCCCACACACCGCGAGGGCCCTGGGAAACCCTGTGTCAGAGCCAAACGGCTGTAAACTTTCAGGCCTTTCAAAGCATTTTTAAAGCCCGGAAGGGCAGTGTATTACCTGTATTTACCCAGGACCATGAAGGCAAACCACATTCATGAATATTTTCAGCAGCTGGGGCTGTCAGAAGAGCAAGACACATGACTAAATATACCCAGGCCAGTTTCCCTATGCTATTAGGAAGGGTTTATTTTGGCTTTGTTTTGTTCTTGTTTTTAGATCCTATTACCTTCAAATGGCAATCATACTGAAGGAAATAAGCTCTATAATAATAAACACCTTTTCTATATCATGAACTATTATCGAACTTTTCCCTATATTTACTTTCTCTAGAATTCCCAAATTCCTATGGAACACATCCCTAGTGAGACTTTCAGTTGGTGGAATCTTTTGTGAAGATTCAGCGATGGGAGTCACCAGCTCATATAAGAAAGCAGACACAATTTCCCACAACTATTAAAGTCCTCTCTATACTTCTTATGTGTCTTAATCAACCACTCTAAACTCCAATCTATCATTTTCTTTTTCAAAAAGAACAAGAATCATTTAACTAAGGCATCTCAGGGACTAATATAACAATATCTAACATACATTAAATGCTCAGTGTTTTAAGTGCTTTACATAAATTCTCCCTTTGAATTCTGACAGCAACTTTGTCTGGTACACACCATCATCATCATCACCTCCCTTTCACAGATGAGGACGTGAAGACACAGCACATTTTAGTGACTAGCCCAAGGTGACATGGAATTGGTATTCGAACCAGGATCCATCTGACTGCAGAGCCAGCAACTGTAACCACTCTTCAGGCTTGTTTCAGAGGTTGACACCACAGTAGACACAGTATCCAATAGCAAATAGGGGCAGTTCCCAACTTTTGGTTTTCCGATTTACTAATAATACACATATTTGGACCCTCAACTGCAGAACCCTCCTCCACCCTTTGTCCCCCTACTGTTGACACTTCTCCAAAGGGAACCCCCATTCCTTCCCCCAGAGGACTCCCCACCCTCTCCTGATTCCCTTTCTCCATCACTCTGCTTTCTCTAAGCCCAGCCCAGAGGTTGTCCCCTAGGGGCTGCTGAGGGAACTGTTAAAGTGCAGGGCATCTCATGGGACCCGCCCTCCCAGGGACCTGCATTATTACCAGCGCTGCAGTTTCCTTCCATTAAGGGTTCTGTTGTGCTCCCTGCAGTATGCTCTCCAAGAGCATGATTTTCCTAGGAAAACAATATGTTCGTTTCAAACAACCAACCTACAAATGAGCCCTATCCATTCCAACTGCCTGTTTAAGATCCTAGTACAGTGAAAATTCCCATCCAAACTTATCTCTCCAAACCTAAGTGAAAGCTGTCAGGATGAAGTTAAGTCAGAGTTTCCTGTTTCACTTTTTACTGTACTTATGTAAATCGATCATTACTTCACAGTTTCCCAATGCCATAAATTATTAGTCATTTCAGTGTTTAATGGCACATTTTGCGAAATCCTGTCCAGTGCAAAACCACACAGCATCTGGGTTATCTGTTCTGTATTTCCTTCCAGCCTTTCACCGTTTTGAAATCATCTGGTGCTTACTTTCTGTCCTTTATTGGCAGCATTTTCATTCTTCATACTTTCCTTCTATTCTTTTAGGCTAATCCTTGAAATGTCAGTCAGTCCACTGAAACGAAAATTTTTAGAAACACAATTTGTTGTTATTTCTTTCAAGTTGTAAAAGTAATACATGTTAATTTTAAAAATTAACTTTTTTTACTAATAAAAATCATCTTTTGACCTTTAATCTAGTAACTTAGAAAATTGTACCACTTGTTACGAAAATGCCTTTCTTATGTAAAACATAACCCCTTTAGGATAGTAATACAGCAGTTCGCAAACTTGAGCACACAACAGAATTACCTGGAAGGCTTGTAAAAAAACAAATTGCTGGGTCCCACACTTAAGAGTTTCTGATTTAATAGGTCTGGGGCGGGGCCTGAGAACCAGCATTTCTGACACGTTCACGAGTGAAGTTAATGCTGCTGGTGGGAAGACCATACTTGGAGAACCATTGGTGTAACATTAGAGCTCAGAAAAAGCCCTGAAAATCATTTCTGCCTTATTTAAAGCTCTATTAGTTGCAGTTTACAAAATCCTACTCCAACTGGCCTGAGTGCAGAATAAAGTTTATTGGAAGCAGCTGGGATATCTCCAAGACAAAGCTGAACAATCCGGGCAAAGAGCAGGCAGATTGAGGGATGCAGTAGGAGGAAGGGGACCTCCTCCTTGTGTGTGTGTGTGTGTGTCTGTGTGTGCGTGTGTCTGTGTGTGTGTGTCTGTGTCTGTCTGTCTGTCTCTCTTTCTCTCCACTCCCAAATCCAAGGTTGGAATAGCTCTGGGCAAATCATCAAGGGAGAGATCTGATTGGCCCCTCGCCTTGACTCCCTAGGATTTGTTTAATCAGCTCAGGCCACAGGTGCAGAGTCTCTTAATTCAAGTATGGCACCGTGAGAAAGAAGGTACAGTTCTCAGAGAAGAGTGGCGTGGGCTTGGCAGAGATTCTAAACGGCATCCGCCTCGTCACCTAAAGTCTTATTTTTCAAAAGAGAGAACTGTGTTTGGAAAAAGTAAAGCCCTTGCCAAGGAGCACACATCTAATAAGCAGCAAAGCTGAAACCGATCTTTTTTTGGGGGGAGGGGGCTGCATGCGGACCCAAAGCTGGCCTGGAAGTGGCAAGGAGAAATTTGTTTCTTAGCCAGTGGCAGGCTGGAGCTGCTGGTACCAGCTCCAGAGAGCGGAGTGTTAAATATTCAGGAATTTGGCAAGCAGGTCAACCATGGTAGCTGGAAATGTGCCACAGTCAGAGTATTTACAAATGTTACAAACCAGCCCTTCTTTTTTTCTTTCCAAAGAGCCAGTTTACCAGCACACCATTGCCTAGCTCCATGTTGGAAAAATATACAATCAATGTAGAGGCCATATTTCAGATGAGAAACAAGCTCAGTTTGCAGTGTTTTCCAATAGTTGCCATTCCCACCCCTACCATAAGCTGATTGCCCGGGGGCTGCCAGCTACATCCAATTTTGCATATCCAATCCCTCAGACCTCTCTCCCACAACGGCTGGCACTCTCTCTCTCTGCACCCATGCACAAAATGAGCCCACTGTCTCGACCTTGTGCTGCCCTTGTTTCCAGTTCAAAGCCAGTTCCTTCCTAACTGTTGAACGGTAGAACTTCAGTACTACAAAAAGAAGACAAGTCTGGGCAAGGGCATATAAGACTAAGAGAAGTGTCTTTAACAGATTTGCTTTAAAAAAAAAAAAAAAGACTAATAAGGCAGCCAAGAAGCAAATGCCCCCAGGGATAGTGACTGACTATGTCATTATTTAAAGACGGAAATTCGCGTGAAACTTGCCCAAGCCATCTTACTCCAGGCTCCCGTCGTGTGGCTTGGCGGTGCACTACCTCATTCCCATCAGAGGACAAGGGGTGAAAGAAAAAGAAATCTCCGTGACTGTAAGTGATTCCCCAGGCCCTTGGCCTCTGCCACCTGTCACCGAGCCTCTGACGCACCCCTCCACGGTCACGTTGGCAGCGTTCCACGCAACCTCGTGTCCCACATTTCTTAAGAGGCACAAAATGCATTTACTTCACTGACCACAAGGCAGCACTGGGAGCTGGGGCGGGGAGGTGGAGTGTTTCCATCTAATAATGCTTCCTGAGCCAGAGAGCCTAAAACAACACAAAGCAAAACTCCAGTCTTCTGGAGGAATGTTGGGGGAGCTATCACTGCCACTGCCGCTGCCGTAGCTTCAGCAAGAGTTCTTGCAACGTGAGGTGGTCACGAGATTGCCCATGCATCTCTCCACGGCAGATCTGAAGTTACCATTTAGAAGACTGGAAAAATACGACGATGGCAAAACAAATTAGGTCCTGGGACTTAATGTCCATGGAGATAGAAGCGTTTTTACACATTGTAATGCTCTAGCTCCTTCCTTTCCTTTTCCTTTTTTCTTCCTCCTTCTGCCTTCTCATCCTCCTCTGTATTCAAAATCTGCCCCCCTGCCCCATCTTATAGTCATTGAACTTCCATGGTGAGCTCCTACCAACATACTCAACTAGGTATTTTGAGAAACACAAAAATGTGTGTTGAGGTGAAAAGAATCCCGGCACATGGATCGAGCCACCTCCCTCTCTAAAATCAGCCTGCCTCAACTAACCCACTATTTCCACAACAATCCCTGTTGAACACACTGTTCTCAGTGGTGGGGGTTATCATATGCTCCGGGCCCCTGAAATCTCCCGGGGTAGGCAGATACCTGGAAAACTAAGGAGAACCTGGAGAAATACCTGCTACAAAGTGGTACCTACAAAGTGCTAAGGTCACTGCATCTAGTTTTATTAAATCACACACACACACACAGAAAGTGCTGGATTAGTGCATTATGTACTGTAATCTTCACAACAAACCTACAAGGTAGCAGAGGAACAATGCTGTTAGTCCTCTGGTCCATCTGTCCCTCTTGGACTGGGAGCTCCCTGGGCGAGGGCCCTGGTTATGGAGTCAGAGTCTCATATTTGAAGGGACCATAGAAGAAAGACACCTAGCCTAGCAACTTCTTTATACAGATGAGGAAACTGAGGTGGGAAGGCAGTATGGGGTAGTAACTAAAGCAGTGGATTCTGGTTGGCCGCCTGGGTTGCTGTCCCAGCTCTGAACCATAAGCTGAACACATTACATTGCATGTGACCTCTTTATGCCTTGATATCCTCTTCGGTAAAATGGAATCAACACTATTTTCTCTGCCCATCTTCTTGGGCTCTTATGAACATTAAATGAAGGAATGGATGTGAAAACACCTTGTGAAACATTAAACACTATGACAAATATGATAGCTCTTTGTCCTGATCTTTCTTCAAGCCTAACTCTATGTTACACTTAAATGTGGTTGTGTGGGGACAAGAGTGTGCATTCTCTGGAGGCAGGGGACAAACTGGATTGATAGTCATATCACCAGCACTTAGTATAGTGTCTGCTAAAATGTTGCTTTAAACATATTTGTTAGACAGTGATTATTGGATGGGTGGATAAATCATAAATATAACTTGCTCAACAGCAGTTCTGAATGTGTCTAGAGCTATTTCAGGGATAACTCATGAAGGCGCCTTCTGAGGAGTTTCTCTTCCATCTCGAATTCAGTGCCTATGATAGAACTACAGTAGGGCAAGATAGTTAGTTACCATGTCCCCACTACACCAGAAAGATCACGCCTGTTTCACACTATAGCATGAGGGAGGGGGAGAGTGAAGACTTGCCATTCTGAGATCTCACCCTCAAGAGGGTGTTTCTTATTTTCCTTTTGTAAACGCCATCCTATGTTGAGGGTTGGCCAAAGACTGTAGGCTGGTGTCCTGTAGGCAGTGCAGCTGGGATGGATGGACAGTCATGAGAATAGAGCCGTGAGGTCTCCAAGATGCAACAGAGCCACTGGGACAGTCTGCTCCAGGTGGCAGATCCAGTGCTGGGCACACATCCCTGCTCAGGCCAGGTGCAAATTCTGCCGGCGATTCCAGCTGGTACTATGGATGAGACACTCCCTGGAAATGATGTGCTCATCTTCGTCAGCTACTTGATTAATTAAATTCAAGGGCGTTTGTGAAGCACCTGTTCTATCCTGTGCTTGAATTACTGACGTAGAAGTTGTTCTTGAAGGTGAGAGTTGAAATCGAGGGAGTTTATGCCTTCAGAGAGGGTGTGTGAGTTGACTGGAGTTTTGGAGGATACTCATAGATGGCAAGTGGGACAAGGAAGTGGAACCAAAACAGGGAGAGAGAGAAAATGAGAGAAGGAAAGTGAGGGAGTGACTCTGGGAAAGTGACATTCATGAAAGCCAAAGGAAAAAAAAAAGTGGGAGAGGGAGAGATGAGGTAACAGTGTCATATCCAGTGGGGTTATCAAAAGGAACTCTGATGAAAGACCATTAGATGTGGCAATAAAGAGGTCATTAATAAGATGTGGGAGAAAAAGTTTCAGCTGTGTGGTGAGTCAGGCAAAGAAAGCTAAGAGAGATGTAGCTGCCCAGAAAGGTGGTGCTGTTGTGACAGCTCACATGTTCAAGGATTTGGACAGAAAAGAATTGTTAATCTATAATGAGAAGAGGTACCAGGATCAAATTACTATCTTTTCAATTTGGGCAAATCTCAGCACACCTGATGACAGGAAGGAAAGAGTCAGAAGGGAGGCTGTGGAAATAATTTTTTAAAATATATCTATATTTGTCTCTGCCCCTGGTTCCTGGCACAGAACTTCTAAAATGCTTGGAATTTCCTAAGTGATAAGAACACTAGGAACATCCTTTCTTCTAGTAATTGGTCTTCGACCCCAGTTCTTGACACAGAGCTCCTCAATTCCTTGGAATTTCCTGGGTGCTGGAATGTCTTTTGTTCTAATGAGGTGACTCTTGGGGGGCTCCTGGGTAGCTTCAGGATGGGGGCTGGCCACCAGAAAGACCAAGCCATGATGAGAACCTTGGAACTTTCCACCCACCCTCTTTCCTCCAGGCAAGGAAGGGTGACTGGAGACTGGATTAATGACTGATCATGCCTAAGTGATGAAGCCTCCATAAAAATCCCAGAAGTATGGGCTTCAGAGAGCTTCCAGGTCAGGAAGTGCTTGGTTTCCCCCTTCCCACGCACCTTGCCCTATGTATTTCTTCATCTGGCCGTTCATCTGGATCCTTTATTATGTCCTTTATAATAAACTGGTAAACATAAGTGTTCTCCTGAATTCTGTGATCCTTTCTATCAAATTACCGATTCCAAGTAGGGGGTTGTGGGAATTCTAATTTATAGCCTGTTGTTCAGAAGACGGGTGACCACCTGGGACTTCTGATGGGTGTCTGAAGTGAGGGAAGTCTTGTGGAACTAAGCCCTTAACCTGTGGGATCCGATGCTCACAGGTAGATAGCGTCAGAATTGAATCGAATTATGGGACGCCCAGCTAGTGTTGCAGAGAATTGCTTAAGGTGTGGAAAACCCACACATCTGGTGTCAGAAGTACTGCAAGGGTGTGAGTAAAGGAACACAGGATTCGTCTTCCTAGAAAGAGGGGAAGATTCCAAAGAAGAGAATGACCGGCGGATTGGGGTTTATAGGAAAGTATGGGATTCACGTAACCAAGGTCAGAAAGCCCTTCCTCCTAGCCCACAGGAGTGAAATTGAGAGTGAAAATAAAGGTCTTGAAGTTACATTATCAGAAGTCCTCTGAAGACCACAGAAAAATCTGTTAATCAAGTAACACTAAGGAAATGATATTTACAGGGTTTGGGGGTCTGGGTTCAGGTGCTTTAAGGCAGTTCTAAGGGGGGTCTGATTGGGATTGGACAAAATTCACGACATGATAGTTTAGTATTGGTGGATGCAGCAAGGTGAAGTTCAAGTCAGTATACAACTGTTTGACAAGTGAACTGTTTGCCCAGGTAAACAGTCTATTGTCCTGAGAAGAGAGCTGTTTGACCAGATGAGCAAACTATTTGCCCAGACACAAGCAAATAGGAAAGTTATTTATTGGTTTACAGCTCTTTCTTCCCAGACAGGAATTTCCTGGAAAGAATAGCTGTTGTGTTAACAGAGATGGCTGTAAGCTCTTTGGTGCAGGTGGCCTTGATGCTCAACACTGAGGGCCTCATTAAGATTAAGCATGAAAGCAGAAATAGAGACACAGACATAGAGAACAAGTGTATGGATACCAAGGTGGGGAGGAGCGGGGTGGGATGAATTGGGAGATTAGGTTTGACATATATACACTACTATGTGTAAAATAGATAACACAGGGAACTCTACTCAGTGCTTTGTGGTGACCTAAATGGGAGGGAAACCCAAGGAAGAGGGGATACGTGTATGCGTGTGGCTGATTCACTTTGCTGTACAGCAGAAACTAACACAACATTGTAAAGAAACTATACTCCAATTTAGAAAAAAAAAAAAAAGAGTTAGCATGGACTAGAAACACTGTAGCATTGGTTCCAAACTTTGCTGGACACTGAAATCATCTGAAGATCTTCAAAAAAATATTGATGCCTGGTTTCCACCCCCAAACATTGATTTAGTTGGTACGGGGTGCCGCCTGGGCAGCAGGACTTCTAAATGCCCCCCAGCTGATTCTAAAACACAATAGTTAGGAACCACTTCTCTAGAGCTAAAAGAGAAAGTAGCAATGAAATAACCATTTGGGCGATGCCCTGCAGATATAAGAAAAGAAGAATAAAAGATCGATAAGCCACAGTCAATGTATTATTGAGCTTTAATTCAGAGTGTATAACAACTTTTGGATTTTTGTCAAACTAATAGGTGAAAAGAATATCTCAGAGAAGTTTTAATTCATGTGTCTCTGAGAATAAGCATATCTTCATATGTTTAAAAGCCATTTGTAGTTCCTTTTCTGTCAACCATCTGTTCATATCTTTTCATGCACTTCATTTCAAATATCAAGTTTCTTGTAGGTGAATCCTTTTTCTTCTTTTAAAAGTGGGAATCATTGTATTGCTATTTCTGATTATAAAAATTATTATAATTATGTTCTCATGGTATAAAAATTTTTTTAAATACAAAGGAAAAAAGTATTACTCAGAATCTCATTCCCAAGAATACCTAATTTTTTTTTACATTTGGGCGTTCATTCTTTCAGGCCATTTTCCAGACATTTGTTTGTAGAAAAACATGATTCATTCAACATATATTTATTGTGTATGAGTATTACAAGAGTCAGATTACATATACTATTTTGTAACTTGCTTTTTTCACCTAAAGATAGATCATGGAAATTTTGTTCATAGCCTGTAAGTGCAGACAGTTGAGTCAACAAAGTACAGAATGTAATTCAACAAGCAGTAATGCAGTTTCTCTCATCCTCTCTGGGCTGCTGTGTCTGCGGCCTTGATAGGTATGCCGATTGAACTAGTGACATGGATTGACAGAGTAGTGTTACCAAGCGGGATGGACCCTACCTCTTTGCTCAGCTAGAGCAATAGAGTCATTTGTTCAACAAGTACTCATTGAGGACCTACTGCATATCAGCTGGGAATCTATTCTAGATGCTGGGAATGTAACAGGAAAAAGGCTAGACAAGTTCCCTGACTTCATGCAGCTCAGTGAAGGAAACAGATAACAGGCAAGAGAATCTCAGAGTGGGATATGTGTCATGAAGAAAAGAAAACCAAGTGATGTGACAGGGATTGATGGAGGAGCTGCTTTAGATTGAGGGGACAGAGAAGGTCCGCTAAAGAGGAGACACATGAGTCAAGGTCTGATTGAAACAAGGAGCCGGTCTGAGGAAGAGAATTCCAGGCAAAGGAAGTGGCAGATCCAATGGACTTGACTGGATGTAGGAACAGGAAGAGGACAAGCTTGATGAGAAGAGTGAGCGAATGGCAGGGCTGAGGCCAGAGAGGTAGAGACAGTATCAGTCTAGGAACGCCTTGGCAGATAGTTCGGCCTTTATTTAGAAAACAGTGGGACATCATTGGTGGATTGATCTTATCAGATCTACATTTTTAAAGAAATGATTCTAGGACTTCCCTGGTGGCACAGTGGTTAAGAATCCACCTGCCAACGCAGGGGACACGGGTTCGATCCCTGGTCCGGGAAGATCCCACGTGCTGCGGAGCAACTAAGCCCTTGCACCACAACGACTGAGCCTGCCCTCTAGAGCCCTCAAGCCAAAACTACTGAAGCCCGTGTGCCACAACTACTGAAGCCCGCGTGCCTGGAGCCCGTGCTCCGCAAGAAGAGAAGCCACCGTGAGGAGAAGCCTGCACACAGCAGCGAAGTCCCAACGCAGCCAAAAACAAATAAATACATAAATTTATTTAATTTTTTTAAAAAAGATTCTAATTTAGGATTGCCAGAAAAAATATATGATGCACAGTTAAATTTGAGTTTCAGGTAAACAATGAATAATTTTTCAGTATAAAGTAATTTTTATAATATTTTACACAACTGAAAAGTACTTGTTATAAATCTGAAATTCCCTTTTATTTGGGTGTCCTGTATTTTTATTTGCTAAATCTGGCAGCCCTATTCTGGCTGGTGTGGCAACTTTTCTGGGGGCTAGGAGGTAGGCACAAAGCAGTCCTTAAGAGGCTTTTTGAAAAGTCCAGGAAGCTAGAGTAGTGGCCCTGGACATGAGGGGAGGTGAGTGGATTACAGAATCTATCTGGGAGGTACAGCCAAAATGCTGTGAGGCAGGAAGGAAAGTGAGGCATCAAGGATGACTCCTAGGTTTCCAACACCTGGATGGATAACGGCAGAGTAATTCTGATTTCTTTGTTTGTTTGTTCTACAACGTCTGCAGATGTGTGACTACTGAGTATATAATAATAAAAGAAAATAAGAAGCAAAGTGGTTGGAGGCAAGGGTAAGGAACCTCTTTGTTATTGAGAACCAATAATCTTCCATCCCCACCTCCCCAAATCAACTAAGATCAGTACACTTAAAGCCAATTCATTTATGCTCTATGTTTCTTAGACAACTTTAAATTTTTTACTTGAATTAAGAAAAAGAACATAAAATGTTATTCAATAATTAGAATAGGCGCTAATTCTATTTTGGCACTGTACAATAGACAGTTTCTTATTACACAGTAAAGAGTAAATGAGAATGAGAAGAAAGAGGGGTGGAGAGTAGAAAGAACAGAGGCAACATGGGAGAGATGCTAAAAGGGACAAGAAGACAGGAGAACAGGTGAGAGTTTGAATGCGCTTGGCTTCTGAACTGCCTAATGGAACATTTGCTTATTCCACTGGTTAATCCCAAGGCATTTAAGGCACTGGTTTATACTGACTAACAATAGCAGTTTACTAGCCTGAGGAGTGGGACAAGAAGGAATATTTCTTGAGCCCCCTACTAGATACCATGTGCTTCATACATTTTCTCCACTTTCACAACAACCTGTGTTGTAGGCATGTTTACTCCTATTTTACAAAAGTTAGTAACTTGCCCAAAACACAGAGTAAATGGTTCTTAGACTTGGATTTGAATGCAGGCTGTCATCTACCTGAACCCCAAGCATGTAGCTTTTCCATTACACCATCTTCCTTCACGTGGTTTAAAGAGTTTGAGTAATATTTATAATGAATTTCTTTGTTGGCTCTTTTCTTCTTTATAGATTCTCTATTTCCAGAGATAGCCATTCTTTTCCCCCTGCCGCCACTGCTTTCCACTGAATAGAAATAAGGATATTGTAAGCAGCAGAGAAGTAAATATTTCAGAATGGTTTTGTTTGAAGTACAAAAATCTGCCTACAGACTGTGGCCGTTCCTAGGTGGTTGATTCATATTTAGTGGAAAAATACCTTTTTTTAGGAAGACTCTAAAGGAATTTTTGATTGCCTAAGATAAGGCCTAGACTAATCTGAAATGGGGAAAATTGTTTTTAAAAAAAGGTGAACTTCATCTTAATAATGTAAAAAGAGTCTTCCTTAAGCAGAGAATCGTGGATCGGTTTCTGGAGAAGAGAAGTGTTAGGTTTTTGTTAGTTGCTTTAATCAAGGGAGTTTCATTTTCCTCTGCAGTTTGGGAGCTGGGGATTTGAGGGAAAGAGCAAAGATGTGAGTGAAACAATGATTCCAGCAATGAGCAAGAACCCAAGGAGGAAACATAAAGAAGGACTTGTGAAATGGAAGAGCTGAACGTGACCGTGATACCTGAGAGCTTCATATTTTTCTTTCGCACTTTGTAATCCTCTTTGCTATCTTCATCTTTAGGAAACTTGATTGAACATTGTTGTGTAGATTGTGTTAGCAACGCCTTAGGAAATGAAGGATGGCCTGTATTCTTAGAGCAAAACCAGGAAGGAGAAGCAGAAGCCTTCAGAAACTGTCACTAGGTAGTAAGAAATCACTCTCTAGAGTCCTCTGGAATATTCCGGAAGAGGATAGATTTCCTGCTGTTGTGCAGGAACCAGCTTGAGTAATTTAATTTGGTTAAAGGAGGAAAACTGAGAGATTTGCGGGGGTGTCAGATTATACGTCTGGAAAAATTCTCTTAGCAGGTGTGTCTCAGGCAGGAAATTACATACAAGATGAAATCCAAGAAGGTCCTGTGGTTGGGTTTCTCCCACAGAAGGAGGAGAAAAATCCCTGCACCCCTAGTTATGCAAATAATATGTAAATTAGGGTAATTACATGTTTACTTAGAAAATTTCAGTTACCTCATTTTGGCTTCATGAGGAGCTGAGACACCATAAGGGAATGTTTGTCAACAGTCCAGAGTTGTTAGATTTCTTCCAAGGGAAACAAAAGGGCAAATTTCTTATCAAGCGAATGCCCGGGTTGTCAATGAGTTTTTCAAATGCCTTAATGTCTCCCTTCCGCAAAGCTTACCAAAGAATGATTATGAAATGGTCAAAATGTGACCCATAGATAAAATAAAGCATAAGTGAAAATTTCTTTTCTCCCATTTATTTTACCACAGGGTACTTTCTCCCTCTCCCTGCCTCTCTCTCTCTCTCTCTTTTTTTTTTTGGCTCAACAATATGAAGGAAGGGCTTGGATTTTTCCCTGCAGATGATTTTTATCATCACTTCTAGCCACTTCTCTAAATCTGGGCTTTGAATCTATGTCTTGGGAGTGCTGCAGAATGCCTGTCTGATATGGTGATACGTGAGGCTGAGAGCATCAAACAAATGGACCAGCTGCTTCCACAGCTGCATTTGTGACACATCCAGTGGTGCCCAGGCAGCCCGGCAGAGACCCGCCTGAGATGGCTATGGGCAACGAAAGGTGTACGTTGCAGCCCTGGGGGGCTGGGGAGGGAGTCAGGGAAGTGCTGTCTCTCCAAGGACTATCTAAAATTGAGCAGTATCTGTCTTGGGTTGAATTAGAAATCTTTTCTGAACATTAGCTCACCTGGTTAGGAGTTAGGCATCGCCCCTTCTCTCAGCAGACGACGGTGGAATCTGCCTTCTACCAGCAGGGACAGTTTACCATTTTACAGTAGGACTGTCTCATCAGGGACACTTGCTCTGCTGCCCACAGTTTTCCCAGTAAGTACCAAGGAAAGGTCACAATCAGAACAAACTTAGCCACTGCCCTTCAGTTTCAATGAATAGTCCTAATAAGGTGATGATTCCAAGACTGGATTAACTAAACTGAGGTAACTAGGTTTTTCTGAGTGTTTCCCTATTTCTGTTAAAGGTGTCGCCACTGATTGCACCAGCTACTGGCTTCAAAACCTTGGTATCATCTGTGTCTTTCTTCCCTCTCCTCTATCTGATATCTGTCTGTCTGGTCTGTCTGTCTGTCTCTGGCTCTCTTTCTCTTTCCCACTTCTCTCTCCTTCCTCCCTAACCTCTCTCCTTTCCTTTGTTGCTTCCCTGAGTGCTAGTCTCTTTTCAGCATCTGTCTTTCACACTTTCTCTTTCCCTTCTTCATTCCTACCCCTGCAACCATCCCCTGGAAGTGCTATCAGTTCCACTCCTGCTGTCTCTCAAATCCTTCCTGTACCTCCACTCCCAGCCCTTGTTCCAGGCCCAGGTAGCAACTTACCCTTCCTGAGGACAGAAAAGCTGGTCTTGATTTCTAGGCTTTTCTCAAAATATTTTATTCTACATGCGGCTGCTAAATTATTTTCTCTATAACAAACAATCTAATCATAACATTGCCATGCTAAAAAACTCTCAAGGGTTCCCCATACCCTATGAAGCGAAGTCCAAAGTTCTAAGCCTGATACTCTAGGCCCAACATCGTCTGGTCCTGCCCAGCTTTTGCAGCCATAGCTCTCCCTGTGTTCCTTCAGGCAGACACTGCTTCTGCCAAAATGCCTCTTGGCCGCTTGGGCCTTTTCTCAAGCTGTTTCCTCTCCTGAAACTACTCCCTCCCCCCTCCCCTCATTGCCCAATTCCTCCATCCTTACACATCCAAAGTCACCAGGCCTAGTGCAAGCCTGATCTGGTCTATATGTAGCCTTCCCTGATATCCCTAGCTAATCTTCTGAACCCCTATACAACTTATCCACGTAATGTGGTCACCCTAATAGTAATAAACCAGGTGCTGCTGGCTCTGTCTCACATGCTTATATGGACCTCAGCCTCCCCCTTTAAGTTCCATTCTACCAATGTTTCTAGAAGTTCCCAGAGGGCTTCATACATACTCACTGAACAAGGACACTTCTTCCAAGCCACCTATTGCTCTGCCACCTTCCCCATTTGCTAGGCACTGATGCTCCTGCCATACCAAAGGTGAACACCATTCTGTGGCAAGTTGTGGAGAGAACGTGTAACTTCTCCTTCCTGAGGACTTGGGAGCCCCTCTACTAGCCCCCTACAAAAATGCTGTTGAGGCCTAATTGTCTTGGAGGCACTGTGAAACAGTTCTTTCTGCTCCCCCCGCACCCCGCCAATGTCTCCTGTGGATCCACAGGATTCAGATGTTAGGTAAATATGGACAGGACACGGGAGGGATAGGGAGGGTGGGAGGGAGACGCAAGAGGGAGGAGATGTGGGGACATATGTATACGTATAGCTGATTCACTTTGTTATACAGCAGCAACTAACACACCATTGTAAAGCAATTATACTCCAATAAAGATGTTGAAAAAATATATATATGGACAGCACATTGTGCTATACTTGGAATTGGCCTTCCTGCCAAAACTACAGCAATTCTCATCAGATTAAATATGGGACAACTGCTCCAGCTGCATGAACCCCTACTACAAAAGGATGAGGGCTGGGCTGCTCATATATTTTCCAGAAAATGTAGCCTTAATGAGTCACTGTTATTGTTGGGACTGTATCATATCCCTCAGGTATATTGGGGAAGAAAAATGGTTAAGACTCACCAGTTAATATGAACTGTACTGTGCAACATGGGGCTACTGGCCACCGAGTACAGCCATGGGGCTATGGCTACAGAGCGCTAGAAATGTGGCTGGTTCCAGCTGAGATGTGCTGTGAGTACAAAATACACATCAGATTTTGAAGACTTAATTCCTCACCTCTCCCCCCAAAAGTAAAGTAAGTCATTAATAATTTTTATAATATTGATTACATGTTGAGACGGTAAGATTTTGGATCTATTAGGTCAAATAACGTGATTAAAAATGATTCCACCGGTTTCTTTTTACTTACTATGGATTCTAGAAAACTTAAAATTCCATAGGTAGCTTGCATTTGTGGCTGGCATTAAATTTCTGTTGCACATTGCCGCTCTAGAGCAATGATTCTCTAAAACGCAGCAGCAGTGCAGGGTAACTTGCTAGTAATGCAAATCCTGGGGCCCTACCCCAGACCTACTGGGTCAGAAGCTCTGGTGGGACCCAGGAGTCTGTGTTTAACAAACTCGCCAGGTGATCCTTATTCACACAGAAGTTTGAGTGCCATTGCTGCAGAAGGTAAGCTCCAAGGGATGGAAGATAAGATCTGGAGCATAACAGGATCTTCATAAATTTTGTTTAACGTAATTTAATCTCAGTGGTCCCTTTTAAGCTCAAAATTCTTCTGTAGGTCTCTCAGTCAGTCAGTCAGCCATAAAGTAAATAGTAATATTTGCTGTCAGCTGTGGAGGAACAGCTTGCTGGTCATGTCACATGTTGCTCTACTGGTCGGGAAAACTGGCACGTCATTATCAGGACATCTTTAGAAATTCTCAACAGAAATGTAATGAATACAAGGAACATGCCAGAAACAAGAGACAGTCAGACATGAAATCAGCATAGAGAAAAATAAAAAAACCATGCTGATTAAATTATAATGTAAAATAGGTCTGGGTGCCACGCGAGAGGGACTTGTCAAGATATGCTGCAGGGAAGTCACTCTGGCTCTGAACACCTGCCTCCCCTCATGCCTGTGCCCTGTTGGACACAGACTTGGTCTCTCCTGCACAGCCACCAAAAGGTCTTCGTCAGCTGGGGTTCTCTGACACAGACCTGCAGTTCTTGCATATTTCAACTGGACACCTTCTGGCATCAGGAAATTCACATTTTCCTTTCTTGAATAACATGTGCCATTAGGAAGATTCATTAGTTCATGGCCGTGCTTGAAGAACACTAACACAAAAATGTGCCAGGCACATGGCAAACATAGCTTATTGAAGTGTGGGTGGTGACTAGCGTGGAGCAGAAGGGAAATTGCTCTAGCAGACTTGCTTTGAACAACCCCTAAGTGAAATAATGTTCAACCTGTAGTCTCTCAGGAGCTCATACTATGTTTAACACATTTAGTGGTTTTCAAAGTATCGTCCACGGACTTATTAAACGTGCCCATTGTTAAAAAAAAAAATTAAACAATACAGAAGTGGATAAAGTAGAATGCAGAAGTTCTCTTCCCTGATTCAATTCCATCCCCAGACTGTTTTGGATTTTAAAATACAGATATCGATATAGATACATACAAGTAGATATATTTTTTTAAATGAGATCATACATTCATCCAATTTTGTAACTTGGCTTTTTCACTCTGTCAGTATGTTACGGACAACTTTCAATGTCATATGTGTAGATTTACCTTGTTTCATTTAATAGTTGCACAGTATTCTATTGTATGAACAGTTTATTTAATCATAGTGTATTTCAACAACAGTGCCTGAAACATAGAAAGCGCTCCACAAGTACTTGTTATTATTTATAAACATACAAATATTTCCATATTTCCTAATTTATACTTTCTCTTTCCTAAAACTGTTTATTTGCATTTTCTCTTCTTATTTTAATGTAAAAATTTCTAGAATTGTGTGTATTTGAAAGAATAAACTCTAGCTTTCATTTATCAAGTCAACATCTTAATTTTATTTTTGTCTTTATTTTGTCTTTATTACTATATTCTGTTTTCCTTGTTGATGCTCTTCTTCTAGCCTCCAGAAATTAACTGTGTAGCTATGTTTATATTTTTATCCTGTTTTCTGAAAAGGTATTTTAAAGCTTTTTAAGAAAAGTGTTTTCATGTGGTTTGGCTGCAACTACTGTGTTTTAATATATAGTAGTCTCACTATCAGTTTATTTAAATAAGTCTTAATTTCAGTTTTCAGTTCCTTTTGATCCAAGAATTATTTCAAATAATGTTTTTACATTTCCAAACATAAAGTTATGTGGTTATTGCTAAGTTCGAGTTTTATTGCATTGTGTTTGGGAACGTGGCATGTATGCTTCCAATTTTTAAGAAACCATTGAGTTTCTTTGTCGGAATGGGCATTTCTCCTACCACATGTGTTCTCATTGTGCTGATAAGATAACACAACCCATTAATCAGAGAACATGATGCAGTACACGACTGCTGTTGTTTATAATGAGTCTGCCATCTGGAAGAGCCTTTGTGCATACAGGAAACGAACTGTTGCTTGCTCCATGCTGGAATGCACACCTACTTTGCATGGTGAGCTGCTCAGCTAGAATCACAATCTCGTGTTTACTCTTAATGTTTGCAAACTGTGATACTGGCAAACTGCAAGATCAATATCAGAGATGATAGCTGTGACTGAAAAACTCCCACTGTGTAGACTGAAGGGCAAATGAGAACATGCTATGGTTTTGCACGCCAGTTTTGATCAACCAATTTGTTACTTTTAGCTAGCAATAATATTCTCAACTGATGATCCAGATTTATACTCTAGAACTTCATGCCAATAGACACGTAAGCGTATTTAAATTTAAATTAATTAAAATTAAATAAAACTCAAAATTTAGTTCCTCAGTTACACTAAGCATTGTGTTCAACAGCCATATGTGGCCACTGGTTGTTGTATTGGGTGATGCAGAAATAAAACATTTCCATCAATGCAAAATTTTCTGTTAGGTAGCACAGCTTTAGAGGTAGAAATAGTGTGACCGTCTTTTGATGTGTCCACTTGACTAGGTTGCCGTCCTCAGCTATTCAAACACTAATCTAGGTGTTGCTGTGAAGGTATTTAGTAGATGGAATTAACATCCATAATCAGTTGACTTTTAGTGAGGGAGGTTATCCTAGATATTCTGGGTGGGCCTGATTCTAATCAGTGAGAAAGCCTTAAGAACAGAACTGAAG
Source organism: Delphinus delphis (assembly GCF_949987515.2). Classification (NCBI taxonomy): domain Eukaryota; kingdom Metazoa; phylum Chordata; class Mammalia; order Artiodactyla; family Delphinidae; genus Delphinus; species Delphinus delphis. The sequence continues at coordinate 32,969,407 of NC_082691.1, read as the reverse complement.
CTTTCCTGATTAAGAAGAAATTCTGCCTGTGGATGTTTCAGCCATTATGCCCTTCCTCACAGCCTGCCCTACAGATTTTGGAGTTGCCCTACAATCATACAAGTCAATTCCTTGCAATCTATCAATCTCTCTCTCTCTCTCTCTCTGTCCATCTACCCACCTCCTACTGGGTCTATGTCTCTGGTTGAGTCCTGACTCGTACAAATCGGAACTCTCTCATCAGCACAATCTCAAAACTACAAACAGACCTGCCCCAAACTGATCTTCACATGCTCTCCTGTCTCACAGCAAAGGAAATATCCTTCCTCCTTTTAACAGCCAGTTTCTCCATAGCACTCTGGGTCCCATCTCCTCTCACCTTCTCAAAGACCTTGCTCCATTAGTTATCCCTTCCCTCTTCTGTGTCTTCATCTTTTTGTTTTCTGCTGGATCCTTCCTATCCTGCTCTAGTATGAGTTGAAAGTTTGCATACAGGTAGATGGTTTATCTAGAAGTGATCCTAGAATTGGGGACAGAGGGGCAAAACATGGAAAGAAGTAAAGCTAATACGTAGATGCCTATTTTCTTTACCACTTTTAAAGGTACCTGATGTTCAACCTCACAGGTCCTTCCCCACAGATTAATGAAATACGTCTGAAAATCATCCACCCAAGGGATAAGAGGGAATAAAAGCATTTATCCATCAGCTCCCATTGCCCTCTGGTCAAACTTTATCCTTGGATGTTATCTCCCATGGATTCTGGGTTATGTAGGCATGAATGCCAAAAAGGTTCCCTCAGGAGTTCCCAGCCACAAAGCAAAGAAGCCCCAGAGTAGGAGGGCCCCAAGACAAGGCAATGTCAAATGAAACCTATGGGAAGCTGGTTGACTGCTGCTTAGAGCTTACCAAGGCAGTGGCTGGGGGAAAAGGTAGAGCCAAGATTTGAAGTGACATATAAGAGGTGTCCAATACAGTCCCCCCACTATATAGTTTATCTTGTCATAGTCACACATCTTGGAAGATTTGTGTCCATACGTTACTTCCAGTCTTTCACCTTCTACTCACAATTAATTCTACTGTAAACTGGCTTTGTCCCCTCCTTTCCCTCCCACACTGTTCTTCTCAAGGTCCTTAATGATTTCCATGCTGCCAAATCCAATGGACATTATTCAGTCTTATTTTACTCAATATCTCAGCATCATTCAACACAGTTAGCAAACACTTCCTTCTCAAAACATTCTCCTCTCTTGATTTTAATGCCATCACACTTCGAGGATTTTCTCCTAGACTCTCCTTCTCTTTCCTGGCTTCTTCCTTTCCTAACACTGGATGTCCTCAGGGCTTGGCCCTGGGGCCTCTTCTCTTCTCACTATATACTCTCCTTCTTGGTTAATTCATGAATTCTAATCAATTTAACTATGTTTTCTGTTCTCTGTACTCCCACATTGATTGCTCTTTCAGTTCTAGACCCCTATAACCAACCTGTACACAACTACACAGGAATCTTTACATGTCCAACATGGAACTCCTAATCTTTTCGTGAAAATGTGACTTTCAAGAGTAGGAGCCTGTCCTACTTATTAATGGTACCAACATCTACCTAATTGCTCAAGCAAGAAACCTAGGGGTTTTCCTAGATTTCACCTTTGTCTCATTATTGTATCTAATGTAACAACAAGTTCTATTTATTCTACCAATAGAATAGCTCCCAAATCCACCCACTTCTCTCCATCTCCACTACTGCTTCCTTGTCCAAGCCACTTCTCACCTGAACTCCTGAAAAACCTCCTAATGGTTCTTCCCGCACCCATTCATGTTCCTGTTCCAATCCTTTCTCCTGATAGTAGCCAAAGGCGTGGTCTTATAATGTCAACCAAATCATTTTACTCCCCAGCACAAAACCCTTCAACAGATGCTGGTTGTCTGTGGGCTAATATCTAAGATTAGCAACAAGACCTAGAGAGCATGTAATGGCCTGGCCTCCGCATGTTTCTCTGGCCCCATTTTGTACCCCAGTCCCTTTGCTCGTATTTGCACCCATATCAATGTCCTTTCATTTTCCAATAGAGACCAGGCCCGTTTTGTCTTTGGGTCTGTTGCACATGCTCTTCCTGTGGACTGGAATGCTCTTCCCCCAGCTTCTGAAGAAATACCATTCTTTAGGTCTCAACTCCAATGTTTCTTTGTCAAAAAGCCTACCCTGTTCTACCTCTTTGTAGTTTAGCAACATTTATTTTTCCTCCAAGGAACTCACCACTCTTTGTACCCATATTTTTATGTATGTGATCATTTGTTCTTGTCTGTCTCCCCATTCCACTGGGGCAGGAACAACATCTAAGCCGTTCTTTACAGTATGCTTGGCACCTTGCACAGTGGCTGAGACTCAAAAAACATTAACTGAATGAGTGAAGGGAAGGAAAGGGAGAAGAAGGAAGAAATTAATTATTAAAATCTTGTAGGGAAAATGTGAGTCTGAAATACTCTAGCCTCAGCCCCATCTTCCCCGTGGAGATAACTGTGTACTGAACACAGCCCTTGAGGTGTGGACATCTATTCCGTTCCTTTAGGCCTCTGTGTCCACCACATTCTGCCTTCCCAGGCTCCAGCAATGCATACTCAGATTGCCTCCAGCTTTCCCATAATCAAAAACAATTGTCAACACTTAAAATGATATTTTTGAAATGTCTCAATATGTTCCTAATTAACTTGAGTTTGAGTGAGTCATAAACTACGAGAGAGTTTTGAAGGACATCTTTCATAATAACTTAAGTACCTAAATTCGGTATTTCCTGCAATCCCCAAAATACAATATTTACAGGCTTTTAGAGAAAGTACAAGCATTTTTTAAAAAGGTACATTATTTCCAATATGGTGTATGACAAAAGAAATCGATTAAATATGTAGGCTGAGTTAGGAACTTGACCAACTGCAGAAAAAGCATAACCAAGATGGCCCCTTCGCGTTGGATACCTACACTCAAAGAGAAGTAAAGGAGACGATGTAGACAGTCATACCAAACACCTAATTTCTCAAACCAGAAACCTAGGAGTTATCCTTGATTCATATTATTATTTCATCATCTGGGGCAAATCCTAGTCATTTAACATTTCTGTCTTGACGTTATTACCACTTTGTTCACACAACCTCTGAACTATGATGACTGGCAGGTTCAAAATGAAAACAACCATAAAATTATCAGAGAAGTTTGGCTTTCTGCCACTTCTATGGATGTGCAGATATTTCACAATACTTATTTCCAGATTTCACTCAATGCGTTCCTTACTTTGCCCATATCCTCTCAAATCCCTTTCGATTCATTCTCCACACAGCAACCAGGATGATCATTTTAAAACTTGAATTTGATTCTGTTACACTCCTGCTGAAAAAGCCCTTGACGGCTTCTCAGCCAAAATCTGTAACCTGCTCATGAGGGTTGGCCCTGCCTACTGTCCCATCTGCCTCTTACCCTTCTCCTCATCCATCTCCGCTCTCCCATCGCACTCTAGATTCCCAGTTCCTCAAATGCACCAGAGCCCACCCACACCCTGCTCTCTCTGCCTGGAAGTCTCTTCTCGATTCCTCGTCCCCGGCACCTCCACTCCTGGCCTCTGATCTCAGAGCAAGCATCGGTTCCTCAGGGAAAGACTCCCCTGGGGGCTTCCCTGGTGATCCAGTGGGTAAGACTCCGAGCTCTTGGGGCAGGGGGCCCAGGTTCGATCCCAGGTCGGGAAACCGGATCCCACATGCATGCTGCAACTAAGAGTTCGAATGCCACAACTAAGTCCACATGCTGCAACTAAAAGATGCCGCGTGCCTCAACTAAGACCCGGTGCAGCCTAAATAAATAAATAAATGAATAAAAAGACTCCCCTAGCCTCCCATTAATTGTGCTCAAAACCTTCATACCTCTCCTTTGGAGTACTTAAAACAGTTGTAAATTACATACAGTTCTGTGTGGCTCCTTAACTAGTTCCTGATCATCCTTGTTAGAACAGAGGATTCAAGATCTGGGACTTGCCTAATGACCAGCACAGAATCAGTGCTCAGAAAATATTTTAAATGGATAAATATATGAATCACTAGGCAATTCATATATTAAAGTGTTCTACTTACTGTGACCAAAGCCCAACTCCAGTTGAAAACACTTTTGAATTATTTGTAATTATCCCCTGAACTTTATGTTTTCTTATTTATTGTGCTCTTTTATTTCTTACACACAGACTTGAGTTTGTATGACTGTTACTGGATGTGTAGTGTGGGCGAGGATATAGAGGAATTGGTGGTAACAGCCAGGCTGGAGGATCAGGCAAGACTATCATCTTAGTGAGAGTGAATCCCACTGAACAGTGGATGTTAGTGAGAAGATGAGGATTTCAGTCACTACTATGGTTCATCCAAGTGGGTCTATCGTCCAAAAGTCAGAAAACCAGGACTGGGTTGATATTTCAGGGTACAGCCATTTGGGTTGCTGCCTAGTTTATAAACACTGGGAACACTGCAATAGACATTGGCAAACCCAAACTGGTCTCATCTGCATATGACAACCCTGCACCTCCATCCAGAGCTGATTGAGCCACAGTTAGATCTGAGTTAGTCGAATTCTCTCTCCCAGGAATTTGAAAGCAGGAATAGAAAATCAAGGAGACTGGGAATTACTAGTATTAAGTTCATGTATTAGCAGTGGACCCTAGGGCCATTTCTGTTCATGACTGTTCAACTCTTGATTCTGTGAGATGTCTCTGTAACCTTCTAATAAATTTCCCCTCCTTTTTTTGCAGCCAGTCAAAGCTGGTTTCTGTTATTATCAACTCAAAGAGCCCCACAGCTACAAATATAGAGAAGATACCTCTGTGCAGGTGATACTGAAACTACAAACGTGGGGAGATTGTTTTACAAGTTACAGGAGGGAGAATAAGAGGGAGAGAGCGAGACTGGGGTGAGAGAGCGAGAGTGAAAGAAAGAAATAGGGAGAAAGCATGAGTAAGAAAGAGAGTAGGGGCAAGGGCAAGACGAGAGCCAAAGCTGGTGTGTGAAAAGTGTGAAGAGCAAGTGAGAGCGAGGCAGAGACAGAGACATGAGGGGCAAGGGGTGAACAGTGGGAGACTGGAATAAGAGAAAGGTACTGGGACTTGGAGACCCCAGTAGGAAGTTGTAGACTGAAAAGTGAATTGCTCTTGGGACTAAAGCCACATAAAGGCCCTAACTTAGGAAATGAGCCAGGATGGATGGATAGATAGATGGATAGATAAGACATTTAGTATGGAAAAAAATCAATTTAAAAATGGAGGCATTCTAAGTGAAATAAGTCAAATATCATATGATACCACTTATATGTGGAGTCTAAAAAATTGATACAAATGAACTTATTTGTAAAACAGAAATAGACCCACAGACATAGAAAAAAAACTTATGGTTACCAAAGGGGAAAGGTTGGCGGGAGGGATAAATTAGGAGTTTGGAATTAACACATACACACTACTATATATAAAATAGATAACCTACAAGGACCTACTGGATAGCACAGGGAACCACACTCAACATTTTGTAATAACCTACAAGGGAAAAGAATCTGAAAAAGAATATATATATGTACACACACACACACATATATATATATATATATATACACATACACACACACACACATATGGATATGACCTTCTAATAAATTTATTTAATTTAGTTATAATATATATATATAACTAAATCACTTTGCTGTACACCTAAAATTAACACAACATTGTTAATCAACTATACCTCAATTTTAAAAAGTGGAGGAAAGAAATCAGCCCGCAGTAATTCTGACAGAGAGATCCACCACACTCAAGGAACCATGAATGGGAAAACATCAGATGTGCTTCCTGAAGGCTGAGGATTTATTTTTTCTGATGGGGTTTTATATTTCTTCTCCACTTGGGTTTAACCTAGTTTATGATAGGACTTGCAGACGAATAGGAAAAAAAAAAAAAAAAAAAGACTCAGGTAAGGAGGAATCACCTTTGTGATCATAGATCAGAATAAATTTGTTTGAATACTAGGATGACAGAGGCTTCATAAATCCTGAGAACCACGGTGCAGACATGCAAGTGCTCATTTGTTCCTTTTCAGACAAAGATGACGTCTAGACTAATGATTTCCTCACTTGAAAATCCACTGGCTTTTACAGGAAGAGATAGTTCTGGTCAAGTTTACAACGTAGATTTATTGGACCACTTTAGACCTTCCAAGCCACATTAAATATTCATAGCAGCTTTATGAAAAGAATAAAGCTTTTACTATTTTATTAATCATCATACACAACAGCACTTCATGGGTAGTGCATAAAAAAACCTTCTTGCTTACTTAGACTGGCTCAGTTGGCAATACCTTACAAGTCTGAGATATGGATGGAACTGAGCAGTGCTGGGCTCTCAGACAACAGGTGTCTCCCCTCCTGTGGGGCACTGCTCACCTTCCTGCCTCATCGGAACCCGCTCTCATCACCCTCTGAGTTCCTGCCACCCTGGGGCTCTTCTGTCTCCCTCAGAAAAGCTGTCACCTGTTCTCTCTGCCTGGCATGCTGTGTGCCAGACCCTTGTCCCCTCCTTCCTCAGCTTCCCTTACGACATGTTTTCATACCGGGGGACTTCCCTTCCTTCAGAGCATTCCCCAGTGAATTCCATTCATTGGTGTGATTTATTTGATTGATGCTGTCTCTAAAGCATGTAGACTAAAGGCTCTAGGAGGGCAAGGGCTGTGTCCCTTTTAACTAAATTGCATCCCCAGGGTCTAGCAAAATGCTGGGCACATAGTAGGTATTAAATAAACACTTGTTAGTGAATGGATAAAGCTAAGTAATTGCTGTTACATTTTAACCTTAGTATGCCATTTCTAAAAGGACCAGACAGGCACTTATTTGGCAAAGAACACTCAGGAGGTTAGCATCCTTGGTGTGGTCACTGGCTCTTCCCCTTCTTTCCTGCTACATCTACTCAGGATCCAGGTCCTGTCAAGGCTGCTTCTCTACCATTTCTCATATCTGCGCCCTCCACTCCCCTCCGAGGGTCCCTGTCCCAGTAACACCATCACACGGACGACTGCAAAACCTGTTCACTTATTGCCTTGGTCCTCCCTTGAATCCCAAATCCATGGAGTTATTCTGCTCAAATTCAGCCTGGGTTTCCAGTTTGAGATGGGGGCCCCACTAGTCCCTTCTGCAGCTTTTACCAACCACTGATCGCCTTCTATGTCCTAGAATCACCCGTGGAGCTTTGTAGATGATACCAATTATAATCCAGACACAGGTGGGTTGAGAATAGCCTATGCAGTTTTTACCCCAATTGACTTCATCTATCTGAATAAAAGGTACAGGAAGGTACTTCAAATCTGTCCCCCTTGATAGGCCACTGACTCAGAGCCAGCCACGTACCCACAGCGAAGCACATCAGCCACTCCCTGGCCCACTGCTGTCACTCTCCGGAGTGGCTAGTGTTCCTCAGTCCATGTCACCATCCGGCAGACATGGAAAACCCCAGAAAACAGCTGGGCCAGAAGTAAAGGGGGAGGTGTTCTGGAGGTAGTACGTAGCTTCCTAAGAAAAGAGGTCCCCGCAAGGAAAGCACTACAGGTGGATGATGATGAAAAACAGCATGGTAAGGGTGATGCTGGAAAAAGTTTTTTAAACTATGCTGTGGCCCATGGGAATCTGAGAGGGTCAGGCAAATAGAAGGAGAAAAAGTTTCCTCAAAAAGCAAAATCACGTGAAGAGAAAGCCTCCTTGACTTTTGGGATTGGACTGGGAGGTGGGAGTGTTTACAAGTGTACTACGGAGGGGGATTTGAGAAAAGTCATCCCCTGTCATCCGTATTACCTGAGAGTAGGGCCAATGAGATCAGTTTTGCCATATTTGAAATGAGAAAAAAGAAGAAACCACGTAAACCAAAACCACAATAACAAGAAAAACAGAGGTCTGACCCAAAACTCCTCTGGGAAAAAAGGGCAAGGGATCATCATTTTGGAAATACAGAAGAAAAGCAAGCCCCCCAAAAGTGATCTCCTGAAAAATACAAAAGATAAGTTTAGAAAACTGTTTTATAAGATGTAAAATGACTCACCTCCATAGTGAAAGAGGGGAAAGCTCTAAGAAGATCATCTGGCACAAAGAGACTACAGAACAAGTAAAAAGGGAGAGGACAGGTAAGAAAGGATCACAAAAAAATCTGAAAATGTAAAAGCAAAATTCTAATCCGCATTGATTGCAATAAAGAACAAGATCGCCACAGTTGGAAACTGACAGTGGGGTTGGCAAGCTTGAGAATTTTTCACACAACGCAGATAAAGTGTGCTGATGCCCAAACCCCACTCTCGAAAATTAGAGCTTAATTGACCCAGAGTCGAGCCCAAGCATACTTTTTTTTTTTTTTTTTTGCGATACACGGGCCTCCCACTGCTGTGGCCTCTCCCATTGCGGAGCACAGGCTCCGGACGCGCAGGCTCAGCGGCCATGGTTCACGGGCCCAGCCGCTCCGCGGCGTGTGGGATCTTCCCGGACCGGGGCACGAACCCGTGTCCCCTGCATCGGCAGGCGGACTCTCAACCACTGCGCCACCAGGGAAGCCCCAAGCATACTTTTTATTGTTGTTGCTTTATTTCATTTTTAATCCTGATATCCAGGCTACATCTCAGACCAATTAAATCAGAATTTCTGGGGGTGGGACCCAGGCATCAGTATTTTTTAAAGCTCCCAGGAGATGATAATGTGCACTCAAGGTTGAGAGAGACTGTTCTGGAGGTTTGGGAGCAAAAATATGTAGCCTGAGGATTTCAAAGTTATTTTTCATTCATGAAGACGATAAGAGACATAGTTAGGCATGCAAGTACTTACAAAATACCAAGAAATAACTTGAAGGCAGCCTCAACTGTCTAAAACATGAAGCAAAAAAGGAACTGAAAACTACTAAAGCCATGGTATAAAAGGTACGGATCTAGTTTACAATATCAATATTGTTCTTGAAAAGAATAATAAAATTTAAAAGCATAATTTTAAAAAAATAATAAGTCCCCATTTTATATTAATAATGACTGAAAAGTGAGGGTAGAGTAAAAAATGTATATTATACACATACATACATATACACACAAACATATATATGTGTATTTATGCATCTATATATACACATGAAAAAGACAATTTAAGCAAAATAAAATTATTAAGGCATTTATAAAACTTCTTCAAACTCCCACAGCTTTGAGTTAATTTTGTACCCAGCTGCCTGGTCATACTACTAGAAATAACAGTGTAATTAATATGTTTCCCTCGGTGAAATGGAGTACAAATTTATTTAATTTTTTGAGTCACATTTAATCTTGTTTAAACACCACCCACAAAGAGAGGATAAGACTCCTTTCCTACCTTTGCATAGTCAATTTGGATTGCTGCTAGCTGTGGTTATTGCTGCAAACTTACATGGTCTGTTCAAGAGCCACCGTTCATTCTGACACTTTCCTCCCCACTTCACGTGTGGCAACATCTCCCAAGTCCATGCTACACATTTGCTCAGGGCCTCTGCAATTGAGAGCTCAAGTCTGGCTAAGCAGTGTAACCTTCTACTTCCTGGAATCCAAGTACTCTGGGCAGGCTGTGGCCCTTTTCAATTCTTTAAGTTGTAACCATATTGATGGGCCTTTATCCTCAAAACATAAGGACCAGGGGACTTCCATCCCTAAGTGAAATGTGGTAGGTCATGGGAGGCTATAATTCCCATTGCAACAACTAGAAAGAGTCAGCTGGATTGCAAAAGTTACATTTTTAAGGGTCTCAGGAAATGAGGAAGCAATGAGGGCTACATAAACTATAGTTGTTTTCTTCTTCGGGGATATTCGACAATTCTGGGCATGGACTGAGAATTAAACTTGGCTTGTAAAGAATTTTCTTGAGGAAAGAGAAACCAGAGAGGTTTTTGGTAATCTCATGGGGCTGGTGAGAGAAACTAAAAACTTGAGAAGTGCTAAACACAACTGGTTTTCCCCATGGGACATCTTCTGAGTTCAGGGGCTATGCAAAGAAGGCTGGGAAGTTTAGCTGAAGACTTCCAAAAGGTATAATACAATCTCCTCTAGTTTCATAGTGCTAAGGAGAAAAAGTCCAACCAGAGAAAGTGGTCCTGCCATTCAAACACATAGCCAGACACCCCTTGGGACATTTTTCAGATTTTGAAGTTGGGATGGGGCAAGGAGTGAAAGGTAAATCGCTAAGTTCGAAACCTCAAAGTACAGCACTAAATTTCCCAGTCTTACAGGGCTGAGAAGACAGAGTTCCTGTAGTCTCTAATCAAAAGCCCAGAAGGGCTATGTTTGAGAAACAGGGAGAAAATGAGAAGTGGACTAAGTCTTATGAAAGCTGCGATGTAACCCCTACCCCTCTCAAAGATAAACCCCTCATTCTATTGCCTAACAGGGAAAGTGGAAACCCTCTCCGTTGTAGGGCATCATCTAGAGCCTCTCCAGTGCTTTTACATACAATGTCTGACAAATAACAAAAAATTACTAGACAAGCAAAGAATCAGGAAAATATGACTGATAATCACAATCAAGAGGAAAGATAAATAATAATATAACCAGACGTACAGATAATCCAGATAGTGAAGGTAACAGACAAGGATTTTAGCTGATTAATATATTATAGGAAATAGAAGAAAAGTGAAAATGGATGAAAAGATAAGAAATATTAATAAAGATATGAAATCTATGTAAAAAATCAGCTGGATATTCTCTAAAAAACACAATACTGAAGGTGAGAACGCATTTAACAGCAGACTTGACAGAGAAGAAAAGATTTTGAGACTCTAAGATAGTACAATTGAAAATATACAAATTCATGCACAGATATAAAGCATGTATAAAAATAAAACAGAGCAGTAGAGACACATAGAACAAAGTTAAAAGGTCTACCATATTTCAACAAAATACTAGAAGAGGAGGAGAAATAAATTGAAGCAAAAATAATATTTGAAGAAATAATGGCCCAAACTTTTCCAAAGTTGCTAAGACATCATCCCCCAGATTCAAGAAGCTCAGCAAATTCTAACCAGGATTAAAACAAGCAAACAAACCATAGATAGACATATTTTTGTCAGTGTCTAATAATCAAGGATTGAGAGAAAATCTTAAAAGCAGCCAGAGAAAAAAATACATTAGCTTCAAATGAGCAACAGAAAACTAATGGTTGACTTTTCAACATAAGTTACAGAAGCCAGAAAATAGCGGAATAACATTTTCAAAGTGCAAAAGTAAAATACTGTCAACCTAGAATTCTATATTCATTTAAAATATCATCAAAAATGAAAGCAAAATAAAGAAATTTTCAGAAAAATCAAACTGAGAGACATTTCACCAGCAGACCCATGCTACTGAAACAATGAGAGGAAACGATCATATGAAAGCATGAGACTGAAGGAAGGAATGAAGAGCATCAGAAGGTGTAACTATGTGGGCAAACATAAAATACTACTGACTGCTTCGTGTAACAGTAATAATAATGTCTCGTGGGATTTATAACATATAAATAAAATATATGACAACAATCGCACAAAGGTTAGGATGGACTGTATTAAATCAAGGATGCATATTATAATCTCTAGAGAAATCCCAAAAGAAAAACACAGTAATTTATAACTAACCATCTATTAATGGAGTAGAGAAATGAAATCATGAAATATACTTGGTAAATCCAAAAGAAGGAATGAAGAACAAAGAACAGATGAACAAAATAAATAGCAAAATGGTGGACTTAAACCCAACTATACCAGTTATTCCATTTAATGTAAATGAGGCAAATAAGTTTTTAAAGACTATTAGACTAAATAAATTAAAAACCCATAACTATGTGCTGTCAACAACAGGATCACTCTAAATATAGAGATACAGAAAGGGTGAGAGTGAAAGGATGGTAAAATGCAGACGCTAACAAAGAGCCGCTGTCACTATGTTAACAGTAGGCACTAACAAAATACTATACTGGCCTTAAGGGAAGTGTTAACTTTTTTTTTTTTTTGAAAAATCAAATCATATGGAATATGTTCTCTGATTACAAAGGAATCGAAATATAAATCAGTAACAGAAGATAATTAGAAAATCCCCCAAATATTTGTAAATTATATAATGTACTTCCAAATAACTCAAAAATCAAAAAGTCAACTAAAATTAGAAAATATTATGAACTGAACGATAATGCAAGTGACATATTAAACAGTGATGCCATAAAGGAAACTTACAGGTCCAAATGCATAGTGTATATTGGGTGAAGGGAAGGGAGGTCAGGGAAGGGGAGAGAGGAGAGCTATTGAAAAGCAATAAACCTAATTCTCATTTCAGGCAAACTAAATCCAAAGAAAATAGAAAAAAGGGAAATATTATGAACAGAAATAAATGAAATAGATAAGAAACATATAATAGAGGAAATAAACAAAGCCAAAAGTTGGTTCTTAATACAAGTGATAAACCCTTGATAAAACTGATCAAGAGAAAAAGAGAAGGAAAACAAAAATGACCAACATCAGGAATAAAAAGGAGACCAGCACTACAGACATTTAATAGACAAGAGAATATTATGAACACCCTTATGTAACTTTAAAAATTTAGATGAAATTGATAAAGTATTTTTTATTATCAAAATGGACAGTAGAAAACATTTAAAATCTCAACACTTCTGTATCCATTAAAGAAATTAATTCCTCTCTATATTGAATTGTTCTGAGAAATAGAATAGTTCTATACCTGCAAAAAAGATTGAAAGAAATTTAAAAATCTTTCAATCTCAAAGATTACAATGGTGACTCTTTACACAGTTTAAGGAAGAAATAATATCAGTCTTACACAAACTCTTCCATCTCACTTTACTGTGTTTCTTTATCCTTGGCTAGATAATTCAGGAATTTAGTCTAAAAGAAAAATAATGAGGACAAATATCCTAGGGCTATTTCCAAAGTGACCTACAAGCTTCCAGCAAAATTTCTCTCTTGATCAGAAATATACATTTAAGAGAAGGTATATTCCCATGGGGTCAAGGTAAGTTCATGCATCTGTAATCCTAGTTTTCCTTCTTGTGGGTTGGGAGCGAAGGGTGAAGAGACACGGATGCTTTTTTGTTCACTGTAAATCTACAGCTGAAGAAATTAAAAGATACAAGTGAAATTTTTCAATAAGTTCATCAGCTCAGGGTTAATATAAACTGTGTAGGACAATTCCTAGCACATAGCAATCACTTATTTTTTTTTTAATTTATTTATTTTTGGCTGTGTTGGGTCTTTCGTTGCTGTGCGTGGGCTTTCTCTAGTTGCGGCGAGCGGGGGCTACTCTTCGTTGCGGTGCACGGGCTTCTCATTGCGGTGGCTTCTCTTGTTGCGGAGCACAGAGTCTAGGCACGTGGGCTTCAGTAGTTGTGGCACACGGGCTCAGTAGTTGTGGCTCACGGGCTTAGTTGCTCCGCGGCATGTGGGATCTTCCTGGACCAGGGATTGAACCCGTGTCCCCTGCATTGGCAGGCGGATTCTTAACCACTGCGCCACCAGGGAAGTCCCAGCAATCACTTATTAATGTTTCTTTAGTTCTATCTCATTTTAGCTTTCAAATGTATGTCTTAGTGACTTGCAGTAGACACTTCTTTTTCCCCCTAGCTTCCTCTCTATCTTCTTGGGCAACTGTCCTACAATTTTCCTTTGAAAGAATCATTTTACCCCATTCATAACCCACATGTAGATGACCCTATACTTGGGCCTCAGAGGTGGATAAAGCAGCATGGACCAATGAAGGCCAGTGAGACTGCGATGGTTAATTTTATGTCAACTTGACTGGGCCAAGGGATGCCCAGATATTTGGGTGTTTCTGTGATGGTATTTTTGGATGAGATTCTAACATTGAAATCAGCAGACTGAGTTAAGCAGATTGTCCTCCCTAATGTGCGTGGTTCTCATCCAGTCAACTGATGACCTGAATGGAACAAAAAGGTTGACTCTCCCCTAAATAAGAGATAATTCCTCCAGCTTGAATGCCTTCAAACCAAAACATCAGAGCTTCCTGGGTCTCGAGAACTGCTGGCCCTCTGACTGGAATGACACCATCCATTCTCCTGTGTCTCCAACTTGCTGACTGACCCTGCAAACCTTTGGACTTATCAGCCTCTATAATCACGTGACAGATTAGGGAGCCAATTCCTTAGGGAGATTTATTATAAGGAATTGGCACATGTGATTTTGGAGGCTGATAAGACTCAGTTTCAGGATGGGGGTGGTGTTAGCTATGAAGGAAACAAGCTAACCTGACCGAGTTTTATGACAATGTGCACTTAATGCTGCTGGAGATGAGGTGTCAATAGGCAGAGCTAAAAGTGGAACCAGCTCAGGGGATGAAGAGCAGAGAGAGGGATCCTGAGGACATAGACTAAGTCCTCATTTAGGCTGCTGCTGAGGCTGCCCTGAACCTTTCAACTTTTCAGCATGTGTCAGCCAATACTTTCCTTTTTTCTTATGATGACTTGGATTGGTTTTTTTGTCACAGAACCAAAGAATGTTTTCCTAAATGAACACACGCACACACACACTCCAAATGCACAGGCACATGCTCTTGTTTTTTCTCTTTATTTTTGTTGGGTCTGATTAAAGTCTGCTTTACAAAGCAGAACATTTTGTTTTCTTCTTTCAGACTAGCACTGGCCAGTTAAACTTTCTATGAGGATGGAAAGTTTTATCTCTGCCCTGTCCAATAAAGCCCCCAGGACTGGACACAACAGTTTAGGAAGAGAATTTGGACAGAGGTGGGAAGGCCAAGGACAGGGGCTGGTAGGGCAGGAAGGGCTAGCAGATGAATGGCCCAGTAGAGTAGGAAGAGCCTAGATGAATGTTTAACACAGAAGCCTAGAGAAAAGCATGGCTCAAGAAGGAGGAGCTGGTCAACCATATCAAGCGTGGCTGAGAAATCAAATAAGATGCAGACAGAGAACTGTTGATCCTGGTAAGAGCCTGCTCAGTGGTGTGATGGAGATGAAAGCCCACTGGAGTGAGCTGATGAGAGAATGAGAGATGGAGAAACATAGACCATGGAGTTAGCTAACACTTTCAAATTTTTTCAGTGAAGGGAAACAGGGAACAGAGCAGTTGCTAAAGGGGATGTGGAATCATTTTTTCTTTTTAAAGATAGGTAGTATTAAGTCATTTTTTGTGCTGGTAGGAATGGTCCAGTAGAGAGGGGGAAGTCAATGATACACAAGAGGAAGGAGACAGCTGCGGGGCTGACAGCCTTGAGCAGGTGAGAGTGGATGCGATCCAGAACATAAACGTACTTCTCTGCAAGAAAGACCCTTTGTATTCCATACAGAACTGGTTCAGTAAAGAAACTGAAACTTGAAAAGGTAGAAACACAAACCAACATTTTTCTTTCCCTTCACCATCCTGTGAAACTAGTTCTCTCAACGTGTACGTCCCTGCTCCTGGGTAGAACTTCCAGAACATCTCATGGCTTCCCCAGTTACTCTTGACAACAACATAAGAACTCCATGGATTGTGTTTAGCACCCAGGACATTATCAAAACTCCAAAATTTATTTAATTTTAAGTTTCTCCCACCCACCAGCTCTGGCCTACCCCACACCCAGAAATTATCAGTGAGGGAAGGGGAAGGAGAGGATGTTTCTCCCTTCTTGCTTGTTCTACCTCATCTATTAGTCTGACCTGCAGATGTTTGGCCTTTCCTGGGTTGGAGCCTGGTAGGGAGGAAAGGAAACAGGAAAAAAGGCCTTATTTGATGCATGAGTTATAATTTGGCATCAATGCCCTTTCAGGGTACAGAATTGAAATGCCATTTCTCTCTCTTCTGAAGCATTTTTATGGATTCTTCAAAGACTGCCCATAGGTAAGAGTCTCCCAAAGACAACAGCTGGACCCCTGCAAGTGGTTTTTTGATGCCACCCCCATCTATTGAGGGTCTCCTTCCCCCTCCAAGCAGTCTTCTTGGGTAGAGTCCATTACTAAATGACCGAGTCTGGTCCATGGGATCCTCATCTGACCAAGGAGAAATGCCCTTGCGCCACTGAACTCTGGAAGTGTGGCTCATGGCCACCCAGACTCTACTCCATGGCTCCAGACCAGCCAGCTGGAGACAATCTCTTCTTTCAGACTTTTTAGGTATTCCCTCACACTCCAGAGGACACATGACAACTTCTCTGTGGCCCTTAAAGACCCCCTTAGTTGGTTTGAAATGGCAGAAACATTCCCTCCTCCATCTACTTCCCCTACCAGTCCCCAACAACTCTCTCCAAAGATACTCTTAATCCTGGCATCTTTCATCCCTTTTATTCTATCACTTGGAGGTAAGCCATGGACTAATGCCAGCAGAACAGAAATCAGTCTCTAAGCATATTCTGCAGAGGTGGCCTAAGACCTCTCTTTAAGATGCTGGAATATTTGGTTCTCAGACTTAGGGCCTCCGCCACAACTCTGAGAGCAAAAAAGTGCCATTTTAACCTGCTATAGGAAGTACGTAAAAAGAAGCAGGAGTGCATAAAGAGTCAGTGTGGACAGCTGTGAGGGCAGACTCGGCCAGTGTCGCATTTGAATTCCATAACTTCTTCCTTCCAGCACCACACATCTCTCTCTTTCTAGCCACTCATCTTTCTTTGTACTTTAGAGCAAGAGGAGTGGGAGGAAGCAGGGCGACCATATACCACTGCAAAGGCCGTTCACTGCACAAAGGCACCAGGCTGAGCGGCAAGTCAGGAATGACATATAGCCCATATTGCATCACGGCGCCCAGGCTGGGGCTGTGTTATCCCTAAGGGGCTCTTGTTTTATTTAATTTGCAGTAAGGTGCCTTGTAGGTTAGCAGAGGCCCTGGAAGAAGCTACAAAAGCATAGGAGTAATCACTACTACAGAAAGAATTACAGTGGCTCTGGGATAGAAGAGAGCACTACCATAGCAGTATAATTTTTACCTTTATTCAGCATGCTGATGGGACCTAATAGAGAAAATCCAGAAGCAACAGTGGGTGGAGACTGAGGATAAGGGGCAAGCAAAGACAGGGTCTAAAAAGAAGGAATGAGCAATATTTGAACTGAGTTAAAACGTTCATTAGTGGCAGTCAGTTTAGTTCAAATGGAGAAGATAAGCCATCTAAAATTACTTTCTCTCATTTTTGAAATATTACTTTGCCTTGGTCTATTTTCTTAAACATTTAAACATGTTGTAGACATGCTTCCAAGATCCTTTACACTCACAGGATTCCAGGCCCTGCCCGTGGGTTTAGCAATGCAGTCTGAGTACACCTCCCCCGCTGCCCTCCTTTGCCTGGAATGTTTGACCCTCTGGGCTCAGCTGAACACCTGGCTCAGGAGGTGATTCAGTCACTCAGGTGACTGACTTCCGTGTCTACATGAAGGGTGGATAATGATTGCTTGCTCTCCCTTAGATTAATACTCAGAAAGGAACAGAAAGGAACAGAAAGGAAGGGGGGCTTCTGGTTGGAGTAATGGTCTACTATCATGGTTACATGTTTTCTAAGTGTGCCTGAACTGGGGTGGGGGGGAAGAGGGGGAGGGGGCAGGGGAGGGGGGAGAGAAAGAAAGGAGAGGAGAGGAAAGGAGAGGAGGGGAGGGGAGGGGAGGAAAGGGAAGGGGAGTAGATGGGAGCTATTATGGCATTTAGTCACCTGAAAATTCTGAGCCACAGTGTTGTCTTCTCTTAGATATAACACCAAACAAGTCGTTGTCTCAAGTGAACACAGATTGTTTAAATTCTCATTTTAAATTTTTAAAATTGAGATATAACATATAACACTGTGTATGTAAGGTGTACAACCTGTTGATCTGATACATTTATATATTGCAATATGATTATCATTGTAGCATTAGCTAACACCTCTATCACAAACAGAATTTTTAAAATTCTATGAGCAAAATAAAATCAGCATAAGAGTGGAAAATAAAACACTACGTTTAATTACCTTATTTATTAGAGAGTAAAAGTAGCCATGAAGACAGGTACATTCTCCCTGGAGCTCATAAGGCATGTAGTGTTTCATTTGGCCCATTATTTACAAAGTTACCCAGTGGCATCTGGGCATTAACCATTGTTGGGAATTGCTCAGCTTCCTCGGAGCCCCTCCCCTGTTAGCAGAGGCAGGGAGGTGCTGCCTCAATTCCAACACACAGGGGACAGGTTTTTCCACCCAAAGTTTCCTCCTATTCTGTATCCATGTGGGATCCTGGCAACTGAGGACAAAACCAGACAGCAAGCCTCTGAGCAGATTCATGCTTGACGGGCTTCTTCCTAAAAATTCATTCCAGTTGTGGAGCCCTATATCAGCTATGACAGGGGGAGGGATCTACCTTGCAACCAGGAAACAGATGTGACTCTCCAGCTTGGCACTGCAGGGACAATAAACATGAAGGGGTTGAGCTCCTTGCCTGATATGAGAGTTCCCCGGCAACATCCCTGACAAGTTCTGCCTAGTGGTAGAAGGAGAATTGCTGGGTAGAAAGGAAAGTGTGTTATTACTTTTGAGCAATATTGTATTATCTATATCCACGTAGATAAAATTGGTGTTTTAATTTACATTTTTATATTAGCATGTTTATTATTGCTTGTTAGTGTTTCTCCTCTAATTGGGTTTTTCTTTTTTCTTCTTTTTTTTGTATATTAGAAATATCAACCCTTTCATACAGGCTGCACCTTTTCTCTCCACTTTTCATTTTTCCTTTAACTTTGTTCAGGGCAAATATTTTGCCACATAGACATTTTAAATTTTCATGTGGTCAGATCTGTTGTTCTTTTCTTTTAGAAATCCTTGGTGTTATGTTATGCTTAGAAAGCCCTTTCCTATCTCACCATGATAAAAATACTCATCCTTCTGGGATTTTGTTGTTGACTTTATGTAAATCTTTCATTCATCTAGAATTTATTTACCACAGTAAAAAGTGAGTATAGGGATCTAACTTTTTCCGTTTTTTTTTTTTTTAATTTTATTTATTTATTTTTGGCTGCGTTGGGTCTTTGTTGCTGCGCACGGGCTTTCTCTAGTTGCAGCGAGCAGGGGCTACTCTTCGCTGTGGTGCCTGGGCTTCTTATTGCTGTGGCTTCTCTTGTTGCAGAGCACGGGCTCTAGGCACGCGGGCTTCAGTAGTTGTGGCACGTGGGCTCAGTAGTTGTGGCTCTCGGGCTCTAGAGCGCAGGCTCAGTAGTTGTGGCACACGGGCTTAGTTGCTCCACGGCATGTGGGATCTTCCCAGACCAGTGCTCGAACCTGTGTCCCCTGCATTGGCAGGCGGATTCTTAACCACTGCACAACCAGGGAAGTCCCCTAACTTTTTTCTTTTCAAATGTTTGAAAAGAGCTCTTACATATCCCTTCTCCAATCTAAATGACTGACTGAATGAATGAAAATAAGGTTGGCAGTTTACCAAATGGTCTCATTTTTTACCTTTGCTCTGGATTGAGAGCAAAGAAGGGACTGAGAAGGGATTACAGAGGTTACACGCCCCCTCCTATTTTTGCCATATCTTCTGAATAATAATTAGTTAGCAAAACTGCCAAACTGGAAAAATAGCATCTCTCAGAGACTTGCAATACTTTCTCAAGTATGTACTGATTAAGGTCTTATCATAATTTTCTTAAGGAGCAACTTGCTTCCCATTCTGGATTCCAGACGGTTGATTCGGTCTTTGGCAATCTGCTCTGGAAGAAATAAACTAGCATTCCATTCCTGTCTGTGTTTGGTTGGGTGTCTATTGAGTGTGGGTATATTTGGAGGAATACAAAAGAAGGCAAGCCATGATAAGAATTATATCTGTTCAAAGACTGGACACATTTCAATTGCTGCAGATTCTTGGTACTGTTTTAGGATAGCTGAAAAATCACAGAAATATTTTGCCTAAGTGCCCCCAAACTCTCAATCTGACTGTAACCCTCTTGGATTTACACATACCAAAGTGCTCAAGGGTCATTTCCTGAATTTCTGCCAAATGTTCCGATAAACTTCAGTTGGATTAATTCAAAATCCAAGGAAAACACTGAAGTGAATTGTGAAAAGGAAAAGAGATATTTGAACTAAAAACAT
Source organism: Delphinus delphis (assembly GCF_949987515.2). NCBI lineage: Eukaryota > Metazoa > Chordata > Mammalia > Artiodactyla > Delphinidae > Delphinus > Delphinus delphis. Next base: position 32,949,348 of record NC_082691.1, on the reverse strand, counting down.
AGTCAATAGTAATTTACAAACTGAAGATGATTTTATGTCAATACTCAATTTGGGAAAAGCAACTCTCATAGGAATTTCCCTTTTCTCCCCCAAGATACAAATAGCCAGCCTGTTCATATGGACTCCGCTGCTTACTGTAAATGGAAGAACTTGCATTTCACTTCTAAAAATAGCTAAGATATTCTTTCAAAAGAAATAAATCTCATACTGAAGAGTCCCTTTACTTATTAAAAGGGGTATTGTTTGACTGAATTCCCTGGTTAAATTTTCAAATTAAATAAAATTAAAATTTAGTTTAAAAAAAAAGAGGTATTTTTTAGGGGCTTCCCTGGTGGCACAGTGGTTGAGAGTCCGCCTGCCGATGCAGGGGACACGTGTTCTTGCCCCAGTACGGGAAGATTCCACATGCCGCGGAGCGGCTGGGCCTGTGAGCCATGGCTGCTAAGCCTGCGCGTCCGGAGCCTGCGCTCCGCAATGGGAGAGGCCACAACAGTGAGAGGCCCGCGTACCGCAAAACAGAAACAAAAACAAAAACAAAAACAAAAAACTACAATGAGGTATCACCTTGCACTGGTCAAAATGGCCATCATAAAAAAATCTACAAACAATAAATGCTATAGAGGGTGTGGAGAAAAGGGAACCCTCCTACACTGTTGGTGGGAATGTAAGTTTGTACAGCCACTATGGAGAACAGTAGGAAGTTCCTTAAAAAACTAAAAATAGAGCTACTATATGATCCAGCAATCCCACTCCTGGGCATATATCCAGAGAAAACCATAATTCAAAAAGATACATATACCCCAATGTTCATTGCAACACCATTTACAATAGCCAGGACATGGAAGCAACCTAAATGTCCATTGACTGAGAAATGGATAAAGAAGATGTGGTACATATATACAATGGAATATTATTCCCATAAAAAGGAATGAAATAATGCCATTTGCAGCAACATGGATGGACCTAGAGATTGTCATACTGAGTGAAGTTAGCCAGACAAAGACAAATATCATACGATATCGCTTATATGTAGAATCAAAAAATGGTACAAGTGAACCTACTTACAAAACAGAAATAGAGTTGCAGATGTAGAAAAGCAAAAAACGTTTATAAAGTTACCAAGCAACTGCATCAGGGGGATTGTGGTGCTGAATGAAAAGGCCTGTCTGGGCTATAACTTTACAGATCAGCTGGACTTGTCACCATCTGAAAATAGATTCCAAGCAAAGAACAAAACCCCCAAAATCTGAATAGATAAAAGATTGAAAGACACACACAAAAGGTTAATAATGATTATCTCTGGGCTTAGAATTAAAGGAGTTCTGCTTTATTTTTAATACTTTTTTTGATATTTTCTTTTTTTTAAATTTATTTTTATTTTATTTTTGGCTGTGTTGGGTCTTCATTGCTGCACGCGGGCTTTCTCTAGTTGCGGTGAGCAGGAGCTACTCTTCATTGCAGTGCACAGGCTTCTCATTGTGGTGGCTTCTCTCATTGCGGAGCATGGGCTCTAGGCACGCAGGCTTCAGTAGTTGTGGCACGTGGGCTCTGTAGCTGTGACTCACAGGCTCTAGAGCGCAGGCTCAGTACTTGTGGCGCACGGGCTTAGTTGCTCCACAGCATGTGGGATCTTCCCAGACCAGGGATTGAACCTGTGTCCCCTGCATTGGCAGGCAGATTCTTAACCACTGCACCACTAGGGAAGCCTGGTATTTTCTTATAAAACATGTTACTCATATGATTTTTTAAAATAAAAAATATCTTAAATACAAAAAAAAACCCAAAACCAACAGCAAAAGAACAAAACCACTTTATCTGGAATTGTTACCTATGCCAAATGTTAGCTGTGTTAGGCAGAATAATGGCTCTCCAAAGATGTCCTGGTCCCTCTCCCTGAGCTTGTGAATATGTTACTTTCCATGGCAAAAGGAACTTTGTAGATGTGATTAAACTGAGGATTTTGAGATGTTCAAGCTTATCCTGGATTAACTTGGTGGGCCCAGTGTAATCCCAAGGCTCCTTATAAGAAGGAGGCAAGAGGGTCCAAGTAAGAGAAGAACGCTAGTGATGACAGAGCAGAAAGCTAGAGTCGGAGGAAATTTGAAGTTGCTACACTACCGGCTTTGGAGACGGAGCATGGGCCGTGAGCAAGGAATGCAGGTGGCCTCAGAAGCTGAAAAAGGCAAAGAGATGGATTTTCCCCTAGAGCCTCCAGAGGGAACGCACTCCTGTCAACACCTTTGATTTTAGCCCAATGTAACTGATTTTGGATTTCAGACCTCCAGATAATAAATTTAGGCTGTTTTAAGCCACTGAATGTGTGATAATTTTTTATGGCAGCAGTAGGAAACTGATACATTAGTCTAGCCCAAATCAAGTGTGAAAATGCATAAATTTTCACTCATTTAAAAAGGAGAGCTCAGGACTTCCCTGGCGGTCCAATGGTTAAGACTCCACCTCCCAATGCAGGGGGTGCCGGTTCAACCCTTGCTTGGGGAGCTAAGATTCCACATGCCTGGCTGCCGAAAAACCAAAACACAAAAACAGAAGCAATATTGTAACAAATTCAATACAGACTTTAATAAATAAATTAAAAAAAATAAAAAGGAGATCTCCATATGGGCTTCCCCTCTCTGTGTGAGAAGTTTTGTGTAACAGTATTCTGAACAGCTCAACACAAAGGGCTAGCAGGCTGGAGTAGGTGTGTAGAGAAAAGAGCTGGGGAGGAACTGATGGGCATAGGGACCATATTTGCAGTCAAAAAGACCCAAGGTAAGGGGGTGAGGGTCACCAGGGGATATCAACTCCTCCTGCAATGAAGGTTTCAAGGTGAAGAAGGCGAACTCCAGGGGACAGCTTGGCGGAGACCCTCATTCTGGACACTCATTTTTAAATTTTTTTCTCTCTCCTGACCAGCCAAGAGCAAAAAAAACTAAACATATTTTTCCCACTTAACAAATATCTCTAGAAATATGTATTGCATGATTTAAAAATGTGCCTGGGGACTTCTCTGGTGGCGCAGTGGTGTTAAGAATCTGCCTGCCAATGCAGGGGACACGGATTCGATCCCTGGTCTGGGAAGATCCCACACGCTGCAAAGTAACTATGCCCGTGAGCCACAACCACTGAGCCCGTGTGCCGCAACTACTGAAGCCCGCGTGCCTAGGGCCTGTGCTCGGCAACAAGAGAAGCCACTGCAACAAGAAATGAGAAGCCTGCACACCGCAACGAAAAGTAGCCCCCGCTCGCCACAACTAGAGAAAGCCCACGCGCAGCAACAAAGACCCAACGCAGCCAAAAATAAATAAATTAATTAAAAAAAAAAATGTGCCTGAGGGTGGTTTTCTGGGGGGTAAGACAAGCACAATTAGTCTTCTTCCACTTCCTAGTGAGATGACCTGTGGTGGGTCCCCAAGGGAGGCCTGGCAGAGAGTAGAGCTGCCATCCTTGGAAGTTATTTAACACTCAGCGAGGACCAATGCCACCACCCAGGCCCAGACAGGACCCAGGGCCATTAAAGAAGAGCAGGTTGGCGGCTGCCTGGGGCTTTGAGAAGGGAGGTGTCTCTCCCTCCCGTGTTCTGGTCAAGCTGCCCCAGGGTGCGGGAACCAAGGGCCACCTGATCTTGGCTGCTTCTACCCCCGCATGCGCACTGAAGTCGCACAGACCTCGGAGTGGCCAGCTCCTGGCATTCTCGACCCAGCCACGGAAACGACTCCTCAGCTCAGGTGCAGAGGGTGCTACAGGCCAGCCTCCTTTCTCCCATGGCTGGTCTTTCCTGAAATTCCCTTGTTTGCCACACAGAATGTGGTAAAACTTATATTAGTGAAATTTTGTGTGTTAGTTAAGGAGACTTCCAAGGCGTGAACGGGAGTTGTTTTGAAAGGGGACTGGTGCCAGACTGCTTGGCCTCAACTTCTTGCAAATTTCCAATCATCCGAGGGCCTCACCTTCTTCATTGAAAAGGGGACTGAGAACTCCTACTATCAGCATCTAATTCAATCTAATTCAAAGGACAATTGTAAGGTTCTTAGCCTGGAATGTTTCAAGGACTCAATTAATGTTGGCTACTATCATTATTGTCGTTGTTACTTTTACTGGTACAGCTTTCCTGGGCTTCTCCTTATCCATTCAGCAGAAATGTAGTGAATGCTCATGTATGCACAGACACCAGGAACACAAAGGTGAGTAAGTTTCCTTTGCAGCCCAAGAATAACACAGATTTAGAACGAGAGATACATACAAATACAAGATGATGATAGGCTGGCCATACTACCATCACAGAAGCATGGAAAAGGAAGTCTAACTGCAGTTACTCACAGTTCTTTGATTCAACCTTATGGATCACAGTTGCAAACTGAGACCCACTGACATATTATGTGCAATCTACTCATACTCAATGACGTCAAAATTTTTTACTTATTATGAAATGTTTAAAACCTACAGAAAAATAAAAGGAATAGTACAATAAGCACACATATACCCAGTATCTAGGTTAAACCATTGCTAACCTTTTACTATGCACGTGTGTGTGTGTGTGTTATGTGTGTACAGAGAGAAAGAAATTTCAAGACATTATTATACTTCATGTCTAAATATCTCAACATGTATGTCTAAAAAAATTTAAGAACTTCCCTAATATATCATTATATACCACAATACCATTATCACACCTAAATAAGTTAACTAGAAACTACTAATATTATCTAAAATCTTGTTCATACTCAAATTTCCCCAACTGTCCCCAAGATATCTATTATAGGTGATTTTTTTTTCCAAGCCAGACGCCAAAGGCAATCATTGCATGTGGTTGTTACATCTGGTGTAATTTTTCTCATCTACAACAGTGGCCCAGCCCTGATCTTTTCTTTTCTTTTCTTTCCTTTCTTTTTCTTTTTTATGACTGACTTATTGAGGGAACCAGGGTGGTGTGTCTTATAGGACAATCCATGTTCTGCATATATCTGATTGTTTGCTTGCAGTATGCTCAAGGTTTTTAAGAAATATGTTTTTGAATTAGTAACCTACATTTAGAATTGGGCAATTTTGTACAAAATTCTGGATTTCTGGCTTCTTTTGGGAAACATCAAAAGACCGGTACAGGGGCTTCCCTGGTGGCGCAGTGGTTGAGAGTCCGCCTGCCGATGCAGGGGACACGGGTTCGTGCCCCGGTCTGGGAGGATCCCATGTGCCGCGGAGCGGCTGGGCCCGTGAGCCACGGCCGCTGGGCCTGTGCGTCTGGAGCCTGTGCTCTGCAGCGGGAGAGGCCACAACAGTGAGAGGCCCGCGTTCCGTGAAAAAAAAAAAAAGAAAGAAAAAGACCGGTATAACTTGTGGCACAGTGTACGAGCTGCTGCCTTTGAGCGGGCCCCCATGCTGTCTTCCATTCAGCCCCAGCACACCTCAGACATCTGTGTGGTCCCTAAGGCACCTGAGCTTATGACTGCATTAGTTAAGGTTCTCCAGAGAAACAGAACCCATAGGATACATATAAAGAGATTTATTTTAGGGGACTGGCTCATGGCTTTGTGGGGTCTGGCAAGTCTGCAGCCCATAATTCATGTAGCAGTTTGATGTGCCAGTCTTGCAGGATTCCTTCTTCTCCAGGAAGCCTCATGTTTTGCTCTTAAGGCCTTCCTAATGAGGCCCACTCACGTTATGGAGGGTAATCACTTTTACCTAAAGTCAACTGATGGTAAATGTTCATCTCATCTACAACATAACTTCACAGCAACATCTACACTAGGGTTTGACCAAACAGCTAACTGGGCACCATGGTCTAGTCAAGGTAAAGCATATAATTAGCCATCCCAACAACTTTGCCCCCAAACCAAACATAGGAATGTTGGTTTTACTTAGCTTTCTCATCTCAGAGGCCTTCTCCTCCTTCGTAATAGTTTTCCATTGCTGTGTGGAATGGAAAGTTTCAGCCACAAACTTAATGGCTTAAAACAAATGCATTACCTCACTATTTCCGTAGGTCAGAAGTCTGAACGTGGTGGGCCTACATTCTCTTCTCAGGGTCTCACCTGACTGAAATCAAGGTATCAGGTGGAACTGCAGTCTCACCTAGAGCTCTGGACCCTTTTCCAAGCTCCCTGCTTTTTGGCAGAATTCATTTTCTTACAGAGACCTCAGGGCTGAGGTCTCTCAGCAGGAAACCACATGCTTCTGCTTCTTCTGTGACCAGCTAGAGAAAGCTCTCTGCTTTTAAAAGGCTCATGAGATTAGGTCAGGCCCACCGGATAATTTCTCTTAAGATCAACCATGCCATATAACATAACCTAATCACAGGAGTAAACTCTATCGTATTCATAGTCTTGCATATTCATTATGCAGAGCACCTACATGGAAGGGAGACATGCCAAATCTTGGGGCCCATCAGAGAACTCTGCCTACTGCAGGCCTCTTCAAGTTACTTGCAAAATCATTATCCTCTATATTCAGGGAAAGAACAGAAATACAGTGAGATGCTAAAAAATCAACCAGTGAGCACAAACAATTTCCTAATGAGTACAAGGAGGTAGCTAGGGGCTGAGCCAGTCCTTTCCATAGAGGGCCAGGAGAACTTTTTTTAAATAAAGCCTTGCTAAATTCTGCATTCTCATGAAGTGTAAAGGAGATCTCCCTTTCTCCGTCTCCACAAGCTCTGCCTTCAGAGTAGGAGTTTACGTATCTTTTCCCATTATGAGTTTCACTGGTGGCTTCTTGTAAAACCAGTCTCAGTTGCACCCAGCCAAGCAGGCATAAAAGGCTATGAAAGTAAAACCAAACAAAGAGCTACCCAGACTCTTTTGGCATCACATTTTAAAAACGATCACAAAAGGGAAAAGAGGGAAAACATCCCGAACGGGGCCCACTCATGCATGCAGTGATCTCAAAGGAACTTAAGGTGGTAAATCAAGTTACTTACAAGTTCCTTGCATATTGCTATTTGGTGTATAAGGGAAGCACGTTGAAAAGTGAAAAAGGCAACCTTGAAGAATGGATACAAAAATAAAATTCCAAACCAACAGAAATGTTGACTGGGCCACAAAATGTGCTGTAACACTTACAGGCTTTTTTTTTTTTTTTTTTTATAACGCTTTCCTGTGTTTTTTCCAGATCGTTCTATAAAAAGAAGTCATGCATTCATCTGCCAAAAAATACAGCAGCAGCAATACACATTTACCAAATTTCTGTTATACCTACATCTCTGTACTGGTTACAGTGATAGCCCTTGCCCCAGAATATTTTCCCGAAAACCTTCACAGGAAAATTTAAAAAGAGAGAATGAGAGGCTTCAATTCCCATATTTGATTTTTCTTCTACTGGAAGACCCGGAAGAAAAATGCAGGCATGACTAGGTGAGACGTACTCATTTTCCTGTGGACCAAGTTTATAATTTTAGGCAACAGAGAGGAAACTAAACCATAAAAAATAGTTCATGAGTATTGTTATCGTATGTATTTCAGCCTGTTTTACAATGCACTGCACTTGGCCATAGACTCAGCGATCTACTGAAATGAACTGTTGGAAGTCCCCGTCAGAAGAACTTTTCTTCTGTGAGAAGCCATAAGTGCCACCTCACTTGAAGTAACTGTGATTAAGAGTTTACAAGGAACTGAAATATTCTCATGAATTTTAATGTTTAACTTAAGCCTTTCTTCCCCAAATGAAATCTAAACAGAAACTTTGCCAAATACGTCTGGTAGCCAGGATAATTCACAATGTGATCTCCTGCCAAGTGCTTGGAGAGGCTGAGAATAATGGTGTCCATCTCAAGAGAGTCTTTAGGTCATGGATTTTCCCTCCGATCCCAACTTTTTAGGGAGCTTTCTATTTTGCACGTCTAGGATATTTCTTATTATATTTATTTCATGATGCAGAAGAGACGGGAGGGTGACAAAGAAATAACAACTTGGCTTTCTTGCATGTTGTGACCTAAAGAGAAAGGCAGACGTAACACAGTGAGGGAGGATGTTGGGAACACAGCCAAGGCAGAGGCTAGGAGAAGTCACCAAAAGCATTTAGCCATCCATCATCCCTATCCCCAGACCACGCTGAATAGAGGTCTAGAAAGAGAGCCTATAATTTTTTTGGTTGCCAGAGCTCATAGCCCATGGAATCAATTTTCCTGCCTCATCTGTAAGTTAAGGCCACTTTCGTCACCCAGACTTTATTTCAAGGGAAGGTAAGAATGAGGATATTGTAAACAAAAGTGTTCCTGACAACAAAAATTATAGTTCCCAGAAGCTTCCCCCGTATGTTCCAATGTCATCATTACTGTTGTTTACCACAATCACAAGCAGTTCCCCCAGAGGTAATTAGAAGATAAGCTGCTTAAATCAACACCTCCTGCAAAGTAAATAACTTATCAGTTCTCAATTTTCATCCATCCAACAGTTCCTTCTTTATGGTACTCTCTCCTCCCCCTCTTGACTAAGGAAAATTAGATTCTCTCTTCTGACTTTGCATTAGTCTTGCATGAATGCTCACTTTTTTCCTTCTCCTATGACAGCTCCATATCTGATAAGATCCCTTTTAAGGGAGCAATTCTCTTTGACAGAAGAATGAAAGTGCTTATTCAGTGTCTACTATGTGTCTATGGTGTTGGGTCAGAGGCTAAGGTGGGTATCTCCACCTTGCCTGAAACTTCAAGCTCGATAATCTATTTCTGTGGAGGCTGTCCTGTGCCTTGTAGGTTAAGCAGCATCCCTGGCCTCTACACACCAGGTACAAGTAGCAACTCCCTCCCTCAGTGTGACAACAAAAAATGTTTCTAAATGTTAAATGCCCCCTGAGGGAGTAAAACTGTCCCCTGCTGAGAACCACTAGACTAAGGGAATTACAAGAGAAATATAAGACAGAGTCCGTTTCCTTGAGGAGTTTAAAATCTTATGGAGACAAAGAATGTTAGATTTAGAAGCATCCTTAGAAATGATCTTGATCAAGTCTTTTTTTTTTAAGTGAATAAACTGAGTGAGGCATAGAGATATTAAATGACTAGCTCAGTCGGTTGTACAACAGGAACATTCCAGAATAAAAGCAGCAAGTAATCAAGCCTAGATTGTATTTGTATAGGCTGCAGATGTTATGAAAACCTAAAGAAGGGAGAGAATAATGCTGATTAGCAGTGGCATGGAGAGATAGGACTGAGTCTCAAAGAATTGACCCTTGAAGGATGAGACAGGCAAGAAGAAGAGGGAAGGCGATGCTAGGATGACCACAGCACGAGCAGAGGCTCTAAGGTAAAAGCAGAGCATGGAACCATTAAAGGAATAAGGCAGAGACTAAGCTAGAATGGCAGGAGACAAGGTTGGACAGGCTGAGTGGCTCTAAATTCTGGAGGCCCTTGACTTCCTAGATTAAGTTCTAGCTCAGACCCACAGCCCTCCAAAAAAATGATGTCTGATATCCTCTAGGGGAAGGCGGAAAAATGGAAACACACAAAATGGGAGTTAAGAGATCTGGATGCTAGTTGCAGCAATTCACTGACAGCTGAATAACTTGGAGAAGCCCCTTCATTTCCCTAGGTCTCAATTCCTGCATCTGTAAAATGAGAGGGTCAAACTGGATGATCCCAGAGGTCATTTCAAGCTGTCACACTGTATGATTCAGTGAACACACACTCCTAAAAATCTCCCTGTGAGATAAGACACACCTGATCTCACTTACACTACCGGCCAAAGGGCTGTTTGCCACATGTCCTCACATGTCTCAGCAGGTCCCCAGGGGGTCTTGAGGTGAGGAAGGTGTAACTTCTGGCCTAACCACAAACATCACATCCACATGCAAACAGCCTGACTGCAAGGAAATGTGCTGAAGACCCAAATGTTCCTGATTAGTTGCAATGTTTTCTGTTACAGAATAAGGCCTGCCATTCCCGGCCCTGACTTTTGCAAATGCATGATTGCACAGTTGACTGGGTTCAAATATATATATATATATACAACAGCTGAAGGGCAAGTGAGCAGAGAACAAGTTATCTAACATGACACTGACATATTATTTAGTAAACTCCCACAAAGCCCCTAAAAGGGGTTAGTGTACTTTAGCATGGATGAGGACAAACAAAGAGAAAACAAAACAAATTAAGAACTTCTGTTCCATGAGGGATACTACAGAAAAGGTGCAAAGACAGCTGAAAAACAATGGGGAAAGATACTTGCAATGTCTAAAACCAATGAGCCATTAATAAGTAGAATATATATGGAATTCCTGAAGGTCAGTAAGAAAAGGAAAGCAGTCCCAATAGGAGAATCAGCAAAGGCTGTGAACAGGCAATTTCCAAAAGAGAAAATTCAAGAAGCTAATAAGCATACCATGAGATATTCAAAACAGGGAAATGGAAAATTAAAGGAATGATGAGATATTGCTTATACCTATTAGGTTAGTTAAAATTAGGAAGCTGGCTAATGCCAAATGTTGGCAGAAATGTAAGAACTTCTATGTACTGTAGGTGGAAGCATAAACTGGTGCAGCCAGTATGGCAAGAAATCTGGCAGATAATTAGACAAAATACACTCAGACCTATGACCTTCCCGGGGTAAATATCTATATTAGTTTCTGAGGGCGGCTTCAGCAAAGTACCACTAACTTGGTAGCTTAAAATAAACACGAATGTATTCTCTCACAGCTCTGGAGCTCAGAAGTTTGCAATCGAGAATATCAGCAGGGCCTCACTCCCTCCAAAGGCTCTAGGGGAGAATCCTTCCTTGTCTCTTTCAGATTCTGGCAGCTCCAAGGTGTTCCTTGGTTGCATAATTCCAATTTCTACTTCTGTCTTCACATGGGCTTCTCTTCTCGGTATTTTCTCTTCTTCTATCACTTCTAAAGATACGAGTTATTGGCTTTAAAGCCCACCCAGATACAGAATGACCTCATTTTAACTTGATTACGTTTGCAAAGACTCTATTTCCAAATACAGTTACATTCACAGGTTCTAGATAGATATGATTTGGGGGGAGGGGGGGGTGGCATTATTCAACCCAGTACAGTCTACCCTCTGATGCCTCCAAATTTATGTTCTTCTCACATGCAAAATATACTTACCCAATCCCAACATCTTCGCAACTTTTAACCCATTCCAGGGTCAACTCTGTTCAAAATCTCATCTAAGTATCACAAACTCAAAAAGTTCCAAGTCTCATCATGTAAATCATCCAAACCAGGTATGGATGAGACTTGAGGTATGGTCCATCCTAGGACAAAATTTCTCTCCATCTGTGGACCTGTGAAACTACAAAACAGGTTATCTGCTTCCAAAACGTAATGGTGGGACAGTTATAAGATAGATGTTCCCTTTCCAAAAGAGAAAAAATTCGAAGGAATGGAGGGGCCACTGGTCCTAAGAAAGTCAAAACCTAATAGTGAAAATTTCATTAGGTTTCAAAGCCTGAGGATAATCCTCTGTGGCTTGATGCACCCTCTGGGCCCATGGCAGTTCTGCCTTCTGGGCCTGCAGTTGTCCCATCCTCTAGGCCCATGGTGACCCTATCCTTTGTGCCTATAGCAGCGCCTGAGAGTCGTTCTTCCTTTTTCTTGAAGGGTAGCAAATGTCTGCAGTCGAGTATTCTATCAGCTCACTTCCTGTCTGTAGAATTTTGGAAGTCTGAGAGCTTCCTCTCCTTTCATCCTGTCTCTGTCCTTTTCAGTTCAAGCTGGCAGTGCTTCTGCTAATACGATATTCTCAGAAACTTCGTGGGTCTTCTATACATGTCACAGGGGTTCATGCCGTTAGAGAAGAAGGTCCTCCACAGATCTTTCCTGCATAACTCTATATTCCTAGCTTCTGCAGCGGTAGCTGAGTGGATCCATGAGCCACATGCCTAATTTCTTCATCAAAAGGTTGTCCATCCACACTCTCAGGCTTCTCTCTAGAGGACACTTCCCAACAGTAAATTTTCTAATTGTAGCTTCCTTTGTAGTCTGGGTAAACTGAGAATCTCCCCCAATTAAAGTGCTGGTTCCTTTTATTTAATACTTCCTTCCTCCATTTATTTTTCCTCTCACATTTTGCTATAAACAAAGAGAAAGCGGGCTGCACCTTCAACACTTTGCTTAGAAATCTCCTCAGCTAAATATCCAAGCTCGTAGCTTACAAATTCTGCTTTCCGCAAAACAAAGAAAGCACAATTCAGCCAAGTTTTCTACCACTATTTAGTAAGGATAACCTTTCCTCCAATTTCCAGTAACATGCTTCTCATTTCCTTCTGAGTTCTTGCCTTTAATGTTCATTTTTCTAATGACATTCTATATGTGGCAATATATGTATGCTCTAAGATGGCAAAAGCTTTCTCCACCGTGATCCTCACTTCCTCATGAGTTCTAACCAGAATCTAGACTTTTTCTATATAAGGAGCTTCAAAATTCTTCTAGCCTCTGCTCATTACTCAGGTTCACAGCTATTCCCACAGTTGTAGATATTTGTTACAGCAGCACTGTACTTCCAGGTAGCAAAATCTGTGTTAGTTTCCTAGGGTTGCCTTAACAAAGTAACACAAAACTGGTGACTTAGACAACGAAATGTATTCTCTCACATTTCTGGAGGCCACTGAAATCAAGGCTGTGTTCCTCTGAAGGCTCTGGGACAGACACCTTCCTGTCTTTCCCAGCTTCGGGTGGCTCCAGGTATTCCGTGGCTGTGGCTGAACAACTCTGATACTTGCCTCCATTTTCACATGGACTTTTCCTCATTGTCAGTCTTCTCCTTTTCCGTCTCTTATAAGGACAGTTGTCATTGGATTTAGAACTCACCTATATAATTCAGAATGATGTCATCTTGAGATCTTTAATAATTACCTTTGCAAAGACCCTTTTTCCAAATAAGGTCACATTCACAGGTTCTGGGGCTTAGGATGCGGGCATATCTTTTGGGGAGCCAACACCCAACCCACTATCACATCCCAGAGAAATCCTCACCTAGGTTTACATGGGTATAAGCCAAAGATATTCACTGCAGCATTGTACGTGCTGGTGGGAAGTCAGATGCCCCCCACTTGGGCGGTATGTAGATAAAATATGGTGGATGATCACGGTATCAGAGATATTTACAGTTCCCAGACTACCCCTGTGCTCCCTACATTTCCTGGCCACCACACAGTTGATTAGGGCCATGTAACAGTTTTGGTCAATGTGCCGTGTGTTACAAGTTTGAAGAATGCAAGAGCAGGTATAAATTCTCCATGCTCGCTCCTTCCCCATCTCAGCAATCCTGAAAGTCATGCTCCCAGTGTGATAGCCATGAAATGCAAGTGGTGAAGGTCCCTGAATTACAGCTTAAAAAGGAGCTGCACTGAAGAACTGCTTGACCTACAGAGGATTCTGCGTGAATGAGAAATAAACTCCTGTGTGTTAAGCCACTGTGATTTGGGAGTTGTTTGTTATTTCAGCATACATAGCCCAGCCTACCCTGAATAATGTGTCCACCATGAAATACTAACATTTGTTAGGAGCAACATATTAGAGAAATACACACCCCATGGATAGGTCTTAAAAGCATAATGCTTAATGAAAAAATCAGGAAAGAGAATGGGATATATAACATAATATCATTTACATTAAAATAAATGCACACTTCACAAGAACGCATCCAAGTTTAAAAAATATATACATGGGGGTGGGGGAGAGGGATGGGGGAGTAGGGAAATCAATTCTATCAAGCGAGGGACTCGCCAGTTCTAATTTTAAAATGTTCCAGGGGGCTTCCCTGGTGGCGCAGTGGCTGGGGGTCCGCCTGCCGATGCAGGGGACACGGGTTCGTGCCCCGGTCTGGGAAGATCCCACATGCCGTGGAGCGGCTGGGCCCGAGAGCCATGGCCGCTGAGCCTGCACGTCCGGAGGCTGTGCTCCGCAACGGGAGAGGCCACAGAAGTGAGAGGCCCGCGTACCGCAAAAAAAAAAAAAAAAAGTTCCAGGACCCAAAGAAGATGATGAACCGGACGCTCTACTCCTCAGGGTCAAAAGGGAAGCTGGGGTATGCTGGCCTAGGGTGGTAACCCTGGAAGAGACAAGAGAGAAGCTTGGGGTGTGCTGAGCACTGAGAGATGAAGAGGAGATGGGGGTGGAGTAGAAAGACCCTGAGCTCACCTCCTCCCACAGGTACAGCAAATTACAACTATTTACAGAACAACTATCTATCAGAACAACATGAAGACTAGCAGTAAAGATTTTCCACAGCTAAATATATAAAGAGGGAACCAGGACGACACAGTTAGGAGGTCAATACCCACAAGACCCACACCCCTGGGTAGGCAACCCACAAGTAGAAGGATAATCACAACTGGGGAGAAGTGGTTCTCCTGAAGAAGCAAGAGATCTGAGCCCCATATCAGGCTCCCCATTCCAGGGGTCCTGCACCAGGAAGACAAGCTCTCAGAACATCTGGCTTTGAAGGCCAGCAGGGCTTGTGTACCTGAGAGCTGGAGGGCTGCAGGAAACAGAGACACCACTCCTAGAAAGAACACACAAAATCTCACATGCTCCGAGTCCCAGAGAAGAGGCAATAATTTGAAAGGAGTCTGGGTCAGATCTACTTGCTTATCTTGGAGAGCCTCCTAGAGAGGCAGGAGGCAACTGGGACTCCCCTTGGGGACAGAGACGCTGGCAGCAGCCATTTGGGGAGCTTGTTCTACCACGAGGACACTGGTTCTGGCAAGCACCATTTTGGAATCCTCCCTCTAGCCTATTAGCACCGGGGACTTCCCTGTCTACTAGCAGGCTGGCACCAGTCCCGGGACCCCCTGGACTGCAAAGCCAACCACGAGGGGGCTGTCCCTGCCCAACAGCAAGCTGGCACCAGCCCCGGTACCCCCGGGCCACGCATTCAATGGCCCTGGGACCCAGCCCTGCCCATCCATGGGCTGGCAACCAGCTAGGCCAGAGGCCAACTCCACGTACCAGGATGCCCATCGTAGTCAGCCCCCGTCACAACAGAAGGGCCCACACAGCCCACACAGGGGCACCCCTAGAGCACATAGCTTTGGTGACCAGAGGGAAGCATGTTGCTGGACCTCGTAGGACATCTCCTACATAAGGCCTCTTTTCAATGATTGGGAAATGTAACCATCTTATCTAATACATAGAAACAAATGCAGGATTAGGCAAAATGAAGAGACAGAAGAATATGTTTGGAACATATTTCTGAAGGAACATGACAAAAACCTCAGAAAAAGAACTAAACAAAGTGAAGATGCACAATCTACTCCATAAAGAGTTCAAGGTAATGATTGTGAAAAAGCTCAATAACTCAGGAGAAGAATAAATGAACACAGTGAGAATTTTAACAGAGTAGAAAATATAAAGGAGAACCAGGCAGAGCTGGAAAAAACAATAACTGAAATAAAAAATAGACTAGAAGGAATCAATAGGAGATTAGATGATACAGAGATGATCAGGGCACAGGAAAAGAGAGTAGTGGAAATCACCCAAATTGAACAA
Organism: Delphinus delphis; assembly: GCF_949987515.2. Lineage (NCBI taxonomy): Eukaryota > Metazoa > Chordata > Mammalia > Artiodactyla > Delphinidae > Delphinus > Delphinus delphis. The sequence goes on along the minus strand of NC_082691.1, from coordinate 32,933,928 downwards.
AGAAAAGGAACTAAAAAGAATTTTTAATTTTACGAGAATTTTTAAAAATGAGGATAGTTTAAGAGACCTCTGGGACAACATCAAGCATACTAACATTTGCATTATAGGGTTCCAAGAAGGAGAGTACAGGGAGAAAGGGGTAGAGAACTTAACTGAAGAAATACTAGCTAAAAACTTCCCTAACCTGGGACCAGACATTCAAGTCCAGTAAGCACAGACAGTCCTGAACAAAATGAACTCAGAGAGGTCCACACCAAGACACACTGTAGTTAAAATCGCAAAACTGGGCCTTCCCTGGCAGTCCAGTGGTTGAGACTTTGCCTTCCATTGCAGGGGGTGTGGGTTTGATCCCTGGTCAGGGAGCTGAGATCCTACATGCCTCGCAGCCAAAACGCCAAAATATGAAACAGAAGCAATATTGTAGCAAATTCAATAAAGACTTAAAAAAAAATACTGTACTGTACACATAAAAAAAATTTTTTTAAAAAAGGCAAAACTTAAAAATAAAGAATCTTAAAAGCAGCCAGGGAAAAGCAACTAGTTACGTACAAGGGAACTCCCATAATTCATCAGCTGATTTTTCAGCAGAAACTTTGTAGGTTAGAAGGGAGGGGCATGATATATTCAAAGTGATGAAAGGGAAAAAACTACAACCAAGAATACTCTACCTGGAAAGGCTATCATTCAGACTTGAAGGAGAGCTAAAGAGTTTTACAGACAAGCAAAAGCTAAAAGCATTCAGCACCACTAAACCAGCTTGACAAGAAATGTCAAAGGGACTTCACTAAGCGGAAAAGGCCACAACCAGACATATGAAAATTACAAAAGGAAAAATCACGTTGGTAAAGGCAAACATACAGTAATGGTAGTAGATCAATCCCTTATGAATCCAGTAGTAAAGTTAAAAGACAAAAGTAGTAAAAACCATTTATATCCACAAGTAGTTAAGGGCTACACAAAATAAACAAACAAAAGATGTAAAGTATGTCAGAACATTAAACATGGTGCAAGTGGGGAGTAAAAATGCAGGTTGTTAAAATGCATTAAAACTTAAGATATCATCAACTTAAAATAATCATACATAGAGAGAGGTTGTTATATATGAACCTTATAGTAACCACAAACAAAAAACCTGTAATAGATATACACAACACAAAGATCACTAAAGATAGTGATCAAATCACAAAGGAAGAGAGCAAAAGAAGAAAGGAACCAAAATAGGACTACAAAAACACCAGAAATCAATTAACAAAATGGCAATAAGTACATAGCTATCAATAATTACTTTAACTGTAAATGGACTAAATGTCCCAATCAGAAGACACAGAGTGGCTGAGTGGATAAAAAAACAAGACCTGTATATATGCTGCTTACAAGAGACTCACTTCAGATCTAAGGACAGAGACTGAAAGTGAGGGGATGGAAAGAAGTATTCCAAGCAAATGGAAATTAAAAACAGCAATTTTGGGACTGCCCTGCTGGCACAGTGTTTAAGAATCCTCCTGCCAATGCAGGGGACACGGGTTTGAGCCCTGGTCCAGGAAGATCCCACATGCCATGGAGCAACTAAGCCCATGAGCCACAACTACTGAGTCCACATGCCACAACTACTGAAGCTCACGCATCTAGAGCCCATGCTCCGCAACAAGAGAAGCCACTGCAATGAGAAACCCACGCACCACAAGGAAGAGTAGCCCCTGCTCACCACAACTAGAGAAAGCCGATGCACAGCAACGAAGACTCAATGCAGCCAAAAATAAATAAATATTAAAAAGATAAAAATTTAAAAAACAGCAATTTTTTTGGATATGTCTCCTCAGGCAAGGGAAATAAAACCTAAAATAAACAAATGTGACTATATCAAACTAAAGTGCTTTTGCACAGTGAAGGAAACTGTCAACAAAACAAAAAGGTAGCCTACTAAATGGGATAAGATATTTGCCAATTATAGATCTGATAAGAAGTTAATAACCAAAATATACAAAGAATTCATACAACTCACCATCAAAAAACCCCAACAACTCAATTAAAAATCAGGCAGAGGACCTGAACAGACATTTTTCCAAAGAAGACATACAGACGGCCAACAGGCACATGAAAAGATGTTCAACATCACTAATCATCAAGGAAACACAAATCAAAACCACAGTGAAGTGCCACCTCACACCGTCAGAATAGCCATCTTCAAAAAGAAAATAAATAACAAGTGTTGGTGAGGATGTGGAAAAATGGGAACCCTCGTGCACTGTTGGTGGGAATGTAAATTGGTGCAGCCACTGTGGAAAACAGTATGATATTCTTCCAAAAATTAAAAACAGAACTGCCACATGACCCAAAGCAACCTACAGATTTAAAGTAATCCCTATCAAGTTTGGGCTTAACATATACACCCTATTATATATAAAATAGATAAAAAACAAGGACCTACTGTATAGCACAGGGAACTATATTCAATATTTTGTAATAACGTATAATAGAAAAGAATCTGAAAAAGGACATTTATATATGCATATACATATATATGTATAACTGAATATATATATATACACATATATATGTGTAGCTGAGTCAGTTTGCTGTACACTTGAAACTAACACACATTGTAATATATTAACTATACCTCAATAAATTTTTTAAATAAATAAATAAAGTAATCCCTATCAAAATACCCATGGCATTTTTCACAGAACTAGAACGAATAATCCTAAAATTCATATAGAACCACAAAAGACCCCAAATTGCCAAAGCAATCTTGAGAAAAAAGAACAAAGCTGGAGCTCTTCCTTTGTGATTTGATGACTATATTTAGTGTAATGTTTGGATTTTTTTCCCTCTGTTTGTGTGTATCTATGACAGGCTTTTTGTTTGTGGTTACCATAAGGTTCATATATAACAACCTCTCTCTAAGTATGATTATTTTAAGTTGATGATATCTTAAGTTTTAATGCATTTTAACAACCCTGCATTTTTACTCCCCACTCGCACCATGTTTAATGTTCTGACAACATATCCTCCCAGACTTCGGACTACACTACGAAGCTACAGTAATCAAACCAGAGTGGTCTAGCACAAAAAGACACATAGATCAATGGAACAGAATAGAGAGCCCAGAAATAAACCCACACAGCTATGGTCAATTAATCAACACAAAGGAGGCAAGAACATACAATGGAGAAAGGAGAGTCTCTTCAACAAGTGGTGCTGGGAAAACTGGACAGCTCCATGTAAAACAATGAGATTAGAATATTTCCTAATACTACATACAAAAATAAACTCAAAATGGGTTAAAAACATAAATGTAAGACCTGAACCCATAAAACTCCTAGAAGAGTACATAGGCAGAACACTCTTTGACATATACTGTAGTAATATTTTTTTGGATCTGTCTTCTAAGGCAAAAGAAATAAAAGCAAAAATAAACAAATGGGGCCTAATTAAACTTAAAAGCTTTTGCACAGCAAAGGAAACCATCAACAAAATAAAAACACAACCTTTGGAATGGAAGAAAATATTTGCAAATATGACTGACAAGGCATTAGTATCCAAAATATATAAACAGCTCATACAACTCAATATCAATAAAAACAAACAACTCAATCAAAAAATAGGCAGAAGACCTGAACAGACATTTTTCCAAAGGAGACATACAGATGGCTAACAGGCACATAAAAAGATGCTCAGCATCGTTAATTATTAGAGAAATTCAAATCAAAACAACGAGATATCACCTCACACCTCTCACAATGGCTCTCATCAAAAAGTCTACAAATAACAAGTGTCGGCGAGGATGTGGAGAAAACGGAGCCCTTGTGCACTGTTGGTGGGAATGAAAATTGGCACAGCCATGATGGAGAACAGTATGAGTTTTCCAATATGGAAGTTCTTCAAATATCTAAAAATAGGTCTACCATATGATCCAGAAATTCCACTCCCAGAAATATACCTGGAAGAATCAAAAACAGTAATTTGAAAAGACACATGTACCCCAATGTTCATAGCAGCACTATTTACCATAGTCAAGAGATGGAAGCGACCTAAATGTCCATCAACAGGTGAATGAATAAAGAAGATGCAGTGTGTGTATCTGTGTGTGTGTGTGTGTGTGTGTGTGTGTGTGCAGTTCTCTTTATCTTGAACAATCAACCCCCATCTTTCCATGGCCCTTCTCATCATTCAAGTAGCCCCTTGAGCCCCTGGAAAGGCTCTCTCTGACCACATTTCCTAAAGTAGCTTCCCCCATTACTCCCCTCCCCTTCCTTTACCTTCTTCATAGCACTTCTCACTAGCTGAAAGTAGTGTCTGTATTGTCTATTATCTCTCTCCCCATGAGACTGCAAGCTCCATGACTGCAGGCCCTTGTTTGGCTTATCCATCACTGTATATACAGTGGCTGGAACAATGAGTGGCACGTAGTAGGCACTCAATAAATATTTACTCCATGAATGGCTTGTGAAGAAAGCTAAGTGGGCTCTGATGTGTTCAGCCCAAGTGATGGCGAGTACAGAGCTGCTGCTGTTAAACAAGATAGGAGTGGTAAGAAAAGCAGAACGTTTTGAGAAATAACTAATGAATTCAGTTTTGTAAATGTTGATTTTCAAGGGTGCCCATGAGATATCCAAGTAGAGGCTTCCAACAGGTCATGAGTCAAAAATTGGGAGAGACCCATAGATCTGAGAGCTGTTTTAAATCTGCTCGAAAAGAAAACATTTTTCCTTTACTCTCTTAGATTCATTGACTGGGGCCCTACAAATTAGACTGATAAAGACAGATTTATAAGAGAAAAGGCATACAAATTTTATTTGATATTAATTTTTATGTGACACAAGTGACTTCCTAGAAAAGAAGTGAATACGCAAAGAAGTGGATTGGCCTGAGAGCTTATATATCAATTATAACAAACAATGATAAACTGTAGAGAGGTATCAAGATAAAGGAGAAGGGTCTTTAGGCTTCTAGCAGCTATAAACTGTGGGAAATTAAGTATATGAGAAACTAATGGAAGATAAGGGTTATCTTAGCAAGGTTTTTTTGGGCAGGTCCACCTAGTGCCAACTCTCCATCTTCTTCATGGCCATAAAACTTCCCCAGCAGAGGGGATTTATGACAGTCCTTATTTCTCAGGAGTTTCTGCTTTTAGTCAGGTAAAGGAAGCTCTGAGAAGGCTTCCTTGTGCTTCTATTGAATCGCAAATATCTTTAGTTCAAAATAATCCTTATGCCAAATTGGCATACTTGGGGGTGGCATATTTTGATCCCCTTCAAAACCATGAGAAGAGATAAGAGAGTAAAAGAGAGAGAGCATCACCACTTAAATGAGGTCATGGTATGCAATGCTTGGGCCCCACTGTGGAGCCTACTCTAGGGTCCTAGAGATCTGGCTCTAAATTTCACTCCCAAGCTGAAAAATACAACGGCGAGATTCCAGCACATTTGTCTGGCAAAATGAGACAGACACAATCCCTACCACCTAGAGAGTTTACGCTTAGCTAAAACATTCCATGTAAGCTGAAGTTAGGGGAAGAATTGCTGGGTCCCTGGAACACCAGCTTGAGTCCCCTGCTACCTAAAACCCACTGTTCTGCCTTGGAGGCACCCACCAGAGTCACCTGAGGAAGCTGAAACATTGCAGCAGCCTGGGAACAATCACTTTGGAACAGAAAGTTAACATAACTGTTCTGTCCAGATCAAGATGGCCTTTAAATAATCTGCACCCATCACAGGCATCTTACTGAGCAGTTTCAGACTCAGTGCAAATTGCCCACAGTCACACTGAAAGAAGAGGGGAAATGCTAAGTCTAAGTGCTAAACCAGTTCTTATCCCTGGTTGCACATTAGAATCATCTGGGAAACTTACACACACACACACACACACACACACACACACACACACACACACACACACACACACACACACACACACAGCTTGAGTCCCACTTCACACCCACTGAATCAGAACTTCTGGGGCTAGAACTTGGACATCAGTAGTCTCCTAAAGCATTACAGGTGATTCTAATGTACAGGATGAGAAAAAATGGTCTCAAACAATACAAACGTGTCACTGGAAAATTTTTCCTTTCTCCTTCCCCTTCTCTCTTTCCTGGAAATTAATAGAGGACATAAAAGTAATCTCAGCATGTATGTCTCACCCATGGTCAGAATTTGACCATCATCTCCTCTTGGAGCTCTGCTCAAGAATGGCAACTGAATGAATCAGTCGTCTCCCTGTTCCCAAGTAGCCATTGGCGGGGGAAAAAAAAGTCCACTGGAGAAACCAGAGGGAAGGAGGGAGAGTAAATCAGACCCCAGGAACAGTGGGACAGCTTTTGCAGCTACTAACTCATTCAGTGGTATTTCCCTTCCTTCTTCCTTTGCCCTTAAGAGTGATCTAGATACCAACCACTGAGTCAGGTCCAGAATTCATTTTCAGACTTCTTAGAATATACATGCATTAAAATCCCAGGAGCAGGAAACATACTTGCCTTAAATGCTGTGTTGATTGACAATTGAATGAAAGCATTGGGCACAATCCACCCCTGCATCCTTCTTAAACCCACCTTCTTGGTGACAGGACACATTCCTGGTTGTTTTCCCACCTTTCTCAAGAATGACCCCTTCTTCATTGCCTTCACTCCTCCTCACGCTTTTTCTTGGGGGTCCCTGAAACATCTCTGTAGAACTATAGAGGGTTCCTCAAGACAGCTTGAAACATGATCCAAGCCCTACTCCTCCATTTTAGAGAACTGGGAATTGAGGTCCAAAGAGACTGAGTGAGGGGTCTGCCCAAAGTCACGGGGCTAATTAGAGATGAAATAAGGACAAGGATCCAAGTTTCCCGACCTCCAAATGCATTCACTCCTTAACTCACCTTACTACTGACTCAGACACAGGAGGAAAAACACCAAAGGGTGATGATCTCTATGGAGATCGTTCTGTCTAGTCTTCTAGATCTTTGGTGTTCAGAATATAGACCTTGGACCAGCAGTGTAGGCATCATCTAGGAACTTGTTAGAAATACAGAATCTCAGGCCCCACCTAGACCTACTAAATGAAACAGAATTTGCATCTTAACAAGATCCTTGGGTAATTCTAATGCACATTAAAATTGGAGAAGCACTTTTCTAAACGATCATTTAGCTGTTTACTCGTGCACAGGTGCAAGTATTTATTTAACACAGTGTATAAAGCAGGATGTTAGGCACTGAGAAGGCAATAATGCCAGAAAAAAGAATGATTTGTCCTAATTATTTTAAACATTTTAGAGACAATGGCAAATTAACGTATTTAGTTGGATAGCATTGATACATGTGGATATGATAGACTGATTTCCATATCAAAATAATTTTAGAATTAATGTTATAATAACTTAAGATAAAAATTAAAATCTAAATACCCATCATCCTGGTACCAAGTACATGTGTCAGTTTCCAATGTTCCCAAACTACTCTTCATTGCTATCCAAAGCCTTCACTTGAATCAAAACCACTGTAATGCAGGGTCGACTGCATTCAAGCCAAGGACTGAGCACCAATTCCATTCTCATTATTGTAATACTCCTGGAACAGAATAACGTTCCTACCTTAGTCATTGTTGCACCCTTCCAATTTTCCTGGTGTTGTCAAAAACTCATTTCTAAAAAAAAAAAAAAAAAAACAACTCATTTCTGGTATGGATTTAAGCAGACCCAAAGAACACCTGATCTCTGCCAACTTTCCTTCCCACTTCTCTTATTAACATTGAGTTTCACATCAAGAGCTTGGCCTTTCCTTGTATCTTGGCAACAGAGCTTCCAGAGGAAGTGCAGAGGCAAGGGCATACACAAAGACTGTAACAGAACAAAGGCAGAGAGGATAAACACATACACAGTGAATGAGAGCATATTTATCAAACCCCAGGCACCATGGCTCCTCTGCTTTCTGCTCTAGTACTATCTTTTTGTGCTCAAATAACAGCATTTGTACAATTCTGGTTGATGATTCTAAATTGACTGCTGATTGAAAATAAGATCGAGTCCTCACTTATGAAAATGAAAGACTTTAGAATAAGTACACTTGAGGAGAAGAGCAATACATGCACAAAACAGTGATATCAATGCAAGCCAGGATGTTGCAGAGTAACCAAATGAGGGACAAAGGTGAAATGCACAACACATGCTCAAGGGAAAGGCCAAAGACTGGAGGCAAGGAGAAAATTGTCCTTCTCTCGGCAGACTGTTGTGGTGTTGTTTTTGTTTTTGTTTTTTTTCCTTATCCATTTTCATGGTGGGCAGAAGATGGCCATTCCACAGCTTCCAAGTTTACACATTATGGATGGAACCACAGAGAATGCCCATTTCTCATGGTCATGACTACAAAATCCCAACAGAGAAAATGACCAGTTTGGTTTAGATCAGGAGTCCACCCCTGCACCAGTCAGCTATGGCCAGGACCTGTCAGTGATCCCTGACTGTCCATGGACCATATAGGAAGAGGAATCAATTCCTAGAAAAGGGGATGTATTGGCTTGTGAGTTGGACAGATATCCCAAAAAGTACCTGTGAGGTAGAGATATACAGTGACAAACACAGGTGTCAGCCAACAGTAGTACCAAGGCCAGGATTGGCTGTCTGAGTTGAATGGAACCTCACTGTCAGAGTTGTCCACAGGGGGTCCCTTAGGGCATCTCCTAGCACTACCATATCCTGTGATTAAGGTCAATTGAAAACCACAACAACTCAAAACTACGAATGGCCCAGGCTCTTCAGGAATAAAAGATTGGGTCACCCTACAGGGTAAAGAATCACAACCAGTTGAGGTACTTGCTAAACAGAAAGAGAATACAGAGTAGGTAGTGGAAGAAGGTAGTTATAAATACCAGCTACGACCATGTGCCCAGTTATAGAAATAAGGACTGTAATTGTCATGAGTATTTCCTCCACATTTGGCGATGAATACATGTGTCTTTGTTCTCTTTCCTCTCATTATTAAAATAAAACGTACTGACTTTATATCAGTATTTCAATATTGTTAATTTTACATCATAGTATTTAAGTTACCGAATATCAAGAAACACCATTCAAGGACTTTTCCTCCTCTTCTGGGGAAGGGATTAATGCATTTGGGGTTGTTTGCGGTATAGTTATTATGTTAGAAAGAATTATAACCTTGTTATTGTCTTTATTTGAAAATTCAATGTGGTTTAAGGAGAAGCATATGGATGCCAGCTTGACAAGGGGTGGACTTGTGATGGTTAATTTTATGTGTTAACATGACTGGATCACAGGATGCCCAAATATTTGGCTAAATATTATTGCTGGGTGTGTCTGTGAGGGTGTTTCCAGATGAAATTAGCATTTGAATCAGCAGACTCAGTGAAGCAGTTGGCCTGCCCTCTGCAATGTGGCAGGCATCGTCCAGTTCATTAAGGGCCTGAATAGAACCAAAAGGGGCAGGAAGGAAAAATTCGACCCTTTCTGCCTGAGTGCTTGAGCTGGAACATTGATCTCCTCCTGCCCTCTGCATTCCTGGTTCTCAGACCTTGAAACCTGGACTGGAATCTACATCAATGGTTCTCCTGTTTCTCAGGTCTTCGGACTCAGACTGGATTATACCACTGGCTTCCCTGGGCCTCCAGGTTACAGTTAACAGTTTATGGGGCTTCTCAGCCTCCATAATTGTGGGAGCCAACACCTTATATTAAATCACTTTCTATATGTATATCCTATTGGTCTGTTTCTCTAGAGAACCCTGACTAATACAGCCTGTGAGCTGGCTTCCCTCATGTCCCCAAGATGGCTGCCATAGTCCTAAGAGTCAAGTATAGGCAACATCCACAGAATAGTTCTTTGGGAGAATTTCTTTCTATCAATGAGGAAAATATTACTCAGAAGCCTCCAGCAGACTTCCCCTTATCTTACTGGTCAGGATTTTATCTAGTGCCCATGCTTAACTCAGTCACAGGCAAGAGGAAAAGGACAACCATGGCTGGCTTGGGCCAATTACAATTCACTTCCAGGGCTGAGGAGCGATCCTTCTCCTGTGAAGCATCCAACACCCTGATACCCCCAAGTTTGGAGTTCTATTAGCAAGAGCTATGGGTAGGGAACCACTGGTGCCTACCATAGCCCCCACTTCCAGAAAGGCATTTCCAGCACTAAAAAGAAGATGCCTTCCTTATCGAACAAAGATAGAGCAAGGATTAAAGAGCTGCTTTCACTCAGCCAGCTTTCCCGTTCCAGCTATGTGGACAAAACACCTGTGCGGAACTGTGTAAGCACAGACAATTTCAAAATAATTCTGAGCCCTCACCATATGCCAGGCCCTATACCACACACTGTAGGGGATGCTGGGCAGGGCCAGGACTGGGTGAGGTGAGACAAGCTAGGCACAAAATTTCAGGAGGCACTCACCCTCAGGGCTGTGCACGTGCAGGTTGGCACTTGAGAGCATGTGCCTCCTTAAATTTTGTGCCTTGGGGACCTCACTTGCCTTACCTAACCTAGTTTCAGCCCTGATGCTGTGTTGTGCCCCCCCAGATTCACCACTCTGTTCAGAATTAAGGCACCTATTCTCCCAGATGCTGGGACTGTGGGTGGCTGGGAGCTCTCAGATGAATCCTTCTTGGAATTTCCCTCAGCTGCAGAGAGCTGCCTTCCCCAGAGCCTCATCCCTTCCTGGCGGCAGCCCCATCTAATAACTGAAGAGCAGAGCTATGAAGGCCCAGCATTCTTGCTTCAGCTTTGGTAAACTCTGCAGCGTCATCCCACATCGAAAGCAGCCCACAGGACTGATTGAGCCCATGGGACTGTAATTACATTGCTGTTCAGCTTCTCCTCCTGTCCCATCTTATTTCCTTCATTCACAGAATTGTTCCCCAGCTACCTTTCAACATGCAAATCTCCATCTCAGAGTCTGTTTCTTAGTGAACTTGTCTGGCAACAGTTGTCTGAAAAAGGTGCAGGAGTTGCCCCCCAAAAAACAGACATTAATACAGGCTACAATGAGGTCCTCATCTCCATTGATAAGACGCAGCACTAATAGATCCTCAAATGTATTAGCAGTGCAAATATTCAAACTTGCTCTAGGGCGAACTACGGTGGGAAACAGAAGGGAAGGCATTGGCAGGTGCAATTCTTCAAGCATTTGAGAGATGGGGTAAATACTGATCATAAGAAGATCATAAGAGATGCACTGGAGAAGACAATGAAAGACTGAGTGTGATTAATCCAAACCAATGAAGGCTAAGCGTTAACACCAGAAGGCCTCCGTGGAAGCATATAAAGAAACTCTCATACCCTGCAGCCAGAGGGCAGAAAAAGCTGAGCATCAGACCCAGGATTTAATTATAAGAATAGCAGAGCCCCAGAAGAGATTGAATTCTCCACCCACAAGTTGTTCCACATGAGAATCTGGTCTCTGATTAGGAGGAGGCAAGACTCTGGCACTTGGGATGGGGACATATAAGTTGATGTACTAAAAAATCCCAAATCCCCAGATTTCCCTGAATGCTCTGGGTCTGCAGAATTGGCTCACTCCTTTTATCAAAGGCTAGCACTTGACCCTTACCGGAAAATAATGCTGAGGCCTCTTCTTGCAAAACAACACATACTGGCCTGTGGTAGTCAGCCACAGAGATGGCTCCAATGGCCCCTGCTTCCTGATATTCCCACTCTTCCATAGTCCCCTTTTACCCTGAATGGGGCTGACTTTTGTGACCAAGGATATTGCAGAAGTGACCAGGTGTGGCTTCTGACGCTAGGTCATAAAAGACCGTGTGGCTTCCCACTTGTTCTTTTTTGGATCACCCACTTCAGGGGAAGCCAGCTGCTATGTTGTAAGGATACTTAAGCAGCATTATGGAGAGAACCACGTGGCAAGGAACTGAGGCTTCCTGCCAATAGCCGACAAATAACTAAGACTTCCTGCCAACAGTCATGTTCGGAGCCATCTCGGAAGCAGATCCTCCATCTCCAGTCAAGCCTTCAAATGACTACAGCCCCAGGCAACATCTTGACTGCAACCTCATGGGAGACCTTGAGCCAGAAACACAGAGGTAGGTCATGCCCAAATTCTTGACCCACAGAAATTGGGAGATAATAAATATTATTGTTTCAAGCTCTTAGATTTGGGAGTAATTTGTCACACAGCAATACATAACTAATATACTCTCTCAGGATCTACTCCCATCTCCCATCTTGACCATCACATCAATAACTACGGTTAAAGTACAACACAACCTAACTGAGGGAGCAATGGATCTTCTAATAAAAGAAAGGGTTTATGCCCCTCGAATAAACTGCAGGACCCAGCTAGCACATGGCAGCAGGAACTAGGATACTAGGTTTGTGACAGAGGATTTAACACTCCAGAAGACAGTGCTGAGACACACCTAGGGTGAATTTTGGAAGTTTGGAGAAAGCAGTGAAGTGGAAGTGCCAGAACTGCCATGGCAAACAGTGGGAAGGGGGATCAAAGTGTTCAGAGGAGCAAGCATGCTAAAGTAGACACACTAAACAAGACGAGGAAATGCACCAGATGACCTCATTCCATGGGAAGGCACAGAAGACACTCTGTTTATCAAAGTGACGAGGAATGCCCTGGGCACCCGAGACGGGCACCAACATCAATCACTGGGAATTAATCACTGGCCACCCTCTGTAGGGCCAGTCTGATGGTAGGAGATGTTATTGTAGAACTGGCCTCACTGATAGCAATGGGGATGGTAGAATTCTGAAGAGGCCAGCTAGCTGCCCTTAACCACCAGAAGCAAAGAGGTCACAATTACCATAATCCATAGAGATGGTACTAGAACACAGGACTTTTAGGGTAAGACATAAGGGTAATATTCAGTATACAAAGGAAATCAAGGATAGGTGATCAAGAGACTAGGGGCAACCCAACGAAAACTCATGATCCCTAGTTCAATTTCTGGATCTGAGTCTCTGTTTTGATCTGGATAATTGACTGAAAGAGAGACAAAGTCCCTAGGAGGGAGGACCTTTAACACCATGGTAAGTATGTACAGTAATGATTACCTCAATTCGTCTCTAAAGGGATCTGTGGTCATTTACCCAGGTAGCTGTATACTTGGAGAAGGAGAAATCCCAAATATTTTGAGGAATGTTAGACGTAGGACATAGGTTGACAGTGAAACCCAGAGATCCAAAGCAACAGTATGCCCAACCCCCATTAGGGTGGGGCTATGGGGACCAATTAGTACATGGGATCCTGTCTCAGGTTCAGCTCACAGTGGGTATGCTGGCTCCTCTGACCCACCCAGTCATCCCTTTCCCTGTACCTGAATATATAACTAGAATGGACACACTAGGTTGTCGGCAAAGCCTCCACACATTACAGTGGGAAAGCCAAGTGGAAGTCTCTGAAACTGCCCTTCCCCACTCCAGCACAGATAGTGAATTGAAAACAGTATCCGATCCCTAGGGGAATGGCAAATCTCAAAGATGCGGGGGGAGTGGTGATCCCTACCACATTGCCATTTAATTCACCAGTCTGGCCTCTACAAAAGTCAGGTGGGTCATGCAGAATGACTGTGGACCAGTGCAAACTAAATTAAGCACTAGCCCCAACTGCAGCCGCTACGCCAGATGTGATATCTTGCTAGAGCAGATTAACATCGCCTCGGGTTCACAGTCTGCAGTCGTAGATCAGAAAAATGCATTCTTTTCAATCTCTATCAGAAAGGAAGATCAGAAACCGTTCTCCTTCACTTGGGACGGACAACAGTACACATTGACAGCCTTGCTCAAGGGTGTGTTAACTCCCCCAGCCTCTGCCAAAATATAGTCCAAAGAAGCCTGGCCCCCTGGACATCCTGCAGAACATCATATTGGTCCACTCTACTGGTGACAATGTGTTACTTGGACCAAGTGTGTTGGAGGTCTTAGTAATACACGTGCCCTTCAGATGGAAGGAGAAAAATGCTACAAAGATTCAGTGGCTCCCAGCATGTTGGTAACACACTAAGTTTCTCATTAAAGGATAAGGTGTGGCTGCCACCCAGTTATGTCATGTTTCTCATACCAAGAGAACAGCAGACAGGGAAAGGAGTTACCATTCTGGCATGAATAATTGACCCTGAGAATCAGGAAGTCATAGGGCTGCTTTTACAACTGGGGAACAAGGAAGACTGTGTTTGGCACCCAGGTAAGCCTCCTGGTGTCTCTTAACGGAAAAGGGATAAGTACAGCAGCCGCAGCCCGCTTTGCACCCACCGAGTAAGCCGTTGGTCCAGATAAGGGGAAGGAGAAGCTAGAATGGGTTGTAGAGAAGGAAGACAATTGAGTTCAGTGGCAGCCTCCAGAGCAGCTGCTGTGGTGAAGGCTCTAGTTCATTCCTCTTACAAGTTTCCTCAGGAAAAGAAGCCCCGCAGCCCCAGAGGAGCAATTTGCAGAAGTTATTTACGAAACAAGGGAAGCAGAGGCACAAAGAGTGGGCTGCAGTGGATCTGTGGTGCATTACCCAGATTTACCACCGCTTTTAGGGCTCAAGCACTCATTCCCCTCACCTGTTAAGAGTGATGGCAGCTGCCAGCTAGCCACTGAATCCCTCCAGGCCTGACCCTCTGCTGAAGAGGTCCTTTGCGGAAGATCACATCCTCTTCCCGGGGACAGCACATCCAATGACTGGTCAATGTGGGGATATAAGACCCACACCTTTGTCTCAATTCAGGGTAACTCTGAAGGGCTATTTCAGCTGCATAGACACCCGTGGGATTAGTGACACCTTCCTTAAACTGCAACACAGTTCACCTTCTCCCTCACCCAACAATGCTATCTTCACTTTCCCAAAGGTATGGATCCCAAGAGGACTCCCCAATAACCTTCCTGCACGCAAACCTCCATCTCATAATCTATGTCCCAAGGAACCCGAGCTGCAACACATGCATTGTCTCATTTGCTGCTCACCACGACTGAGACTGTATTTGTTTTACTATCATCTTTACTATTATCCCTATTTTACAGAGGAAACTCGAGCTCTAAGAATTTTAATAAACCTGCACCCTCCCTGGTTCTAGAGCCTACATGCTTAACAAAAATGGATAAGCAAACGCTAATCCTTGTCCTCGAGTCAGGCAAATACCGCCCCGAGTGAGACGCTGGGTGCAGTGTCAAGCCCTACCTCTTAGAATGTCTCCTTCCACTGTGTGTTCCTGGGACCTCGGGAAGTTGCAGAGGAAGGAGGGAGGGCACTTCTGTAACCCAACTCCCCTCTCCAGGCTCCGTAAGCCTCCCCACTCTATTATTGTGGGTTCCCAGGGTCATCTCTCAGGAGATCGAAGCTCTCTCTTGTGCTTGTGACGCTGTGCAGAGGAGTCTCCTCGACATGACCAGCTGCCACTGTGGGTCCCAGATTTCAAGGTAGCTGGAGTGACCCCCATGCACGGTGATGTTGGGCCTATGAATTCAGTGGTTTGTGAAGTGATATATGGCTAGGAAGTTACATAACTGCAGAGATCATCCAGGTTCAGTCTCTTCTCTTCCCACCCCCAAGCTCTCAGTCCCTCCCTTGAATAAGGCTCTGTCACCCAGTCTCCCCAACGTTCCCAGGTGACAGTGCTAGATAGAGGAAATGCTTAATGGGAATATGGCTAAAGCTGTCTCCACTATGACAGAGGGACAGATTGTCATCAGCTTCTGCAAGTTGATTCTCATTTTATTCTCTGAGCAGTCTCTTAGACGACATCTGGACTCCCATCAACTTCCCATCAACGTTGCACGTATGCAACATTTATAAGTAACCAGGCAGGGCAATGGAGCGTGTTCAGTCATTTTGCATAAGAACTTCCCTAGCACAAAATCTATATATAACTCATTTGGCAACCCCCTTTTCTACCCATTAAAGCACCAGTGCCGAATATGTTCTTAGGAGAGCTCACAGTCCTTCTGCCATGGGCTCCCTGAGGCCACAGAAAGAAAATTCCAGGTATAGCTTTTCCCCTACCCTTATATCCACATTTCCAATGTCCCTTAGATTTGTCTCTCATTTTTCGCAGCCAAGCTTCTTCTGCCTAGGAAGGTCGGTCTCCTTCCCCCCACCCACTTGTGCAGCTCATTCCTGCCCTTGATCTCCTCTCGTGCCGTTTTCCACCCTCCTCCCCTCGGGAGCATCTCCTTGGCTTCTTCAGTAATCCACATGCACTGCATCCTCCCCCAAGATACCATCCCTGAGGAGGCTCATTCCACTCTGAGCATTCGAGATGCCTTATCTGCATGTGCTTGCACAGATACTGGACTATAACTGCCAATTTTCAATGGATTCTGACACAATTTTAGAGCCAGAGTACTGTTTCTAAGTGCAGCCTCTGTCATTTATGGGCATGTGATCCCAGGGAAGTCTTCTCCAAGCTTCACTCCCCTCATTTGTAAAATGGAGACAGTAACACTATGCAGCGTGTTTGTGGAGAGAACTAATGGGGTAAAGTAATGGGATGTGACCTTTAAATTTTCAAGTGTTATCCAAATGTAACTTTATCATTACTGTGTTGTTTTCCTCCAATGCCCTCTGAGGCCTCATCTTTTACTCCCTTCCTAACCCTCCCCTGGCTCATATATAGTGCCAGGAACACCAAAGGCTAATATTAGATGTAGAGGAAAGAATGAATAAAAGAAAACCACTTGTCCAACAGAGTGAATCTAGAACTTTCTCTACAGGGAAACACCCCGAAAAGGGTTGAAACTTATTTGCGGCCCACCTTGCAAATCCATGCTGAGAAAAGGAGGAAGAGCATCAAAACCCTTCCATTCCTCATTCTAAAATGGGGCCAACATTGCTAACAAGGGACTAATTGGCCTCTGGAACCCTTGTTAGCTACCCGCCTCCCCAAAGACTGTTACCTTTAAATGACCAGCTCTTCTAA
This sequence comes from Delphinus delphis, assembly GCF_949987515.2. NCBI lineage: Eukaryota > Metazoa > Chordata > Mammalia > Artiodactyla > Delphinidae > Delphinus > Delphinus delphis. The sequence goes on along the minus strand of NC_082691.1, from coordinate 32,917,078 downwards.
TCCCCTTTAAAGAGATCATTTTTATCTCCATGATATGATCAGTTCCTCTTCAACAACTAATGCAACCCTTAGTGTTTTCCATTGCTTTCTAGCTGTGTCAGATTTCCCTAGAAGACAGAAATGAAAGTGATGACTAAGAAGATTGAACTTAAAATTCTAATTTTTGATTCCCCCACCCACCCCTCCCATTCCTGTCTCCTTGCCTTCTGAGGGGGGAAATTACCATTTTTACAGAGTGTAAAACCTTCAGCTTGCACAATTACATGTGGACTTGCAATCTTTAAGTGCAGATTTAGTTCATTTACTTGAGACGATACAGAGCAGAACCTACTCACAGAATCCAGACTTATTTTTTCCTATGCCCCTGACAATCTTCCAAAGAGACAGAAAGGGCTACATGCCAGAAGGGTACTAGTTACGGTCTATTTCCCCTCTGTCACTTAGAAACAATTAGGCATTTACTTATCAGCCTCTGCATTGGCTGTATTCTATATCCCAACCTTGCCTTCAAGTCAAATTATTTAAAGCACCACATCTGGAATACAGAAGGACATTGGAAAAAAGAAAAACAAACAAACAATGAGGTGGGGAACAAATAATAATATGGAGTCTTTCTTCAGACTATCTGAATAGACACTCATAGAACATTTCCCTCACAGAAACAGGATGAGATTTCTCAACTGGGTTTGTTTTTTTTTTCAGTGACCCAAACTTGAGTAATACAGTCAGTACTTTGATGACTATCTAAGATAATTAAATGGTTATGGTGACGTGTGAATGTGGCCCATTTTCCAGTGTGGTCTGTTCCAAATATGCTCATACTTAAATCAAAATCGCCTACAGTTTAGCAAACATCTTAGCCCCATTCTCAACTAAAGGCAAGTTCTCTTGTCTGCCAAGCTAACAAAAAGTAGACCATTAGCTTGCCCAAACTATCTTTGAGGGAACTTTTGGAAGGAGGAATGGTACCCCTGGTGTAGTTCAGATCATCCTGCATGAACTCTACACTTCCTCAATATATTTATTGAAATCCAGGCACTAGAACTACAAAACTAATCCAAACCACCCCTAAACAGAAGAAGTTCATGGTCTCAGACTGACTCATTAGCAGATCATTTTAATACAACTCAGGTAATGACAGATATACAGGGGCTGGGGTTGGGTAGGGGTAGAGAGAAGAAGTTTCCTGACCACATCTTAAAGGATAAGCAGGAACTGGACAGGAAAAGGTAAGAAAAAGGGCCAATTCAGGCAAGGAGAATAACAAAGAATCAGGAGAATCAGCAAACATTTTTACCCCTTATATGCAGCTACCATTTTGTGGAGTTGAGCCTGCCCTTTCGTTCCTCTCTTGTTCTGGAGCCCCCAGGAGAGGCTGACCTGGAAAGCCTACCTCTAACACCCACTGTGCATCCTCGAGGCCCTACTGCCTCAGTGACCCTCCATCACCACTCCCAGGAAACTCAGAGGTGCCAACACTCTACAGAGATCTACGCTGAGCTGAGGAAGTAAGACTCTCCTCCTTCTTGAGACTTGCTGTGACGGAGGGGTCCCCATGCAGCACTTAGTGTCTTCCACAGCCCTTGCAGCCTCAGCCCAATGGGTTCCCTCCAACCCTAAGGACTCAGAAATGACTCCATCAGGGGATCTGCCATGGGAGCTGAGGAACTCACCATGGCTTCCTCAGAATCCCCCTCTCCCCCCACTAAGCCTAAGAGCTTCGATGTGGGAGCAGGCTCCTTCCCCCTGTAGGCCCTCATCCTTCCCAGGTAGTTCCTCACTTTCCCCGCCCTCTAGCTTCTGGCCGGCTGCCCTGCCAGTGTGCCAGACGGCCCAGAGACACATCAGTCCTGACCGAGGACACAGCTGAGGCTGCAGCTGCGGCCCCTGCTACATCATTTCTCTCTACTTTAATCACAGATGAGAAAGCAAGTCTCCAAACATCATTTTCAACACCAGAAACTGTTAACAGCAGATGCCTCTGGAGCAGGGAACAGAGCAGATGGGGTACAGGATGGAAGGAGACTGGCTTTTTTATATCCTCCTTAGTAGTTGTGAGTGTTGTGCTGTGCTGATGGTTTGCCTATTCAAGGAGTGTAATTCTCTAGAAAATTACTTTAGAAAGAAAAGTAATTTTTTTGAAACCCAGAGTTTTCAGAGTATTTTCTAGAAAGCAATACTGAGGCCTTTCCTTTGTACTCAAATGGCTTAATAATCTTATAGGTAAAAAGTAGGTTAAAAAAAAACCAATGTTGATCAAGAAGACAGATATCAGACACTAAACCCACTGTGAGACCTTAATAAAGTTTCTTTACCTCTCTGTGCCTCGGTCACCACATCTGTAAATTTGGGATCATTATAGTACCTGTCTCACAGACTTATGGCGAGATGAAATGAACAAACGTATCGATACATGAAGTATTTGGTGTCTACCAGCTAGTAAATACCATCTCATCGATTGCTAGCAATCATTACCCTAAGTTGCTGCTCACCTCTGTCACCTTCTGCTATGGAGCGTGGTAAGAAGAAAAATAGGTAAACATACCTCTGAGAAGAATGGCACATAGATTATTTAAAATGACATCTGAGTGCTTTCAAAACCCCCATCACACTTTGCCATGTGTCTCCAGCCTGTTGGAGAAACACTTCCTTTGGTGTGAGCCGCCTGTGGTATGCAATATAGGACCTGAGTCAGGGACTGGGTTCAAGCCATTGTTCCTCCACTAACCTGCCGTGTGCCTCTTGGGCAAACGGCAAGGTTTCCAGTCTTAGTTTCTTCACAGGAGTGTCACGGGGCCAAGTAATCTAGTGTATGTGTAAGGGCTTTGTAGCCACAAAAACCCTGCAAGTGAGGTGCAGTTATTTAGAAAATACACAAGTGATGGCCTATTAAGTAGAACAGCTGAGTTAAACAGAACAAATGTCCAGGAACCGGAACCACCCAGAAGTTTCTACACTGCCAAGAGAGAAGTTTACTTTCTGGTAAAACTCTGCAGTGGTTAAATCAACTGCTGAAGAAGTAACCCCGTCCCAGAATACTCTCCTGGTAGGTTGTTAATACCCCCTTGGTCACCACCCTCCCAGGGTAGAAGAGCCCTGAGCCTCTGAGATGTTCCCTTTCTCTTCCAGATGTTTCCTCTGGGTCCACACTCTGAGTCCTTTCACTTCTCTGGGAAGAACGTGTTCTCTTCAAATCCAAGGCACCAAAACATGCTGCAGGTTCATAGTTCAATCCACAATGACTTTTTTTTTTTTTGCGGTACACGGACCCCTCACTGTTGTGGCCTCTCCCGTTGCGGAGCACAGGCTCCGGACGCGCAGGCTCAGCGGCCATGGCTCACGGGCCCAGCCGCTCCGCGGCATGTGGGATCTTCCCGGATCGGGGAGCGAACCCCGTGTCCCCTGCATCCGCAGGCGGACTCCCAACCACTGCGCCACCAGGGAAGCCCAACACAATGACTTTTTTAATCAGTTCAAAGGAATCTCAGAGAACAACGTTCACCAGTTCAAAATAAGTCAGTTAATCTCTCCAGGCCCCAGCTTCCTTACCAGGAAAATGATACTTCACATTCTAAGAGTCACATGAGCTTGGCACAAGTGTAAACTTAGTTTTCACCGTTTCTTCTCTCTCTATCCATTCTGGTTAATTCCATAAACTTCTACCCCTAGACGCAGGCTGAAATCCACCTCACTCTCAGCTCCCTCTGGTTTTGAAAAGGTGGGTCCTGACTTGTTTGAGTTCTCAGGTATGAAAGTTTGCTCTCCTGCCTGGCTCACCTGGCCGGAGTTCTCACACAGCTGTTGTTTAGTAAATTCTTGCTTAGTGAAGAGACAAAGGAAAGAATGCTTGGATGAAGGATTAGCTTGTTCATTCACTCAACAAATATTTACTGACTGTCTGTTATATACCACAGAGAGCAGTTCAGTAAGAACCTGACCCATCTGTTAGGTGGAGGTGGAGGTAACGGGGCTCGGCAGGTGTCCCCGAGGAAGTGAAGTTTGGCTGAGATTTGAAGGAAGAGTAGGAGGTAATTCTACTAGGAGCATTCATGAGCCCAAAGGCCCTGCAGTGGGAAAGAAGGAAGATGAGTGGATGAACGAATGAATGAATGAGTGAATGAGTCAACTAACAAACCTATGAATGGGCAGCCAGGTCTTACCCTTGGTAACTGGTACCTCTCACTGGGTTCCTTTTTCAATTAGCACATCCCTGTTGCCAGACATGTGTGGTTACATCTTATCAGTCTACAAAGCAGGTGAGTCCTGGACACCTACCAATGTGGTTAGAAAAGAATTTTGCAGTATTTAGATAAACATTTCCTCGGTTTCTACTCTGTGGGAAAGCAGTCATTATCCAAATGGAGAGCTGAGAAATTTCAGAGTTTTACTACTTCAGAGGATTTACTCCTTTCAACTCTTCACTAATTCACCAGTTTTCCCCGATTTATAGTTTCCATTTCAGCCCTTTCCATTATCAGCATAGTTGAAACACCTCCCCAAACTGGCTATAGCAATTTAGATATTTTCATTTTGCAATAAGATCCAGTAAATCTAGTATAGAATTTAACCATGTTTTTCCTTCACAAGGTGAAAATCCTCAAGGGAGATAAGTTTACTAAGCAAACAGAAGAAAAACTTTTGTCATTCCTGAGAAGGGGGAAGGAGGGGGGAAAAAACCCTGTAAATGTCACTAGTGACTAACCCCATCTATTTTTGGCAGGCCCTGGGGGGTGTTAGGGCTTTCCAAGTGGTACATTGAACAGTGACATTCCTATGAAAAAGGAATGTGCTGCCTCTGCTCCCTGGAGCGCTCACCTGCAGCAGCTGGAACTAAAAGTCTTAAAGGTGAGTGGGAATCAGGGGCTCAAGTGCAGTTTCCAACTGCACCCCGACCTGCCCTTGGGTACCACAGGTCACCTGCATTTTTAAAGCCCACAAATCAAGCATGTCTCTCATCTGACAGCTTTCCCCAGGCCACTGTGGACTTGTGATGATACCTTTTTAGCACTTGCCTCTCCTGCTGTGTCTATTACTATCGACTCCATTTATACCTGACTTAGGACAGATGCCCAGATCTGTTCCCATGAACTCTAGAGTTCTGCCCTGAACTCTTATCAAATCCACAGAAGTCCTAAGAAAGATGTCACTGTCAAAAGTTCAGAAAGTGTTCCTGTTGTTAAAAATGACATATTATGCTGGTGTACGTTGGAGACATATTATGCTGGTATACGCTGGTATACTGCCCAGGACTAGACCTGGGCAGCAAAGGAAATATGTCCTTGCCAGGGTTTTTAGGTTCCACCATATTTGTAAGCACTTCCTATATTCACCACTTTGTTTTTTCCCGAATGAGGTCAAAGGCATTCGATTAAAAATAAATGTTTGCAGAGGTGGTTCATTATAAGTCTCTCTACTTTTGTGTATGCTTGAAATTTTCCATGATAAATGGTTACAAAAAGAAAAATAAATAAGCACAGCATTTCCATAGCACAGCATGCTATAGGATCCCTTTCCATTCTGCTTTACTTTCTTCTCCCCAGCACCACCAAAGACATCCACAACTAGGGAAGCTCTGAAAGCTGAACTTCAAGCTGTATGGGTCAGCCCTGAATCCCATTTTGCTCAGTTGCTTAGAAGTGGAGCTCAATTTTTTTGTATCTTACATTCCACCAATACTTCCATAAAGAAACTCTGTCTCACTGTGATTAAAATTAAAGATTCACTTCTTCTGAGAAGGAAATTACATATTAACAGGCATTCTGATGTTATTCTTACCTTTTACTTAAAAGGTAACTGTTTTAAGGACATTAATCATTGCTATACTATTATTGGGAGTAAATTTTATTCCTATGTCTAGAAAACATATTAGCAAATGATGATGTCACAGTAGTTAAATTTTGCAATACAACACTACCTTAAGGCTAAAGCACAACACAGATAAGTAAAACACTGAAAATGAATTCTATAAATGTCATTGACACAAGTTAAAAAAAATCCATTGAACATTTACAAAGTTAATAATAATGCCTAGCATGCTTGCATATAATCATGCGGGTGAAAATATGCTGGCTTCTTAGGAACTGTTATAAAAACTCCACATTCCACCTACACAACTTCTGGGTCACAAGCATTCTACTCCCAGTTGAAAACCATTCTCTCAGAAGGTGTTTTTAAACACACCCACGGTCATGACAAGCTGGTGTTCCACCTCCGCCTGCCCTGTAGATGGAGACTGGTAGACACACGAAGGAGATGGGGCGGAGAGCTGTGGACGCGGACTCGATGCCCACTGTGACCAGAGCCCTAGTCCCACCCCACTCTACAATACCCCAGCTTGGCCCTGACGTCAAACCTGGGCTCTGGATGATAACAGGAAACAAATTCCTCATGCTCCATTACAGCGTCCACGTGTTATTCCAAAGAAAACCTTAGAATCTGCTTGATAATAGGGATCATTTTAAACTCACAAGATGATGGCCAGTCTGAATAGTAAAAACCTCCTTTATGCTTTAATGTGATTTATTAGTTTCATTACTTTCAAAATTATGGTGTAACTCTAAGGTAGGCTAACGAAGAACTGTTTTATGGGTATCTCTTGCTTGGTGCATGCAAGATTTTTTAAAAAAGGAAAAGTTGCACCACCCAAGCTTTCTTAAGAAACCCTGCTCCAAGACGAGGGAGCAACTGGCAATCTGCAGCAGCAACTGCAGAGTGAAGCATAAGACGAGGGCCTCAACACAGCTTCCCAGAGCTGTACAGACAGTGCCGGGAGCCCCATGCGAAAGATGAGCGTGTGCTGTGTGAGTTCAACATACACATCAGTTTGGGTCCCACCACATCCACGTGCCTACATTCACATGTAGCATGCATGTTGTTCCTCATAGCAGTCTCCTTTCTCTTGCCCATAGCTATCCTGCAGGAGGTGGTATATTGACCCATATTCCAGAATCCTGAGGGAACCTAGCCCAACACCCAAGTACTCTCACTCTTACAGTAAATGATTCTTATAAAATCAAAATTCCAATATGCCCTTTCAGATTAAACAAGATTCAAGGGAGTAGGGTTCCATGTAAACGATTATGTAAACAAATTCAGGGAGAAGACATGACTTAGCCAGAGCAAGTGAGAATAAATATAAAGGTGGAATTTCTAGTTCCAGTTAGAGAATTAAATATTTGTGTTTATTATCCCAAAACCCATTAAAATGCTTACAAAAAGAAAAACTGTTAAGGGAAAAACCCCTAAGCAGCCAAGGGAATCTGCCTATGGGACTTAAGCCACAGGTGTGGGCAGAATGAAATGCCAACAGAACGGGGAGATTAAGTGAAAAGTTTACACTGGATGACGAGGCACTCATGCAGGTACACACGCACCACGCACTCCCTGACATCGCCCCTTTTGCCAACATTTTCATGACTCAGCTATCAGAATACTTGCAAGGCAGGTTTATGTCCTCCAGGCAACAGTTTGGACAACTCCTCTCTGGGGAAACTGAATAGCCCAAGAGAAACCTGTCCCCACTCCCTGCATATAGTGACGTTTAAAGATCCTCCAATGGAAAAATTGAGAGCCCTGCCAGTTCTCTCTTCGGAAAAGCCCACCAGCTGATAAGCCCCACCTACGTAAAACTTCCAGTCAGCATTTCAGTGCCTCTCCCTTAAAAATAAGTTACCTTAAAAATTAAGTAAATAAGACATTTGAGAAAACTCACACTCTTGAAAGAAATAGACCAAAACAAACTATCTGGAAGAAGAAATTCAGGAGAAATAAAAATACAAGTAGTAGAAAAATAAAAGGTTTTAAGCTAATATTAATTTCCTCAGAGAGATAAAAGAAGATATCATATTCATGCAACAAGATGCTATTTTTTAGAAAGAGAGTTCTTGCAAATTCTAAATATGATAGCAGAGATGAAAAGCTCCATGGAGGCATTAAATAATAAAGCTGAGTAAATCTCCCAGAACGAATGGGAAAAAGAGAAAGAAACTGACAGGAGGAAAAAAGAGGTTTTCTTTAAAAAATAGAGGATCAGTCCAAAAGGGCCAATATCCAGAAAGGGAGAATAAAGAAAATAGAGAGAGAGAGGTAAGTGGGGAGGGAGGGCTAAAGGGAAGGAGGGAGGAATAAAGAAATATCATCCTGGCAAGCAGTGCAGCTCTTATGTAGTTAGGGCTGAAGTAATATAGCACATCATAGAATGTTGAGTTCTAAATCAACAATGGCAAAACCTGAAAACCAATGGAATTTACAGTGCAGAGTCCTCAGAAGACTCAGCAACTGGCAATCCGAGAGACTTCAGAAACTGGGGGTTAAGGTGAATCAATCAAACCTAACAAGGGCTGAGTGGCCTAACAAAGGCCACTTGACAAGCAATCAGAGCCTTCTATCCCCTCCCTGCTCTGCACCACTGGGTCTACACCTTGCTCTTCTTCACAGCCCTGGAAGACAGCCGGTTTATTCTTCACAGAAACTCTGGATTGGAGGTCAACTGGCCCGCTTGTAGGTTTGGGAACAGTACAACAAACTAGGGCATTTAGTGATCCTAAAATGCTGAAACACTCAGCTCTTCTTCCCCAGCCCTGTTTCCCCGGTTGGGTACCAAAACACTGGCAGCATACATGTAAGCTTGACAGGAGATAAGAAAAGTTTCCTTCTGGAAAATATGACCAGTACCACCCTCCCACCCAAAAAAGTCCAGAAAAAACTGAATCAGAGGTTTCATAAAATAGTGATTCCAGATCACACTACAGTAGGAATCTCAAAGTCATCAAGCCCCAACTATAAACTCAGAGCTTCCAATTAGCCTTTTAGTCCTCTACTCTAATCCTGAGCAGACATCCAAGGGTTACCAGATATCTAAGGAAGGCCTAGAACAAGGAAACTAGAGAACAAAACAAATAGATAAAAGCAACCTGGAAGAAAAAAAATACACAGGAATTAAAACAAATTTAAAAGTATTAGTAATACACAGGAATTAAAACAAATTTAAAAGTATTAGTAATACTCTCAGGGAAATATGAGACAATGTTATACCCTTAAAACAAGAAAAGGAATCTTAAAAAGGAACACACACTTTACCAAAAAAAGAGGCATCAGAAATTAATAAACATGATGGTAATGAAGAAAAACTCAAAAGAAGGAAATCTGATTAACAAGTGTTTCAGAAAGAGGGAACAGAAAACAGAAAATTCAAGAAAATTTCTCAGAAGGGAAATATCTGATTTCCTGAAAGGACCACAGAGGGCCCAGTATAATGGATGAAAATCGGCTCATGCCCAAGAACATTATTGTGAAATTTCATAACACTGCAACAAAGGGACGATCCTTCTTTGCCTTGACTCCTAGAGGATGTTCTCCACCAAAACAAAAGAGTAAACCAAGAAAGAGGAAGAGATAAGAAATCCAACTCAGGAGAAAAACATAGGAAATTCCAAGGCTGATAGTGAAGGGAAGTCCCAGGATGACAGCTCTGCAACAGTGTGGAGAGCACTCAACCCAGACAGGACAAGGTTGGAGGAGTGGGGCCTCTATTCAAGAGAACGACAGACACTGGTAGGTTACCTAATGATGGCTGACTGTCTGTCAGAAGGTGGGTCTGCTAGAAGGTCAGTACAAAGAAAACTACACAAATGGGAGGAAAGGCAACAGTTAATTTCAGGAAAAATAAGAAGAAACAACCATAGTCTGTGGTGCTCAACTGTGAATTATATTTTCATAGACAAGTTACATAAGCACAGAAGCTGATTTAAGCAAAGTGTATTATCCTCAGAGCATGGGGCACAGGAACAGAGGGGAATGGGGTGTAAGACAGTTGGATGCTTATCTACCATAATAAGTGACAGAAAATCTCTAAAAGTCACAATTTACAACAGTATAATCTAGGTATATTATTTGGAAGCACCAATATGTAAACTCCAGAAGAAATGGCCAAAAAAATGAAAAATGGTTGCCTCTGGAAAGGGGCACTGGAGGAGTGTGAGGAATGATGCGGGGAATCACTGTTTTGTTATAAATTTGTCAATACTATTTAACTTTCTAAATGATGGACGTATATACCTTTGCTAAAATAATTTTTAAAAATATGTTATGCTTTTTTCAAAATGAAAAAACAAACATAAAGGACTTCAGTTTTTTTTCTTCCTTGCACCAGCCGGCATGCAGAACTTTCCCTACCAGAGATCGCACCTGCGCCCCCTGCAGTGGAAGCATGGAGTCTTAACCACTGGACCATCAGGGAAGTCCTGGACTTTAGCTAGTTTTTTTTTTTTTTAAATAAATTTATTTATTTTATTTATTTTTGGTTGCGTTGGGTCTTTGTTGCTATGTGCGGGCTTTCTCTAGTTGCGGCGAGCAGAGGCTACTCTTCGTTGTGGTGCCCGGGCTTCTCATTGCGGAGGCTTCTCTTGTTGTGAAGCACAAGCTCTAGGTGCAGGCTTCAGTAGTTGTGGCACGCAGGCTCAGTAGTTGTGGCACAGGGGCTTAGTTGCTCCGTGGCATGTGGGATCTTCCCGGACCAGGGCTCGAACCCATGTCCCCTGCATTGGCAGGTGGATTCTTAACCAATGTACCACCAGGGAAGCCCCTGGACTTTAGTTCTTAATTAAAATAATAAATCAATATGGTGAGGGACTATTGACTCCTCCAGATAAGGGGCTAGTCTTATTCTCCTCATTCCCAGCATCTAGCACAGAGTAGGAACTCAATAAATATTTGTTGTTTGGTTGATTGCTCTATTCATGGGTGTCTTGGGCTACATTAATAGAACAATTCTCGGGAGAAAGTTAATAGGTAACATTCATTGAACACCTACTTTGTGTCACTCTTTGTTCTAAGTTCTGGACATATATCACATTGTTTAATTTTCACAACCCATGAGAAAGATGCTGACATTGTCCACATTTTATAGACAAGGAAACTGAAGGACAGAGGAGGTTATATAACTCTTCAAGTCACACAGCTAGGAGATGTCAAAGCTGGATCTAAACCCAGAGTGGCAGGCTTTGTTGTCTCTGCTTTTAACCACTAAGCTTTATATCCAAGGAGGAGGTATTGTGTGGTCAGGCCACAGTTGGAATATTCTGTTCTGTTATGAACACACACACAAATACACACACACACACACACACACACACACACACACACACACACACACACACACAGAGTCTTTAGAGGTGGAATGTAATCACAGGAAGTTGAACAGGATGTGAGAAGACCATGCAAGAGGGTGTGGAAAATAGGGATAGTTTGTCAATGATGACAGTCTAATGATGTTTCAAGGGGGCTGATAAAGAAAAGGGGACTGGGCCCAAGTAGTAAACTAGATCCAACAGTAGAGATTATCCAAAGCTGTATTTCAGGTTGAGGAAGAACTCTTCCACAGTTCAATGGAAAATCAACTACTTTGGAAAACAGATGATCCCATTATTGAAAATCATTAGCTCATCAAACTCCAGGTTTGGAAGAAAATCTAAAGGAACTTCATCCAGTCAACCTCAGGATGCTTGGATCACCTTTACATCACCCTCCTAAAAGGTCTTCTCAAACATTTCAGAGATAACACACCAGAGGCAGCACATTTGAAAATATATATATTTTTTAATCAAAGTTATACATGCACACAATTTAAGGAGTTCTACAAGATTCACTAAGGAAAATAGAAGCTCCTCACTGGAGGTAACCACTTTCAATTTTTTTTAAGGTAATTCTTTTAGAAAATTTTATGTCTGTATCTCTAAATAGCCTCCTTACATTGCTATATCTTGATTGTTCAATAGTAGGTATTCTCCATTAACTTCCCGCAATATTAGATGATTCTGCTCTCTTTCATTCCTCACCCCAAGTATACACACATACCCTTTTCTTCTCCTTATTATTCTGATATACTTTATGTAGTGATTGTGGTTAGATCAGCATTTAGTGTTTACATTACTATAAGCAAGCACTATTCAGAGTTGAGGCATGATGTAAACCATGATTATTTTTCCTTTCCTACACATCTTTGTACTTCCTCTGGAATGAATAAAAAGTCTCACTTTTTGCCTTTGATTAATTTCTTATGTACTTATTTGTAGTTCAAACCCTCAATTCTCTGTCAAATGTCTGAATTTCCTCTCAAGACACTCAACACATGCACAGCTGCACCTTTGGCATCTGGGGGCTTCCTTTCCCATCACGTGGAGAGTCCCTTCACCTTTCTCCTACTTCCTGTATCTCCTGTCTCTCTCTTATCTGATTTTCTCCATTGTTTTAATGGTGCTCATTCCACAGTAGTTTCTTGAGAAAGGCTGTATGGGAGATAAATTTTTTGAATGTTTTCAAGACTAAATATATCTTTATTCTACCTCACACTTGATTCTAAATTGGATTCTAGTGTTGCTGTAGAGAAGTCTAGAGTCATTCTGATAGCTGTTCTTTGTATGTGGCCTGTTTTGTCTCCCTTGAGACTTTTAAGATCGTCTCCTTATCTTGAGTGATGGACATTGAGAAGTTTCACAATGCTGTGCCTTGGGTGTGGGTCTATTTTCTTCGGCACTCAGTAGACAATTTCAGTCAGGAAACTCATGTCTTTCAGTTCTGGGAAATGTGCTTGATTTCCTCCCCTTAGTTTGTTCTGGTCCCTCTTTTGGACAGTCTTATTCAGAAACTGCACTTCCTGGACTGGTCCTCTAATTATTTTATCTTTACTTTTCTCCCCTATTTTCTATCTCATTTCTTTGTATTCTCATTCCTGAGATGTTTTCTCAACATTTTCCTCCAACCCTTCTACTGAAATATTCATTTTTGATGTCATTTTTTCAATTTCTAAGAGCTTTTTGTGTTCTATTATTTGCTTTTTCTAGTATCCTATTTTGATCTTATGGTTAATTCTTTCTCTCTCTAAAAATGTTAATAATAATTTTTTCCTTGAAGTTTTCTTTTTGCATAATCTCTTTTTTCCCCTTTGAGTTAGCTTTTTCCAGTTGTTTGTTTGAGTTTTTGGTCTCTGTCTTTCATTTGAGGTTGTTCTCAGAGGTCTGGTATTTCTTGGTTGTATGCTCAAATTAAATAGGAATTTAAAAACTGACTGGAAGCTCTGGTCTTTGAATGAAGTTTGTCCAATTTTGGTCTCACTTTAGTGTAATCTAGCTGGGTTGTTTGTTAGGGAAAAGCCAACATCAGAAACATCAGGTATTTCTTCTTGGGTTGACCAGATATGCCAGAGTATACTTTTCTATTCTTCTGTTTGAAAGTTAGAGTCCTGGTTAACAGAATTCTAAGAGCCCAGTGGTGTTTTTGGACAATATCTCTGCCATTCGCCTCAACTATGCTTCAGTCCTCAGTCCAAAGATTCTGGACTGGAGTTTTATCATCTCCAGAGGAAAAGAAACTCCAGGCTCCTGTTAAGGTTGGAGCAGGGATGGGATCTAGCATCAATGAATTGTTGGAAGGGTCCAGGACTCTTAACTACTTCTCAACATCAGTCAGCTAATTTTAGGCTTCCCCCTTCACTCCAGTTCCATAAATGCCTGGTGCTGCCAATTCCAAATTCTTTGGGGGATTCTGAAATATAGATCAGGGAATTCTCAACTTTCCCTGTTACCAGCCTAGGATTCACCTTCCCCAGGTCTGCTAAGTTGGTTACCACTTGTCCGTATGCTTTCCACCTTTAAAATGTTTTTGTTTGGCCTCCTCTCTAGTTCTCCCATGCTTGTGGGTTTGTGCCTTTAAAGAAAAAAAAAGAATCTTTATTTTAGTTTTAGTGGTTTGGGGAGGAAGAAAGAACTGGAGACGTGTGTTCAATTTGCCATCTTTGCCCAGAGATCTTCCCATTCCATTTTTGGGCAGTTCTGACAGAAAGTTTCCCCCTATTGGTATGATCTCTATCCAAATTTTAAATGCAAACAACCTTTAGTCCAGCAATTCTATTGCTAAGAGTTATTTAAAAGATATATTCGTAAAAGTGAGCAAAGAAATTTAGATATCTTTTACAGCATATCTTTCATTCAAATACGTAAATGAACAAACAAACAGGAAACAATCTGACTATTGGTAGGAATATGGAGAAATAAATGACAGTTTATCCATATAATGTGAGACCTTCCAGCTGTTTAAAAGAATGAGGTAGGGCTTCCCTGGTGGCGCAGTGGTTAAGAATCTGCCTGCCGATGCAGGAGACATGGGTTTGAGCCCTGGTCCGGGAAGATCCCACATGCCGCGGAGCAGCTAAACCCACGCACCACAACTACTGAGCCTGCACGTCTGGAGCCTGTGCTCCACAACAAGAGAGGCCGCGACAGTGAGAAGCCCGCGCACTGCAATGAAGAGTGGCCCCTGCTCGCCGCAACAAGAGAAAACCCACGCACAGAAACGAAGACCCAACACAGCCAAATAAATAAATAAATAAATAAAAATTCAAAAAAAAAAAATGAGGTGGGTCTGTATAGAGGCAGACAAGCAGAGTAACTAAGAGCATAAACCCTGAAGCCGGGGTTCATATACCAGCTTTGCCACTGCATGACCTCAGGCAAGTTATTTAGCTCCTCTGTGCCTCTGTTTCCTCATCTGTAAAATGGGGTTGGATTAGCTTCCTATGCTCTATAAAAAATAACCAAATGGAGGCTTAAAACAATACACATTTATTATCATACACTTTCCAGGGGTCAGTGGTCCAGGCACAACTTAGCTGGGCCTTCTGCTCAGGGCCCCCTGCAATTGCAATCAAGGTGTCAGCTGGGGTGTGTTCTCATCTGGAAGCTTAACTGGGGAAGGATCTGATTTCAAGCTCACTCAAGTTGTTTGCAGAATTCATTTCCTTACGTCTGTAGAACTGAGGACCCCTGCTTCTTACTGGTTGTCAGCTAGAGGCCACCCTCAGATCCTAGAGGTTATTCTCAGCTTATAGAAAGCAGTTTCAGTTCCATGCAACATAGCTGCTTACTTCATCAAGTCCCCAAAGTGTCTCCAAAGCAAGATGGAGCCTTACATATGTCGTACAATCATGAGAGTGGCATCTATCACCTTTACTATGTTCTATAGGTTAGAAGCAAATCACAGATCCCACCCACACTCAAGGGGAGGGGATTATACAAGAGTGCGAACACCAAGAGGCAGAGATCATGGTGGCAGGGGAGCACTCAGGGGTCAGTCTGCCACAGGGGTTGATAGCGGTACCCATCTCAAAGGGTACTTGTATTAAATGAGTTACAATATATAAAACAATTTGGCAGTGTTTGGTTTATAGTTAGCTTTAAATAAATATTAACAATTATTATTATTAATTATTATTATTACTATACCTGATGAAATGAAAATATATCCAAGGAATATTGTAAAGCAAAAAAGCAATTTGCAGAATAGGCAATATGATCTCTTTTGTTTAAAATTTTAAAACATACAAATGTATATATTCTTACATATACAGAGAAATTGTTAACTGTTAATATTTATTGGGGTAAAATAAGACTACAAGAAGAAAAGAAAGAGCTTCTCTATATTGAATTGAAATATGTCACATATAAAAACTATCCATTGGTGATCATCAGTTGGTTACTCTTCCTTGAATGAGCTCCAATTTTTGAAGTGTTTGTCAAAGGGACAACCACTGGCATTTGAAACAGGACGATTATTCACTGTATAGGATTTTCCTGTGCTTTGAGATCATTTAGAATCCATGGCTCCTGCCTACTAAGTGCCACAGATGCCCCCAATTCATATGACAACCCAAAACCCCCCAATGCCCCCCACCACACTTCCAAACACCTATAGGGGAAATGCAGAAGTTTACTGTTGAAAATCATCATGACCCTTCAAAAGCGTGGTACCCAGAACTGCTGTACAAGTGGAAAGGTGGGGTGTCCCATAACCTTTAAGAGCCCTTCTAACCCTGAGATTCTAAGAAATCACTGATCCAGCCGAACCATACCTTGGCTGATCTCAGTCCAGTGCTGCCTGTAGGAACTAGAACCTTTCTCCTAAACCCACACTTCTAGGCTAGATCTTACGCCCCAAATCTATTTAATTGAACTCACCTACAGTTTACTGAGAATACTTTATGCACAAAGCATTGGATTTGATGCTGTGGGGAATAAAAGAGCATCAGAAGATGTGGTCTCTGCCCTCAGAGAGTTCCCAGTACAGTGGGAGTGGATAGGATAGACCCCCCCCCCCCAGAAACAGGAGGAAATAATATAAGTCAGGGTATGATTAAGGGCCAAACTTCTGCTACCAGTGATACCACTTGTTAACGCTCCTTTGCAACTGTTCCTCTATGGCTCCCTCACAGTTTCCCATCTTGGAAGGCAGTGCCTCAAGTGTAATGAGTATAACCATCCCTCACTGTGGCAAAGGGGAAAGCTTATCCTGACGGACTTGGAGCCACCGGACCAGTCTATGGTCAGGAGTGGGTCTATCTCACTAAATGTCAGTAGTGTCTCCTGCAGTTATTGTGACAATCAAGAATGTCCCCACACATTTTTAAACACCTCTGGGGAATAACTACCCAAGGGTGAGAATTACTCTGACTCTCTTTTTAAAAAGATATTGCTACACAGTGCAGGAGGAGCTGCATAGAATTTGCGGCAATAACTATAATATCCAGTACAGTATTATCATCTCTGTGGTAAAGGTGAAAAAACTCAGGCTTAGAAAATTTAAGTAACTTGTCCAAAGTTACTCTGTGATCAAAAGAAAGTCACTTAACCTCTCCCATGCCCAACTACTTCTTCTATTATAGGAAGGTAATAGTGCCATCAGAAAGTTCACAAACTTTGTGCTTTATGCAAGCTGAACACACACATGCATGAACATGTGTGTTCCCTTACACGTTAACCTGCCTTCACTCCAGAAGGGAACAATGAAGATCTTAGAGATGACATCAAATGACATCTCCCAAAATTGTTTCAAATATTGTGATCTCACATTGTTTCTCGTCAAAATACTGTGAGTTTGTGAAAGAGTGACTGAGCGCGTGTATGTTTATATATGTGGGTTGGCAGAGAAAGCTTTTCCTGACTTAATACCTGTCCTCAGTGGCCCTGGGGAAAGGACAGTACTCACTTGGCAATTATGATCAATTAGCCCTTACGACTGACAGTTGAATTAGATGTGATCCCCAAGGGAGGACTATCTGAGCACACTTGAAAGGAACTAGACCCAAGCAGTATGGATTCTGCCTCTTAGTCAGCATGCCCTGAATTATCTCACCATCCCATTGCTTATCTCGCTCCTGTGATGCCCACCCTGCCACTGCTTAGACAAATCTGCTCCAAGTGTCTTCCTAGCAACATTCTACTCATGCACAGAAGCCTCTTCCAAAAACACACCCAATGTGGGACTTCACTGGTGGTCCTTTGGTTAAGACTCCGAGCTTCCAATGCAAGGGGTGTGGGTTCAATCCCTGGGTGGGGAACTAAGATCCCACATGCCACATGGTGTGGCCAAAAACATTTTAAAAATAAATAAAATAAAATAAAACAAAAACACACCCAATGCCTGGAACACCCTTCTGCACACTCTCAACTGTCTCCTTTGCTACCACCGCAGACCCAGGTCCTGAAGTTTCAACCTCCCCAGTTGTCAAGGCACCAGTGATTAATCAGAAAAAGAAGGTAACGAAGTGGTGTCAAATTTACTTGCAAAGTACCCAACACAGTGCTACACTCTATTCATTCATTCATTTAACAAATGATAGTGAACATAATTTCTGTGCAAAGCCAAACAAGGGACTCTGCCCTCCAGGAACTTATAGATGAGTAGGAGATAGAGAGTACAGATAATCACAGTACAGGAAGATGCTTGTCTTCATGGAGCTGCTTGCAGGCTCACTCAGGTTGTCTGCAGAATTCATTTCCCTATGTCTGTAGAACTGAGGACCCCATGCGTAAAGGATAGAGAATTAGGGAAGACTTCACAAACTAGATGGCATCAAGGCTGCTCTACTCTTCTCAGGTAGACAAGAGAAAGAGGGCATTTCAGGACAAGTGAACAGCAGCACAAAGGCACAGCATAGAGCATATTCAGAGAATGTCTAATAGTTCAGCACTGTTGAAGCTCAAAGTGTGAAGGGAGAGTAGCAAGGTGATAAGTCTGGACAAGTAGGCAGGGGCCAGACCATGAAAGTCTTGCATGACAGATTAAGAAGCTGAAATGGGAAGTCACTGAAGCATTTTGAATCAGACAGTAATATGATCAGATACTGTGCCAGAAACCTTCCCCCTGGCAGTAGGAGCAGAACAGGTGAAGGGGAACAGAATGCGGAGGCTTTAAGGCAAGATCTTGCAAGAGATGGTGAGCCTTGAACTGGGGCAGTGACAGTGCAAGTGGAGAGGAAGAGACAGGTCAAGGAGAACATGATGAGGTAGAACTCCTATGTGAGGGTATGGGGAGACTTACCTCATCAATACATAGAGTACAGGATGGTGAGCAGATGTGCAGGACAGGAGGATCAAGTTCAGTTAGGGACTTACTGGATTGCCGATGCCTGGGAAACATGCATGTGGAGATATCCAGGAAGGGACTAAGTCCAAGGTTCAGTTGATATGAACATATGTGGGAGTCACACCCATAGAGATGATGGCTGGAGCCATAGCAGATGATGATGAAATTCCCCAGGGAGAGTGTGTGGAGGGAGGGAAAAAGAGGACCCAGGGTGGATCCCTGGGAACACATAAAAAGTAATCTGGAGACTACAAAGAGATTGAGACAAACAATACATGTGGTTGACTCCTCTGGAACCTGACACTATATCTTCTCTTTCATACAACAAAGGTCCTGGACAAATTGGACCAATAATAGTTTGTACATTATTATATTGGAAGACTTAAAGGAATATACTCAACCAAAATTATAGCAAACTGTGCTTCCTTCCCTACTCAAATCAAGGTATAACATGCTTGCCCTATAGCTATGTGTCCTGTTTGCATAGGAGCTTGGCTCCCCAAAAGCATCTTTGGGGCTTCCCTGGTGGCACAGTGGTTAAGAATCCGCCTGCCAATGCAGAGGACACAGGTTTGAGCCCTGGTCCAGGAAGATCCCACATGCTGCAGAGCAACTAAGCCCATGTGCCACAACTACTGAGCCTGCACTCTAGAGCCTGCGAGCCACAACTACTGAGCCCACGAGCCACAACTACTGAAGCCCGCACGCCTAGAGCCCATGCTCTACAACAAGAGAAGCCACCGCAATGAGAAGCCTAAGCACCGCAATGAAGAGTAGCCCCCGCTCGCCGCAACTAGAGAAAGCCTGTGTGCAGCAACAAACACCCAACACAGCCAAAAATTTTAAAATTTTTTTAAAAAAGCATCTTTGGTTCCCAACCAAAGGAGTCTTTGCTTGGGCTCAGTTGCATCCCTCTGTAAGTAAGAGTGGACTCAGAGAAAGACACAGAAGGACCATTTCCCTTTTCTGGAGTTGGATATGGGGATGACACCTGAGCATCAAGACTTTGAGCTAAATGTCACCAGATGCCAAAAATGATAGAGTCTCCAGTGACAAATGACTGAGGAAAGAACAAAAATCTTAGTAACATATGATGAACAGGATCTTTTTTCCCTTTATTAGAATAGCTGTGCATGTGTGTGTCTTAAGCTAATGGAACACATTTAAAACTCTGATTCTCACCATGTGGCGACCAGTAACAAATTATTTAAATCTTAGTTTCTATGAAGTAGAAACTTTTCCATTTATAGGAAGCTCAAGAATAGGCAAATCTGAGCTCTGCTGATTAGAAGTCATGATAGTGGCTACATGCGGAGGGTGGTTATTAACTGGAAAGGAGCTGGACAGAATTCTGTGGGGTAATGGAAAATCTCCTATATCCTGATCTGGGTGGTGGTTACATAGGAGATACATATGTAAAAATTCTTCAGGCTGTACATCTAAGACTTGTGCATTTTACTGCGTATAATATACTACATATAAATTCTATAGCAGTAAAAATAGATAACCTGAAACAGAAGAGATGAAGCATACATTCATACACACACACAAACACACATACACACACACACACACACATATACACACCCCAGATGGATATACAATAAGGTCTATGATGCCTAGGAAAGAAAGTGAAATCAAAAGAGGACTTTTGATTGATCCACTTGAAGTGGAAGGAACTGAAGGACCCGTGAGATCTAAGAGCTGAGGTAATGAAAAAGGGAGTGACAGGGTGGGGAGATCAGAAGCTGTTATCAGGGTGGAATGTTGGCCTTTAAGACCATATGGGTGGGCTTCCCTGGTGGCGCAGTGGTTGAGAGTCCGCCTGCCGATGCAGGGGACACAGGTTCGTGCTCCGGTCCGGGAGGATCCCACATGCCGCGGAGCGGCTGGGCCCGTGAGCCATGGCCGCTGAGCCTGTGCGTCCAGAGCCTGTGCTCCGCAACGGGAGAGGCCACAATGGTGAGAGGCCCGCGTACCGCAAAAAAAAAAAAAAGACCTTATGGGTGAAGCAGCCCTGCTAGATGGCAAAAAACAAGGCGAGGCCAATGGTGTGGAAAGTTGAAATGGAAAAGAAGTGAAGATCACTGGCACTGAGGAGGTCTCTCCTCAGAGAAGGAACATTAGAAGGATCAGCTATGTGGTCACTAATGCTCCCCAAAGAAGATGGCAGGAGTAGGAATTCCAGGTGTCAAGAACCTCAAAGTATTTGGGGAAGTGGCCAAGGAGATGAGTAGATAACAGCTTAAGATGACAGCAAACCATTCAAGTGATTCATTAATGTTTTTTGATTATGATGGTAAAGGGGAAAAAGTAAGTAAACAGTTTAGGGCAAGGTACTCTTTGAGAAATAGAGTTTTGAAGTGCAAATGAAAAGTTGAAGGTTAATGCTATGTTCTTGGGAAGGAAGAATTGCTGGTTTTAGGTCACCTTCTCTTTCCTTCAGTGGCCCTCTGTGCTATGCAACTCTAACAAACCAGCTAAGACTCTCCCTCCAAATCCCCACCCCTGCTAAAAGCTCCCAAAGGACAATGACTGTTAAACGTCTGGGGTGCAATGAATGTTTAGTGAATGAAAGGAAGAAAGGAAACAAAGGAGGGAAGAAAGGATGATAGCAGGGAAAGATCTAATTCTAAAGAAAACCTCAGGTTATGATTTTTTTAAGTGTAATAAACTACACCATAGTGGGATAAGCAGGGATAACATTTTAATGCTGTAAATTGCAGTTAGCTGTTATGATACTGAAAGGTTACTGAAAAATAATATTTTTAAATTTTAAAATATTTTTAAATGGAAAAGCATTTGTATTTATTCAAGGTATAGGCAACTGACTAATTAATGAACTGATCAAGAGTCAAATGATCAGAAGGAAGATGCTTCCTAGCCCCTCCCCAAAAGGTAAGTACTAGAATGAGCCCATCCCTAGGAAGCAGGGTTGAAAGGTGGATGGGAGCCCATTGGCAATTGCATTAATATTCAGTGTCACGTTACACTGGGTAGAGTGCCCTCAAATTTTACTGTAACAGAGTGTGACCCCAAAAGCAGCAGCAGCGTCACACTTGTTCCCTTTGCAAAGAATATTCCTCTAAGTTCCCAAGTGAGCCCTGGTGGGAATCAGAATCTACACATGCTGAAGAAGGAAGTGGAAGCTTAATCAACCTGTGAGGGTTTTTTCTGTGACTTCAGATAATGTCTCAAAAATACCCAGGGGACACAGAATGGCAGAGTCAAGTAAGCAAGCAGAGGAGACAACAGTTCCCAAGAGGCTGGCAGGCAGAAACTAGCCAGGGCCCAGCATGGTCCGCTCATACTTTTTCCAGGCTCTTTCCCCTCTTCAGCTCCTCATCTTTCCCTGCCTTTCTCTCTGGTGGTCTCATCAGGGCAAAATTCATTCTGATAAATCAAGGAATTAGAGACTAATTAAACCATCTCCCCAGGGAACTGTGAAAAGAGGACTATCTAATAAGGAAAAGTCATCTCTAATGGCAAATTTAATCTCCAAGGCACCCAGACCCAAGCGTTATTTGGGACCTGGAGTTGCACCATTTAGGCATCTACATGTTTAGAGTATGTGGACCAATTCATCAGTATCCAAGGATCTTGTAAAGAGTTCAGACACCGTTGTTCCAGCCCCTTGACAGCTGGGAACTATGCAAGGGGTTGATTTCACGGCCTCTTTTCTACCAGGTATATCCTGCTTTCCAACTCGTGTGAATTAAGATACACTGTGTTTGGAGATTTTTTTTTTTTTAATAAAGATGTCCTTTAAAGTAAATGGAACTACCCTTTCGTGAAACACCACTACGGTGATACTTCTGCTTGGGGCTGCTTTCCAAAAACTGTAATAAAATCAGTTCCTATCCATAATCTTAGAAACTGTGAGAACTTTCATTTAATGTTTGAAAATATGGAATATGTATGGAGAAGATAAACCTGACCTAACACGTATGTAAGATCTATTCTCTAATAGGAAAATTGTAGTCCAAAATAGTACAGGTAAGATTAAGTAATCAAGATAAGGGGTTAATAACTTCACATGTACCCAGTCTGTGTCTGTTTAATGCCACTAGAATAAATGTGACCTGGGTGTAAGTGCAAAGCATTTCTTTCTGATTAAACTGAAGATATAGTGGTTAATCTTTATAATATAATCTGATAATGAAAAATTACTTTATTTCTTTTAAAAGCTCCCAAATTCACAGGCTTATACCAGGTGTAAAAGAGAGAATTCCAGATAAGAACTTGCTTGAAATGGCAGTGGATGAAGAACAAACACATTGGAGAAACTGCTTAATTACTTTTGGGTAAAATGATGGTCCTAGCAAAAGATTTTTAAGAAAGCATTTCCTCAATATGGTAGACACTATCAGCAAAATCCTATTCAGTACAATAATTACATTTCACACAACTCAGCCAGAACACTGGTTCCTTCTTCCTCGACTTAAACAAACTAAACAGACTTGATGATTGATCCAGGAGGACTGCACTGTGTAAGAAAAGAACCTTAGAATAGCTGTTATGGAGTCCCTTGTTACATTAGCTCTAACCAGAATTTCTACATCCCAAATAGTTATGAGATATGATTGGTTGACATAATATCCTTAGTTATACAGTTAAAATGTTGTTTCTTAAAGGGGGATTTGTGAACCTCCTCTTTCAAAACTACAGATCTCTGGGCCCCAGCCCAGCCCAAGCCATAGGAATTGGACTTTCTGAAAGTAGGACCCAAGAATTTGTACTTTTAAAGCACTCCAGGTGATTCTTATGAATATTAAAATTTGAGAGCTACAAAGTTAAGACTATATCTATCTATCTATCTATCTATCTATCTATCTATGTCTTGATATCCCTTTTGGATTTCACAGAGTAATACAATTTGTAACTCCTACCATCACTTTGTGAAACACCAGGGAAGAAAACCAAGTGGGATTAGCTCAAATACACCCTTGTCATGTGGTGGTTGTGTGGCTGAGGATTAAGCAATTTGTGTATTCGTCTGAAGTTTGGCTTCCTCATCTGAAAACACAAATAACAATATCTACTCCCTAGATCTGTTAGGAGAATTAAATCATATAATACACGCAGATTAAGTCATTTTGGACACAAAATTGTAAACAGTTCCACCCTTGAGTGATTACAACCATAAAGGATGTAGAGTGGTTCTATCACAGATGTGATAGACCTTTGTGACTTTGTTCAATGAAAAATCTTTTCTTAGTTATAACTCCAAACACGGCATTCTTAGCTCCAATCAACAGCCAATATTCTCAGTAAAAAAATGAATTTAGACAAGAATGCCCAAAACCATGCAAGCATTTAATAGTCTAGAAGTTTGTCTAGTAATGACAAGAAAAAAATAAGTAAAAAATAAATAAGTGTCACAAAAGAAGCCACAAAAATACTATTCGAATGATATGATTCCTAGTAAAAATCATATCAAGTAACATCTATTAGTATAAATAGGACAGTTTGGAAAGACAACCAGTTATAAAATATACAAAGACTTTCCTCCATGTATGATGCAAATTTTATATATAATAGAAAAATATTCTATTCCCAAAGCACAACAAAAACATAAAATACACAGGAATTAATCTAAAAAGAAATATATAGGACCTATATTTTTCTTAAATAAAAAAAAAATTATGTGCTTTTTCCACAATATTTTTAAAAATCAGGCTTGGAAAAACAAAACAAAATTTTACTGAAATATGTAAAATATTTGCTAAATAGACATAAATTAGCTTACTGAATGAGAAAAGTCAGCATTGTAAAATTGTCAACTCATTCCACAATAATTTCTATGTTTAATTAAAATTTCAATTATAAAAAGCTTTTTTTGAAATTTGAAAAAATTATTCCAAAGTTAATGAGATGTGTTAGCTAAGAAAATAAAAAGGAGAAATAACAAAGGAAGCACCTTCACGGCCAGAAAATAAGATATATTTAAAACTACAATAGTTTGAGCAATGTGGCATTGGTAACAGAAGACACAGTGAGCTCAGTGAAATGGAATAGAAAGTCTAGAAACTAACAAGTACATAGGAGTAATCACCATATATGACGATTCATCATAAAGGTGGTTGTTTTAAATAAATAGGAAGATAAGAGACCAAGATATTAAAAAGTAATAATATTAGTATCTTACCACACTCTATTTACCAAAATTAATTCCATGTAGTTCACATAATTTAAAATTTTTAAATGAAACAAACAAATGAGAGAGCAAACAAAACCCTGAATGAAAATATGGTAATATTTACATAATACTGGAATACGAAAGAACTTTCTATGGATTATACCATGGTAGAAGCTATTATAAAGGGAAAAAAATTGATAACTTTGATTTCCAGAATTTCATAGGTTAAAAAACCATATATAAAATTTTTTTGAACAGGGGAAACTGGCACTTCCCTGGCGGTCCAGTGGTTAAGACTCTGCGCTTCCAATGCAGGGGCTGCGGGTTCAATCCCTGGTCGGGGAACTAAGGTCCCACATGCCAGGTGGTGAGGCCAGAAAAAAAAAATAGGGGACACTATTTGCAACATATATAATAAATGGTCAATATTCTTACAACATGGAGGGTATCTTAAGTACTTACAGTAACATACTTATTTAGCAATTATTGTGTGCCAGTGTTTTAAGTGCTCTCCATATATTAATTTATTTAATCCTTACAACAGTCACCTGAGGTCAGCACAAATCTTCATTTTACAGATAAGAAAACTGATGCTCAGAGAGGCTAAGTAACTTACCCAGGGTTACACAGCCAATGAGAAGTAGAATGGGATTCAGGCTCAGGCAGTCTGGCTCCAGACTAATAACCACTCTGCCACATTGCCAGAGAGTTAGTGGAATTTATGTATCAATATAAAGAAATAAAAAGATGAACAAAACAAAGGACCAAAGATCTAAAGAAGCAAATCACAAAAAAAGCTATAGCTGACCATGAAATACACATAAATATATTCAGGCTCATAATCAAAGAAATGCCGTATTAAGCACTGAGATACTATTTATACTCATCAAACTGAAAAAGATAAAAAACTTAAGTGCTTGCTGTTGACCACAGTTGCGAGCAATGAACATTCCCATATACTGCTGGTGGGAGAGCAAACTGGTATCACCTTCATGAAGGGCAATGCAGCAATATTTATCAAAAGCCTTAAAATGTACATGCCCTTTGACGCTACAATTTCACTTCTAGGATTTTATTCTGAAGAAAATGTCAAGTGAGAGCAAAGAGGTCTGTGCAATCATATGCATGGCAATATAATATGTGATAGAAAAATAGAAATAATCTATGTCCATAAAATTGAATAAAATCTATTAATGGGGCTTCCCTGGTGGCGCAGTGGTTGAGGGTCTGCCTGCCAATGCAGGGGACACGGGTTCGTGTCCTGGTCCGAGAAGATCCCACATGCCGCGGAGCGGCTGGGCCCGTGACCCATGGCCGCTGAGCCTGCGCGTCCGGAGACTGTGCTCCGCAACGCGAAAGGCCACAACAGTGAGAGGCCCGCGTACCGCAAAAAAAAAAAAAAAACTATTAATGAAAAGCTGTATAGGAAGCACAGTATGACAGTTATTTTGTAATATAAATTAAAATGCATATATACATGTATGTATATGTATTCTAAAATACTAATAGTGATGGCTTCTGGATAGTAAAATTATGAATCATTTTTCCCTTGTGCTTTTGCTGTTTTCCAAATTTTCTCTATTGAATGTGTGCTGTAAATAGGAGAGACAACACTCATTCTTTAAAAAAATGGGGAAAGAAAGCTGAAGTAATTTTTCCAGCCAAGGGGAATGGACAGAATGCAGTGTCAGATCACCAGAGGAAAAGAACATAGAGCAGAACAAGGCTACCTATAAAGAGAGAAGGAAAGTTATTTCTCAATAATAAGTGACAACCAATAGGCTTACCACACACTCCTTCGATGATTGGCAAGAACTGTAGATAGAACTTTGAAAGAGCACAAAAACAGAGGATGAGAATAAGATTCTTCATTCAAGATCTTGGCCACCCCTACCCTGACTAGCATAGCACAAGAACACAGAGATCTAAGCCAGAATGGAAGGAAGGAACCACCCTTATCCACACTCAGATAAGAACTAGGTTCACCAATGCCTTAAGGCAGGAGAAGGGGAAGTGGGGATCAGTACCCTACTGGAAACCTTTGACAGTGTGCTGTACATTATTATGCTGGAGTTAACTGCATAGTAAATTATATCAAGCTCTAATCCCATGGTATTTGCTCCTTCAATCTCAATAGACCTTTCATCTGTCTTCAGAGGTTACAGATAGAGGTTCCTCCATGTGCCCACGTGGTGGGCTCTACCAGACTTCCCTCCAAAACTCTGGCGCCTAGAATTTTGGCAGACCTTTGGAGAATTCTGTTGTAACAATGAATTATTCTAGTTGGGAGTGTTTCCTAAGAAAAAGTCTTCTGGCACAATGCTGGAACTCATAAATTTTGTTGAATTTATATTGTAAGCCCTAGGAACAGGTTGTTATTACTGGTGGCTGGAGCTGAAGTTTGGAGGCTGGAAGCAGGAGAGAAAAAGATGAAGTCTTTCAGCAAAGGCAAAACAACACCATCACTTTCAATTTCTACCACGAGTTACATTAAAATAACTAAATTCTCAGTTGCAAATATCAACGGTAAAAGAGAATAATTTTGGTGTCATATGGAGAGAGAAGTCAGAAAGGAGCTGTGAAATTATTCAAGGGTTCAAGCATGTAGAGAAAAAAAAAAAGTATCACAGAGGAACATTCTTGTAATTTGAAGAAGCCAGGATAGAAGTGATATAAGAAGCCTGTGGAAGGTTGTTAGGTTATGAATAGTGGTTTCGTTTCTTTGCATATCCATAAGAGATAGAAGAGGAAATGATCCTAGCTAAGTGAAGCAAGACCCTTCTGACTTATAAGAGGGTTTGACACTCATATGGTTTTCTGAGGATGGTCATGGAGCTCTCCCTCCCTGAGAGATGTTTAAGAGCAGAAGGATACAAACCTACAGTCTGGGGTGGCTGAGGAGAAGCCTCCATAGTGATAAAGACATGTACTTTCTGACATTATCTGGGGCTTTTGGTTCTGCATGAAGAGAACCAAAAATAAGAAAAATAAATGGAGAGACACTTATGTTTAGATTTTAAGCTATTACCTCCCTGTGTTGATTTGCACCTTACATACCTCCATCACATACCTCTCCATCCTCAACACATTTTTGTTCTTCATTTTTATGCAAACATTTTACTACTAAATTGGGGGAAAGAGAAGTTAAATTACCACTAGCTGCTGCTATATCAGAAACGACTCTTTCCCCTGGCAGAATAATGATGACTATAAACACCTGTGTGCATCCTTCTAATTGAACTCAATAGACCATGTGTATCCAAGGCGTGGGCCCCATCTTCGCAGCAGCCTCTGCTCCTGAGTCCTGTCTTCTGGACAGTAAAGGGATAGAAGAATGTGGAAGGGGAAAACCATTTCATAGTTTGTATTTTTTTTAAAGCAGGGTGTGTGCATAAATATTCAGACTGAATGATACAGTATTTTCATATGGTTAGGGTTGAAGACAAATTATGGAAACAGAATGAAGTTAAATAAAGGAGTCAGGAAAGAGCAAAGATCTAACAAAAAAGCCAATCTTATTCTCGCCACAAAATTACCTTCCTCCTCAAAACAATCTTTTATTACCCTAATAACCAGCCACAATTTTAGCAGGGTTGGTTGGCTGTTTTTGTTTCTGGGACACATGTGGTTCTATTTATTTAAATGACTTTTTTGCCAAATATGAAATGTCACCAACAGAGACATTCTCACCTGTTCCTTCATCAGATACTTCTGGATTGGTCTCCTTTTAGGGGGACAAACAACTTTCCCATCTACAATAGCCCTCGGAATCAATCTAGAAAGGATCTATCCACTCTTATAAGTCATGTAGAAAAAGACAGCAGCCCCAAACCAAACTGAGCAAAGGAGGTAACAGAGTGAAAACACTGGTCAATAAAACATACACACGATGCCCAACATCACAAATAATAACAAAAGAATAAGGGCTAAGAAAATTTGATAATTTCCATTTTGATCAAAGCATGGAGAAGCTGGTATTGTTAATGGGGGTGTAAACTAGTATAATTTCTCAGAAAAGAAATTTGATTGGTCTATCAAAACTTTGAGTGCACATACCCTTTGCCCCAGAAGCCCACTTCTGGATATCCGTCTTGTAGATATAATATGGCAAAGGTCTATGTTCAGAAATATTCATTAAAGCAATGTTTGAAATAGCAAAAAAAAATATATATATATAATAACAGCTTAAGTATCCATAAAAAAGACTAATTATAGCAATTACTGTAACTTCTTATAGTGGACTATTATGCAATTCCTAAAAGATCAGATAAACCCATATCGAACAGGGAAACTGGACAAATGAATGTATCAATTAAATTGTCTTTAACAGTCAGATATGCACTCATTTTAAAAACCAAATTATAATAAAAGGCTTACAACAAAAAACAGTAATTCCCTGTTCCACACCTCCCCAGGCCCCCCAGTTCCTTCCCCAGAGACAATCACTTCTCACTATCTTAGATATTTCTTGTAACATTTACATATCGCCTTATTTCTAAATCAGTGCTGCCCATCAGAAATATAATGCAAGCCACATATGTAATTTTAAATTCCCTTAGCCACATTTTTAAAAATGTTAAAAAAAAGTGAAATGAATTTTAATAACATCTTTTATTTAACTCAGTATATTCAAAATATTATCATTGCAACATGTAATCAATATAAAAATTCTTAATGAGATATTTTGCATTCTTTTTTTGTACTAAGTCTTCAGAATTCAGCCTGTAGCTCACACTAACAGCATATCTCAATTTGGATCAGTCACATTTCCAATGCTTAGTAGCCACATGTGGCCAGTGACCATAGTATCGGATAGCATGGCTCTATACAATCAAAGATATTTGTGTATTTTGATCCATTATTAACTTCCTATTATGGGCAGATGAAGGTCCAGGTCTCCTACAACTGTACTTCCTCTCTCACAACCTCATTTACATCATACTTTTTGATTAGCTAAATAGTCAATATTTACATTATATACCCATGCAAATATTAATCACAGCCAAGCACTATAATGTGCTGGGATAATGCTTCCCTTCTTTTTCTCTTAATTTAATAATCACCTTGTTTTTTATTAGCTTGCCTATCTTATAACTATTATACCAACTGTTCCACACTGTCCAATGGCCTTCAGTACAATATTCTACTGGTCAATCCCATCAAGCAATCTATCAGTTCACATTGGTTTCCCATCTTCCACTTTCTTACTTTATACTTCATTTTGGTCAATAACTCATCTTCCAGCAGTTTTATACAGTTAAAAAAAAGAAAAAACCCTAGTACAATGTTCAGACCACCCAAAGCAATCTACAGATTCAGTGCAATCCCTAACAAATTCCAATAGCATTTTTTGCAAAAATAGAAAAATTTATCCTAAAATTCATATGGAATCTCAAGGGACCCTCAATGGCCAAAATTAAAAAAAAAAAAAGAACAAATTTGGAGGACTCACACGTTCTGATTTCAAAACATATTATAAAGCTACAGTAATCAAAACAATATGGTGCTGATATAGACATACAAATCAATGAAATAGGGAGTCCAGAAACAAACTTCAAATGACCTTTTACAATATACCAAGACCACTCAATGAGGAAAGGACAGTCTCTTTTACAAACAGTGCTGGGAAAACTGGATATCCACATTCAAAAGAGTGAAGTTGGATCCTTATATATACACCATGTGGCAAAGGACATGAATAGACATTTTCCAAAGATAATACAAATGGCCAAGATGAAAAGATGCTCACCATCACTAATCACCAGAGAAATGCAAATCAAAACCGCAATGAGATACCACTTCATACCCATTAGGATGGCTACTAGAGAGAGAGAGAAAAAGAAAGAAAGAAAGAAAGAAAGAAAGAAAGAAAGAAAGAAAGAAAGAAAGAAAGAAAGAAAGAAAGAAAGAAAGAAAGAAAGAAAGAAGGAAGAAAGGAAGGAAGGAAGGAAGGAAGGAAGGAAGGAAGGAAGGAAGGAAGGAAAAAGAAAGGAAGGAAGGAAGGGATGGAGGGAGAAAGGAAGGAGGGAAGGAAGGAAGAAGGAAGGAAGAAGGAAGGAAAACCCTTGTGAACTATTTGGAATTATAAAATGGGATGGAAAATAATATGGCACTTCCTCAAAAAATTAAAAATCTAGAACTACTATATGATCCAGCAATCTCACTTCTGAGCATATATCACAAAGAACTGAAAGAAGAGTCTCAAAGAGGTATTTGTATTTTAGTGTTTATAGCAACATTATTCATAATAGTCAAGAAATGGAAGCAACCCAAATGTCCATTAATGAATGAATGAATAAACCAAATGTGGTGTAAACATGTGATAGAATATTATTCAGTCTTCAGGAAGGAAATCTTGTCACATGCTACAACATGGATGAACCTTGAGGACATTAAGCTAAGTAACCAAAGCCAGTTGCAAAAAAACCAAATACTGTATGATTCCACTTATATGAGGTCTCTAAAGTAGTTGAATTCGTAGAAACAGAAAGTAGCGTGGTGGGGGAAGGAGGGAAGGGGAGTTGTTCTTTGACGGGTATAGACTCTCAGTATTGTAAGATGAAAACATTATGGAGCTCTATTTCACAACAGTGTAAAATACTTAACATTACTGAACTGTATACTTTAAAGTGGCCAAGGGCTTCCCTGGTAGTGCAGTGGTTGGGAATCTGCCTGGCAATGCAGGGGATGCAGGTTCGAGCCCTGGTCTGGGAGGATCCTGCGTGCCGTGGAGCATCTAAGCCCATGCACCACAACTACTGAAGCCCATGCACACCTAGAGCCTGTGCTCTGCAATGGGAGAGGCCACCCCAATGAGAAGCCCATGCACCACGGCAGGGAGTGACCCCCACTCGCTGCAACTAGAGAAAGCCTGTGAGCAACAGCAAAGACCCAAGGCAGCCAGCCAAAAATAAATTAAATAAATTTATAAAAAAATTAAAAAATAAAATGGCCAAGATGGTAAATTTTTGTTACATGTTTTTTACCACAATAATAATTTGTTTTAAAGGACTGGTACAATAACAGAAGATTTGGTGATGACAGCTCTCAACCCACCTCCTGAGCCAAGCTGTTCCAATCTGTACTGATTGCCCTCTATAGCTGATGCATAATTGTCATCCTGGAATCTCCCTTCACCCCTCTGCAGGAGATTCCCTTCCTTTCTCCACAGTGATGGATCTTCTGTATTCCATGTCTTCCTCTTTCTTGGCTTATTTACTCATCGATATGGAGTGATCCTCGAGGAGCTTCCTGAGAAGGGGGACTTTTTGCAATTTTTTAACATTTGCCTCTCATTTGCACCTTTTCACTTGACTCATAGTTTGGCTTCTATAGAAATCTAGGTGGGAAATAAATGTCCTTCATATTTTTGAAAGTATTGCCCATGGCCTTCTAGCTTCCAGTGCTGCTACTGAGAAGTTCAAAGCCATTTTGATTGCTGATCACTTGTATGTGACCTGTTTTTTTCTCTCTGGGAGCTTGTAGAATCTTCCACATTTCCAAGGTAATGAAATTTCACAATTATGCTGGAGGTATTTTTTCACCCATTGCACTGGGGAATTATTGGGCCCCTTTAATCTCAAAATTCATGTCCTTTAGTTTGGAAAAATGCCCCCCCCCCCTTCATGTTCTCTGCTCTCTCTTTCTTTCTGGAACTTTTATTGTTGGGTTGTTGGATCTCCTGGACTCATCCTCTAATTTTCTCCTTTTTGTTTTATTTTCAACTCTTTCCTTCTTGCTCTACTTTCTAGGAGTTTCCTCAACTTTTTATCCAACCCTTCTTTTCCTTTTTGATATGTTTCCAATATCCAAGGATTATTTTTGTTTCCAAACATTACTTTTTATAGCATCCTGTTCTTCTTTCATGGAAGGAATATTTTCCCTGAGGATATTAATGTCAGGTCTTCTTCTAACTGCACAGTCTTTCTTATAAGTTGCTTTTCTGTTTATTTTGGACATTCTCATGATAGCTGCTGTCCTCACATAGCTACTGTCTGCTCATGTTTAAAAGCAGGGGAAAAAGGGGATGATTGGAATCTTCAAGCTTGAGGATGGGGCTTACTGACTTTGAGCTTCATTGCAGAGTGATCTGGGCAATACGGTGTATCTTTATGTCTTTCTGCTTACACAGATATGATTCCCTTCAGTATACTCTACCCCTACCTGGGGGATGAAGGCCTGACTGCTGAGCTCAGGGAACCAAATGGAAAAAAATCTTTAGTATGCATATGCATTATTATGTGCATAGTTACTATTTTCAGTACAGAATCCGTGCCTTCACCTGTGTCTTGCATTCCCAGCCCAGATACACTGATCCTCACATCTCTTACTGCCCTCTCCTCACCACCCTAATACTCATGTTTCCAGTTGTCAGATGCTGAGCCTTTGGGCATCTCAGGTTAGAACGGGTGACTCGCAGCTTTCTCCATGGTTGTTCAGCTTTCCTGGGTCTACTGCATCAGTTGTCACTCTTCCACCTGCATTTCTGCTTCCGAAATGTTAAGAGCTTTTGATTCCTCTTTTATTTGCTCCATCTTTATAACTTTTTGCCTTAAAAGGAAATCCCTTTCCATAGTTTTAGTGGAGTTTTGGAAGGCAGAAAAATTATGTGTTCAATCTACCATACTAATCCAGATGTCTCCAAAATAAATCTACTTTTAAAAAGAAAAGAATTCAAAACACATAATATAGTATGTTCTCATTTATGTGAGAGAGAGAGAAAAAAAAGATGAAACTATATGCAGGCTGAGAGATACAGAAAAGATTTCTGGATGACGGTACTGTTACTTTACACTTTGTGGCCTTCTGTGCTGGTTGATTTCATTTTTAAAACCATAAGCATAAATAATTTGTAAAGAACTTGTTTAAAATTATATTTTAAGGACCTGAAAAAAATAAGGGCATCTTTAAGAAGGAGAGCATGTCACAGGCAAGCACAAACCTCCCTGAACTTGTTACCTGCTCTAGCTTGTCACTAGTATCAGAGACGGTAAGAAAAAATTGTACAACTAGAATGCACACAAGCTCTATGTTTGGTTTCAGGAATCTTGGAAAATACTCTTCCCGCTTAGGCCACTCTGCTTCCAAGTATAGAAACAATCGGGATCTTGACTTCTAACCCAGAATGAGAGGAGTATTGTAAAACAGGTCAGGCAGACCACATTGGCTCCTGGAATACTTTTGCCCAGACTTGCCTACTCCACTTAATACCTCCTCACCAGGCCCCCTCCTCCACCCCTCCCCCTAGCTCAGGGACACACTAGCTAGGTCTTCCCAACTAACTGAAACCTGAATATTTTGGTCTGAATGATTCATATATCACATAGCCAAAAGCTGCTCCAACGCTATTCCCACGGGGCCTTCATTCTTTCAACAAACATTTATTTGTGGCAGAAGATATAATGATTAACCTATCTCGACTGATTTGGTTCTACTATCTAGCTACTATTTGGACTCTGCTATCAACTAGCAAACTACTCAACTGCTCTGTGTCACAGCTTCCCGATGTATAAAATGGGGATAATAGTGATATCTGCCTTCCAGGCTCCTAGGAGGATGAAGTGAACTGATACTTGTAAATGGTTATTGAGCACCTACCCTACACCAGAGGTGGTTCTAGGCCCTCTGGATACAGACAGAGGTCATCAAAATAGACATTCTTGCTCCCACAGAGGCCTAGTAGGAGTGACACAATTCAGTTTTTTTAAAAAAGACACAAATAACAATTACACGTGTGATAAGGTCCATAAACGAAGAGTAAAAGTGTGGTAAAAGTTACAAGAGGGGACCTGTTTTACGACTAATTCTCATAGCTCAGGCCTGAATTCAGTGGTTACACAACAAGAGGTACTCAGAAAAAGCTTCCTCTTTGCCAACACTTGAAGCATGTTATAGACTCTTCTATTTAGGATTGCATTTTTTTTTTTTTTTTTTTTTTTTTTTGCGGTACACGGGCCTCTCACTGTTGTGGCCTCTCCCGCTGCGGAGCACAGGTTCCGGACGTGCAGGCTCAGCGGCCATGGCTCACGGGCCCAGCCGCTCTGCGGCATGCGGGATCCTCCCAGACCAGGGCAAGAACCCATGTCCCCTGCATCGGCAGGCAGACTCTCAACCACTGCACCACCAGGGAAGCCCAAGGATTGCATTTTCTTACCTCAGATAATCCCTAGCTTCACAATGTCAACTTTCTTGTTCTTGGGGACACTCCCAGATGCCCCAGGGAGGATCTCAGAACCTCCCGCCCCATGTCTGCCTCAGGCCAATACTTTGTTTGGCCTACTGAACATATACTTGATGAGGTGCCCTACACCGCAGAACCCAACCATCTACCAATCTTAGATCTTCTCTGTGTGTAACGTATAGTATAAAGCAATTTGTGATCATGATTTATAAGAGTATAAAACCCTTGAGATGATCAACCAAAAAGTCTCAGAGAGCAGCTTAATACTATTAATCCCACAGGTAAAGGAATTCAGTGGACTATGAATAGCTATAGATCTCCATCTTATTTTTCTGAATAATCTAGGGTTCAAGCCTGAATGAAAACCATGATAGTCTGTGGCCTCCAGTCTGACTCTGTCCCTGGCTTTCATGGTCAAAGGGACTTCCCCAGCAGCTCAGTAAAAGAGAGAGAGGAAGGGTAATTTACAAAGTACTTCCCTTCCCCACAGTCACGAGGCCCCTGCTATTTCCTATCTGAGACACTCAGATTAGAAAGTATTGATGAAGATGGCTGAGAATGAATGTAGAAGTTACCTTATGATAAAGAGAACATAAAAGACATACATGTATATACATGTGCCCAACTAAATGTACGTATGTGAAAGATGTGCATGTTATTTCTTCTTGGGTATTTGGAGCCAGATGAGACACATCAAGAGGACGTTTAAGGAAGAGTTAAACGTAAGTTTCATTCATTCATTAAACAAATTTTTATTGAGGGCCTACTATGTGCCACGCACTGAGCTAGACACCGGGGGAACAATAGTGAACAAAAACAGTCATTTAATCTGCTCTCATAGAACGTACAATAAGGGGGGAAAGACTGAAATCAATCAAGTAATTCTGCAAATGAGTGTGTGAATTACAGACTAATAAGTATACATGGCGGGCTTCCCTGATGGCGCAGTGGTTGAGAGTCCGCCTGCCGATGCAGGGGACATGGGTTCGTGCCCCGGTCCGGGAAGATCCCACATGCCGCGGAGCGGCTGGGCCCGTGAGCCATGGCCGCTGAGCCTGCGCGTCCGGAGCCTGTGCTCCGCAACGGGAGAGGCCACAACAGTGAGAGGCCCGCGTACCGAAAAAAAAAACAAAAAACATACATGGCGGGGGAGGGGGCAGGGAGTGGTTCTCGGAGTGCCTATAACTGGAAGCAGTTAGGAAAAGGTTTTTGGGGAAAGTGAGCCTTGAGCTAAGATCTGAAGGGTGAGTAGGAACTGACAGAGCAAAAGAAGAAGAGATTAAAAAAAAAAAAAGTATCCCAGGCAAAAGAGCACCGTGTGCCAAGGCCCTATGGTAGGGAGGAGCTGACACCTTCAGGAAACTGGAAGGAGCACAGAGAGGAGAATGGTACAAGGTAAGTCTGAAAAGCCAGAACTTGCAGGCCACTGGAGCTCATGTCATGTGGTACCTCCAACCTAACAGCCCTAGGGAGTCACTGAACGTTTCTAACCAAGTGGTAGAGAGAGAACAGAATCACGTTGTGAAAAAATTCCGTCTGAGAACAGACCGAAAGTTATGGCCCAGGTGAAAGATGGTGGAAATTTAGACGGGTGGTAGCGGTAGAGAAAGAGACAGTAGTAAATAAATCTGAAAGTTATCTACAAAGGAAAACTGACAGGACTTCCAAAAGATCACATATGGGATGATGGGGAAAAAAGGTATCTGCAGTGAACACTGGGTTTTTACCTGGAGCTTGAAGAAGGGAGTAACATTGGGAAGAGCTGTGAGGAAGGGGAAGCAGGTAAGGAGGCACACCTTGGAGCTGAATGGGTGGCTCTGTCTTTCCGAAGAGGAACATTCAAGCTGCTTTATGGTAGGAGCCAACAGGAGAGGACCCCTCCCCTATGCCCTCACCCCCAGTAGGCCACTGCTTTTATAGACAAAATGCTAGACCAGGAGTCAGGAAACTCTGGATCCATTTTGGACTTTGCCACTGATTAGTCGTATGCACTTAGGCAAGTCACTCCACATCTCCAGATTTCACTTCCCTGAAAAGTCCTCACCCCTTCCTCCCATAACAGAATCTCTGGAAGTGCTTATTAAAATGCACATTTACAGACATTTGTCACCATTGGACTATGAGCAAGCACAGAGTGAAAGACTGCTCTAAGGTCATACAGGTAGTAAGTGTCAGAATGAGAGCCCACATCAGGTCTGACTCACCCTAAAACTGTAAGAGATGAGTAATGGAGGAGAGAATGGAGAAGGTGCCAAACAACAGTATCACTAGTGAGATGGCATGATGTAATAATAGGGCCAAGTCTGGGGGAAAGCTGTAGCTGTCCTTCCATTCCCTGGTGGGACAGTGCTGCAGATAAGTTTCATTTTTCCATCATTTCCCCCTATTGACCCAGGGCAGGCACCACCGCACCCTCAACCAGAGACACACACAAGACTCTGACATTTTACAAGACAATGCTTTAAAAAAGCCCCAAATTTCCCTTTGAAACCCACTGGAAGAACCAAATCTACCTCAGCTCTACCCTGAAACAAATATTCAGCCCAGATACCAGTAACATTTTTTAAGGAATTTCAGAATGTTGACTCTACAGAAACCATGACAAACATGTCACAGAACCTTTGAAGAATGAGGTTGACATAGCAAGCTGTCATAGGACTTATAAGATGCTTTCAAGAGAGTCATGTGAAATTAAAGAGAATTATTCAAAAGCATGAAACTCCCAAAAAGAAATTATTTCATTAGAACTGATTTTTAAAAATTATCCACGTACATAATTTCTAGGGACTTCCCTGGTGGCACAGTGGTTAAGAATCCACCTGCCAATGCAGGGGACATGGGTTCGAGCCGTGGTCTGGGAAGATCCCACATGCCGTGGAGCAACTAAGCCCGTGTGCCACGACTACTGAGCCTGTGTGCCACAACCTGAAGCCCGCGTGCCTAGAGCCCGTGCTCCGCAACAAGAGAAGCCACTGCAGTGAGAAGCCCGCACACCGCAACGAAGAGTAGTCCCCACTTGCCGCAATTAAAGAAAGCCCACGTGCAGCAACGCAGACCCAACGCAGCCAAAAATAAATAAATAAATAAGTTTATTAAAAAAAAAACTTATTAAAAAAATAATGATCTCTAAAGTAGATCTGAGTTCCTAGGACACTTGGAGCTTTTGAAGGCTTTCATTGTTTCCTGATGGTTTCCAACAGGCTTATTGTGTTTTTCCAGCTAGTCTGGAATAAAGTCTAGTACTTCCTTTTGCATTCCCTTCAGTGCCTAGTACATGCTAAACATTTAGCATCATTACCATTGTACCATATTATGTGTACCATAGCACATGATAATAGTACTAAGAGTAAGCACTGATTGAATACTAAATACTTCACATGTGTTATCTGATTTGATCGTCACAACAACCCATATGCATGGGGAAACTGAGGTTACACAGTTAAGAAATGGCAGAGCTGAAATTCCCATCCAGGGCTACATGATTCCCCACCTCCACGAACCTATCCCCCATGACTCATCTCTTCCCTTCCTGTTTCTTCCTCTCTTTCTTCCAAATGTATCTCACACTCTCTTGAACACCAGCATAGTTATAAAAGCCATAATCTTAAGGGAAAAATATGACTTCCCTATCAGTAGATGAGACTATAAAGTGCTAGATCTTTCTTAGACAATCTTAAAAACACACACCAGTTGGTATAGCAATTCCATTGCTAGAGATATAGCCAAAGGATACAATCACACAGATATGCAAGGAAACCAAAACTATAGAGTAATGTTCAGTACAACATTATTTATATAGAAAATGACTCGAAATGACCTAAACATCCTTCAGTAAGAGACTGGCTAAATAAACTATGTTAGTTTTTATGGAATATTATGTAGCTTTTAAAAAAGAATGAGGTAGGTGTGTGTGTGTGAATATGGAAAGAACTTCAAGAAATATTAAATTGAAACAAAAGAAACAGAGCATTACATATACTATGACCTCAACTTTGATTAAAACTAAATAACAGATATGCATGCGTAACAGGGCGTCATTTTTTAAGTATTTCCCAACGTATGTGTGTTCCCTCATTGGCAAACTTGTTTCTCTCCCTGAACTCTGCACTGAGCATTTAGACTAAGGCATAGCACGGGAGTTGGGATGGAGGAGGACATGCCATAGGAGAAGCCCCCAGCAGACAGGAAGGAGACGTAAAATAATAGCCCAACCTTCAGGCTCAGTGAGCAGTGGGAAGAAGAGAGACAGAGAGGAGAGGCAGAGGGTCACACATGTGTATTATGGAAATCCTGCCTCCCAAGCCAAAATCCCAGGTGGTGGGATGGTCGGAAACACTTCAGGTGATAGAAAATGACATAGCTCCCTTTCCATTCATCCTCTGTTTCTGCATGAAAAATTAAAATAATACTTTGTTGGAAGAAACCAATAATTTCTTCAATTTTATCAATCACCGATGAGCTCCCCAGTCCCATATCCAAATCAGAAAGGACTCAAACTCTTTAAGAGTTTAAATCCCATTGAAATGGTAGTATTAGATTAACTCTTACATTGCACATCACAAACGATTTCCTAAATCAGAAGATTTTAGTTATAAAAGATTCACCTGATTCCTTC
Source organism: Delphinus delphis (assembly GCF_949987515.2). Lineage (NCBI taxonomy): Eukaryota > Metazoa > Chordata > Mammalia > Artiodactyla > Delphinidae > Delphinus > Delphinus delphis. The sequence goes on along the minus strand of NC_082691.1, from coordinate 32,877,730 downwards.
ATTCAACAAATTTTTTTCTGAGAGCTGATCATGTACTAAATACTTTTACAGGAACTGCGATACAGTGATAAATAAAACAAAGTCCCTGCCTTCCAGAAGCTTCCATTCTAGTGAGAGAGATGGTCAATGAACATGCATGCAAATAGATAAATTATATCAGCTAGTGCTAAATGCTAAATTTATACATTTACTTTTTATAAAATTAAATCAGGCATGAGCTATCAAGCCATGAAAAGACATGGAGGAAACTTAAATGCATGTTACTAAGTGAAAGAGATCATCTGAAAAGGCTACCTACTGTGTGATTCCAATAACATGACATTCTAGAAAACACAAACCTGTGGAAACAGTAAAAGGATCAGTGGTTGCCAGGGGTTGGGAGAAGAAAGGGATGCATAGGTGGAATACAGAGGATGTTTAGGGTAGTGAAACTATTCTGTATACTGTAATGGCAGGTACATGTCATACATCTGTCAAAAACCATAGAATGTACAATACCAAGAGTGAACCCTAATGTAAACTATGGATTTGGGGTGATAATAATGTGTCTCTGTAGGTTCATTGATTGTAGCAAATTTACCACTCTGGGGCAGGATGCTGATAATGGGGGAGGTTGAGGGGTGGGGGGTTGAGATTACATTCGGCAAATTTTGCTGTGAACCTACAAATGCTCTGAAAACTGAAGTCTCTTCTTTAAAAAAAAAAAAAAACAGGTAAGGGCAAACAGTGAAAAGGGGTGGGGATTATTTTGAACTGAATTCTCATTGGACTCTTAGCAAATAATTTTTATTTTAAAGTGTTTTCAGAAGATAAAATTACTTCCACAAAATTAAAGTACTTTGTCTTTTAATGTTTTTTAACAACACCAAATATAGAAGGAAGTGTGAGCAAAGGAGTCCTGTAGAAGATTAACGAATAGTAAAAATTATGGGAGGGTAAGGAAAGTTAGGTGTGATAGTTAATTTTGTGTCAACTTGACTGGGCCACAGGGTGCCCAGATATTTGGTTAAACATTATTCTGGGTGTGTCTGTGAAAGTGTTTCTGAATGAGACTAACATTTGAATTGGTAGACTTAATGAAGCAGATTGCCCTCCCCAAAGTGGTAGGCCTCATCCAATGTATGGAAGGCTGGAATACAACAAAAAGGCTGAGTAAGGAAGAGTTCACTCTCCCTTTCTGCCTGAATGCTTGAGCTGGAACACCGGTCTTCTCCTGCCCTCAGATTGGAATTTAGAACCTTTCCTAGAAGCATGAGTTTTGGAATCCGACAGACTTAGATTTGAATCTAGCTTTGCTACCTCCTAGTTGTGTGATCATAGGTGAGTTAACTGACCTCTCTGAACTTTACTGTCCCATCTATATAATGTAGATTATTGATTTGTATGAATGGATTTGTTCAACAAATGTTTCTTAGCCATCTCCTACGTGCCAGGTGCCAGAGACATGAAGATGAACAAGATAAAGTCCTCTACTCTAACAGAAGTGCCCACTCTCCTGGGGAGACACACATAAACCCTCATTCTAATACCATATAATAATTCAAATAGACATATAGAGAATGATGGCATCTCACCCGTAGTAGAGGCATCTAGTGCTCACCTATGTTCCATTTTCCTTCCTTCCAGCCCCATGAGAGGATTACACTTCTGTCCCCTTGCAGCTAGGCAGGGCTATGTAACAGGGCTTGCCAGTGGGCTGAGAAAGGGAGTAACATGGTTACCTCTGGGTCAATACATTTAACTTCCAGCGTGACGCTCTCAGTATTCTCTTCTCCTGCCACATCAACCAGAGAAGCCAAGTGTTCTGGACGGTACAATTACAGGATGGTGGAGTCTCCATCAGCAGGTCACTGAGGGGAACTCCCAAGAGAATGACCCAGACCTAAAGCAGACTTTGACTGACCAAACAATAAACTTGTGTTAAGCCACTGAGACTGTGGCTTATAAGTTACTATGGCATGATCTAGCCACACTCATTCATAAACCAACCTGCAAAAGGCATTCTGAAAGAGCCAGAGACTAACAGAGTGCTAAGTGATGAGTGAGAGAAGAGCCAGGGGAAGAGTTGAGAAAGAATCAGCACAACAGAGAGGAAGGCAGAGCAAATGCTTGGAGGGTTGCAGTGGCCTGGGAAGGTGGGTAACAGCAAATAGTCTGGCGGTGCTAGAATGCAAAGCGAGAAGGAGAGGGCATGAGAGAGACAGAGGAAGTAGGCGAGACCAAACTGTGGAGGGCCTCGTGGGCCATGCTAATAGCCTGGCCTTAACCTGGAGGAGATGAGAGCCATGCAGGGCTTCTAAGCAAGGGAGTGACATACTCATCTGTGGTTATGTAGAGGAGGGATCAGGGCAGGACTAGAGGCAGGAGACCAAGATGAAACTAAACAACTTATGGAAAGTACCTACTGTAGTACCTGCCAGACAGAAGTACAGCACTTCCCTTTTCCCTTCCCCTGCTCATATATTAATGTAGTTTTAGAAACTAGCCAACCCTGTAGCTTAGCGATCTTACTTTTAGGACATTTTAGAAATAAATGTGGGGCTTCCCTGGTGGCGCAGTGGTTGGGAATCTGCCTGCCGATGCAGGGGACGCGGGTTTGAGTCCTGGTCCGGGAGGATCCTGCATGCCGCGGAGCAGCTGAGCCCAGGCGCCACAACTACTGAGCCTGCTCTCTAGAGCCCGGGAGCCACAACTACTGAAGCCCACGCACCTAGAGCCCGTGCTCCGCAACGGGAGAAGCCACCGCAATGAGAGGCCCATGCAACACAATGAAGAGTGGCCCACACTCGCCGCTCCTAGAGGGAGCCCGCGCACAGGAACAGAGATCCAACTTAGCCAAAAATAAATAAATAATTAATTAATTTTTTTAAAAAAAAGAGATAAATTCTTCATTCTGTAAGAATGTATGTATAAGGATGTCTCCTGCAATCTTGCCTATAGAATTAGAGTGTTCATCAAGATGTTCATCCAGAAGAAATTGGTTGAACCTAGAGATTATCAATACTAAGCGAAGTAAGTTAGAAAGAGAAAGGTAAATACCATATGATACCACTTATATGTGGAATCTAAAATATGATACAAATCAACTTACCTACAAAACAAAGACAGACTCACAGATATAGAGAACAGACTTATGGTTGCCATGGAGAGGGGAGGGGATGAAAGGAACGGAAGTTTGGGATTAGCAGAGGCAAACTATTATGTATGTATAGGGTGGATAAACAATAAGGTCCTACTGTACAGCACAGGGAACTATATTCAATATCCTGTGACAAACCATAATGGAAAAGAGTATGAAAAAGAATATGTATATGTATAACTGAGTCACTTTGCCGTAAAGAAGAAATTAACACAACATTGTAATCCCCTACACTTCAATAAAATTTAAAAAAAAAGAAATTGGTTGAATAAATCATGAAACATTCTATAGTACCTATTATTAAAAAGAAAAAAAGCTACGTTAACTGACCTAGATGGGGTATTCATGACATAGAGTTAAGTGAGAAAAACAAGTTGCAGGGTAATGTGCATTGTATGATTTCATCACTTTAAAAAATAAATGAATGGGTAACTCAACCCTGTATGTATAATTTGGGTGCCTGTTTGTATCCACTCATGTGAGCCCGTGGCAGGCAACACCGCTATTAACAGTGGTCATCTCAGTATGCTGGCAGTCTTGCTGTAGTTACAATTAATGTTTGTTAGTTTCATAATTTATTTTTTAATTAATAGAGAAATGAAAAGAAAGACACTATCCTTGAGAACTGGAACTGGTAGGGCTCTTCTGAAGTGATTGTCAGCAATTGCAAAGGCAGAAAAACCAATTTTCCAGTCAGAAAACCAAGCCAACCTCTTCTGGCTGAAGTTTCCTCTTCCCACTGGAATGTAATTGTTTTTAAATTGAATGCCATACCTTGAGCTCTCTGTGATTACTAATTCCAATGGATTGGACCCAGACTCTCAGGGGATTTAAACAGATCCAGACCTTCAACGCTAATTCCTCTGTGAGAGGAAGCCCTGTTCACTTTAAGGAAATGAATGAGGCTTCCCATCAGGTTAAGCAAATTACTTTGGGCTGTGGGGAAAAGGCAACCAACCTTCCAAAAGATTTGTTGGCCTTAAAAAACCAAGATCATAGAGAGGAAGGCCAAGCAGGAAGGCACGGCAGGAGCTTCAGATATGCCAGTGGGAAAGTCAGATTAGGACTAAAATGCTTTCACTGGATTTGGCAACAAGGAAGTCACTAGGGGCTACAGCTGTTCAGGGTGGAAGCCGACAGACTATCTCCAAAGCAAAGTAGGCAGCATTACTAGCATTCCGAAAGATCCAGGAACCAAGGGGTATCTTAAGTGAACTTTAAAGGAGGTAAAAGTAAATTTCATTTAACTAATATCTTTCTGAATATCAAAGTAGTACATGACCAATTTAGATAACCTGGAAAACAAAGTACAAAGAGGGAAAAAAGTACCACTTATTCCACCTTCCAGAGAGACCTACATTTTTCCTGTGTATGTGTATTTACATCAGGGTGTGGATGAGAATAGCTTATCTTGTCATGTGACAAACATAGTCTGTATTGGCTCAATACTTTGAAAACCTATTACTTAAAGATACTTGAGAAAAATTTAGAAGGATGCTCTTATAAATTGGAGTATACTAAACCTTTTTATATATGTCACAAAATACAGAAAGAAAGGATATAAAGTTTGCTCTATAAAAATCTAAATTTTCTGCATGGCAGAAGAAAAACACACTATAAACTAATATAAAGATAATTATAAAATAAAAATACACATGAAGAACAAAAGTTTACCTTTTGGAGTATATCAAGAGCTCCTTCAAATCAATATGAAAAGGATCAAAAAACAACAGAAAATCAAACAAAGGATATAAACGTAGAGTTCATAGAAAATGACATAAACATGGTTCTCAAATAGCTTTCCAGATGGTCCATCTTACTTATAATAAGAGAGATGCAAATTAAAACTACACTGAGATATGTTTTTCCCTCATCAGTCTGGCAAAGATCAAGACTGATAGCATCACATGCTGACAACAGTATGAGAAACAGGTGTTCTCACACCTTGCTGGAGGGAGGGTTAAATGGGTACAGCCTCTATCTGTCTCTAGCAAAATTGCCCATATCCTTTGAGTAACCAACTCCATTTCTAGGAAACTATCCCATTATACACTCACGTGTGTGAAATCACTCATGAAAAAAATTATTCACTGTAGTTTTATCTGTAATAACCAAAGATTGGAAACAACCTAAACTTCCATCACTGGGGAACTGGTTAATAAATGGAATACGAGGGCTAAGAGGAAGGAGGCAGCCCTGTATCTCCCACAAAGGAATGATTGCTAAAACACGTTCAATAAAGAAAGCAAGGAGCAGAACATTGTCATCCGTGCACCACCATTTACGTAGAGGAATAAAATTAAATCATGAGAAATATTGGGACTTCCCTGGCGGTCCAGTGGTTAAGACTCCACGCTTCCACTACACGGGGCATGGGCTTGATCCCTGGTCGGGGAACTAAGATCCCACATAACACGTGGCAGGGCCAAAAAAAAGATGATGGGAAATAAGAACACTGTTTATCAGTGTATGTTTGGAGTATTTCTGGAAGGAATCACCAAAAAAAAAAAAACTAGTAGAAGTAGTTACCCCTAAAGAGGTAAGCTAGTTGGCTCAAGTGATGTGGAAGTGACTTCTTTTTCACTGAGTATCCTTTAGAACCTTTTGAATTTCATGCCATGGCTATGTGTTACCCATGCAAAAAAAAAAAAAAAAGTAAAAATATAATATTTTAAAACAAAATGAAATCGATAAGCCACTTTATGGTCTTTATTTTCTGGTGGCCATTTCTATTTTTTTCACTGTCTTCCTTCTTTGTGCTTTGTCTACCTTGATCCTTTTCTCTGTTTCCCTTCTTTCCCTTGCCATACCTCTGTTAAATACAACAACTAAAAATAAATAAATAAATAAAATTAAAAAAAATTAGCATCTGCTGACAATTTAGTATATACCAACAACCCTGCTTTACGGGTGTGACTTCATTTAACTCCCACAACCACCGTGAGAAGGAAAGTTGTCTTTGCCGCAGTTTACAAATGAGGAAACTCAGGCACAGGGAACGGAAGTGCTTTGCCCAAAGCCGTGTGAGCAGTAAATTGATGGGGCTGGGATTTAAACCAAGTCTGTCTGTGAAATCCATGCTTCTTTTAGTAAAACAGTACTGCCTGCAATATGGAACAAATATCCATCCATATATATTTTTAAATTGTTGGATAAAGCATTATAGTCTTTGATTTAAAAATCAAGTGAGGGACTTCCCTGGTGGTCCAGTGGTAAAGAATCTGTCTTACAATGCAGGGGATGCAGGTTCGATCCCTGGTCAGAAAACTAAGATCCCACATGACGTGGAGCAACTAACCTGGCATGTCACAACTACTGAGCTCGCGCACCTCAACTAGAGAGCCTGCATCCTACAAACTACAGAGCCTACGCACTCTGGAACCCGCACGCCACACCCACAGAGCCCACGCACCCTGGGGCCTGTGCACCACAACTAGAGAAGAGAAAACCCACACGCCATAACTAAAGAGAAGTCCACACGCCATAACAAAGAGCCTGAGTGCTGCAATGTCTCAACGAAGATCCCGCGTGCCGCAACTAAGACCCAATGCAGCCAAAAGTAAATTAAATAAATAAATAAATATTTTTTAAAAAATAAAAATCAAGTGAGCATAACATTTTATATGACTTTTAAAAAGCACACCTACAAAGAAAATTTCACAAATTAAACTGTTTTTTATTTCTAAACACTTGATGATTATTTTTGACAAGTCATTTGAAAGGAGAACTCACCTCTCACTCACTTATCAGCCCTGAGCACCTAGTGCTTAAAACTGTGCTATTCATTGGCATTGAAAGATGAAGCCCTCAAGAAATTCTCAGTCATTCCTGGTTGGGGAACTAAGATCCTGCAAACCGAGTGGTGCAGATGAAAAGAAAGAAAGGAAGGAAGGAAGGGAGGGAGGGAACGAGGAAGGGAGGGAGGAAGGAAGGGAGGGAGGGAGGAAGAAGGAAGGAAGGAAGGAAGGAAGAAATTCTCAGTCAATTGCAGAGAAAGCAATAGTAATGTTTATCTGCCCCTCTAATGTGCCAGGCAGCATGCTAAGCACTTTACATAGGTTCCAACAACTGTATAACAGAAGGTTCAATTTCTACCCCCCATTTTGTAAATGAGAAAAATGAAAACTGGATGGTCAATAACTTCCCAGCTGACCACAGCTTGCAGAGTACAGAACAGTAATTTGAACCCAGGCAGTTTGGCTCCAGAGCCTGTGCCATCACGACACTGCCTGGAAACTGATCGGTACAGTAACTGACACTGCAGGAGAACCCAGAGGAGAACCCTCACTATTCCTGGAAATGGGTCAGCAAAGGCTTCCCGGAGGATCAAGGCATGGTCTGAGTCTTAGTGGAAGTTCAGAACAGAGAGACGTCATGGCATCCGCAAGATGTCATTCTACCCTGCACTGCAACTGTTATGAAAAGACTTACATCGTTTGGAGAGAAGGGGGAAATTGTAGCCTAGAGCCGAATGTGACCTGCCTGGGAGCTGTGCCATGTAGTGAAACCGAGTTTCTGTCAGGGAATTTTATGTTTTACTCAATATTCTGAAGTTTGGCTATGACACAGTCAAGTATCAACACGTTCCAGTCATCAGGCGGGTTCTGTTAGAAGGCAGTAGGGGTTGGATTTAATGGCACTGTTTGTTTTCCTAACGCAATGTCCTAGAAATATGCAACAGAACTGTAGCGGAGATGAATCAAAAGAAGGATGCAGTACAATAAGATGCAATGCCAAGAATAACAGAAGTGATTCCTTGTGACTCTGGTAGTTAAGAGCAAAACTTATGACATAAGCAGCAATCTTTGGGGACCCTACGAATGCTTCAGGGCTTTCTTCATCCTGTCCACTAAATGCCCCAGAGCAAGAATCTTGATTCATCGGCTCTGGTTGAGATGGAACAGTGACAAAGCAGAGACCCCTAAGCCCATGGGCTGCCGCCTTGCTGTGTCTAATTCTCTCAAAGTGACCAGTCTTCAGTCCCTAACTTGGCCATGGCTCAAGAGCCTGGCTCAGGGTCTGCCCTGATCCACTAAGGCATGAGCCAGTACCTGGCTGGGGAAACACAAGGGTATCTAACACTGTAGAACAAACATTCTGCCCCGTGCACATCTTTACTCTCCCAAACTCAGCTTGTAGTCTGTGTCAACTTGTTTATAGATACAGCAGCCTTCATTTGGGGGCCTAGGAGCAGCATGCTTTGACCAGAACAATTTCTTTCCTTAAAAAGCTTAATGGCCAATTGCCTTTGAAATGTAAACTTAAATAACCTTTGATGTATGCTTTCCCTATACCCCCTACATAGTACCCATATAATAACCAGTCTCTAGATTGCATTGATTTTGGCCTTTAAAATATCATTCTATCCCCTTAGGCCCACAGGCGGGCTGGAAGATATTTAATAACTAGCTTTCGGGGGGCCCTGGTTTCTAGCATTTGCCAATTTCCATAGTGTAACCACTACTGCCCTGTCTAATATAAATCAATTCCTATTGATTCCCAACAGGAATCACTGAAGGCAGAGTGAGGAGGAGAGGAACACAGTTGTCTCCTTTGAGGCTGAACCATCACACCTCTGCCTGGGCTCCATGCTGTTCTTGTGCTGAGATGGTTCCTCAACAGCCTTCAAACCCACCTTCCCTCTCCAATCCCCTGGGGACTTCTTCCTGTTCATTAAGATTAAACACTTCCATCATGTCACTGCCCTCCTCAAACTATCTTTCTGGCTCCCTATTCCCTTCACTTCCCCCTAGCTTTCAGAACCACCCTCCACAATCTTGTCTACAAACAAGGATTGTTAGGTTTAACCAATAAAAATACAAGATGCCCAATTAAATCTGAATTTCAAATGAACAAGGAATACATTTATAGCATAAGTATGCTCCATGCAATATTTGGAATATATTCATACTCAAAAATAATCTGTCGTATATCTGAAATTTATCTGGGCATCCTGTATTTTACCTGGCAACACTACACCTAACCTAACCACCACATCTTACTTCTCCTCCCAAACACCAGGAAGCTTCTTCACAGTTCCAGGAGCCTGCATGATCTCAGGTATGTCATTTAATGTCTGAGTTTCAGTTTCCTCATCCATAAAATGAAGCTAATAGTTGCCAGTTCTATAGAGTGGAATTTAAATGAACTAATGTGTGTAAAGCATCTAGGCCAGTACTTAGCATTCAACAAATATCTGATTGATCCCCCCCCCACCACCACCATGTCAATCCTCAATTACCTGAAATACCTTAGAAGGAAAACTATACTGTGGTTATGGAATCCAAGGACCAGGAGTCCTCCTAGGACATCGCCCTGTATATCCAAACTCTCCCAAATAGGTGCTTCTGATTGTATTTTTAAAGAAATCAGCAGCTGCGGTTGGGGTCAGGGCATGCTGAAATACCCAGTAGCAGCCAATTCCAGCATCTCAGAGTCCGCAGGAGAGACCAGGGCTGTCTACCTCTTACCCAAACACATCCCCCAACCATCATCAAGGGAGGGCATCTTCTTTGCGGTAGGTCTAACTTTCAGCTCCCACAGGAAATGCAGTTTCCTTGCACAAGCAACACAATCCCAATAGGTGGAAACACAACCAGAACTGGAGTTGGAAAGGGGAGAAATGTTGCAAGACTATAAACTCCTTATCAAGATGTACATTTTTCTTTCTCTGTAGAACAGACCCCTGTAAGGAATCTCAAGGTACTAGGGGAAATGAGCCACACAAGATGAGAAGAGATGATGACACCACCACCTTTGATGACTCCCCAGGCATCCTAAAACCAAGAGCAATGAGCTACTGCTTGATGCCGTGCACAAGGGCCAACCGCAGCTTGGCTATGTCAAATTACCAGAAACAGATAAAAAGCAAGCATCGGTGGAACTGCGAATTTCACTTTCATGATGCCAAATAATCAGCACGACTTACTGATTTACAGATTACGCTACTCCACAAACAACTGATAAGTTAACCCCCTGGGAAACTCAGTGAATGTCTTAAATACATCTTATCCCCATTAAGATATGAACTCTTTTTCCAGGGAACAGGGAACAGTGTGCATCTGCAGCAGTCATCAATAAACCTCACTTGATGTTTCCCTTCACAATTCTGACTGGTTTAGCTGTAGCCATGGTTTACACCATCTCTACTCAGAGAATAACCCAGAATGTTATGCATTCAAAGCTGTATAAAAAAAAAAGAAAAGCAGGGGGGCTTCCCTGGTGGCGCAGTGGTTGAGAGTCCGCCTGCCGATTAAGGGGACACGGGGTCGTGCCCCGGTCCGGGAAGATCCCACATGCCACGAAGCGGCTGGGCCCGTGAGCCATGGCCGCTGAGCCTGCACGTCCGGAGCCTGTGCTCCGCAACGGGAGAGGCCACAACAGTGAGAGGCCCGCGTACCGCAAAAAAAAAAAAAAAAAAAAAAAAAGCAGGTTATAAAACACTATGTATGGTATGGCATTTTGCTATTTCCCATACACTGATAGATGTATAACTATCAATGTGTAAATGACAAGAGTGATTACAGCATAATCAATGATTACCCCTGGGTGATAAGATTATTGTGCAATTTTTTTTTTGCCTATCTCTATTTTCTCAATTTTCTACATTGAACATGTATTACTTGGGTAATTTTTTTTAAGTTAAAAACAAATTGGGATTTCCGTGGTGGCGTAGCGGATAAGGCTCCACGCTCCCAATGCAGGGGGCCAGGGTTCGACCCCTGGTCAGGGAACTAGATCCCACATGCGTGCCACAACTAAGAGTTTGCATGCCACAACTAAGAAGCCCTGGAGCCACAACTAAGGAGCCCGCCTGCTGCAACTAAGACCCAGCACAACGAAATAAATTTTTTTAAGTTAAATTTTAAAATTGTTAAAATTTCAAAATCTGTTCCTGCTTATATGATAACTAAGAAATCTGCTACCTCCTTGCAGTGATATGTCTGAGCTTTGACGTCTTCCAAATCAGTTTAGTCTGCCTGAGGCCACAAAGATCCAGGGCATGTCAAAATGGGTGGCACCCCAACCAGCCACAGCAGGTCTTTGGGTGTGAACTAGAAGACAGAATCAGACTTTTGGACTTTCAAGAACTATTTCTTATTTAGAGTCTCCCACTCCTATAGTTCCATTAAGGCTCTGGATTATTAAGCATAGCTAATGTACATCCATGGAATCACAGAATGCTGGAGCGAGGAGGGAATTTACAGAAATCTCTCTAATGGAGCCCTGAGATGGGAGAGTACTTTGCCCCAGATCCTCCAGCTGGCCAAAGGATTTTGCTGGTAGCAAAAAGCCCCAAGTTCCTTTTGAATCCTGCAATCTAAGACAAGCCAGGAAGGCCAGAGGGATCTTTACATGCCTGGCCAACAGAGTGGCCGTGCAGTATCAGATGGAAAAAGCCCAGAACCTAAATCTCTTCTGACACCTAACTGGGGCCACAGTGAACAAATTTAACACAGAGAAAGGAATATATATTACAGCCTCTTTGCTGATTGTCCTTAGACAAGAGAATCTGAGGCAGTTAGCAGCAATTGCTTAAGTACCAAGACTCCAAACAAACCTCTGGGGATGCAGTCTTCCTTTCTAAAAGTTCATCACCTCCCAAGAAAAGTATCACCAAAATACAGTTTCAAATGCCAGAGTGGAGAACACCATTTCCATGCATCCAAGTATAGTAGATCATGCCTTTCCTCCTGTCACCACCTCTCACCCACAGGAAAGTAGCACATAAGAAACAAGACCCCCAGAGTGGGTCATCATCCCACGGAGCCCTTGAGAGACACAATACTTGTGCTCAGACACAGACCACTGTGGAGACCCCACAGCACAGGGGGAGCTACAGGCCTGGCAGACCAAAGTGATAGCAGACGACAAGCCCAGCTTCCTGAGTCCCAAGGCCTCTCTAAGGCCACAGTGAGGACGGCACCCCCGAAGCTGTGGCTATGGTCTGCAGGTCAAGGACTCTGCACTACATTTACTCACACCTATACGTAGGTACATAGAACTCAATAGCTTGAAGAAATTACCTGTGATTCTTTGACCTGCTTACCTGGATCTGACTTCTTCTGTAATACTTTTAATCAATCCAGGTGGACCTTCCTTCAGGAATAATAAACCCCAATGGCTCAGTTACAGAGTGTTCAACATGTCCAAAGCATATCATGGAAATTATTCCACCGTGAAGACTAAAGAAACTTTCCCTGCCTTCATGGATTCAGCTTGCTGAGAAGAACACACATGAGGTGTAGTTCAGAGAGACAAAGATGTTCTCTTTTTTTGCAAATAAGTAGCCAAAAGGGCAGGGAAGAGAGGTAAAATACGTCAGAGCCAGGCCCGCAGAATCCCCTGGTCTTACCATTACTTGTGATGCTTTCAAATGGGTTATTAGTACCTTAATTTTGAGGAAAAAAGAGTGGAAGGAACCAGCCAGTGGTTTTGCATGCTTAGTTTCTGTCTATGACACCGAACTCAAGAGAACTGAGACCTGTGGAGAAACCAAAGATGGTTCAAATGACTCAGAATAAATTAACTCGGTGCTCCTTGCTGATAAGTTGAAGTGTCCTAACTGTAAAGCAGAACCAGCAGCCACCAACATAGAAGGCCTACCCCACAGATAGAAAAGAGATAAAGCACTGAAACTCAGCCGGAGGGAACCTCCCCAGCCCTGCCACGCAGGGTTGTGGGGTTCCTTCGGGACCAGCCAAAGAAGATGGCATCACCAACCCAGCTGCTCGGGCACTCTCTTCCAGGCCTGGAGACCAGAGGAAAGGGGATGTGGGGAGAGGGCTGGTCCCCAAGGAAGGGGAGTCTTCCCCAAGGAAGGGAAGTTGTCTCAGGAGAAGCCACTTCCCTCCTAAAATGCATGGGATTTTTCCACTTCAGCAGGGGACGGTAACTCAGCACATAGCAAAACAACGAGGGTGCAGGACAGATGACCTCCCTGCACAGTTGTGGATCAGAATCCCAGCACAGCAGTCGTGCCCCTTCCTAACAGAGGGAGAGCTACACCCAACCCCAGCACACCTTTGCCCTCCAAAAAGCTGAGGCCAGACCAAGAAGTCTCTGGGAACTACAAAAGGACACCAGAGCTGAGGTTGTGAGGGCCAGGACTGAGACTGGGCCAGCCTGGGAACTGCCCAGAGCTTTGGTCTCCAGGCCTGGCTGCCCTCCAAGAGCAGCCAGCCCTTTCCAACTAGACATACCACATGTCCCTAATATTCTCTCTCCAAGTAATACAACCACTTTTCTCAAAGCAAAGACATTTCCCAGAGCCTTACAGGCCTGGCTGATATCTGCTGAGTAGGACTCAGTCCCGGAAGGAGCTGTTAAATAACCCACGGTTTCAGTTTATAGACTTCTTATGACTTAGTGACAAGTGAAACAACATTCTGACAGCAACTGCAAGTTCCCTAGCACCCGGTGACTTCTCTTTTTTCTTGGGATACTCCCTCCTGCTAAATCACAGAACCAACCCACCCCTACCCACCGGAATAAAGACAGAGGAGCGCAACCCCACATTTTAGCCTATGAGATGTGGACATCACCTCTTCTTCTGAGAGCTTAACACTGATTGGAAGTTACTTTTTCCCCTTCACCTCGAATGCGGTGATGGACTCTCTGAACTGGACTCCACAACATGTAGGAGGGCAGTCATGGGCAGTAATTGTAAGGGGCACAGACAGAACCAGCCAGCCCTAGATAAGGGTAGAGGAAGCAAAGCTACCCTGGTTTTCCTTCTTCCTCCCCAGATACTCCCATTCGTCAGACCTCTCTTGGTCTCAGCTGGTAGTCACTTCAATTACTGATGGTACAATCCAGTAGTTCAGGTTATTAGTTAATCAAGCTGACAGCGAGGCCTCTCCTGGCCATTTGTACATATTAACATATGAGGGATGAGCTCAAGAGGAAAATCCACTGGGATCCAAAGGAAGAAAGCTATCATGGTGGAGCTACAGATGCTGCATTCATGCTTTGGAGCAAAGGAGAGCCCTTTTCTTCCATAAGCAAATGCCAGCCCAAGGCCAGGATATTACTAAAGACCCTAGATGCCAGCAATGTGCAAGGTGGTGGCAGTGTCCTCCAATCTCGCCACACACATGCATTCCTACCGTCACACTGTTTGCCCTTGCCTGGTTGCCAGAGCACAAGATCTGTGATTAAGTCAGGCCCCCTCACACTCGAGGGCCACGTGCAAAATTTTGAATAATGATGATGACCATGGACAGGGAAGGCTGGGAGCTTCTGTCATAAAAACACTTAGCAGAAAGCCTTGAAAACAGTGTAGCAGCAAGACCCAAGCTGGGCTCATTATCTAAATTGAGAGACCAGGTTTGGGGGTCTTAATGGTCTTAAAAAAAAAATAGAGAGAGAGAGAGGAAATCACTTCTTTTTTCTTCATCTTCCACTTAACTTTCAACAAAACATGGAGTCTCCTTTCTTCAGAGGAAAAATGACTGGGAGACCAGCTGACCACTGCCATGGTAGTCTGGCTCATTCATAAGCAAGACTCCACGTGGACGGCCTGACAGAGCTGAGCTGGAAGACTTTTCTCCAAGGCAGAGACCCCAAGCCTAGGAACGTTACAAAGAGCAAGTGCTAATTGCAGGATTAGTATGCTCCAGGGATTTTTCACACTTCATCTCTCTCAGTCTTCACCACAGCAATGTGGGAAGAACTATTATTATCCCAGTTTTATAGATGAGCAACCAAGGGCACAGATCCTTGGGGTTTCTTAGCCAGGGTCAAACAGCAAGTGGCAGAGCCGGGCTTTAAACGCGAGCTGTGTGAACTCAAGAGTCCGTGCTCTGCCATGTGCCTACCCATAGGGATTCGCCTAGGTGGCATCTAGACAATGGGAAATTGCAGTGTGTATATCTTTGTGCACAAGTGTGTGTATGTCTACACTACACGATAATGTAAATACAGAGGTGAGTACCTAGGTAGCAAAGAAAACCTTACCCAGATTAGGGTACCAGAGGATTTAGCTGAAAACACCGTGGGTCAGGTGCTACCTCTGGGGAGAGAAGCTGGAAAGGAAGGAGACTTACTTTTCCCTGTATGCCCTGATGTTCTGTTCAAACATTTTATCAGGCACATGTACTTCCTATTTTAAAAACTTTTAATTGAAAAGAAAACTCTGTATGTTGTTGAGTCGCTAAGTCTTTGAAATTTACTGAGTCGTATTTTCTAAAAAATAGAAAAGTGAGAAGAAGCAGTCCCGCACTACAGAGGCCTAGCACACGCATCGCAGGGGAGCCGGAGAGGTGGCTTCGTTCAGTGCAGGAGGCTTGGCTGCGGGTGTCTGAGTTGCTCAAGACCCAAGAGCACTAAAAGCGAAACCATTCGGCCAACCTCTCCCATTTTCATTTTCAAACTCAAAACCCTGCTACCACCACCGCAGAACCTGCCTCTCTGTTTAGAAAGTCAGCGAAAGAATGAATGACCTCACTTTCCCCAACAGGCAGGTCCCAACATGTTGTGCGCAAAACAAAACTTGAGTAAATCGATTCATATTTTAAATACCCTGGCTGAGGTCCTTGTTTTAGCAATCCTGACAAGATCCTCTTTGCAAAGCAAAGAAGCTGATTGTGATGTTAACACTGTGTTATGTAAACAAAAAAAAAATTTTTTTTTTTTTTTTTGGTGCCATACAAGGGTCCTAGTCTCAGCCTGGAACCGATCTTCTGAGCTGTCTGGGTGTTCCGGAGACTGGTGGGGCACCCTGGTATAGACTCCATTTGCATGAAACCAAGGACCCTCTTGTAAGGACTGAGGAAGCCCGTTCAAGTTCAACCCAAATTGGAAGGCTGAGGCATTGGAGGGGAAGCCTGATTCCGAACCTAGAACACTGTTCTACAAGTAGATTCTTCTCAGCCGCTTCTGGATTCAAATCAAGTCATACAGCAGAGGGGTGCTATGAACACAAGATCCAGAAAATGCCACAAGGTCCTCCTTTGACATCCCATCAAAGAGGTGAGTAGTGTTCTCCCCACTTCTGCCCTGAACCCGGTGTGTGTGTCAGTAAATTGAGGACTCCAACAGACCGAGAACCCGCCCAGGGTCCTCGGGGCTCCCCATGGGAGCAGGGTCACCCTGTGGCCAGTGGAGCGACAAGACAACCCCCATGGCACAGAGATCAAAGTCTTCATGGGGAGGATCCCCAAAAGGCCACTGGGGAGTGAGCAGGGCTATCGCTGACCTGGCCAAAGTGAGCTGGAGCAGGTGAGGAGGAAGACGGCAGATGCCACGTGGTGGCGAAAACGAGTCATTTACGTATGCACCCACACTGCACCTGGAGACTCCTAGCGACTAGTGCACGAGATTTGGGGGCAGTCAGGCGGTTCAGCCACAGCTGGTCACGGCGAGAGCCCAGGAAAAAAGTACTGCAGAGGGCTCGCAGTATCTTATTTGTAACCCCAGGCCGGTGGGCTGTGCGGTGGTCTGAGGAAACTCATCTCAGGTTTTTTACAAACACCAATAAACTGGAATACTAAATCCCAGCCAGTTAATCTGGTAATTAAAGTATTTTTTAACCATAGTCAGCCTTAGCTTCCACCCCCGCCCCACCCCCCTGCCACCCCGCGTAAAACTTCGTGCATGATTTCAGCTTTACTTTCCTTCTCAAGACATGCCGATGTGCTGAGTCACTAAAAAAAAAAAAAAAAAACAGAAAGTAAAGGAAGAGTGATCCAGCTTCTGAGGACTAGCCTTGGTAATGACTTTTTTCCCCTGGTTGTGATTCCTGTGATGCTAAAGGACGTCACATTGCACAATCTTAATAAGGTTTCCAATCAGCCCCACCCGCTCTGGTCCCACCCCCATCCTCCAACAAAGATTTATCAAATGTGGGATTTTCCCATGAGTCTCAATATTAGAGTTTCAACCCCCAATAAATATGAGACCGGGGATGTCTGAGGTTCAGTCTGCCCTCGAGCCCACCAGGAACGAGGAAGAGAGCTCCATTTGCCCTCCAGGAACCCAGCTATGAACTCCCTCTCCACAAGTAAGTGAAGGAAATCCCTCGCCCTGGAACTGGCTGGCAGCCGTGCTGGGCCAGGGAGGCGGTGTGTATCCGCTGCCCCGAGGGCTGGCGGGCGGCCAGCAGCCAGAAGCACAGCTCCCCCAGCGGTGCGGTCTGCTCACTGGCTGCTCTCCCTTCCCTCCGGCACAGTCGCCTTCTCCCTGGGGCTGCTCCTGGTGACGGCTACTGCTTTCCCTACCCCGGGACCCCTGGGAGAAGATTTCAAAGATGATACCACTTCAGACAGACTACTCCTCACCTCTCCAGACAAAACTGAAGCTCTCATTAAGTACATCCTCGGCAAAATCTCCGCAATGAGAAAGGAGGTACGTAGGCTTGCCTGAGGGTGATGGAGGGCCTGTGTGGGCATCTACTTCCTTGCCCTTGGATGTGGACGGGGGCTCCTGCACTGGGAGGTCTTTGCTGGGTTTGGAGGCAATTTGGATTTGAAGCCAAAGGGGCAGACTGTGTCCTGTAATTTCTCCTCTGCTGCTGGTCCCAGGTAGTTCCTTTTTCTCTTGGAGAATCTACAGTGGGGCTGGGACCCATGCTCCCTGGCCCATTCTCAGCTCCACGCTTGGTGTGAGCTGAAGGCTACACTGCCTCTCAGGACTTCCTTTTCCACAACCAAAAAATAAGGTCTGTCAATCTTTTTCGTGTTTCGGACTTTGGGAGGATTAAAAATCACCACCTGAAATGACTGTACAGCTTCTCAGGGCAGTCACAGTTCTTTTAGGTGACGCCAGCTCAGTGGTTAGGGATTCCCCAAAGTCATTCTGGCATATAAAATGCATACCTGATAGCCCACTGAAGTGGCAAAATCGTAGGTACGTTAAAGCAGCTCCCAAGCTGTAAATGTAAGGTAGTTTGGCTCTGCTTTGGTAGAAAGGAAAGAATACTGGAGAGGGGATTGGGAGCCCCAAATCTAGTTCTGGTTCTGCTGAACAAGCTTTGTGATCTTGGGCAAATTCTCTACCAACTCTGGGACCCATCTGTAAAATTATGGAATTGGACTAGATGATCTGAAAGGTCCTTCCAGCTGGGACATTCTATGGCTCAAATTATATTCACCCAATTATCATCAAAATTCCTGTTACTTATTAAGTACCTACTATGTGCCAGGCACTTTATATAGATATTGTGTCTTATCCTCACAGTAAACTTACAGGGGAGGTATTTCATTATCCCCAACTTGGAGAGATAGGGACACTGAGACTTGGAATAGGTCATAAACGTGAAGTCACAGGTGAGGCTCGAATTGAACCCAAGTGTGCTCATCTCCTGTAGACCCTGCTTGCCTGGAGGCTAATGGATCGTGACTTCACTTTTCTTAGAGAGCTTCCTGGCCATGAGGGCCAGAGGGCATCAGCCCTCTAGTGGTGTTTGCTTTAGGGGCACTTATACGATAACGGTTCTGATATTCTTTCCCAGATGTGTGAGAAGTATGACAAGTGTGAAAACAGCAAGGAGGCACTGGCAGAAAACAACCTGAACCTTCCAAAAATGGCAGAAAAAGACGGATGCTTCCAATCTGGGTTCAATCAGGTACGAATGCAATACGTTCACTTCTAGCTACTCCTTAGTAAAAAGTTCTCCCTCTTGCATGCAGTGTCTGTACACATATAGACCAGGCAGGTAATCAAGAAGGGGATAAACGTGAAGAGCATCATGTAAATTTCATGAGGAGGCCAACTTAAACGCTATTAAAGGCAACTTATTTTTGAACGACTTGGTCAGAGATAGCCCCTCTGTGCTGGAATTTTCACAACAGTCAAATGTTAGGAAACCCCACAGGTCTAGCTAGTTTATCCTGCGTAAGTTGGTCCAGGGACCTTTCTCCTCTTTGGCTGCCCTTGGCAGGATCCAGGCCTGCCCTCCCTGCTGAGGTCATTCTCTATACCCTTCTCCTGCCAGACAGTGGCATAACCTCCACTGACTTCTGATTATTTCATAAAAGGAGGTTTCAGCCCTTTTATTTCAAAAAAGGAGCTTTCCGCCCGACATTGACAAGGGCAGGAGTGCAGCCAGAGGGAAGAGCACTATGGACAGAATCAGAGGAAGGCCCCTTGCCACAATCTAGCATCTACTGGGCTTTGGGGAAAATGAAGCGGTGCCTCTCACTGTCCAGATATTTTAAATGGGGCAGCTGATGCTCTCCTTAAACAACAGATCTCAAAACATGAGACATGATGCTTTGAGCATCCAAGTGTGATCCTGGAGCACTGCAGCTTCAGCATCATGTCTCAAAACATGATGCTTAAGAAGTACTGGAAGTTCCCTGGAGGGGCAGACGGAGAAGTTATTGAATTAGAGCAATTTTAACTTTTAAAGTCGATTACGTCTTCCTAGCAATAACCAGTTTTCCCACCATCTTTCCTCTTAGGAGACTTGCTTGATGAGAATCACCACCGGCCTTCTGGAGTATCAGATCTACCTGGACTACCTCCAGAATGAGTATGAGGGTGATAAGGGAAGCATCGAGGCTGTGCAGATTAGCAGCAAAGCACTGGCCCAGATCCTGAGGCAAAAGGTGGGTGTCTTCTCATCCCTTCACTTGGCTCAAAGAAAGCAGCCTAGACAACTCGGCAGTGCAGCGCCAATTCAAAAGAGATGGCCATGTGTGACGGAAAGGATCTGAGAAATATTTCCTGATAGTTAAAACTTTTTCTTTTTGCTCTCTTCTGCAAAAGACATCAATAGCTGTATTTAAAACTCTGTTAAATGGGGAGGGTTTTAACATCAACTTCTAAGAGCTTAAGAAATAAGAAAAAAATACCTGTAGAGGCAGAAGGAAGCACATTCAACCTCACATAGTGATCCTCATAACAGAACAAAGAGCACAACAATTATTTTAATATTGCCAATTGACATTCGTGTTATTACGGTAGTTTCAACTCCTTTCCCTTACTCTTCTGCCAAAGAGTTAATGCAGAGAAATGGCTAAAGGCTGAAAGAGCAGGTACCAAGAGTTTTGGTCACTACCAGCGAGCCATTCAAATGCCACATGGTGGAGGCCTGATGGCACAATTTGTGGATGAGCCAAAGTGCAAAGAGAAGGGCCCTGGACCGAGAGGCAGGCACATGGGTGCTAATCCTGCCTCTGCCTTTTCTAAACCAGGGCTAAACCAGGTTGCCCTAAACCAGGGCTTCTCCCACTTTAAGGTGCACACGAGCTTCCTGGAGGATCTTGTTACAATGCAGAGTCTGATTCAGCAGGTCTGGGGTGAGACCTGAGACTCACATTTCTAACAAGGTTCTGGTGAGGCTGCAGTGCTCCAGGATCACACTTGGAGGTGCAAGGCCTTCCACAATTACTTAGCTCCATGTGAGTGGGTCCATTGAAAGGTGTTGCCCAGTCCTCTTCAAGCCCTCAGAGCAGTGGACTCTTAACAGATGCAGGATGAATGGGTGAGACCAAAACCAGAGAAAAGTATTAGAGTTCCCCGAAGAACCTATTAAAATGCCTTTAACTCAAAGTTCTTCATTTATCTATTGAATTCCGACTACGCGCCAGGCATTGTTTAGGATAACAGAAGACACGTAAGATACTATGGCTACCCACGGAATGCTTAAGGTCTAACGGAGACAGAGCAGCAAAAAGATTAGAGCTCAGCTGCTGTGAGCGGGTCCTAAGCTCTGTGGGCTCAGAGGAGAGGCACCTCCCCCTATCTGGGCAAGCCAAGGCAGGTGGCCCCAATCCGCTCCTTCACCCCAATTTGAACATCTTCCCACAGGCCAGAGTATCTCTCCACTGCAAAAGATCTGTCCGGTATTTAAACAATTCCTTTTGTTTTCTGTTCCCTTCAGGTCAAGAATCCAGATGAAGTAACTACCCCTGACCCAACCACAAATGCCAGCCTGATGAATAATCTGCAGTCGCAGAATGATGACTGGATGAAGAACACAAAGATTATCCTCATCCTGCGAAGCCTTGAGAACTTCCTGCAGTTCAGCCTGAGGGCTATTCGGATCAAGTAGCTGGGCACCTAAGATTGCTGTAGTTCATGGGCATTCCCTCCTCTTGTCAGAAACCTGTCCACTGGGCACATAACTTATGTTGTTCTCTATGAAGAACTAAAAGTATGAGCGTTAGGACACTATTTTAATTATTTATAATTTATTGATATTTAAATATGTGATATCGAGTTAATTTATGTAAGTGATATTTATATTTTTATGAAGTGCCTCTTGAAATATTTTATGTACTTGTTTTGAAAAAGTAACGTAAAAATGGCTATGCGGCTTGAATACCCTTGCTGTTTCGGAGCCAGATCATTTCTTGGAATGTGTAGGCTTACCTCATAAAAAAATGCTAACTTATACGTATTTTTAAAAGAAATATTTATATTGTATTTATATAATGTTTAAACTGTTTTTATACCAATAAAGGCCTTTTTAAAAAATATTAGCAACTAAACCTTTGTGTGTCCTGTGAAGCTTAGTATAAACTAGTTTCCATCGCTACCACCACCACTAAAAAAAAAAGGTGCAGTCACCTGGAGAAAGATATGATTGAACACGGACTGAATGTCAGGCACCAAGCTAAATGCGTTGCATGCATCATATGTAAGCCTTGCATTTGCATATTTTTCTCTGGATGTGGGGGAGTGATTCCCTCAGTCACCAGCTGGAAGGTAAACCACAGATTTGAAATCCAGGTCTACCTGCCTCCAGGCTCCCTACTCTTCACCTTTAGGTCACACTACCCCCCAGGGAACTGACAGATGATGTAGAAAATCCCAAGAGGATATGCGGAATACATTTAAAGATGCAATCAAAAGCCTTTAACATGGTGCAACCACTTGCAGAAGACACAGCAATGTGCAAGTTTCCAAATAATAACTAGAATTTCCACCTCTCTCCTCTGGGTTCCTCAAACACTGCACAGACCTGTCCATCATAGCACCGACCACATTGTATCACATCTTAAAATGGGTTGATTTTTCTTTCCAGCCAGCATGGGGTTCCTCAAGAAGGCAGACTCTATTGTATTCATCTTTGCATCTGGAGCCCATGGCCCAGAATCCGAACATAGGAGGCCCCAATAAACCCTTGCTGAATGAAGAAACCACAAATAAATAATCAAATCTAAGACACGTCCGTTCTTAAGGATACATGCTGTTGGTCAATGAGTGGGGAAATTACAAGTACTGTGCACTTATGAATCTTTATCTTAAGGAAAAACTAGCAAGACTTGGGAAGAAATATTCTAAGACCTTCCAGAGGAGGCAGCAACTAGTCGGCGCCTGTGTACCTCCCTCCGTTTTTTTTCCCACCAGCAACATTCCCTGTCTGCCTTCTCCTCTCACGCCCGCTGAGAGTGGTGGTGAGAGAGACAATCTGGGTAAGTGCACGTGGCCCTGCGTCCCACATCAATGCTATGTTGGGAATTTGGCAAAGATTTCCCCTTTTAAGCCCCAGCCATATAAAAGTTCTGTCTTCTAATAACGCTTTCCCCACCCTAACCACCACGGATGTCTTCCTCCAGGGGAGGAGTTCTGCTGAGCAAGGGAAAGTCCACAGGGGTCAAAAACTGAGAGGTGTCAAGCAAGAGAAGAACCACATACTCTGTTTTCTAGAAACCATGCATCACAAGCGGGCATCCCAAAATTAGAGCCAAATCAAAGAACAAAGAGAAGTAGCAGTCAGCCAACACATCCATTCTTCAAACGAGAATGTTTGGAGCACCATATATGTCAGGTGATGCTGGGGATGCGTGGGTGAACACGTAGACATGTTTGTTCGTGTTGTTTACGCTACGGCAGGAAGACAGACGTTGAATAAAGTATGTAAATGTGGTGAAGTTTACAAAAGAGAAATGTGAGGCACACAGAGAACCTATACTAGGGGCCCCAGTAGCAGAGGGACCTAACTAAGCCTGGGGAGGGCAGTCATGGAGGCTTAATTGAGGAGGAGAAGTTTGGGCTGAGATGTGAAAGACATGTGGCGTTAGCCAGGCCAAGATGGGTGGGAAGAGAATTCCAGTCCGAGGGAACAGCACGTGCAACGGTTTGAACCAACAAAGAGCACACTATGGTTGAGACCATGAAAAGTACATTATGTCCAGGGCATAAAGAATGAGAAGCAGGGTAGTTGACAGTGGATGGAGAGGGAGCCTGGGACCAGAATATCGACAGCATCAGAAGCCATATTAATATAAAGCCATATTAATATCAAAATATAATTTATAAAAGCCATATAAATTTGGAATTTATCCCATTTGTGGTGAGAAGGCATTGACAGATTTTAAGGAGTAGAATGACATCTGGGATTTACATTTTAACATGATCACTCAAGTTGCAGCGTGGGGAATGGATGGGAAAGAGGCTGGAAGAGAATGTTGGAGGAACATACCAGAGGCCTTCATTGTAGTCCAGGGAGGAGATGAATTAGGATGGTGATAATGCCTAGAGGAGAGAAGACAATGGCAGTCATTGGCAAAAGATAGCTAGGAGCTAGTTCAGTAGGATCTGGTGATTGTTCACCAAGATTCAGGAATTCTAGAGGACGCTGAAGCTTTGAGAGAGGGAAGAGGTAGGAGTTAAATGGAGAATCCAGAGAATTTTGGATTTGAGAGTTTTCATTTATTCATTTATTCAAATATTCTCTGAGATTCTGCAATGGGCCAGATTCTCTGCCAGGCCCTGGGGATATAATGGTTAATAAAACAGACTAGGTCTCTGCTCTCAGGGAACTTACAGTCTAGGGAAAACAATTTAAAGAAATAACTCCTATGCTGTATGCTAAGTATGTGTGCTACCATCATAAGTAGGTAGCCCTCGGCCTCAAAAGACTTATAAATAAGATTTTTGCAGATGTAATCAAGATAAGATGAAGTCATTTGGGTGGGCCTTATAAGAATGAAAGGACACAGAGAGACACATAGGGGAGAAGTCTATGTGAAGAGGGAGGCAGACATTGGAGAGGTGCATCTATAAACCAAGGATCACCAAGGACTGCTGACGACCACCAGAAGAGGCAAGAAAGGGTCCTCTCCTAGAGCCTTCAGAAAGCATGGTCCTACTCACACCCTGACTGCAGACATCTATCCTCCAAAACTGTGAGAGAATAAATTCCTATTGTTTTAAGCCACACAGTTTGTGGTAATTTGTTATAGAAGTACTAGGAAACTAATAACAGCTCCTAGACAGCACACAATAGAAGAGTCTAATCTAAAATAGAGGGTTCAGGAAAAGCTTCCCAGAATAAAAGACAATTAAGTTTATACTAAAAGAATGTATAGGATTCAGCCACTTGGACAGGAAGGAAAGGTGTTTCAAGCAGTGAGCACAGCATGTGCAAAGGCTCAGAGGTTGGAGAGAACATGTTAGAGGAACTGAAGAACTTGTACATAGCTGAAGCAGTAGAGAAGTAGTAGAAATGAAGCAGAAGCAATAGGGTCTAAATTATAAAGGAGCATGAAGGATGGATTAAATTAAAATGTTAACATAACAGAAAGATAAAGAGCAATTTTCTTAGAAAGAGTTTTTGATTTGGGGTTTTTTTGGTTTGTTTGCTTTGGGTTTTTATTTATTGATTTTTAATATTTATTTATTTATTTATTTGGCTGCACGGGATCTTCATCACCACATGCAGGATCTTCATTTCGGCACGCGGGATCTTTTCAGTTGTAGCATGCAGGATCTAGTTCCCTGACCGGGGATTGAACCCAGGCCCCCTGCATTGGGAGCAAGGAGTCTTAACCACTGGACCTCCAGGGAAGTCCCTGCTTGTTTTTTAAATGTTGAGGGACTTTTCATCATCTTCTGGCGGCATGGGGTAAAGAGGCTTCAGTCCAGAGGTAGTATAGAGGATATCTAGAAGAGATCTAGTTTTCTGTAGTGGGTTCCAGCAACACGGCAAACAGTACTAGAGAGGTGAGAGGCAAGAAAGAGAGAAGGTGAGAAGGCACACCCCAAGGTATGACTTAAGAACTTCAGACACTGTGATATCTAATATCAAATTTTCATTTATCTTCTCCTTTACTCATAAACCTTCAGTGAGCTTTATTCACCAACATAAAGCAAATATATGGCAGCCTTGTGCTAGCCCAGCTCTGAAGAATGAAGGGAGGCTCCTGTCCACCTTACGGGCTAAAATGGACAATGGAAGGTTGAAAACACAGGGAGATTCAGTGAAGTGATCAAGGAGAAACCAAAGAGTTGAAAGCAAGAAGGGACAGGCAGCAATCAGGACATGTAAGACCCCACCAAGAAAATCAAGAATAAAAAATAATAATTTTTAAAATCAAGAACACTCAGGAAAATTTGGGAGAAGTTTGAATTCCCTGTAGTTGGCTTGGGATGGGGATACTGGTTATAATATTTGGATGCTAAAGGAAAGGATGATCTCCAAAGGCTAGGGGCTTGAGACACGTAGGTTATACTATGAAAATAACCCCAAATCTGCAAGAGAGAAAGCTGGTAGGAAGGCAGCAGTCCAGATTCCACTCCTGATGAAATTCTGAGTTTCTATTTGGGTTAAGAATAGAGAGGAAGAGATAAATGAACCCATATAAATAGACTAATAATAAGACTAACTATAGACTGGGAATTCCCTGGGGGTCCAGTGGTTAGGACTCAGTGCTTTCACTGCAGGGGCCTGGGTTCGATCCCTGGTCTGGGAAATAGGCTCCCACAAGCCGCGCAGCACAGCCAAAAAAAAAAAAAAAAGACTAAGAATAGACTAATAATAATGATGATAATAATAATCTGTTATTGAGCACTTACTGTGCACCAAGCACAGTTCAATGTATGTATTATTTCAGAGGCACATGTATTAACCAAAGGAGCAGAGAGTCTAAACAACTTGTGCAAAGTCACAAAGTGTGTAAATTCCATCCGAGACTGCTAGTTATCCTTTCAAATCCATTTTCCACTTCGTCCACAGTAACAGCGTTTGAATTAGCCATGTGGCTACCTACCTAGAGGCTATATTTCCCATTCTCCTTTGCAGGTAGGTATGGCTGTGCTAAAAAAAGAACATGGCAGGCCCAAGACTTTAGAAAAGGCTTTTAAAAAGCCTGCTTACAGGCATGGCCCTTGGCAGGCATCTGGGAACTTGACTGGTAAAAGTTCCCTACACTGATATAAAACTTTCCCCAAATGATTAGAGTGCCTAATCTGTACAAACCATATGGTTTACACAAACCACCTGATTTCCTTTTGAGAATCTGACATTTCAACACGTGCTAAGCAGAGGGGACCCCACTAAAAACTTCACGTACTGAGCTGCTAATGAATTTCCCTGGTAGACACATACTGTCACAACTCCCTGCTGGAAGAACTGAGCACGTTCTGTGTGACTCTGCTGGGAGAGGACTATTGGAAGCTCGTGCTTAATTCCTTCAAAATCCACCCCATGTGTCTTTGACCCTTGCTGAGTTTGCTTTCTATCCTTTCGCTGTAATAAATCACAGCCATGAGTATGAGTCCTGTGACTCATATTCACTGAGTCCTGGGAGCCCTCCTAGTAAATCACCGAGCCTCAGGATGGTGTTGGGAACCCCCGACACAATGGCTGAGCTTTCACCAATGAAAGGTGAGTAAAATTGATGTTGTAATTTTACTTTCACTTACCTAAAAAGATATTACTTGCCTTCCATTGTCTTTCACCTTTCTGTGGATTAGAAAAAAAATACTGTGGTGAATCAGCTTTAATCATGCAGAACACAGCAATATCCAGAGCTGCAATGTCCAATATGGTACACAGTCGTTACTTGTGTGCATTTAATTTTAAATTTAAATTCGTTAGAATTATATAACACTAAAAAGGAAGGCCACCAATTTCATTCATGCTAGTGGCTATCATATTGGGCGGTGCAGATACAATGTATTTGCAGCATTGCAGAATTTCTTTTTTTTTTAAATTTAATATCTTTATTGCAGTATAATTGCTTTACAATGATGTGTTAGTTTCTTCTGTATAACAAAGTGAATCAGCTACACGTATACATATATCCCCATAACCCCTCCCTCTTGCATCTCCCTCCCACCCTCCCTATCCCACCCCTCTAGGTGGTCATAAAGCACTGGGCTGATCTCCCTGTGCTATGTAGCCATTGCAGAAATTTCTGCTGAACAGCCCAGCCCCAGAGGTTAGTGGAGCAGAGATGAATGGAACATTGATTACTAAATGACCTCATGGAGATGAATAGACTCACCATCCTGGACCATCAATAATCAATGGATTGTTAGATGATAAAGAAATATAATTCTATCTTATTCAACCATATTTGAGGATATCTTTGTTACAGCAGCTTACCCTATATTCTAAATAACATAACTCCCAATTTATTCTTAACCAAGGATTAAAAAAAGCATGCAGATGGAGAGGGTGTGGAGAAAAGGGAACCCTCTTGCACTGTTGGTGGGAATGTAAATTGATACAGCCACTATGGAGAACAGTATGGAGGTTCCTTAAAAAACTAAAAATAGAATTACCATATGACCCAGCAATCCCACGACTGGGCATATACCCAGAGAAAACCATAATTCAAAAAGACACATGCACCCCAGTGTTCACTGCAGCACTATTTACAATAGCCAGGTCATGGAAGCAACCTAAATGCCCATCGACAGACGAATGGATAAAGAAGATGTGGTACATATATACAATGGAATATTACTCAGCCATAAAAAGGAATGAAATTGGGTCATTTGTAGAGACGTGGATGGATCTAGAGGCTGTCATACAAAGTGAAGTAAGTCAGAAAGAGAAAACCAAATATCGTATATGAACACATATATGTGGAACCTAGAAAAATGGTACAGATGAACCGGTTTGCAGGGCAGAAATAGAGACACAGATATAGAGAACAAACGTATGGACACCAAGGGGGGAAAGTGGTCGGTGGAGGCGTGGTTGTGGTGGTGTGATGAATTGGAAGACTGGGATTGACATATATACACTAATATGTATAAAATAGATAACTAATAAGAACCTGCTGTATAAAAAATAAATAAAATTAAATTTAAAAATTAAAAAAAAAATGCAGAAAGCAATGTAATCATGCAGGATAGGAGCAGATTCAGAATATCTAAGGAGCACAGCTACTCTTGATGCCCAGGTCTTTAATCAGAGTTCATGTCAGTTGGTGACATTACCCATATCGTGTAGGGTCTCCCAGGATCTTAAAAGCTCAGTTCTCACTCTACCATTGCCCTTTGTATCACCATTCATGAAGAACTTCCACAAACAATCTATGTACTTCTTTTTAATGTAACCATTAATGCTATAAATTTCCCTCTCAGTACTGCTTTAGCTTTGTCCCACAAAGTTTCATATGCTGCATTTTCATTTTCATTCAGTTCAATGTATTTTTTAATTTCTCTTGAGACTTCTTTGACCCATGGATTATTGAGAAGTATCTTGTTTGGTTTCCTAGTGTTTAGAGATGTATCTGTTATCTTTCTGATATCCATTTCTAGTTTGATACTATTGTGGCCAGAGAACATATCATTCAATTCTTCGAAATTTGTTGAGATTTGTTTTATGACCCAGAATACAGTCTATTTTGGTATATGTTCCATGAGTTCTTGAAAAGAATGTGTTTTCTGTTGTTGTCAGGTAAAATGTTTTATATGTGAATTAGATCCAATCAACAGGTGTGACTGGGCTCTTCTATATCCTTGATGATTTTTTCTCTCGTTGTTCTATTGGTTGTTGAGAGAGGGATGTTGAAGTTGCCAAGTAGAATTATAAATTTATCTATTTCTCTTTTCAGTTCCATTAGTTTTTGCTTCATATACTTTGCAGTTCTGTTACACAGTGAACACACACTTGGGATAACTATGTTTTCTTGGTGGATTGACCCTTTTAACATTATATAATGTCCCTCTCTGTCCTTGGTACTTTTTTTTGCTCTAAGTCTACTTTATCTGATATTAATACAGCCAGTTTGCTTTCTTATGTTTAAGGTTTGAAGGCTTATCTTTTTCCATCCTTTTATTTTTAACCTACATATATCATTTGAACAATTTAAATTGAGTTTCTTATACAACATATACAACTTTTTAAAATCCACTGTGCAAATGTCCATCTTTTAATTGGTATGTTTAAATCATTTACATTTAATATGATTGTTGATATGTTAAGCCTTAAATCTGCCATTTTATTATTTTACTTTATGTTTACTCTCTGTAGTTTTATTTCTCTGTTTTCCTTTTCCTGCCTTCTGGTAGATTATCTGAACATTTCCTCAAACTCCATTTTGATTTACCTATAGAATTTTTGAGTGTTTCTCTTTGAAACACTTTGACAGTTCTTTTAGTGTTTCCTCCAGGCATTCATCATGTTACATATACATAACTTATCAGAGTCCACTGGTGTCAGCATTTTACCAGTTCAAGTGAAGTATAGAAACTTTATCTCTCTTTACATCCCTTTACTCTCCCCCATTCATAATATAATTATCTTAATAATTTCCTCTCCATACATTCAGAACCACATTAAAGAGTTATAATTTTTGCTTCAACAGTCAAATGTAATTTAGAAAACTCAAGAGTAAAGGGAAAATCTATTTGTATTCATCCTTTTTTTTTGCTCTTGCCATGTTCTTTCTTCCTTCCTGATGTTCCAAGATTCCTTCTTTTATCATTTTTGTTCTGTTTAAAGAACTTCCTTTAGCCATTCTTTTAGGATAGGTATACTGGCAACAAATTTTCTTAGTTTTTCATCATCTGGGAATGTCTTGATTCCCTCTTCATTCCTGAAGGATATTTTCACTGGATGTACATTCTGGGTTGACAGTTCTTTTCTTTAAGCACTGGAAAAATGTTGTGTCGCTCCCTTCTATTGTCTATGCTTTCTGAAGAGAAATCTGCTTGTCATTCAAATTGGGTTTTTTTCCATAGGCAATATGTATTTCTCTCTAGCTGTTTTTAAGAATTTTTCTTTGTCTTTTAGTTTTCAAGTGGGGAAAGAAGTCTAGGTCTTCCATTTGTCCTTGGTTGACACCCAGGGTGGGAGACGCCTCATTACTACTAGGCAGGAGTGGGACTTCAGGCTCCCCAGTAGGCCTCCACCGGTACCATGCTGGCTAGAGAGGGGTGCCTCCTTACTGCTCCCCATCTGGACAACACTGACATGGTGAGGAATGGAGGTGGGCTTGTTATCACTGAGTGTTGGTGAAAGTTCTGACTCTCCATTAGGCCCCCTCTGACATCATAGCGGGGAGAGGAAGAGCCATTTCCTTACATCAGGTGGGAGTTGAAGTCCAGGCTCCCCATGTGGTCCACTGACACCACAAGGGCTGGGGTGATGGGAGGGGGAAGGCAGTTCATTACTGCCTGGCAGAGATGGAAGTCCCAGATCCCCACTTAGCTTGTTTGACACCACTCCACTAGGGTTGTTGGAGGGCTCGTTAAAGCCTCATGAGGGTGGAAGTCTAGTTTCGTCACTTAGTCGCAGATGGAGGAGGGGTAGTAGGATGTTTTTTTTCTCTGTGACATTTGACTAGAGTCTAGTGGTTATTATCTAAAAGTTTTCTGCCTTACAAGACAGTCTCTTCCCTAGTCCTTTGGTTAGAGAGCTCAAGCTTTTCTTGGGACTTTTTTTATCTACACCCATTGGCATTTTCTGGGCTGCTGTCTTCCCCAGTATTGAGTCTGAAATATATGAGGCAAAAAGAAAACCCAGGGAACTCACTACTGTGTCATTCCTCACATCCTCAGGTCCCTGGTTGGTCTGCCTCTTCTCTCTACTTTACAGAGTCTTCTTATGTTTGCTTTATACATAACATGCAGGGTCTTAACTGTATTTAGTAGAAGGGATGGAGAAAGTATGTCTATTCCATCTTCCTGGAAGCAGAATATGTACTAATATCAGGTACTCCCAGTTCTTGATCCCAAATTCAATTTGCAAGGCCACATCTTCATCATGCAGAGTCCATGCCAGTGAGCCATCTCTCACTGCCACCAGCTTTCCATTTCCCCACAGGGACACGAAGAAATAATATTCATAAAGGAAAAATAGAATACCAAACTAAAATTAAGACTCTAGAATGCACAATGGATATTAATCATATATCCTGAGTTCCAATGTAATTTTGTGGGTAATATTTTCATATATTAAACTGGTGTTCTTTTCATTTCTAGTAATTACTTTTTGCCCCATAACCCTTCCCCCACTCAAATGGAACATTAAGGCATCTGCTACCTCCAAACAGGGATGCTTATGTCGAAAAGCAGACCATTTTTTCAGTTGTAATAGCCTGATCTTTTGAGTACAGTAAGTCCCCTACATACGAACATTCAAGTTGCAAACTTTCAAAGATGCGAATGTGCATTCGCATGTCCAGTCAACTAAGTTATTCACATGTCTGGCATACATTGTCACGTGTGTGCATCCTCTACAAGTGGTTGTGCTTTTGTGTAATTTACTGTAAAATACTGTATAGAGTACAGCAGTACTGTATCTTTATTTCAAGCCCAGGATGTCCAGAAACAAGCGTAAAAGCAGCAGTGATATAGCTGGTACTACTGGACTTTTCAAGGTACTGTGCTGTAAGATTAAAAATGTTTTATTTTTTGTTTGTTTTTTATGTATTATTTGTGTGAAAAGTATTGTAAACCCGTTACAGTACAGTACTGTATAGCCAATTGTGTTAGTTGGGTACCCAGGCTAACTTTGTTGGACTTACAAACAAATTTGACTTACTAACATGCTCTTGGAACGGAACTCGTTCGTATGTTGGGGATTTAACTGTAAATAGCAAAAAGTATATATTACCAAATAGACTGGAGAGAATGCATGATTATATAAAATCTAGTTTTTCTTATCCTAGAAGAAATACAGATTCCCTTAGCAGTGGAAGATAGGCAGTCATAAACTGGAAAAACTGGTAAGAATTACTTGTTATCAAATAGCTCTGAGAAAAGCATACAAATGTTGTATGCGTGTCTGAAAGTTACAAGTAAGAATAGCCTGGAGAGGCCTTAGGACAGGACAGGGCAGACACAAGAGCAACATTGTATCTGATGAATGGAGACCTGATTTACAGTCCATACCTTGGAAACAGATGACAACCACTTGAGGGCAGTCAGCTGATCCCCCCCCCCAAGTCCACACTTAGGAAGTCTCCTGGGACTGACTCTCAATCCTGAAGGTGTGTGGACGGTAGGGGAAGACAAGAGCCTGAAATGACTGAAGAAACCCTGATTTGGCTGAGGTTAAACATCTATAAAATGAGGGCTTGACAAAGAACTTATGTTCAATTTTTAAAAATAAGTAGACATGTTTTACATACCTCTGTTGAGAGCCTAAGTTTCATGCCACTACAGAAATAATGAAATAATAAAGAAATGTTGGCAAATGACCAGAGATATTCAAATAAGAGAGTTTGGTTTTCCAGTAGAGTTGGTAGACTAAGTATACTTTGACAAATAAGTTAATTAAACTTTTGCTTAACATAGCCACAAACTTTTAAATGTTTAAATGAAGTTCTATTCTAGTACAGTAATAATTAACTATGGAATGCCATAAAGACTAAGAGCTATAATAGGTAGTTCTGTATGTGGCGGACAATTCAGGTTTTAGAAATCTCCACCCTTTGAAAAAGAGCCACGACGGAAAATGAAAATTGAGAGTTTCCTGTAAGAGTCAAATATTCTGTTCAGAAAGCAGTAATAATTGTTAAGGGCCCAAGACACAATTAATTTTTGTGCTTAAAGTCACTGATTCAATTTAATTAGACTGGGCCACTGCAGATAAAGTGATCACAGGGTTACAGGTCACAGGGTTACATCTCTTTGAAATGCAGCAGAACTAGAAATGGAACTATATGCACCTTTATACGTGAAATACCACATCACAGCCACACACTGGCTTTCCTTCCCCTTCTTTCACCAGCCAGCATATCCCAGAGTGGGTCCTCAGGAAAGGTGCCCAGGAATCTGCTTTTTCTTAAGTTCCTAGGCAATTCTGAGATTCAAAACATAGAAAACAAGAGAGTACTCTAAACAGACCCTGAATCAGGCTCAGTTGAATTAGATCAATAGGCACAGACCCTGTTTCCAGAATGCTTCCTTCACCTCTCCCTCTCTCTAACTCACCCCAGCCTCAAAGCCTTTCTTTCCACAGAAGCCTCTGGGGCCAAAGCAGACGTCTCAACCTGTAAAATTCCAGCTAACTTTGAGTTCACCTTCCTCAAAGACCTCTGTGCCTGGGAGACTTCTGGGTAAAGAAGATGGAGTGATATATTCAACTCTACTACCCTCTCTCAAAGTTTCCTGAAAATATTTTCCTGAACATGAAAATCTGAGGGGAAAAAGAAAAGCAGTAATATCATCAGTGAAACAAGGAAACAGACGTAACTCCAGTCCACAGGTACACCGCCCCAACTCTGGGGATTCTGGATGGAAATGTGGGAGGAATGCGCAAGTACATACATACTTCCCCTAGAGGAATTGTCAGTGTGTGGGGAGCCCTACGCAAGGACCTTTAGGTTAGAGAAACAAGTCCTGGAGGCAGAAATGCCCACAGAAGTGAGGTATACAGTCTTTCAGGCAAAACACACTATTTTAATGAGAACTGATTCAAACACAAGTGGTAATTAGGGGGATGATACGGTACAATTCAGAAATTGTACAGGTTCATAAATGATCTTTCTCAGTCATTTTGAAGCTATCAGGGGCAAGATTTCTCACAATTAACGATAAAGCCTTAACAGTACATGAAATCCTTTAAAAAAAAAAAAAAAAAAGGCCAGAAGTGACTTCGAGAACCTCTACATTTTCTACTATGTTAACCATTTGAAGGAACTGAGAGTTCAGGTGTTGGAACTGCAAAGGCATTTTTTATTTTGGTACTAATCTCTGTTAGAAGCAAATGCTCTCCAGGACTTATACCTCAGTTTAAGGCTGCAAAGGAGCTACCGAATTATTCTGGAACAAATGCACATGGAGATTTAATTGTGCTACTGTCTTTCTTATTAGAATTATTATTGGTTTGGCATTGTACTGACTACAAAAAGTACAAAATTTTGAGTAGTGTTCGCCTAACCCTATTTTCCCAGAGGCCTTATTTTCAGAGCATGACTTTTACAGAACACAAGGTTTTTCAGTAATGTATAAACAGTGTTATAGTAGAAATACCTAAGAAATACCTCCTTTGGGCCTATGGAGAGTCCTAATTCAGCTCCACTGAACGGCAGATAAGAAAGGGCTAAAGGAGAAGTCATGTGCATTGTTAACCTTATGCGTCCCAGACAAGGGAAGTGGGGGTGGGGAATCTCCAAATAAGGCAGAGTGGATGAACAAGGTCTGAGAAGCTGAAGTGTTAAGTCCCTCATCCCCCACTCATGTTCCAGAAGACTGGGAGCCAGGTAGGATATTGGAAGACTCCTCTCTGCGGAATTTGATAAAAGAGTAAAATGTGAAAATACTAATATCAGGAGCTCTCCAACAAATGGTCCCCCCCATTATTTTGCTTTGTTTGTTTTTTGGCTGTGTTGGGTCTTCGTTGCTGCGCGCGGGCTTTCTCTAGTTGCGATGAGCGGGGCTACTCTTCGTTGCGCGGGCTTCTCCTTGCAGTGGCTTCTCTTTTTGCGGAGCACAGGCTCGAGGCGCGCGGGCTTCAGTAGCTGTGGCTCTCAGGCTCTAGAGCTCAGGCTCAGTAGTTGTGGTGCATGGGCTTAGTTGCTCCGTGGCATGTGGGATCTTCCTGGACCAGGTCTCAAACCTGTGTCCCCTGCGTTGGCAGGTGGA
Organism: Delphinus delphis; assembly: GCF_949987515.2. NCBI lineage: Eukaryota > Metazoa > Chordata > Mammalia > Artiodactyla > Delphinidae > Delphinus > Delphinus delphis. The sequence continues at coordinate 32,842,866 of NC_082691.1, read as the reverse complement.
TTCTTAACCACTGCGCCACCAGGGAAGTCCCCCACCCCACCCCCGCCATTATTTTGTGAAACTCAAGAATGAAAAGCCCTACAGGCACATGCTTAGAGCTTCCAGTTAGCTTTTTCGTTCTTAACTCTTTAATATGAGCAAACAGCTAAGTCAGATATCTAAGGAAACTTCTGTTGACCTTAGATAGACAGCCAGATATTCCTCCAACAAAGATGGGGTTCTTCGGAATCAGCCGAGAATTGCAACTTGGGGTCTGCAACTATCGTGAGCCACATGCAAGTCCCCGCAAGGAAAGGGAAAGAGAACACTTTCATAGAGGGGGAAAGGTAGTTGAGAGGACTATAGTAAACAAAGAGCCTATGGCTTTTCATTGGCTGAGCCCTTTTCAGGAAAGAAGAGGAGACTTTCTTCTTCCTGTTGGGCTCCACTATCATTGCAGGGCATAAGAGCTCCCTCTTCTGGTCTCCTGACTCTATTTGATTGAGGTTTCTGTTAATTTTTTTAATCTCTAATATAGAAGATAGAGAACCCCGTCCTCACGAAAAAAGCAATTTCCAGGAAACATACTTTACAGTGAAGAAAACTTTGAAAATATCATCGATATCCTCAGAGAGAAAAGAGAGGACATTGTATTCATGAAACAAGAATTGGAGGCTATCGGACTTCCCTGGTGGCATACTGGTTAAGAACCCGCCTGCCAATGCAGGGGACAACGGTTCGATCCCTGGCTTGGGAAGATACCACATGCCATGGAGTAACTAAGCGCGTGCACCACAACTACTGAGACTGCGCTCTAGAGCCCACGAGCCACAACTACTGAAGCCCACGCGCCACAACTACTGATGCCTGCGCGTCTAGAGCCTGTGCTTCGCCACAAGAGAAGCCACCACAAGGAGAAGCCCGTGCAACACAACGAAGAGTAGCCCCCGCTCGCCGCAGCAAGAGAAAGCCTGCACACAGCAATGAAGACCCAACGCAGCCAAAAATAAATAAAATTTAAAAAAAAAAGAATTGGAAGCTATCAAAAAGGGAACAGTCCAAGAAAAATAAGGAGCTAAAACATGAAAAATTTAAAATGGCAACCAGCCTAAGAGTTACAGCATCCAAAACAAACAATAAACAGGAATTACAGAAAGAGAGGACAGAGAAAATGAAGAGATGGAAATCAACAAAATAATTTAAGAACATATCCCAGGATGAAAAGATATACATTTTCAAACTGTGAAAGGGTTACAGTACAATTAATTTTTAAAATGCCCCACATCAACAAAAAAAAAAACACACACTAAGGCATATGTTTGGGAAATTTTAGAGCTCTGGGGGCAAACAGAAGATTCTGCATGCTTTACAGAGGAAAAACCAAGTCACATACAAACAAAAAAGAGTAAAGAAACAAGAGTCAGATGGCTTTAGACTCCTCAGCAGCAATACTAGAAGATGACTAAAGAATAAGCAATGGAGTAATGTCTTCAGCATTCCTCTAAATTCAGCCAAACAATTAATCAAGCATGAAAAAAAATGAAGATATTTTTAGAAACTCCAGGACTCCAAAAATTTACATCCCATTCACCCTTTTGGAAGAAACTATTGAATATTTCTTTACCAAAGCAAGAGAGTAAACCAAGAAAAGGCAAGAAATGGAGTAGAGGAAAGAGGAGAGAACTGAAGGTAATCTCAAGGTGGGATGATAAAGGAAGATCCTGGGTTAATGGCTGTGCACCAGGTTCAGGGGACAACAAACCAGGTTGGTGCAGTGTCACCAAAAGACAGCCATGTTAAGAGCTGTCATCCCTCAGATACTTGCTCCCTTGTACTGCCTTTTTAGCGGAGGAATGAACACCTAGTGAGCCTGATTCATATTACCATCTATATTCAGCCCATCTTGACCAAATGCTAGTTAATTGAACTCATGCTTTCCCCTCCATGCTACAACTGGGATCAAGAGGATATATAGAATATATGCCTTATCCAGTGTATCTCAGTCTTTAGCATGCATCAAAATCACTGGTAAACCTCTTAAAACACAGATTATTGTGCTCCAACCCCAGAGAAGCCTATTTAGTAGGTCTGGACTGGGAACTAGGAATTTCTAACAAGCTCCCAGATGATACTGATGCTGCTGGCCTAGGAACCAAACCTTGAGAACCACTGCTTTTTACTTTTTAGCTCTGGGGTTGGTCGCGGTGAGCTGGGAAGTAACAAACAGAGAATCCTACTCCCTTCACCCATCTTTCCTCTGGATATCGCTAGCCCACACTCCTGGCCTGCCACATGTTTTGACTTTCCCAGGACTCATTCAAGCCTTTGCCCAGAGACTTCTGCAGAGGAGTCTCTTGTAAATCACTTCCAAGAGACTGTTCGGCTTATTTTCTCCTGGGAGATTCCTTCTAACACAGTCAGTATAGCTCCTTCCCTGCTTAGCCAGGTTTGTACTGACTAATCATGTTTTTATGTATGCTTAGGCATACATATATACATAGGTGATTTTAAAAATTGATTTTAAGTAAGGAAAGTATGAACACAAAAGTCAGCAAATGGTTACCACCAGGGGAGGAATGGTGTAATCAGGGCAGGGCACACAGAGGATTTCTAAGACACTGGAATGTTCTATTTACATATGAACGTTCTTTTTATGCTTAGCCTTTAAAGTCTAATAAGACATATTTATTCTTCGGTATGAATTATACAGTTCATAATTTTTAAGAGGAAATAACGCCTTCTTATTGAACAGTCCTTCTCAAAAAAAAAAAAAAGATCAGGGGGAGAGAAGACAACTGAAAGGAAATGTTCTTCCATGACAAAGGCAATAACAGATATGATGAGATGTTTGAGACAATAAACCCAAGTCAGGGTTCAGATTGCCCCAGTTCAGCACCCCACCCACTCCCTTCCCCTGATGGCCAGCCCATTCAAAGATGTGTAGTAATCAGATGGCAATCAATGTAGAACGTATACATAAATACGTTGTTTTTTCAAAAAAACACCAAGAAAGAAAAAATGAAATGTAAGCAAAGAAATGGTGAAGAACAGTTATCACCAGAGGAAGTACCCAAAGACTGCTCTTTTTGGATTGACTAAATAGAATTCCTGACGCTCACAGAACTTCTCAAAAATCATTGATCAAGTGTCCAGGGACAGGCGCAGGAATTCATTTAACTTCCCCGAACAAAAAGTAGAATAAAAAACTCACCAAGGGGGCTTCCCTGGTGGCGCAGTGGTTAAGAGTCCGCCTGCCAATGCAGGGGACACAGGTTCGTGCCCTGGTCCGGGAAGATCCCACATGCTGCGGAGCGGCTGGGCCCGTGAGCCATGGCCTCTGAGCCTGCGCGTCCAGAGCCTGTGCTCCGCAACGGGAGAGGTCACAACAGTGAGAGGCCCGCATACCTCAAAAAAAAAAAACTCACCAAGGTCTTTAAGGGCAGGAGAAAAAAGAAAGTAGCTGAAAGGTAAAATACTCTATGGCAGATACCCCCTGCCTCACCTCTCCAGGAGCTGCCAGGGTCGTGTGTGTTGGGTGTTCAGCTGCATTGTCTGAACTAGAAGACCCTACCACTGGCCATAGCTGATTGGTCCAAGGATAAATTCAAACAAGGGCTCAAGCCAGGCCTATCCAATTCTCTGGAAATTAAACTAAGACTAGGGTTTGCTGGAGTGGAGACACTGATAGCAGAGTTCTACAAACTTCCTGCTCTGAACCCTCAGTTCCTGTGCTTTCCAAGATTTGGCTGGTCAGTGATTTCTTGAATGAATAAGATAATCCTGTGCCCATCCAATACACTTCTTTTTTACTTAAGCTAGCCAGAGTCTATTTCTGTTACTTACGAACCAAAGAATCTTAATTCATGTAGCCTTGTAATTATTTTCAAGAGAAGCCTCCCAGAGCCTGACTTCCGAATACTTGCGTTAATTTATTTTTTAAAAAAATTCTAAGCCAAACGCTTGAGATTCCTGGAAGGAAATATACAAACTGTTCTCTTTATAATGAACTCATTTTCTCCTGAAGAAACAGCAAGTCAGCTGCACAGCAGGCCTCACGAGAATGGCCTGATAACCCAGTTTAGGCAGCCTCGCTAGTGTCTGACCACCTGAATCACTCAGAAGGGAAAATATTCCCAGAAACTTGGTGATCAATCCAACCCAACTTGCTTGTTTTTATCAATTTTACCTTTACTGTTAATATTTTATCTTCATTATAGGTGTAGAAACATAACTGGAAAATAATTTTTACACACATAAGCCACTTTAGCAACTCATTCTTCTTAGTGTTACACCTCTCAGAATGGGAGCCCATAAGAGGAAGCTGAAGACAATACAGGCTCCAACATGATAATGACGATGCTTCCTGAGTGTTCATTCTAGTCCAGCACCATGCTACGCACTTCTCACGTGTTACTTTATTTAATCCTTCCAGCACTCTAGGAGGTAAATATTAATACTAACATTCCATGGGCAAGAAAAACTGAAACTTAAAGAAGGTCAGTAACTTGCACAAGGTCGCCCAGTTTGTCAGTGGTGAAGCTGGACCTCAAAGCCCAGGCCCCAAAGCTAGTAAGTCTCAGAGCTACAAGTCTGCTGACTTTATCCTTGTTCTAAAGTCCCCTCTTTCCCTCCCATAGGACTAACAACTCCCCAGGTGACTGAGAGAGAGCCCCACAGCTGCCCTCAGAGAAAACACCACCCCCATCACTTTAACACCACCCCAGATCCCTTTCTTGTCTTTCAAGTTAAAAATCCTCATTCTTGATGTTAGAAATTTATAATAATGTTAGTGTTCAGAAAGAATTAGAAAAACCTACATTCTCTGATAAAAGATAAAAAAATTTACACATACGAAGGCTTTTGCCAGTTTTTCCAACTCCCCATGTCCTGTGCAGCCAGCTTACCAGGATCTACATGCTCAGAACTACCCTCTGGGGCTGGTTCATGGCTCTGCCACCCAGAACATCTGTAGAGACAGTGAACAGGTGTGAAGACCTAACATGCTGTTTATTTCAGGTGGAGGCACAACTCTCACTGCACAGTCCCATCCTACAGCTTTTCATGTGATCTTATAAAAATATAAATCTTACCATTTATATTGTATATACACATATATTTATAATTATATATTCATATAATTTATAATTATTTGTATATATATAATACATATAAATAAACAGAAAAAGAAAGAGATTGATTTAGTGCATCCTTCCACACTGAAACCACCTCAGCAAGGACACTTGCCACATGATGTTCAATGGCACCTGGGATCTGGGAGACTTCCTGTTGCCCTATCTAGGACATGGAGCATAAATCAGAATGGCTGGGATAACCTACACTCTCACTACCATTCATGATCCAAAGCTACATTAAGTGTGGCTCAGAAACTTACAAACCCAGAAATGAAATATACATAAGAGAAAACAAGTGCATACAATAGCTCCAGGATCCACCCTTGTTTAGATCCAGGAATGTCGGTCTTGGTATCTTTGCCCAGGTCTCTAAGTTTATCCAATGAATCTGTCTTCTCTAACCACTTATAACTCCATTCAAGCTATAGCTCTGCCTGTATCATTCTAGCATGACCACTAGATATGGCTGTACAAGTTGTTCATTGTACAAATGTACCAAGCCAAGAAGGTAAGCAGGTGCTAAAATCAAGCCCATGTCTGCTTGCCAAGCCATACACCTGGTCCAAGTTGTATCCTTCTGGCGAAAGGAGACCCTTTTTTCTAATTCACAAGAAGGCAGGTATGGCAAGGACTGGCCCTGGGAAGAAGTGGGTCAAAGAGCACGAAGGTTTTTGAGCAAATGAAAGACATCTTACTTATGTTTTAAGAGGACCACTCTAGCTTCTGGGTTAAGAATAAATTGTGAGAGTTGGTAGGGGCGGCAACAGTGAAAGCAGGAAGACCAGGGTAGAGGTTAATCTAATAAACAAAGAGAAAGATGATGGTAGCTTGGACCATGGTGGTAGCAGTGGAGGAGGTGAGAAGTGGCTGGATTCTTGATATGTTCTTAAAGGAAAGTCATCAGTATTTTCTGACAAGCAGATGTAGCATAAGGAGAGAAGTCAAAGATGACTCCAAAATTTTGGGTGTGTACACTTGGAAGGATGAGGCTGCCACTGAAGGAGATGGGGAGCTGAGAGGAGAAACAGTTTTCAGGAAAAGATGAGGAGCTCAGTCTTGAACATGATAACTTTGAGACTCCCATTGGATATCCATGTGGCAATACTGATGAGCTAACTGATATGTATATCTGTAGTGCAGCACAGAAGACTAGAATGAAGAAATAAATGCAAGCATTGTAAGCGCCATACATGGTATGCAAAGCCATGAGGCTGAGAGCGGTCACCAACAGAGACAAAGAAGGAAAGAGAATCAAGGACTGGCTCTGGGGCTCCCTAACACTAAGACATAGAAGAGAAAAGAAGAAACCAGCAAAGGAGACTGTGATGGAGCAGCCAGCGTGACAGGATGAAATCATGGTGGTGCCCAGAAGCCAAGAGAAGAAAACATTTCAAGGAGGAAGGAGTGATCAGCTGTGCCAGAAGCTACTGGAAGATCCAGCAGTACAGTCTGAGAAATGATACTGCACTGAGTTAGCAATAGAGAGGTTTGGGAGCATTCTAAGAGAAATATTCAGAGCCTAAAAACCTTTATTTCAAAGAAAAATTAAAAACAAACATCCAGCTTAAGAAGCTAGAAATATAAATTTTTTTTTTTTTTGGTACGCGGGCCTCTCACTGCTGTGGCCTCTCCCGTTGCGGAGCACAGGCTCTGGACACGCAGGCTCAGCGGCCATGGCTCACGGGCCCAGCCGCTTCGCGGCATGTGGGATCTTCCCAGACCGGGGTACGAACCCGCGTCCCCTGCATTAGCAGGCGGACTCTCAACCACTGCACCACCCGGGAAGCCCTAGAAATATAAATTTTTTAATGGGAAAAATTGTTTTTCCAAAATCATAAATTAAAGGAAAAAGGAAAAAAAAGGAAAATCAGGAAAAAGGAAAAAAAATCCTACAACCCTAGAATAGATAATTCCAAGATTTGGTTCTGTAAAAAGACCAATAAACGAGGACATAAATTTCTGGCAAGACAGAAAAAGAAACAGAAAACACACACAATTAGTGCTGAGAATGTGAACATCACTTCAGTTCCAAGGATTAAAAATTGTAAGAAAACATGTCATGTGCAACGTCAGGCCAGTAATATTTTTATCAATAAAATGGATTATAGTTTAGGAAATTATGTGTTACTAAAATTAGCTCAAGGAAAGGGGAAAAAAGGAAGAGCTCAACAGTCATTGAATGGTTATTAAAGACGTGTGTCTCTAAAAATACCAAGACAAGATTCTCTTAAAGGCAAAGACTGTTTACTAAAACTGAAAAAACGCATAGTTCCTAAGTTAGTTAACTTATTTCAAGAAACAAAAATGTGGAGGATATAATAACCTCAATAGCAATGCTTGACAAAGATAGCATAAAAAAGAAAAATACATTTTCACATAAGAATAAAAATTAAACCTTAGCAAAATGAATTTAGCAGATTATTAAAAATAATACCTTGTAAACAACTAGTGTTTATTCCAAGAATGCAGAGATGATGAAATGTTAAGAAACCTATTGATAAAACTCCTTTCATTAATAGAGTAAAGAAACATCATATGATCATCTTGATAGATTCCCAAAAAGGCTTTTGATAAAATTCAACATTCATTCTTAAAAAAAAAAAAAAAAAAAAAGACAGAAAGAAAGAAACCCTTAAGAAATTATAAAATAGAAAAATATTTGACTTATCTTTAATGGCATTTTTCAAAAACACCAACAAAAAGTGATGTAACCTTTTAAAAAGGCAATTTGGCAGAAGCTATGAGCATTTTAAACTGGCATATCATTTGCCTGATGAATCTATTGCCATGAAATGATTCTCCAGTAATATTTACATGCATTTGCAAAGACACAGAGCAAGAGGAAAACATCGACTGAAAAATTCTTTACAATAGCAAAAAGAGGTCTACTAATTAGGGGAATATTAAATAAATTGCAGCACACCTACTCAATGAAATCCTGGGCTACTACATATTCTCACTTGGCCAGATATAAGAGTAAGTGAAAAGTTTAAATTGCAGAATAATATGCATTGCATGATGCCATTTTTGTTTAAAATGCATATGCTCCCATATATATATATATATATATATATATATATATATATATATGGGAGCATATGCATTTCTATAGAGAGAGAGAGAAAAAAAATTTTAAAGCTATATACCAAGTATATAGGTATATGCCAACCTCTGAGGAATGTGGATGGGGATATATTTTTCTCTAATTTATTCATTTACTAAAAAATATTTATTGAAAACTTACCTTGAGCCACACAGCAAATGATAGTTCTAAATTATCTCATCTTTTTGGTATGTATTACTTTAGGGCTAGAGGAAGGTATTTTATTTTATTCCCTTTCTGGATAATTAACAGATGCACATGGTACAAAATTCAATGCACAAGAGGGTAAAGACTGAAAAACCTCCCTCTCATCAAGGCCCCAAGTCATAAATTCACCCCACCTAGAGGCATCCACTGCTGCCAGCTTCTTACACATGCCCCCAGAGATATTTCACATATACAGGAGCACGCATGGATTGACAAAAGCATTCCCCTTAGCTGGGGCAGATTTGTCCTTTTTCTCTATGTTGGTATGTGAGGATCTTGCTCAGGTGCTGAACAAAAAGCACCAGGTTGCAGTGGAATCAGTTATAGGAACGTACCTCTTCATTGTCTCATTAGTCTCAGCCACACACCATCAACACTGTGAACTCATCAACAAAAGTGATCCTACTGCAGACCCACCCTTTAACCCCTAACCTCCCACTGGGGTGGGGCAGGGCGGTTACCCAGCAGCATGGAGTGAGAGAATCCAGCTTTTCAGACAGCTCTCCCCCACTCCTCCACAACTCACGCCAAGATCCAGAGGCATCTTGGTGCTGCCAGTTACCACCTAGTACCTCACGGATCTTAGCAGCTTTCCTCACTACCAGCTCAGAATTCCACTGCCTTGAGTTTCCCATTCAGTTACCACTCATCTACTCACATTCCAGCTTCTAAACTAAGTTCACTGTTTTCTCTTTCCCTGTCCTTCCTGCACTTGTGGGTCTATGACTATATTTCATCCATTTACAGTAGGTCTGGAGAGGTTTTAGGTGGGAGAAAAATGAAATAGATGTATTAAAGCTGTCATCTTAACCCTGAAATTCTCATTCCTTTTTTTTTTTTTTACATAAAATAAAGCGATTTTTAGGGCTTCCCTGGTGGCGCAGTAGTTGGGGGTCCGCCTGCCGATGCAGGGGACGCGGGTTCGTGCCCCAGTCCAGGGGGATTCCACATGCCGCGGAGCGGCTGGGCCCGTGAGCCATGGCCGCTGAGCCTGCGCATCCGGAGCCTGTGCTCCGCAACGGGAGGGGCCGCAGCAGTGAGAGGCCCGCGTACCGAAAAATAAATAAATAAAGCGATTTTTAAATGATACCATGCAAAGAACTCCTACAAAAAAAAACACAACACCCACAAATAATCCAATTCAAAAACAAAGGACCAGAATAGACATTTCTCCAAAGAATATATATAAATGACCAAGAAGTAGATGAAAATATGCTCAACATCACTAGTTGTTAGGGAAATGCAAATCAAACCCACATTGAGATACCACTTCATATTCATTAAGATAGCTATTATCAAGAAATGGAAGACAACAAGTACTGGTGAGGATGTGGAGAAAGTGGAACCCTTGTACACTGCTTGTGGAAATGTAAAATGGGGCAGCCACAGTGTAAAACAGTTTGTCAGCTCCTCAAAAACTTAAACATAGAATTACCATATGATCCAGTAATTCTACTCCTAGTTACATACTTAAAATGATTGAAAGCAGGGACTTAAACAGATACTTGTCATTCATTGCAGCATTATTCACAATAGCCAAAAAGTGGAAACAACTCATGTCCGTCAACAGTTCAATAGATAAACAAAATATGGTGTATATGAATGTAAGCATAAAATACATATATATATACACATACATACAATGAAATATTATTCTGCCTTAAAAAGGAATCAAATTCTGATACATGCTACAACATGGATGAAACTTAAAAACATGCCAAGTAAAATAAGCCAGACACAAAGGATAATTATTGTAGATTCCGCTTACATGACGTACATAGAATGGGAAAATTGGTATAGACAGAAAGTAGAATAGATGTTACCAGAGATTAGGGTAAGAGAATGGAGAGTTAGTGTTTAATGAGCACAGAGTTTCTGTTAGGGATGTTGCAAAGTTCTAGAAAATGGAGGGCTGCACATTTTGAAAATACTTAATGTCACCGGATTGTACACTTAAAAATGGTTAAAGTGGTAAATTTTATGTTACATATTGATATATTTCACCTCAATAAAAAAAAATTTAATTGGATACATACCAGAGTGATCAGCATTAGGGTGCTCTGTTGACTATATTTTGTGGCAAAGTTACAATTGAGCAGGAAACCTTTTGCTCACCTCTTACTGAATATCTTTCTTAAACCAATGACCTCACTTTCCTCCTAATGACACTGAGTGGCTAAGAACCTTCAGCTGAACACCAGCGATCTCTGCACAAGCCAGCAGTAATTAGCTGGCAGTCCGCCTGCAGCTGGGCTTCATTGGGCTGCACAGTGTTTCAAAATACTTTAATTTGCTGCCAACTTTTAAAATTAAAAAAAGAAACTAATAAAAATCTAGACACCCAACTCTTCTTAAAAATCAGAAGAGGGCTTCCCTGGTGGCGCAGTGGTTGAGAGTCCGCCTGCCGATGCAGGGGACGTGGGTTCGTGCCCCAGTCTGGGAAGATCCCACATGCCGCGGAGCGGCTGGGCCCGTGAGCCATGGCCGCTGAGCCTGCGCGTCCGGAGCCTGTGTTCCGCAGCGGGAGAGGCCACAACAGTGAGAGGACCGCGTACCGCAAAAAAAAAAAAAAAAAAAAAAAAAATTAGAAAAGCTAGTGGCCCTGGGCTCACAGTCATGCATGGTCACAATGAACTGAAGGTAAGAGCTAGCAGCTGCCCTATTAAAACACTGTGCCCTAGGCAATTCACCACAGTCCCACCCCACCTACTTTCCTCCTTATATTACTTGCCGGGCCCTATGGGCATTTTAGTTTTCATGCTCTTTAATAAGAGGGGCTCAAAAAATAGAAATAAAGAAGTTAATCTATAAAGCTACTAGTAATATAGTAATCCCAGGATACCTGATTTAACTCCCTATTTTTCATTCATTTAAATGATGGTGGTGGGATATATTACATTTAAGGTATACTGAGAAAGATGAGTAAAAATTTTATTTTTTATAAAGTGACATTTTATACATGTGATAGTGAATTTAATTTCCTAATTGTATGTTAGGATAATAATAAATTTAGAGAACAAAACTGACTCTAACACTTTTTATAGGATCACAAAATCAATTCAAATCTACTTAGAAAATGAGTCATCAAAAGAGACTATATATCCACTCAGAACTGAATTGCCACAGCAAATAGCTGGGAAGAAGAAATAACAAGTACATGTAATTTAGGTACGTAGGTATTGTGTAGCTTTTTGGGAATTGTAAATGAGAGAGCATATTGGACTGCGGGCATCAAGTCCCTCCTGCCACTTCCTAGCTGTGGGAGATTTGACAGAAGAATGAGAATAATATTATTCATTTTAAGTTACACTGATAAGGAGATAGTACATGTGACAATGCTTGTAGGCTATAATGCAGTATTCAAATGGGAGCTATTACTTGTCTACAGTGTGCTGTATTTCTTAGCTCCCATCAGCTCAGTTCTACTCAAAGTGTGGTCGATGAACTGACACTGGCCCATGAACTCTTTGTTACAGGTCTGCAATAAGACAAATACCAAAGTTGATTGAGTAAACCTTTGGAAATAGCAATTTGATACTGCTACATTATCCAAGCCTGTGATCAGTGACTCCTCTGATCAAGGTACAGACCAGTCAGTATCAGTGAACTCAGAAGATGAGGTGCATGTGGCATGAGCTGCATACAGGTCAGGAGCAGAAGGAACATTTATTTTAAGGTTAGTTTGTCAACTGAAACCCCAAGGTATATAAAAACCTCAAAAATGTAAGTATTTTTAATAACTTATTTTTACTGTTAATTTGAATGTTAATTAAGCCTTTTAAAAAATATGATGGCTAAATAAGCTTCACTGGACATTTTTGCCAGAAACAAAAAACAAACAAACAAAAACCCAAACATACTTTTTCTGAATGTAGAAATAGTAGTTAACCAAATGATGACAATAGGAGTGATTCCAAAGAAAGAAAGGTTAAAGGAGTTTGTACCTGTTTTATTCAGAGTATGATCCCTTGGTTTTGCAGCCATAAGTGATGGCCAAGTGCTAAAACCACAGTTGTGTTATCTGTAGAAGCGTATAGCTAATGAAGCAATGAAGCCAGCTAAACTCCTAAACTTAAGTGATAGGTTTTCTATTTTATTGTATTTATTTATTTTTTTTTTACTTTTTTTGCGGTACGCGGGCCTCTCACTGTTGTGGCCTCTCCCGTTGTGGAGCACAGGCTCCGAACGCGCAGGCTCAGCGGCCATGGCTCACGGGCCCAGCCGCTCCGCAGCATGTGGGATCTTCCCAGACTGGGACACGAACCCGTGTCCCCTGCATCGGCAGGTGGACTCTCAACCACTGCACCACCAGGGAAGCCCTATTGTATTTATTTTTTTAACATCTTTATTGGAGTATAATTGCTTTACAATGCTGTTAGTTTATGCTGTATAGCACAGTGAATCAGCTATATGTATACAGATATCCCCATATCCCCTCCCTCTTGCATCTCCCTCCAACCCTCCCTATCCCACCCCTCTAGGTGGTCACAAAGCACTGAGCTGATCTCCCTGTGCTATGTGGCTGCTTCCCACTAGCCATCTATTTTACATTTGGTAGTGTATATATGTCCATGACAGTCTCTCACTTCGTCCCAGCTTACCCTTCTCCCTCCCCACGTCCTCAAGTCCATTCTCTACGTCTGCGTCTTTATTCCTGCCTTGCCCCTGGGTTCTTCAGAACCATGTTTTATTTTTTTAGATTCCATATATACGTGTTAGCATATGGTATTTGTTTTTCTCTTTATGACTTATTTCACTCTGTATGACAAACTCTAGGTCCATCCACCTCACTACAAATAGCTCAATTTCGTTTCTCTTTATGGCTGAGTAATATTCCATTGTATATATGTCCCACATATTCTTTATCCATTCATCTGTCGATTGACACTTAGGTTGCTTCCATGTCCTGGCCATTGTATATAGAGCTGCAGTGAACATTGCGGTACATGACTCTTTTTGAATTATGGTTTTCTCAGGGTAAATGCCCAGTAGTGGGATTGCTGGGTCGAATGGTAGTTCTATTTTTAGTTTTTTAAGGAAGCTCCATACTGTTTTCCATAGTAGCTGTACCAATTTACATTCCCACCAACAGTGCAAGAGGGTTCCCTTTTCTCCACACCCTCTCCAGCATTTATTGTTTGTAGGTTTTTTGATTATGGCCATTCTGACCGGTGTGAGGTGTAGTTTCTCTAAGGATTAATGATGTTCAGCATCCTTTCATGTGGCAATCTGTATATCTTCTTTGGAGAAATGTCTATTTAGGTCTTCTGCCCATTTTTGGATTGGGTCGTTTGTTTTTTTTGATATTGACCTGCATGAGCTGCTTCTATATTTTGGAAATTAATCCTTTGTCAGTTGCTTCACTTGCAAATATTTTCTCCCATTCTGAAGGTTGTCTTTTCATCTTGTTTATGGTTTCCTTTACTGTGCAAAAGCTTTTAAGGTTCATTAGGTCCCATTTGTTTACTTTTATTTTTATTTCATTCTCTAGGACGTGGGTCAAAAAGGATCCTGCTGTGATTTATGTCATAGCGTCTTCTGCCTATGTTTTCCTCTAACAGTTTTACAGTTAGTAAATGTAAGTCTGGCCTTACATTTAGGTCTTTAAACTATTTTGAGTTTACTTTTTGTGTATGGTGTTAGAGAGTGTTCTAATTTCACTCTTTTACATGTAGTTGTCCAGTTTTCCCACACCACTTTTGAAGAGGCTGTCTTTTCTCCATTGTATATTCTTACCTCCTTTATCAAAGATAAGGTGACCATATGTGCATGGGTTTATTTCTGGGATTTCTATCCTGTTCCATTGATCTATAGTTCTGTTTTTGTACCACTACCATACTGTCTTGATTACTGCACCTTTGTAGTATAGTCTGAAGTCAGGGAGCTCGATTCCTCCAGCTCCACTTTTCTTTCTTAAGATTGCTTTGGCTATTTGGGGTCTTTTGTGTTTCCACACAAATTGTGAAATTTTTTGTTCTAGTTCTATGAAAAGTGCCATTGGTTTTGATAGGGATTGCATTGAATCTGTAGATTGCTTTGGGTAGTATAGTCATTTTCACAATGTTGATTCTTCCAATCCAAGAACATGATATATCTCTCCATTTGTGTGTATCATCTTTAATTTCTTTCATCACTGTCTAATAGTTTTCTGCATACAGGTACTTTGTCTCCTTAGGTAGGTTTAGTCCTAGGTATTTTATTCTTTGTGTTGCAATGGTAAATGGGAGTGTTTCCTTAATTTCTCTTTCAGATTTTTTCATCATTAGTGTATAGGAATGCAAGACATTTCTGTGCATTAATTTTGTATCCTGCTACTTTTCCAAATTCATTGATTAGCTCTAGTAGTTTTCTGGTAGCATCTTTAGGATTCCCTATGTATAGTATCATGTCATCTGCAAACAGTGACAGTTTTACTTCTTTTCTGATTTGGATTCCTTTTATTTCTTTTTTTTCTCTGATGGCCACAGTTAAAACTTCCAAAACTATGTTGAATAATAGTGGTGAGAGTGGACATCCTTGTCTTCTTCCTGATCTTACTGGAAATGGTTTCAGTTTTTCACCATTGAGAACGATGTTGGCTGTGGGTTTGTCATATATGGCCTTTATTATGTTGAGGGAAGTTCCCTCTATGCCTACTTTCTGGAGAGTTTTTATCATAAACGGGTGTTGAATTTTGTTGAAAGCTTTTCCTTCAACTATTGAAATGAACCTATGGTTTTTCTCCTTCAGTTTGTTAATATGGTTTATCACATTGATTGATTTGCATATACTGAAGAATCCTTGCATTCCTGGGATAAACCCCACTTGATCATGGTGTATGATCCTTTTAATGTGCTGTTGCATTCTGTTTGCTAGTATTTTGTTGAGGATTTTTGCATCTATGTTCATGTGTGATATTGGCCTGTAATTTTCTTTTTTTGTGACATCTTTGTCTGGTTTTAGAATCAGGGTGATGGAGGCCTCATAGAATGAGCTTGGGAGAGTTCCTCACTCTGCTATATTTTGGAAGAGTTTGAGAAGGATAGGTGTTAGCTCTTCTCTAAATGTTTGATAGAATTCGCCTGTGAAGCCATCTGGTCCTGGGCTTTTATTTGTTGGAAGATTGTTAATCATAGTCTCAATTTCACTGCTTGTGATTGGTCTGTTCATATTTTCTATTTCTTCCTGGTTCAGTCTCAGAGGTTGTGCTTTTCTAAGAATTTGTCCATTTCTTCCAGGTTGTCCATTTTATTGGCATAGAGTTGCTTGTAGCAATCTCTCATGATCCTTTGCATTTCTGCAATGTCAGTTGTTACTTCTCCTTTTTCATTTCTATTTCTGTTGATTTGAGTCTTCTCCCTTTTTTTCTTGATTAGTCTGGCTAATGGTTTATCAATTTTGTTTATCTTCTCAAAGAACCATCTTTTAGTTTTATGGATCTTTGCTATCATATCCTTCATTTCTTTTTCATTTATTTCTGATATGATCTTTATGATTTGTTTCCTTCTGCTCACTTTGGGTTCTTTTTGTTCTTCATTCTCTAATTGCTTTAGGTGTAAGGTTAGCTTGTTTATTTGAGATTTTTCTTGTTTCTTGAGGTAGGGTTGTATTGCTATAAACTTCCCTCTTAGAACTGCTTTTGCTGCATCCCATAGGTTTTCTGTCATCGTGTTTTCATTGTCATTTGTTTCTAGGTATTTTTTGATTTTCTCTTTGATTTCTTCAGTGATCTCTTGGTTATTTAGTAGTGTATTGTTTAGCCTTCATGTGTTTGTATTTTTTACAGGTTTTTTTTTTTCCTGTAATTGATATCTAGTCTCATAGCATTGTGGTTGGAAAAGATACTTGATACAACTTCAATTTTCTTAAGTTTACCAAGGCTTGATTTGTGATCCAAGATATGATCTATCCTGGATAATGTTCCATGAGCACTTGAGAAGAAAGTGTATTCTGTTGTTTTTGGATGGAATGTCCTATAAATATCAATTAAGTCCATTTTGTTTAATGTATCATTTAAAGCTTGTGTTTCCTTATTTATTTTCATTTTGGATGATCTGTCCATTGGTGAAAGTGGGGTGTTAAAGTCCCCCACTATGATTGTGTTACTGTTGATTTCCCCTTTTATGGCTGTTAGCATTTGCCTTATGTATTGAGGTGCTCCTATACTGGGTGCATATATATTTATAATTGTTATATCTTCTTCTTGGATTGATCCCTTGATCATTATGTAGTGTCCTTCTTTGTCTCTTCTAATAGTCTTTATTTTAAAGTCTATTCTATCTGATATGAGTATTGCTACTCCAGCTTTCTTTTGATTTCCATTTGCATGGAATATCTTTTCCATCCCCTCACTTTCAGTCTGTATGTGTCCCTCAGTCTGAAGTCTGTCTCTTGTAGACAGCATATATACAGGTCTTGTTTTTTGTTTCCATTCAGCCAGTCTATGTCTTTTGGTTGGAGCATTTAATCCATTTACATTTAAGGTAATTATCAATATGTATGTTCCTATTACCATTTTCTTAATTGTTTTGGGTTTGTTTTTGTAGGTCTTTTCCTTCTCTTGTGTTTCCTGCCAAGAGAAGTTCCTTTAGCATTTGTTGTAAAGTTGCTTTAGGTGTGCTGCATTCTCTTAGCTTTTGCTTGTCTGTAAAGGTTTTAATGTCTCCGTCGAATCTGAATGAGATCCTTGCTGGGTAATCTTGGTTGTAGGTTTTTCCCTTTCATCACTTTAAGTATGTCCTGCCACACCTTTCTGGCTTGCAGAGTTTCTGCTGCAAGATCACCTGTTAACGTTATGGGGATTCCCTTGTATGTTATGTGTTGCTTTCCCTTGCTGCTTTTAACATTTTTTCTTTGTATTTAATTTTTGATAGTTTGATTAATATGTGTCTTGGCGTGTTTCTCCTTGGATTTATCCTGTATGGGACTCTCTGTCTTTCTTGGGTTTCAGTGACTATTTCCTTTCCCATATTAGGGAAGTTTTCAACTATAATCTCTTCAAACATTTTCTCAGTCCCTTTCTTTTTCTGTTCTTCTTCTGGGACCCCTATAATTTGAATGTTGGTGCATTTAATGTTGTCCCAGAGGTCTCTGAGACTGTCCTCAATTATTTTCATCCTTTCTTTATTCTGCTCTGTGGTAGTTATTTCCACTATTTTATATTCCAGGTCACTTATCCGTTCTTCTGCCTCAGTTATTCTGCTATTGATTCTTTCTAGAGAATTTTAATTTCATTTATTGTGTTGTTCATCATTGTTCATTTGCTCTTTAGTTCTTCTAGGTCCTTGTTAAAGGTTTCCTGTATTTTCTTCATTTTATTTCCAAGATTTTTTTTTTTAATGTTGAGCCTTCTTTTAATTTATTTATTTTTATTTTTGGCTGTGTTGGGTCTTCGTTTCTGTGCGAGGGCTTTCTCTAGTTGTGGCAAGTGGGGGCCACTCTTCATCACGGTGCGCAGGCCTCTCACTGTCGTGGCCTCTCTTGTTGCGGAGCACAGGCTCCAGATGCGCAGGCTCAGTAGTTGTGGCTCACGGGCCTAGTTGCTCCGCAGCATGTGGGATCTTCCCAGATCAGGGCTCGAACCCGTGTCCCCTGCATTAGCAGGCAGATTCTCAACGACTGCGCCACCAGGGAAGCCCCTATTTCCAAGATTTTTGATCATCTTTACTATCATTATTCTGAATTCTTTTTCAGGTAGACTGCCTATTTCCTCTTCATTTGTTAGGTCTGGTGGGTTTTTATGTTACTCCTTCATCTGCTGTGTATTTCTCTGTCTTCTCATTTTGCTTAACTTACTGTGTTTGGGGTCTCCTGTTCGTAGGCTGCAGGTTTGCAGTTCCTGTTGTTTTTGTGTCTGCCCCCAGTGTCTAAGGTTGGTTCAGTGGTTTGTGTAGGCTTCCTGGTGGAGGGGACTGGTGCCTGTGTTCTGGTGGATGAGACTGGATCTTGTCTTTCTGGTGGGCAGGACCACGTCCGGTGGTGTGTTTTGGGGTGTCTGTGAACTTAGTATGATTTTAGGCAGCCACTCTGCTAATGGGTGGGGTTGTGTTCCTGTCTTGCTAGTTGTTTGGCATGGGGTACCCACCACTGGAGCGTGCTGATTGTTGAGTGGAGCTGGGTCTTAGCATTGAGACAGAGATCTCTGGGAAAGCTCTCACCAATTGATATTACTTGGGACCAGGAAGTCTCCGGTGGTCCATTGTCTTGAACTCAGCTCTCCCACATCAGAGGCTCAGGTCTGACACCCATCCAGAGCACCAAGACCCTGTCAGCCACACAGCTCAGAAGAAAAGGGAGAAAATAAAGAAAGAAAGAAAAATAAGTAAAATAAAATAAAGTTATTAAAATAAAGAATTAAAAAAAATTGTTAAAGTAAAAAAGGTAATAAAAGAAAAAGAGAGCAACCGAACCAATAAACCCACCAATAATAACAAGTACTAAAAACTATACTAAGAAACGCATAAAAATGAGAAACTAGTCCATCGCAGACAGCAAACCCCAAGTCTACAGTTGCTCCCAAAGTCCACGGCCTCAAATTTGGGATGATTCGTTGTCTATTCAGGTATTCCACAGATGCAGAGTATATCAAGTTGATTGTGGGGATTTAATCCACTTCTCCTGAGGCTGCAGGGAGAAATTTCCCTTTCTGTTTTTGTTCGCACAGCTCCTGCAGTTCAGCTTTGGTTTTGGCCCCGCCTCTGCATGTAAGTTGCCGTCTGTCATCTGTTCTTCGCCCAGACAGGAGGGCGTTAAAGGACCGGCTGATTAGGGGGTCTGGTTCACTCAGGCCGGGGGGAGGGAGGGGTATGGAATGCAGGGCAAGCCTGCAGCAGCAGAGGCCAGCGTGACGGTGCAACAGCCTGAGGTGCACCGTGTGTTCTCCTAGGGAAGTTGTCCCTGGATCACGGGACCCTGGCAGTGGCAAGCTGCACAGGCTCCCGGGAGGGAAGGTATGGATGGTGACCTGTGCTTGCACACAGGCTTCTTGGTGGCTGCAGCAGCAGCCTTAGCGTCTCATGCCCATCTCTGGGGCCTGTGCTGATAGGTGTGGCTCGCGCCCATCTCTGGAGCTCGTTTAGGCGGTGATCTGAATCCCCTCTCCTCACGCACCCCGAAACAATGGTCTCTTGCCTCTTAGGCAGTTCCATACTTTTTCCCAGACTCCCTCCCGGCTAGCTGTGGCACAGTAGCCCCCTCCAGGCTGTGTTCACGCAGCCAACCCCAGTCCTATCCCTGGCGTCTGACCTCTGAAGCCCGAGCCTCAGCTGCCAGCCCACACCTGCCCCGGCGGGCAGGTGAGCAGACAAGCTTCTCAGGCTGGTGAGTGCTGGTTGGCACCAATCCTCTATGCTAGAATCTCTCCGCTTTGCCCTCTGCACCCCTGTTGCTGCACTCTCCTCCGTGACTCTGAAGCTTCCCCCGCCGCCCACACCCCCATCTCCGCCAGTGAAGGGGCTTCCTAATGTGTGGAAACTTTTCCTCCTTCACAGCTCCCTCCCAGAGGTGCAGGTCCCGTCCCTATTCTTTTGTTTCTGATTTTTCTTTTTTCTTTTACCCTACCCAGGAACATGGGGAGTTTCTTGTCTTGGGAAGTCTGAGGTATTCTGCCAGCATTCAGTAGGTGTTCTGTAGGAGTTGTTCCACATGTAGATGTATTTCTGATGTATTTGTGGGGAGGAAGGTGATCTCCACGTCTTACTCCTCTGCCATCTTGAAGGTCGCTCAAGTGATAAGTTTTCACGTTAAAAAAAAAAGTTCAGGGGCTTCCCTGGTGGCGCAGTGGTTGGGAGTCCACCTGCCGATGCAGGGGACGCGGGTTCGTGCCTCGGTCCGGGAGGATTCCACATGTCGCGGAGCGGCTGGGCCCATGAGCCATGGCCACTGGGCCTGCACGTCCGGAGCCTGTGCTCCGCAAAGGGAGAGGCCACAACAGTGAGAGGCCCATGTATCAGAAAAAAAAAAAGTTCAAAACAAACAAAAAAATTATGGAAGAAAAAATATTGGATTAAAAAGTTGACATAGGGGTTTCCCTGGTGGCGCAGTGGTTGAGAGTCCGCCTGCCGATGCAGGGGACACGGGTTCGTGCCCCAGTCCAGGAAGATCCCACATGCCGTGGAGCGGTTGGGCCCATGAGCCATGGCCGCTGAGCCTGCGTGTCCAGAGCCTGTGCTCCGCAATGGGAGAGGCCACAACCGTGAGAGGCCCATGTACCACAAAAAAAAATAAAATAAAAAGTTGACATAGACATTTAACATTTCTTTAACAAACATCTGTGCTTTGAGAGCTTCCTATAAAATGGCACTTCAGGTTGCTAAAACTAACAAACCATATACAGTTTCAAGGACATTAGTGAAAGACCGAATAAAAAAATGTTCTTCAAATTGTCTCATGAATGTAAAGCAAATAAAAGTAGCTCAGCTACCACTTTTTCTAGTGGTACTATAGATTGATGTTTTCAGAAACTGGCTAATGATATGAAGGACTAACTTAATGATAAATAAAGCTAGCAAAATATTTTTCACTGTGTGGCGCAATGGTCAAGAATCTGCCTGCCAAAGCAGGAGACATGGGTTCGAGCCCTGGTCTGGGAAGATCCCACATGCCGCAGAGCAGCTAAGCCCCTGTGCCACAACTAATGAGCCTGCGCTCTACAGCCTGCGGGCCACAATTACTGAACCTGTGTGCCACAACTACTGAAGCCCACGTGCCTAGAGACCATGCTCCACAACAAGAGAAGCCACTGCAATGGAAGCCCACACACCACATGAAGAGTAGCCCCCACTTGCTGCAACCAGGGAAAATCTCTCATGCAGCAACAAACACCCAATGCAGTCAAAAATTAAATTAAATTAAAGTAAATAAATTTTAAAATATTTTTTTCATTGCAAATTGATATGCACAGATGTAGCTAACATGTAAAGTTATTAAAACAAAACACAGACACAACTTAGATATATGTTATCTCCTATGAGTAATATTACAAGCAATCCAACCTGGACTGTCCATTAAAATCTTTAATGCTGATAAACATGTGTACATTCAGATACAAATGAACTTATTTACAAAACAGAAACAGACTCACAGACATAGAAAACAAATTTAGTTACCAATGGGGAAAGAGGGGGGAGGGATATATTAGGCGCTTAGGATGAGCAGATACAAACCACTATATATAAAATAAACAACAAGGTCCTATTGTATAGCACAGGGAACTATATTCAATATCCTGTAATAAACCATAAAAACCAATGGAAAAGAATATGAAAAAGAATATAAATATATGTGTGTATATATATATAGATAGATATAGATATAATACTGAATCACTTTGCTGTACACCAGAAACTAACACAGCATTGTGAATCAACTATACTTGAATAAAATTTTTTTAAAAACATGTGTACAGGGAATTCCTTGGTGGTCCAGTGGTTAGGACTCCACACTTCTACTGCTGGGGGAACGGGTTTGATCCCTGGTCGGGGAACTAAGATTCCACATGCCTCGATGTGGCCAAAATAAATAAGTAACATGTGTACATTCAAAGTATTCACATAGGCATTTAATATAAGAATAATTATTTCCCTCATAACTTTGTTTAGTTACGACTGCAGAAGACAAAAAGTTGAGTGTATAGCAATTTCTATACTAACCACCTGTAGGTACACACCCAGTGAGCGTGTACAGTTCTTGTATCTTTTTTCCTGTATGATGTCATATATACGTCTCACAAAGTAAAACCAGAGTGTGGAGACTGAATGAAAGAGGAAAAGAGCTAAGAATAATTTCCAAGTTTCTGACTTAAGCAAATGAAAAGGTGGTAGAGGCAATTTACTGACATTTTGAAGAAATAGGATTAGGGAGAAAAATGTTTCATTTTTGACATGTTTTTAAGATATACTTGTGAGATATCAAAATAAAGATATTCAAAGTGGATATGATTTTCTTACTCAGAAAACAAATAGAAATTTGAGGAGTGTTCAGAATTTCAATGTTTCACAGCTCACTTCTAAATTAGTTTTATATAGTGGAAAGAGCTGGAATTCACATATCCCATATTTTACTACCAAATATGCTACAAACTAGCTGTATAACTAGAGATATCACCAAACCTTTCTTAGCTTCCATTTCCTCATGGAGATAGAAATCCTACCTCATTCATAGGGTAGGTAATTCAACTATGAGCATTTTGAAAATGGAAAAGGCAAACCAATGTCCAGAGTTACTATTATCTCTTATGCTTTTGGATAACAAATCAAACAAGCCATTTATTTTCTTTGTTTTCATAAGAGTATCATTCCTTCATAAAATTGAAGGAAGCAAGTTTAGAAGAATTTTTCATTTTTAAAATAAATAAACTTTAAAAATTAAAAAAAAAGAACAAAGTTTTAAAAGAGCAGTTCTATTGCGGTCATTTTTAAAGGACCCAGTATCAATTTTAGAAATCCAATGATCATAGAATTTAAATGAAAAGAATAATTTCTCCTAAATTCATATTTTATCAAAGCTCTTTACATTTTAAGAATTAAAATGTAATTTTAATTGGTGAGTGTAATTAAACCACTCACCACAGATTTTCTGTTACTATTTTGCAAAGTGTTGGAAGTATTAAATATATAAAGACTATCATCATTAAAGAAAATACTTTGTAAGCCCCAAAACAAGAATAGCATTAGAGTTACTGCATGTGCTTTTAAGTCAGAGGGTCTGTGTTCTAACTCTGTCTCCACTTTATAGATGCCTGAACTTAGACACATTATTATTATTATCATTATCATTATTTTGGCCACGCCATGCACAGCTTGCAGGATCTTTTTTCCCTGACCAGGGATTGAACCCCTGCCTTCTGAAGTGGAAGCATGGAGTCCTAACCACTGGATCACCAGGGAATTCCCCTAGACACATTATTTAAAATAATGAACCCTAGCTTCCAATCAGTAAAATGTAAATATTAATAGTATCATCCTAAGGGAATGGTTAGGAGCATTAAATGAGATGATATATGTAAAACACTTAGCACTGTGTAAAAGGGCTTGAGAGCAATTAGATAGATGTCTCATGAAATCAGAAAAAAATGATTAGAATATATATGAAAAATTGACCAGCTTCAACAGTAATCTAATTAACAGTGGGTTTTTTTGTTTGCATTTTTAAATTTTGTTGTTAAATGCATCTAGTGCTGGCAAGAACAGAAAAGAACAGAAAAGGAAGGATTCTATTATTACTAACACAAGAGTAAATGGATAGAGGGAGATGCCAACATGGTGGAGTATGAAGACCCTGAACTCATCTCCTCCTACAGACACACCAAAATTACAACTACTTATGGTGCAACTATCTATAAGGATGACCTGAAGACTAGAAGAAAAATTTTCCACAACTAACGACATAAGGAAGATATCACAATGAGACAGGTAAAGGGGGATGGAGACACAGTATAGTCAGGACCCATACCCCCAGGTTGGAAACCCACAAAAGGAAGAATAGCACAATTGTAGAGGTCCTGCCCAAGGAGTCCAGGAGTGCTACACCAGGAAGACAAACCCCCAGAGTGCACGTTTTATGTTCAGGAGAGCCAGAGGGCTATAGGAAACAGAGACTCTACATAAAAAGGGCACACACAAAATCTCACAGGCTCTGAGTCCCAGAACAGAGGCAGTAGTTTGAAAGGGGTCTGTATCACCCCAACTGCTGATCTTGGAGCACCTTCTGGAGAGGCAGGAGGAAACCGAGCCTCCCCCTGGGGATGGAGACACCGGGGGCAGACATTTTGGGGAGCTCGTACTCCTGCAATAACACCGGTACTGCAAAGTGCCATTGTGGAATCCTCCCTCTAGCCTATTAGCACCGGAGACCCAGCCACGCCCACCAGTGGATCGGCATCAACCCCAAGCACCTCTGGGCCATGCAGCCAACTATGCAGAGCCTACCCTATCCTCCAATAGCCCACAACCACCACACAAGGAAGAGCCTGACAGAGGCCAGCCCTGCTTACCAGCATGCCCATGAAAGTTGGCTCCCGCCACAACAGAAGGGCCCACACAGCCCACGCAGGGGCACCCTTAGAGGATATGGCTCTGGTGACCAGAGGGGAGCATACTGCTGAGCCCCATAAGAGATCACCTACATGAGGCCATTTCTCCAAGACTGGGAAACAAAACTGACATCCTAACACAAAGAAATCAAAACAAAGAACTGGGCAAAATGAGGATAGGAAGGAATACGCTCCAAACTAAGGAATAAGACATAACCTTAGAAAAAGAAGGACAAAGTGGAGATAAGCAATCTACCTCATAGAGAGTTCAAGGTAATGAATATTGGAAAGATACTCATAGAACTCTAGAAAAAAATGGATGAATACAGTAAGAATTTCAACAAAGAGTTAGAATATATAAAGAAGAACCAAACAGAGCAAGAGAATACAATAACTGAAATATAAAATTCGCTAGAAGGAACAAACAGTAGATTAGATAATACAGAGGAACCAATCAACAATCTGGATGACAGAGAAGGGGAAATCACACAAGGCAAACAAACAAAAAAATTTTTAATAAGATAGCTTCAGAGACCTCTGGGACAACATCAAGCGTACTAACATTCACATTATAGGGGTGCCAGCAGAAGAAGAAAGAGAAAAGGGGGTAAGAACTTACCTAAAGAAATAATAGCTGAAAACTCGCCTAACATGGGAAAGGAAACTGACATTCAGGTCCACTAAGCACAGAGAGTCCTGAACAAGATAAACCCAAAGAGTTCCACACCAAGACACATTATAATTAAAATGGCAAAACTTAAAGACAAAGAGAGACTCCTAAAAGCAGCAAGAGAAAAGCAATTAGTTATGTCAGGGAACTTCCATAAGATATTCAGCTGACTTTTCAGCAGAAACTTTGCAGACCAGAAGGGAGTAGCACAATATATTCAAAATGATGAAAGGGAAAAGCCTACAACAAAGAATGCTTTACTTGATAAGGCTATCATTCAGATTTGAAGGAGAGATAAAGAGTTTTACAGACAAGCAAAAGCTAAGAGTTCAGCATCACTAAACCAGCTTTACAAAAAATGTTAAAGGGACTTCTCTAGGTAGAAAAGAAAAGGCCACAATTAGAAGTATGAAAATTATGAAAGGACAAATCTCACTGGTAAAAGTAAACACATGGTAAAGGTAATAGATCAACCACTTATAAAACTAGTAGGAAGGTTAAGAGACAAAAGTAGTAAAATCATATATAACCACAATAACTAGTTAAAGGGATATACAAAACAAAAGATGTAAAATATGACATCAAAAGCATTAAATATTGAGAGGGGAGTAAAAATGTAGGGTGGTTAGAATGTGCTTGAACTTAAAAGATTATCAACCTAAAATAATCACATATATATGTATAAATAAACACACACACACATATATATAAATCTCTGGTAACAACAAACCAAAAACCTAATAGATACACTCACAAAAAAAGAGAAAGTACTCTAAGCATAACAATAAAGATAGTCATCACATCACGAGAAGAGAGCAAAAGAAGGACAGAAGAGAATTACAAAAAACAGAAAACAATTAGCAAAATGGCAAGTAACAACAATTTTTTCTTCAATGAGCTATCAATAATTACTTTAAAAGCAAACAGGATAAATGTTCCAATCAAAAGACATTGAGTGGCTGAATGGATTAAAAAAACAAGAGCCACACACCAAGGGGGGAAAGTGGCAGGGGTGGTGATGGGATGAATTGGGAGATTGGGATTGACATGTATACACTAATATGTATAAAACAGATAACTAATAAAAACCTGCTGTATAAAAAATAAATAAAATAAAATTCAAAAAAATAAAAGAAAAACAAGAGCCATATATAATATATGCTGCCTATAAGAGACTCACTTCAGATCTGCCTATAAAAGACTCTCTTCAGACTCACTTCACACACAGACCAAAACTGAGGGGATGAAAAAATGGTATTCCATGCAAATGAAAGCAAAAAGAAAGCTGGAGTTACAATACTTATATAAGACAAAAGAGACTTTAAAACAAAAACTGTGGGCTTCTCTGGTGGCGCGGTGGTTGAGAGTCCACCTGCTTATGCAGGGGACACGGGTTCGTGCCCCGGTCCGGGAAGATCCCACATGCCACAGAGCGGCTGGGCCTGTGAGCTATGGCCGCTGAGCCTGCGCGTGCGGAGCCTGTGCTCCGCAACGGGAGAGGCCACAGCAGTGAGAGGTTTGCGTACGGCAAGGGAAAAAAAAAAAAAAAACTGTAATAAGAGAAGAAGAGAGATAATACATAATGATAAATGAATCCATCAAATAAGAAAATATAACAATTGCAAATACATACGCACCCCACATGGGAGCACCTAAATACATACAGCAAATATTAACAAACATTAAGGGAGAAATTGATAGTATATAACACAATAATAGTAGGGAATTTTAACACCCCACTTAAATCAATGGACAGATCATCAGCTATACATGAATGGCTTATAACTTATGGCATATCACCTTCTGAACTGATGCACTGAGAAGGACACAACATCACTTCCATGGTATTCTTACCCAAAATGCATAACCTGAATTTAATTATGCGAAAATATCAGAGAAACCCAAAAGGAAGGATATTTTACAAGATAAGTCAGGATAATAAAAGGTAAAGAAAGATGGAGGAACTATACCAAATTGGAGGAGACACTACAACTAAATGCAATGCATGATCCTGGACATTTGCAAAACAATTGGTAAAATTTGGATAAGGTCTGGAGATTAGTTAATAGTACTGTATCATAATTAATTTTCTGGTTTTGACCATCATATATAATTATGTATGATGTTAGCATTCATAAAAACTTGATGAAAGATATGCTGAAAATCTCTGTATTATTTTTATAACCTTTGCTAAAACAAGTTATTCCAAGATGAAAAATTTTTTTTTAATTTTTAATTAAGTAATGGAACATTCATACAATAATTATGCAGCCATTAAGCATGTTTATATATAAATAATCTTAATGATGTTGGAAAATGCTCACATATAGCATTGTGGAAGAGAAAACAAAAACAAAAACCAGATTATGAATTGGATTATAAGTACAAATTCAGCTATGTAAATTATATAGTACATGCCTTGAAAACTAAAGCCCAGAAAGAATCCACTAAAATATTAAGAGTAGTCATCTCTAAGTAGAAGATTATAGGTGATATTTTCTTTATTCTTTTTGTACTTTTACATTTCCTAATTTTCTCTTCAATGAGCATCTACCATTTTTAGAATTAGAAAAGTGTTATTTTTTAAAGCACACCATAAATTTTGTAGCACAAAAATTCATTTATACATATTTCTTCAGATTTGTTTTAGTAAAAAAATATTTTCAATACTTCGAATTTCCAAAACTATGATTTTGATAAGCCAACAATGATAAGTCTTGGCTTATGTTAGTTTCTTAATTTAGTATCAGTATATAGCCAAAAATGATTAATGTTTCTACCAGCTATTTGGAAATAGGTTCTTGGCACTATGCCCTTCTAAATCCTATGGAACTCATGTGTTGAAACAGTTACTTTATTTCCACCTAATAACTGGAACCATTCCCCAGGTCATCAGAGAAGGTTGAACATATGCCTGAATCTCAGTCAGGAATAGAAGGAGCAGAAAGCTAATCATTTCTTTTTAGCCTACCACAAGTTAAGAGAAGAATGCATTTGTGCCAGAAACTGGAAAATAAAAAAGAAATCAGATCTTCCTGGGAGACAATTCAAGACGGCTACCAGGTGTCTTGAATGCCCCTTTCTTCATATGACAGCCTCCCGAGTAATAGGATATTTAGCAATGCACAGTTGAAGGGGTATAAAGCATGGCTCCCTATCCCAAAATACCTCATCTATGAGATAATATATATGATTGTTATACACATGTGTCTGCTCTCTCCATCCAGGCACTGCCTGGATAAATATAAATAAATATCCCATAATATTTCCCTAAATATATCCCATAAATATTCCCCCATTCCTACCCTGACAAGCCTAAGACCAGGCCCCCATTCATGTCTCCAGACTTTGCACTCCCTACTCCCACTTCACTGAATTGTGAAACTTCAGTCACAATTCTGAGCTTGGTTCACCTTTGCATCCTTACCCAGCTAGTCTTAGCTTTCAGCCATAACTGCATCGATACCAGCTCTGTTCCAATCTCATCTCTGCAGGTCAAACCGGATCTACAAAGCTCCCAAGGCATGCAGTAGCAACTGCTTAGTCATTCAGCCCACTGTCACCCTCCTGGACCCCCGTGGCTTCATCAGCCTGCCTCTACACTTCAGTACAGCTCTCCTGGACCATCTCTACCATCTGCTTTCTACACTCTGCTTCCTGGGGGCCCAGTCTCCCCACATGTAACATGCCAGGAAAAGACTGATTTACATTGTCTCCTCTTTTTATTTTTTCTTAATTTATTACTGTTCTTATTCCAGAAAGGACTTAATATAACATATACTCTGATTCTATATTCTATTGGGGTAAAGTTGATGTACAATATTATGCTAGTTTCGGGTATACTACATAGTAATTTGACATTTGCATACATTATGAAATGATTACCACAATAAGTCTACTAACAATCTGTCCCCATACAAAGTTACTACAATATTATTGACCATATTCTTTATGCTGTATATTATATCCCCATGACTTATTTTTTATATAATTGGAGGATTGTACCTCTTAATCCCCTTCACCTATTTTACCCAGCCCCCCAACTCCCCTCCCATCTGGCAACCACCTGTTTGTTCTCTGTATCCCTGAGTCTGTTTTCATTTTGTTTTGTTTTGTTTATCTTTTAGATTTCACATATGTGAGATCATAAAGTATTTATCTTTCCCTTCTGACTTATTTCACTTAGCATAATCCCCTCTAGATCCATCTACGTTGTCCCAAATGGCAAGACTTAATTTTTTTAATGGCTGAGTAACTTTTCATATATATATGGTGTATATATATATATATATCTATCTCACATCTTCTTTATCCATTCATCTATCTATGGACACTTAGGTTGCTTCCATATCTTGGCTATTATAAACAATGCTGCAATGAACATTGACAAGCATATATCTTTTCGAATTAGTGTTTTTGTTTTCTTTGGGTAAATACCCAGAGGTGCAATTGCTAGATAATACAGCAGTTCTAGTTTTAATTTTTTGAGGAACCTCCATACTGTTTTCCATAGTGGCTGCACCTATTTACAGTTCTACCAGCAGTGTATGAGGGTTCCCTTTTCTCCACATCCTTGCCAATACTTGTTTTTTGTTCTTTTTTTTATACATAAATGTATCTATTTATTTATTTTTGGCTGCATTGGGTCTTCATTGCTCTGCGCGGGCTTTCTCTAGTTGTGGCGAGCGAGGGCTACTCTTCGTTGCAGTGCATGGGCTTCTCATTGCAGTGGCTTCTCTTGTTGCAGAGCATGGGCTCTAGGTGCGCGGACTTCAGTAGTTGCGGCACACGGACTCAGTAGTTGTGGCTCGCAGGCTCTAGACCGCAGGCTCAGTAGTTGTGGCGCACGGGCTTAGTTGCTCCGCAGCATGTGGGATCCTCCCAGACCAAGGATCGAACCCATGTTCCCTGCATTGGCAGGCAGAGTCTTAACCACTGCACCACCAGGGAAGTCCCTTTTGTTCTCTTTTTGATGATACCACTCTGACAGGAGTGAGGTGGTATCTCATCGTGGTTTTGATTTGCATTTCCCAGACAATTAGTGATCTGAGCATCTTTTCATGTATCTGTTGGCCATCTATGTGTCTTCCTTAGAAAAATGTCTATTCAAGCCCTCTGCCCATTTTTAAATAGTTTACTTGATTTTTTTTTTTAGGTTGAGTTGTATGAGTTATTTGTACATTTTGGATATTAACCTCTTATCATATACATTGTTTGAAAAATCTCCCATCCAGTAGGCTGCCCTTTTGTTGAGTTTCTTTCCCTGTGCAAAAGCTTTTTAGTTTGATGTAGTCCTATTTGTTTATTTTTGGTTTTGTTTCTGAGGAGACAAGATCAAAACAAAAAACATTGATGAGACCAATGTCAAAGAGTTTACTGCCTATGTTTTCTTCTAGGAGCTTTATGGTTTCAGCTCTTACAATTAAATCCATTTTGAGCCTATTTTCCTATATGGTGTGAGAAAGTGGTCCAGTTTTTCCAACACCATTCACTGAAAATGTTCTTTTCCCCATTGTATATTCTTGCCTCCTTTGTTGTAGATTTATGGACCATATAAGCATGGGCTTATTTCCTGGCTCTCTATTCTGTTTTATTGATCAATGTGTCTGTATCTGTGTTGGTACCACACTGTTTTGATAACTGTAGCTTTGTAGTACAATTTGAAATCAAGGAGTGTGATACCTCCAGCTTTGTTCTTCTTTCTCAAAATTGCTTTGGTTATTCAGGGTTTTTGGTGTTTTCATGGAAATTTTAGAATTATTTATTCTAGTTCTGTGAAATATGTCACTGGTAAAAATGGGCATTGCATTGAATCTGTAGATTGCCTTGGTCATTTTAACAATATTAATTCTTTCAATCCATAAGCACAGTATAACTTTCCCTTTGTGTTGTCTTCAATTTCTTTCATCAATGTCTTATAGTTTTCAGAGTACAAATCTTTTACCTCCTTGGTTAGGTTTATTCCTAGGTATCTTATTCTTTTTGCTGCAACTGTAAATGGGATTGTTTTCTTAATTTCTGTTTCTGATGGTTTGTGGTTAGCGTATAGAAACAAAACAGATTCCTGTATATTAATTTTGTATCCTGAAACTTTACTGAATTCATCTATGAGTTCTAATGGTTTTTGGTGGCATCTTTAGGATTTTCTATACATAGTGTCATGTTGTTTGCAAAAAATGACACTTTTACTTCTTCCTTTCCAGGTTGTATTCCTTTCATTTCTTTTTCTTGTCTGATTGCTGCAGTGAGGACTTCCAATACAATGTTGAATAAAAGTGGGGAGAGTGGGCATCCTTGTCTTGTTCCTGAGCTTAGAAGAAATGCTTTCAGTTTTTCCGCGTTTAGTATGAATGTTGGCTGTGGGTTTGTCATCTATGGCCTTTATTACAATATGTTGAGGTATGTTTCCTCTACACCTACTTTATTGAGAGTTTTTATCATCAATGGATGTTGAATTTTGTCCAAAGTTTTTCTGCATCTATTGAGATGATCATATGATTTTTATTCTTGGGTTGTTAATGTGATGTATCATATTGATTGATTTGTGGATTTGAATCCTCCTTACATACCTAAGATAAATCCCACTTAATCATGATTCATTTAATGTAATGTTGAATTCAGTTTAATATTTTGTTGAAGATTTTTTGCATCTATATTTATCAGTGACATGGCCTGTATTTTTCTTTTTTTGTGGTGTCTTTGTCTGGCTTTGGTATCAGGGTGATGCTGGCCTCATAAAATATTTGAAATCATTTCTCCCTTCTTGA
Organism: Delphinus delphis; assembly: GCF_949987515.2. Lineage (NCBI taxonomy): Eukaryota > Metazoa > Chordata > Mammalia > Artiodactyla > Delphinidae > Delphinus > Delphinus delphis. The sequence goes on along the minus strand of NC_082691.1, from coordinate 32,810,999 downwards.
TTTTGTGGAATAGTTTGAGAAGGACAGGTGTTAACTCTTCTTTAAATGTTTGGTAAAATTCACCTGTGAAGCCATCTAGTCCTGAACATTTGTTTATTGGGAGTTTTTTGATTACTGATTCAATTTCATTACTGGTAATTCGTCTGTTCATATTTCCTATTTCTTCCTGACTCAGTATTTAAAGATTGTACATTTCCAGGAATTTATCCAACTACTTCTTATGGTTATAGATGATTTTACTATTTTTGTCTTTAATCTTCCTACTAGCTTTATTAGTGATTGATCTACTACCTTTACTGTATGATTGTCTTTACAAGTGAAACTTTTCCTTTCATAAATGTCATATTTCAAGTTGTGGTCTTCTCTTTTCCACTTAAAAAAGTCCCTTTAACATTTGTCGTATTGTCAAGCTGGTTTAGTGGATCTGAACTCTTTTATTGTTTGCTTGTCTGTAAAACTCTTTATCTCTCCTTCAAATCTGAACGATAGCCTTGCCAGGTAGAGCATTCTTGGTTGTAGGTTTTTTCCTTTCGTCACTTTGAATATATTGTGCCAATCCCTTCTAGCCTGCAGAGTTTCTGCTGAAAAGTCAGCTGGGTATCTTATGGAAGTTCCTTTGCACATATCTAGTTGCTTTTCTATTGCTGCTTTTAAGATTATCTCTTCATCTTTAATTTTTGCCATTTCAGTGTAGACCTCTTTGGGCTCATCTTTTTCAAGACTCTGTGCTTCCTGGAAGTGGATGTCTGTTTCCTTTCCCAGGTTAGGGGACTATTCAGCTTTTACTTCAGAAAAGTTCTCTATCCCTTTTTCTCTCTCTTCTCCCTCTGAGAACTCTATAATGCAAATGTTAGTACGCTTGATGTTGTCCCAGATATCTCTTAAAGTATCCTAATATTTTAAAATTCTTTTTTATTTTTTTCTGTTCCACTTGGATGATTTCCACTACTCTGTCTTCTAATTCACTAATACATTCCTCTGTATCAAATAATCTCCTGTTTATTCCTTCTAGTTTTTTATTTCAGTTATTATATTCTCCAGCTGTTTGATCCTTCTTCATATTTTCAAACTCTTTGTTAAATTCTCACTGTGTTCATCTATTCTTCTCCTGAGTTAAGCACCTTTATGATTGTTACCTTGAACTCTTTATGGGGACTACTGCTTATCCCCATTTCATTTCATTCTTTTTCTGAAGCTTTGTCTTTTTCCTTCATTTGGAAAATATTCCTCTGTCTCCTCATTTTGCCTAATTCTTTGTGTTTATTTCTATGTATTAGGTATATCACCACATTTCCCAAACCTGGAAAAGTGGCCCTACGTTGGAGACATCCTATGGGACCCAGTAGCACACTCCCTCTGGTTACCAGACCTATATGCTTTTAGGGTGTCCCCTATGTGGGCTGTGTGGGCCCTCCTGCTGTGGTGAGGTTGACTACCGTGGGTGTGCTGACAGGCAGAGTTGACCCCAGCCCTTTTGGCTGCCAGGCCCTGCCTCATGTGGTGGCCGCTGACCCACTGGTGGGTAATGTCAGATCCCAGTATGGCTGGCTGTGGTGCTCAGAGTGTCCTAGGCTGGTGCCAGCCCACTGTTGGTCAGGTAAACCCCCAGTGCTACGAGGCTAGAGGGAAGACTCTGAAATGACCCTTGCCAGCACCAGTGTCCTTGTGATACAATGAGCTACCAAAACCTGCTGTTGCTAATGTCTGTGTCCCCAGGGGGAATTCCAGTTGCCTCCTGCACCTGAGAGGCTCTTCAAGATCAGCAAGTTGGTCTGACCCAGGCTTCTTTCAAATTACTGGCTCTGTGCTGGGACTTGGAGCATGTGAGGCTTTTGCATGCACCGTTTAAGAGCAGAATATCTGTTTCCTACAGCTCTCTGGCTCTCCTGTACACAAGTCCTGCTGGCCTTCGAAGCCAGACATGCTGGGGGCTTGTCTTCCTGGTACAGGACTCCCAAGCTGGGGAACCTGATATAGGGCTCTGACCCCTCACTTCTGGGGGAAAACCTCTGCAATTGAGATTTTACCCCCCTTTGTGGGTCACTTACCACCTGTTGTGGATCTTGAGCATACTACATTTCTGCCCTTCCTACCCATTTTGTTGTGGTTCCTTTTTTTATATCTTTAGTTGTAGAAGATATTTTCTGCTAGTCTTCAGCTCATTCCCATAGATAGTTGCTCTGTAAGTAGTTGTAATTTGGGTGTACCTATGGGAGGAGGTGAGCTCAGTGTCTTCCTACTCTGCCACCTTGGCCACTCCTTCTAAGATGGGATCCTTAACCCACGTGGCTTTTCATAGGGCTTCTACCTGCCCTATGAAGTATAATGGGATCCAAAACAGTGTTTCTCTATGACATCAATTCCTGCCCCTTCTAAGACAATAGTGTCAGAGGCAATTCTTTTCCCAAAAGAAAAACAAAGACAAGGCACTGACCTTGAACTACAAGCTAGAAGCCAAGTAAAATACTAAGACAGCAAAGGTTACAACAGTGATCTTGCTGTGTGTGCAGCTCAGACCTTTTTACCAGCCAAGTGCTGCTCTCCCACGTCCCCTGCTGGATATATAGTAGCTGCTGCAACTCTTCCAAAGTCCACAGCCCCAGGCCAGCTGGTCTGACACATATTTACACCTCAGAATGTATAGACTAAACTTTAAAGAGAGGCCACACTTGCTAATCACATTTCATTAACGTCAATGCCATACTAGAGAAAGGGAGCACCCCTCAGTGCAAAAAGTTATTTGATTTTAGGAAAATTATTCTGAGTTTCCCTGGGTTTCAGTTTCCTCATCCATAGCATGTGATGTTAACATTCGCCCCCATATGGTTGCCGTAAGGATTATATGAGCTAGTACTTGTAGTACAGCCTGGCCCTGACAGGCATCCAACAATTTTCTCTCTCCAGTGCCCTCTAAGTGGCACCCAACCTCTTGGCACCCTAGTGACTTTACCTATGAAACGGTGATAATACCTGCACAGTCTACTAGTAAGAGCTGGCTGTGCCCAATGAGATAACAGATGTGTGTCAAAGCACTTTGTAAACCATGAGGTGCGCTGCTAATTAATTCATCAGTGACAACACCTGCCTGGCATTTTGAAGAGACAAAGATGGCAATGCTAGTTTCGATCCTTACAGAATTTTATAAATTTGTGGATGAAATAAGCCTGCGTGAGAATAACTATGTTTCAAAGCAGAGTTTAAGTGGCATATTTAGTTTTACAGAAAAAAACAATGGGATCATAGAGGAAAGAAAAATTGGTTTTTGTCTGAGGTGGAGAGTGGGACAGGAATCACAGATGACCTCCTGAGTGTGTTCACAATCGAACCAGGTCCTAGAAACAAGTAAGATTTGCGGCACCAAAAATGAGGAGAGGGCCTCCCAGACTCCGAAACGAGTGAGGGCAAAGACGCAGAGGAATAGAGGTTCTGGGGACACTAAGGACTCCAGTTTGGCTGCAGTATGGGATGAGGTGCCAGAGTAGAGAAGAGGGTTAGAAAGAGAGGTTTGGACACCATAGGGTTCTGTTGAATGGAACTTTATAGCCAGGCAATGATGAGCCATCTAAGGTTTGTGAGCTGCCTGTCTGAGGAATTTTACTGAAGACAATGTGAAGGATGGCAAGATATGGGAAGAATGAAGGTGAAAACAGGAAAGAATTGATTGCCAAATAGAGACAATGGCTTGAAATGATTTGGCAAGGGCAGGGGGAGAGAAGGGACTTAAAGGAAGGGGAAAATATAAATGGAAAGCATTACAATCAGAGTATTGAAGAAAGAGGGCCACATATTATCACTTGGTTTTACACATACCAAAGAAAAAATATCAGAAGAATGTCACAAGCTCAAATTGGTCCTGTTGGGTTTTTTTGCGGTACGCAGGCCTCTCACTGTCGTGGCCTTTCCCGTTGTGGACATGCAGGCTCAGCGGCCACGGCTCACGGGCCCAGCCACTCCGCAGCATGTGGGATCTTCCCGGACCGGGGCACGAACCCGTGTCCCCTGCATCGGCAGGTGGACTCTCAACCACTGCGCCACCAGGGAAGCCCGGTTCTGTTCTTAAGTAATCTTCAAAAAGACAGAAGCAGCGAGATGAAGTTGTAAAGTGCTTCTTTTACAGACTTCTAGAATTAATAGGGAAAAAGTGGGGGGGTGGGGTGGAATTACTTAGCATCTGAGTAGGTGAGTTTCAGAAATAAATCTCCGCAATATGCATTCAGTAAACATATACTTCGATACCTGCTTTTGACTTTTAAAGTTCCATAACGTGTTACAAATTATATTACTCTTAAAATATGTTTACCTGAGAGCAGAAGCTTATCTGCCTGTAACTCCACGATCATCCTGCACAATGAGGAATTTACCCTGCTGCTTTTTCAAGGTAGATTGGAAATCAACCAATGCAAATCAAACCTTCTCATTTCATCAAATATTATTCACCCCACTGACTAAATTGAGAAAACAAAGACAAATACACTATGGAATGGTCAACTCATAACAGCAAGGATGGGGTTCTTCTGCCTTCAGCACACTATCTAACATATGCAATAATTAACATATATTAAAATAAGCTATCTCATCAAGCATATGCCCCAAATTAAGATGCTTATTACATAACAACTTCACACAAAAACACACTTTTCAGGGTTTGGCAAGTTGTTCTTTTGAAGTCATACGTGTTTAATGTAGAAAATAAGAAAAAAGAAATAGCAAGCATGGGACTTCCCTGGTGGTGCAGTGCTTAAGAATATTCCTGCCAATGCAGGGGACACAGGATTGAGCCCTGGTCCATGAAGATCCCACACGCTGCAGAGCAACTAAGCCCATGCACCACAACTACTGAGCCTGTGCTCTAGAGCCCACAAGCCACAACTACTGAGCCCATGCACCACAACTACTGAAGTCCGCATGCCTAGAGCCCATGCTCCGCAACAGGAGAAGCCACTGCAAGGAGAAGCCTGCACACCGCAGAGTACCCCTGCTCGCCACAACTAGAGAAAGCCCGCACACAGCAGCAAAGACCCAGCACAGCCAAAAAAAAAAAAAAAATTAAAAAAAAAACTTCACAAAATTATTTTTAAAAAAGAAAAAGAAATAGCAAGCATGATCTAATGTACCATGATTGATATGCATGTATCATTAATTTTGGGTAGTCTTTTTAATATGTTTAGTCTTTTTTCTATGCTTTTTTAGTCTTAGTCTTTTTTCTATGCTTTTTTTTCTTTGGGGCCTCACAGTGTGGCTTGTGGGATCTTAGTTCCCCGACCAGAGGTTGAATCCAGGCCCTCAGCCATGAAAGCCTGGAGTCCTAACCACTGGACCACCAGGGAATTCCTCTTTCTGTGCTTTTTCAAGAGGCATGTTAAGATTAGAATGTGTGTGTGTGTGTGTGTGTGTGTGTGTGTGTGTGTGTGTGTGTGTGTGTGTATCATCCTGCTGTTTTATTTTGCTTATCATTACAAATATTTTCCCATTGTTAAAATCTGGAAGAGTTCCCTCATAACCCATATTGCTTTAAGAAGACAAGCTGAGAAATTAATCTGTATTAATTTAGAAGTGAATGGAGATTTCTAGTTTGCAGTCCAACATTTAAAAGCTTAGAAGTCATCACAAGAAAAAAGCTGAACAAACTGATAATCAACAACCCTTCCTAGATCCATAGAGAATTAAGGTCACAGGGCAAACCCCAGCCCCCAAATTGGAAAAACAAACAAATATAGAGAATCACTGCTTACCAGGAACAGAAGCCCAGGAACAGAAAGCCCACTGCTAGAGGCAGTACCAGTAAGAACACGTAAACTATAATCGATGAATTGCTGGAGTCTCATTGTACACAAACGTGAAAGTTAAAAACTCTGAGGGGTCATGTCTTAGGAGAGCTCCCATACTTTCATGAGTTTTACCTCTAAGAGCCCCACTAGGTTCTCAGTATGAAGACTGGAGGAAAATTCCCAAGTGCTTCCAGCAGGGGGAGGGGAAATATAATTATTTTGAAATACACACAGAGAATTCTGCTCTCCTTAACTAAAGCCTGCCCTCAAGGGAAACTGTTTTACCTTAACCTAACAAATTTGGGGTTTACAAGAGCCTAACCAATCTGGGAAAAGGAAAATACCCGATTTCAACCCCCTCTAGACTACCTGTCTCACCTGGGGTGGGGAGGTGGAGGCAGGAAAGAAAGCTGAGAAGCACTTGTGGAGGCCACAGCCCCGGGGCACAGGCGCACTAACTATAGTACTGTAGAATGCCTCCCATCCCCATATCCCCACCTTACAACCACAAAACAGGGCCCCTGTGTAATAACAAGGGATTACAGCTTGAAAGAACGGCCAGCCTCAGACCCTATTTGAGTAGGAGTCTTTTAGGAAACCAAAAGACAAGGGAGACAAAGGCAGGCCATTAGAGGAAATTCTAGGCTCTGCCACAGCTACAGCGAACGGTAAACACAGCCTAACTCCCAGCCAGATAAACATACAACCTCACATTAAAATCCTATTAACCTCATTTCCCTTAATCCAATACATCATGTCCAGCTCTGAACAAATAATTACAAAACATGATAGAAAGCAAAAAAAAAAAAAAAAACAACAAAAAAGAGTCAAACAACAAAGTAAGCATCAGGACATATGACAGAGATTTTGTAATTATCTGACAAGAAATTTTAGATAACTATGATCATATGCTAAGTGCTCTAATGGAAAAAATGGACAATATGCAAGAACAGATGGATAATGTAATCAGAGAGATAAAAACTCTAAGAAGCTATAAAGCAAACACACTGTAAGAGAAGTGAAGAATGCCTTTGATGGGCCTCCTCAACAGACTGGGCGTGGCTGAGGAAAGAATCATTGAGCTTGAAGACATCAATAGAAACCTCCCATACTGAAAATCAAAGAGAAAAAGGAAAGAAAAGTGGAACAAATTACCTAAGGACTGTGAGAAAATTACCAAAGGTATAACATTACATGTAATGAGAATACCAGAAGAGAAGGTAAATGAAATATTTGAATTAATAATGGCTGAGATGTTTTTCAAAACTGATGACACCAAACCCCAAATGCAAGATGCTCAGAGAACAATAGGATAAATAAGAAAAGTCCTACACCTAAGCACATCACATCCAGACTACAGAAAATAAAGGACAAAGAGAAAATCTTGAAAGAAGCCAGAGAAAAAGAGCATCTTACCTATAGAGAAAAATAAGAATTATATCAGATATCTCTTCAGAAAGCATGCAAGCAAAAAGAGAACGGAGTGAAATATTTAAATTGTTGAAAGGAATGGAATGGGGAAGTGCTTGGGGTTCCCTAAGACCACCTTCATGTTCCATGACTCACTAGAGGGACTCACAGGATTCAGAAAAGCCAAATCATAACCATACTCATGGTTATGATTTATTACAATGAAAGTATACAGATTAAAATCAGCAAAGGAAAAAGCACATAGGGCACAGTCCAAGAGAAACAAGATACGAGCTTCCAGTTGTCCTCCCCAGTGGAGTCACACAGACAGTGCTTAATTCTCTCAGAAATGAAGTGCGACATGCGTGAAGTGTGGCCTAGCAGGGAAGGCTCACCCAAGAGTTGATATCCAGGGTTTTTATAGAGTGCCCACATGACTGATATTAGCTATTTAGCCTTCAGTCCTCTCCAGAGGTCAAGCTGATACAGTGTGGCCCAGGGCCCCAGGGAAACAAAATCAGATGCTCACCATAGATCACATTGTTAGTGTAAACTATCTGACGTAGTCCAAGACACCAGATATACAGATACACTCTTATCAGGCAGGAGATTTCAAGGGCTTAGAAGTTATCATTCAGGTGATGGTCAAGTACCAGTCCTAAAGACCTTTCTTTGGAATGTATGGGATTTGGACAACACAGGCCTGATGAGTTGATCATATTACTACACGAGAAGCCATTAAGGACACAGTTGCCTAGATATGAAAAAGCTCACCAGATAGTAATGGAACCAGAGCTCCTTGGTTCTGTGTGCACTCAGTAGAACAGATACTAAAATATGGCTGTCAAACAGGAAGGGCAACAGTGTTCCTACGATCCTTGCTGAAGAGTCCATCAGTGGGAAGAGGACTTTGCAGAAGCTTCTGTTCGATAGAACATAGGATTACTGCTGTAGGAAGGCAGTGTGATGGAGAGAAAGGAATTGCAGGCTCAGAATGAGGACACCTGATCTAATTATGACATTTGTCTAATGGCTTCAGGGTCTTCATCTGTAACATTTTTCCTAAATAGAGACAGAAGGCATTATTGCACAGTAGGTAGGAATGCCAGCCAGGGCAGGCTTAATGGGCAAGCAACCTGTGTGGGCACACACAGCCCTACACTCAAAAGAGCCAAGAACTTCGTTTCATGCTCTGCTATTACCATCTTGAAATTCCTAACAATTTTTAAACAAGAAGCCCCACATTTTTGTTTTTCACAGGACCACACAAATTATGGAGCCTGTCCTGGTGTCAGGACTGGAGTGGGCCTATGGGTTCAAATCCCCACCTACCACTTTTTTAGGAACATGACCTAGGACATATTATCGAACCCATTTTAATATTTTTTAAAATTAAATTTAATTTTACTTTATTTTTACTTATTTTTGGTTGCCTTGGGTCTTCATTGCTGTGCGCAGGCTTTCTCTAGTTGTGGCGAGTGGGGGCTACTCTTCGTTTCGGTGCGTGGCCTTCTCATTGTGGTGGCTTCTCTTGTTGCGGGGCATGGGCTCTACGCGCATGGGCTTCAGTAGTTGTGACACACGGGCTCAGTAGTTGTGGCTCGCGACTCTAGAGTGCAGGCTCAGTAGCTGTGGCGAACGGCCTTAGTTGCTCCACGGCATGTGGGATCTTCCCGGACCAGGGATTGAACCCACGTCCCTTGCATTGTCAAGCGGATTCTTAACCACTGTGCAACCAGGGAAGTCCCTTGAACCCATTTTAAACCTACTTTCTTTTCTGTAAACTGAGGATAAAAACAGGTTGTTGTGACAATGAAAGGAGATAATATATGGAAAGAAACAGCATTGTACTACACATAGTCTACAAGTGGTAACTATTATTTGTTCTCAACAATGACAAAATGAGAATATATTAGCTGCCCTCATTTTATATAGAGTTTATAGAGAGTATATCCATTGCTGTGTAACAAATTACTTCAAAACTCAGTGGCTTAAAAGAACATTTATTATCTCACAGTTTCTATGGGTCAGAAATCTAGGTGCAGCTTAACTGGGCCCTTGGCTTGGTCTCTTATCCATCAGGTGTCACCTGAGACTGCAGTCACCTCAAGACTCAAGAGGAAAAGAATATGCTTCCAATCTCACTCATGTGGCTATTGGCAGGATTCAGTTCCTACTGGGCTGTTGGACAGAGGGCCTCAGTTCCTTGGGGCTGCTGGCTGTAAGACCCTCTGTTCCTTGCCAAGTGGGCCTCTCCATAGGGCAACTCCCAACTTGGCAACTCGCTTCCATCTGAACAAGCAAGCAAGAAGAACCAGAGAGTGAGACTGAACAAGACAGAAGTCACAATCTTTTAAGCCTAATATCAAAAATAACCTATCATCATTTTTGCCATATTTGAATCATTAGAAGCAAGTCACTAGGTCCATCCCACACTCAAGGGGAAGGGATTACACAAAGGCATTGTTAAAGACTGAACTGAGTCACCATAAAATCCATATGCTGAAGTCCTAACCCCCCAGTATCCTAGCATATGACTGCATTAGGAGACAGGGCCTTTAAAGAGGTAATAAGATTAAATGAGGTCATATGGGTGTGGCCCTAATCCAATATGACTGGTATCATTATGAGAAGAGGAAGAGATACCAGGGATGCGCAGGCAGAGGAAAGGCCCTGTGAAGACACAGTAAGAAGACAGCCATCTACAGGGCATGGAGAAAGCCCTACGAGAGATACCAAACCTGTCGAGACCTTGATCTTGGGCTTCCAGCCTCTAGAACTGTGAAAAAATACATTTCTGTGTTTAAGTTGCCCAGTCTGTGGTATTTTGTTATGGCAGCGCTAGCAAACTAACACAGGCATGAATACCAGGAGGCTGGGAAACACTGAAAGCCATTTTAGAAGCTGCCACAGAAGACCCTGGCCTAGCTTACTGTCAAGGCCCTTTTATGCAACAATCTTTTAAGACGAACTTCTGCTTTTGCAGAAAAGAATACAGTTGGCACTCTCCTCCATGGCAAAGTAGCCTGACAGCCATTAAGCAATCTCCAATAAATCTGTATCCAGGAAATTTTAAGCTCTGTGATTTACACTGTCACCTGCAAAGATGTCAATTGCTAGAATTAACATTCCTAAACCTTCAAAATTTAAGTAATCTCAGATTACAGAACATTAAAGACTTTCAGAATCACCCCGATGTGTCCTAGTTTGTTGTATTTCAAAAACTTGTTTTGAGATTAGACCTATTTCATTTGCCATCATTTTTATATCTATGCATACCCTAGGCATTTTCTGATCTAATCAGAAAGGAAAGCCAATAATATACTTTTTTCCAACAAAGTTCTTTAAAAGGGATTGACATATGCCGAATTTCCTACAGCTGCAGCCTTTCAGACAGCAATCTTGCTCTTTAAGAAAAAGAAAGTAAACTAATAGTTCTATGAAGACCTTTTCAATGTAAAATAACTCGTGGGAGTTTTCTTCAAAGCATTTGAAAATTCTAATAATCTAGCTACCCGCCCACATCAGTACTCTTAATTAGAGCCTCTTTTTACTTAAAAGGAAGTGTAACAAAAAAAAAAAAGCAAGAAAAAATAAGATTAAGCCAAGCATATATGCCAACTCCACCTCTCATTAACCACTGTGTCAATTAAAAAAAATAGTCTAGGGGGCTTCCCTGGTGGCGCGGTGGTTGAGAGTCCACCTGCCGATGCAGGGGACACGGGTTCGTGCCCCGGTCCGGGAAGATCCCACGTGCCGCGGAGCGGCTGGGCCCGTGAGCCATGGCCGCTGAGCCTGCGCGTCCGGAGCCTGTGCTCCGCAGCGGGAGAGGCCACAACAGTGAGAGGCCCAGTACCGCAAAAAAAAAAAAAAAAAAACAGTCTGGGACTTGCAGTTCCAGCCATGACAAAATAGCTGATATCAGACTTAGCCTTACTGACATATTCTGGGCAAAATACATAAAAAAAACAATTTGCAGAACTGGACACCAATCAAAACAGAACTATCATACTTGAAAGAAGGAAAGCAAAATGAGCTTCACATTTCACCCAGCTTGGGAAGTTGAGTCCAAGAAGAAGTTCCTTTTCAAAGGACAAAGGAAACAAACTGGAGTTGGAGGTTGCCATGGTGGCAGGGATTCAGAGGTCACGGGCGTAAGAGGAGGGAACTGCACAGGAGAGAATTTCAGGGAAAAGATCTCATGAAATTTTATAGAAATTCTTCCCATATCCTTGACCCCAACCTCTCTGAGTACAGGGTGAGACTCCCAGAATCCTAGCAGAGAATAACTGCTGGGATACTGGAGAGCTGGGAAGAAATTTCAGAGGCAGCACAGTACTGGGAGGATGGTGGAGTTCTAGCCATCTAACCAGCCAGAATGGTTGGTTAGATGGATATTGGATCCTAGACTTTCATATGAGTCACAAAAAAAGATCATGCTCTAGGTATAAGGACTATACCCTGGGAGAAAGGTCAAAACTAAAATAAACCCACCATAACAGTTGAAATCCAATCCTCATCAGAATTAAGGTGATTTGCCAGTAAATTAACTGGCAGCTAGAACAAAATTCAACAATTTTTAGAGGAAGATAATACTATCCGAACTTCTAAAATTATCATCTACAATATCTAGCTTGTGTTGACCTTAAAAAAAACAAGACAGCCAGTTATTTTACCAGGAAAATGAGTTTATTCGGAAATAGCAAAGGAATTGTTGTTCAGGAATGCAAACTACAGCACGCCACAGGCAAGTCTGAGGACACAAGGGGAAGGTGGGCTTTTATTAGGTTTTTAGGACGTAACTGGAGAGGGCTATGGTGGGTCTTCATTGGCTGCAGGCAGTGGGCAGCCTGTTGTTGATGGGTCAGAAGGAAATCTTTCCTCCTACTGTGGTCTGTAAGCTGTGGTGAGTGATATATGGGTGAGAGCGCCCCCTTCAGGGCTTCCTGATTCCATTTTAAATGAAGTTTCCTTTATTTTCTCACATGAAACAAAAATTTACCAGATGAGAAGAATCAAAGTAAAGAGACTAATAGCCAAGAGTTAGAATATTGAGATGATCCACATACTGGAGTTAGCAGAGATGACTTCAAAATAACTATAATTAATACATTAAGTAAAACAAGTTGATTGACAGTGAAGATAACAAGAGGGAGTTCATCAACAGAGAATTAGGATTTTTTTTTAAAAGAAATCAAGTAGATATACAATAATTGCAAAATTCAATATCAGAAATTAAGAATTTATCAGATGGGTTAACAGCACAACAGAAAACACAATTAATGAATTTGAAGACTGGCCAAGTAAATATATCCACACTGAAGCAAGGAAAGAGAAAAAATAATAATACAAAAAACAAGTCACCTAAAATCCATTTTTGGAAAGATACTCTCTTATATACCTTTCTTTTTCTTCTCCTTTTCCCCAAACAGGTTACTTTTGAGAGAAGTAGGGTAAGATTGAGATTTAAAAGAATACATACCAGGTGAGAAATAGCTACATGATAAAGACAGTCTCTGACTTAACAATGTTTCAACTTATCAATTGTTTGACTTTACAATGGTGTGAAAGCAAGATGCATTCAGTAGAAACCATGTTTAGAATTTTGATCTTTTCTTGGGCTAATGAACTGTGGTACGATAATCTCTCGTGATGCTGGACAGAGGCAGGAAGCTGCAGCTCCCAGTCAGCCACTCCATCATGAAGATAAACAGCTAGTACACTTAAAACCATTCTATACCCAAACAACCACTCTGTCTATCACTTTCAATACCATATTCAACAAATTAAATGAAATATTCAACACTTTTATTATAAAATAGGCTTTGTGTTAGATAATTTTGCCCAACTGTAGGCTAGGCTAAACTATGATGTTCGGTAGGTTAGGTGTATTAAATGCATTTTTTAATTATTGTCAACTTACGATGGGTTTATTAGGGTGTGGAAGACAGTCTGCAATTAAGAATTAGGCTTGGCCACAAAAATTAAGCAGAAAGAATGACTGGGCAATTCAAATCTCCCCCTTTCAAAGCCCCCACCCTCTCTACATCCAGAATCCAAAAGCCAAACCATTGCACTCTTCTTCAACAAGTTCAGGACCTCTACTGGACTGCCCACTCTTCCAAAATTTGGTCTCAGACCCTACATTTTTTTTTTAACCTTAATGATTTTTTTAACATCTTTATTGGAGTATAATTGCTTTACAATGGTGTGTCAGATTCTGCTTTATAATAAAGTGAATCAGCTATACATATACATATATCCCCATATTTCCTCCCTCTTGTGTCTCCCTCCCACCCTCCCTATCCCACCCCTCTAGGTGGTCACAAAGCACCGAGCTGATCTCCCTGTGCTATGCGGCTGCTTCCCACTAGCTATCTATTTTACATTTGGTAGTATATATATGTCCATGCCACTCTCTCACTTCGTCCCAGCTTATGCATCTCTCCCCCCAAGTCCTCAAGTCCATTCTCTACATCTGCATCTTTATTCCTGTCCTGCTCCTAGGTTCTTCAGAACCTTTTTTTTTTTAGATTCCATATATATGTGTTAGCATATGGTATTTGTTCTTCTCTTTCTGACTTACTTCACTCTGTATGTCAGACTCTAGGTCCATCCACCTCACTACAAATAACTCAATTTCGTTTCTTTTTATGGCTGAGTAATATTCCATTGTATATATGTGCCACATATTCTTTATCCATTCATCTGTCGATGGACACTTAGGTTGCTTCCATGTCCTGGCTATTGTACATAGAGCTGCAGTGAACATTGTGGTACAGGACTCTTTTTGAGTTATGGTTTTCTCAGGGTATATGCTCAGTAGTGGGATTGCTGGGTCATATGGTAGTTCTATTTTTAGTTTTTTAAGGCACCTCCATACTGTTCTCCATAGTGGCTGTATCAATTCACATTCCCACCAACAGTGCAAGAGGGTTCCCTTTTCTCCACACCTTCCCCAGCATTTATTGTTTGTATATTTTTTGATGATGGCCATTCTGACCGGTGTAAGGTGATACCTCATTGTAGTTTTGATTTGCATTTCTCTAACGACTAGTGATGTTGAGCATGCTTTCATGTGTTTCTTGGCAATCTGTATGTCTTCTTTGGAGAAATGTCTAGTTAGGTCTTCTGCCCATTTTTGGATTGGGTTGTTTGGTTTTTTGATATTGAGCTGCGTGAGCTGCTTGTAAACTATGGAGATTAATCTTTTGTCAGTTGCTTCATTTGCAAATATTTTCTCCCATTCTGAGGGTTGTCTTTTCATCTTGTTTATGGTTTCTTTTGCTGTGCAAAAGCTTTTAAGTTTCATTAGGTCCCATTTGTTTTTATTTCCATTTCTCTAGGAGGTGGGTCAAAAAGGATCTTGCTGTGATTTATGTCATAGAGGGCTCTGCCTATGTTTTCCTCTGAGAGTTTTATAGTGTCTGACCTTACATTTAGGTCTTTAATCCATTTTGAGTTTAATTTTGTGTATGGTGTTAGGGAGTGTTCTAATTTCATTCTTTTACATGTAGCTGTCCAGTTTTCCCAGCACCACTTATTGAAGAGGCTGTCTTTTCTCCATTGTATGTTCTTGCCTCCTCTGTCATAAATTAGGTGCCCATATGTGTGTGGGTTTATCTCTGGGCATTCTATCCTGTACCATTGATCTATATTTCTGTTTTTGTACTAGTACCATACTGTCTTGATTACTGTAGCTTTGTAGTATAGTCTGAAGTCTGGGCGCCTGATTCCTCCAGCTCTGTTTTTCTTTCTCAAGATTGCTTTGGCTATTCGGGGTCTTTTGTGTTTCCATACATATTGTAAAATTTTTTGTTCTAGTTCTGTGAAAAATGCCATTGGTAGTTTGATAGGGATTGTACTGAATCTGTAGATTGCTTTGGGTGGTATAGTCATTTGCACAATGTTGATTCTTCCAATCCAAGAACATGGTATATCTCTCCATCTGTTTGTATCACCTTTACAGACCCTACATTGAAAAGGTGCTCACTCTGTGTCTCATTCCCTCAAGCTCTGGATATTGAGCAAATTGATATGCTAATTAACATAATGCAATTCACTTGTTAGCCCTTATAGATTACCATTCAACAAAATAATCCTGGAAATACAACACATAATGCAGAGAAGTAAATTACTGAGGTTGGAATTTGGTACTCTAAGACATGCAAGTTAAGTATGGCAGTACTTTAGATAGAGACACTTTTTTTTTAAATAACAGTAATGAGGAGGAAGAGAAGGATGATAACAAAAATGACAATACCTCTGCTATTTGCTCTAATTGCATATAAACTCTTGATCCACATGGCATTTAAACAACTCATCAATATCAGAAATAATGTAAATGCATAATCTTAGGTATTTTACTTACCTTCCTTCAATCTATTACTTAGAAGACTCAAAAAGTAAAAGAAAAAAATTAAATTGTGGAGAATGATCCTGTTAAAAGATATTCAGCATTAATTTTATCACAGAGGAGGGAGTTCTTCAAGACAGTAAATACATAATGTTACAGAACTTATAATCATATACTTGTTGAACAAATCATTTCACAAACTGTTTTATTCTAGTTCTTAAAATGCACTTGTAGCTCTTCTATAAAGTTTAGTTTTCAACTAAATAATAATAGCTCTCCACTGTCTATCAGAAGACATCTGAGCTCTTTCTTCTAACATAATAGACCCCCTATTATCTGCTTCTATCAAACTTATCCACCACATCTAACTACAGTCCCCACATACAGTTCTCCTCACATCACAGCAGTGCCTGTTTCTTGCATATACCTCTCATTAAAAATGCATCCAGTGATGAATCTTTACAGAAACTCTTCCCAGATCTTTGGTCCTGAGCTGTATGAACACAGGGTGAGTGAGACTCCAGGAAACCCAGCAGAGAACAGTTACTGGGAGACCAGAGAACTGAGCTGAGCAGAAGGACAGAGGTTGTACAAAAATTTACTTTTGGTAGGCAACTAACATTCTATGCCATTTCTACTTCTTTGCTTACCAAATATTGAGACCCCACTATGTGCCATGTACTATTCTAGGTGCTAGGGATATAGCAGCAAACAAATCAACTAGGTCCTTCCCCTTATGGTAAGAAAGCCAGGAAAATGGGGAGGGTTGAGAGAGGGAGCAGGAATAGTGAGGGAGAATTAATTGGCATTTGTTGAGGTCCAAAGGCAAGAGAGGGTATGACTCTAAGAAACTAATGTGATCCTTTTGGAATTTATTACTAAAACCTCTTCTCATTTCACTTCACCTTCTCTAGTTGATCCTATCTATTCTAGATAAGATCTATTTGATCTTATCTCCTCCCTGGAACCTGAAGTCAGGGTAGTAAATAAGATAATTAAGAGAAGTTGTGGTGAAGTAAAATGAGAAACTATATTAGTTATAAATTACAAATGGAACAAAATATAAAACTGTAAACCAAAATATACCAAAAGATAAAGAAGATGTGGTATATATACATATAAACATACACACACACACACACACACTGGAATACTACTTGGCCGTAAAAAAGAATGAAATTTTGCCATGTGCAGCAACATGAATAGACTTGGAGGGCATTATTCTAAGTCAAATAAGTCAGACAGAAAAAGACAAATACTATACGATATCACTTATAGGTGGAATCTAAAAAATACAACAAAATAGTGAATATAACAAAAAAGCAGCAGACTCACAGATATAGAGAACAAACTAGGGGTTGCCAGTTGAGGGGAGGGGTAAAATAGGGATGGGGGAGTGGGAAGTGCAAATTATTGAGTATAAGATAGGCTACAAGGATGTATTGTACAACACAGGGAATATAGCCAATATTTTATAATAACTAAATGCAGTGTAACCTTTAAAATTGTATAAAAAATAATTAATTTTTTATATTAAAAATAAAAACTATGTTTTCTAACAAACAAATAAATAAGAATAAAAACATATACCAAAGGAAACCTTAGGAAAATATTTTTTTCCAGTCTCAAGACAGAAAAAGACTTTGTTAAGTATGAAATAAAACTCAAAAGGCATTTTTAAAAGTCAATGACTTGATTAATAAAATTCAAAACTTCTGCATGGCAAGGATGGTCATAAGCAAAGTCAAAAGA
This sequence comes from Delphinus delphis, assembly GCF_949987515.2. Lineage (NCBI taxonomy): Eukaryota > Metazoa > Chordata > Mammalia > Artiodactyla > Delphinidae > Delphinus > Delphinus delphis. The sequence goes on along the minus strand of NC_082691.1, from coordinate 32,793,713 downwards.
CAAATGAAAACTCAGGGGAAAATATCTACAACTAATATCACAGATAAAATTTCCCTAAAATATAAAGTGCCTATAAATCAATGTGGAAAAGATCAATACTCTAACAGAAAAATGGGCTAAAGGAAACACAAATGGTTATTTAAAATATGAAAAGATGCTTTACCGCACTCATAAGAAAAATGCTAATTTAAAGAACAATACACCATATTTAAAGGACAATACACCATTATCTGTTTGGAAAGACGGAAAATTTGATAACACACAAGGCAGTGAAGCTGGGAGCAAACTGGGGCTTAGTCTTCAGAGACCTACTAGACTCCTAACAGCACACCACTCAACCATTCCTAGGGCATGGCCTTTATCTTCATGGTCCAGAACAGTTGTGATCCAGTTATTTCAGATCCAAGAAACTATCGATACTTCCCTTTTAGCAAGACTTCCCAGAAGTACCACAGAACACTTCTGCTTACATCTCAAATATCAAATTATTAGTCATAGAGCCACACCTAACTGCCAAGGAGTCTGGGAGCCTTTTAGCTTGATTGCAATAGGAGCAGCTAAATATCACAATTTGAGAAACAGAAAATGGATTTTTGATAGGCAACTAACATTCTCTGACATGTCTACTATTTGCTGACCAAATATTCATACACACTAATTCTCAAGTCTCATCTAGATATTGCATCCAGGTCATAGTTCGGGAATTCTGGGAAATGTGCACCTCCCATTTGGACTGGATGGCTCTCCAGGGTCCAGCAATCTAAGAACTTAAAGACAAGTTAACCGCTCCCAATTTACCCAATATACAAAGGTAAAACAGGACCAAGATAATCACATTAACACTGCCATTCAGAAAAGGGGAGAGAGGAAAACCTGCAGTGGTCACTGGTCTATACTATAGCAATACAGATTTACATGGGGCAGAAACAGAGACTTCCTTTCCTGACAGTATCTGGGGCTTTCAGTTCTGCTTTCATGGAAACTCCTTCTGGGCCCTCTAATTTTGCTCTCTAGGAGTTTCTTTCTTGCCCATGGCCTCATCCTCAGTAGGCATTAGGGAACACCAGGGAGCTACTGACATCTCTTAGCTCACTTCCTGTTAGTGGCACAGTTTTCTTCAGGAAAAAAATATATTTCTCCCTCTCTATCTCCATGCCCTTTTCCTTACTTCCTCTTCTGGACTGTCCTTGATGTAAGAGGAAAGAAAATGCTGCAGTACCTTTTTTTCATCATTCCAGTTATTATTAACTTTTAATATCTTTGCTTCTTACAGGAAAGAGAACATCAACTCAAATTTCCCAATACAGTTTCTGTCTACCTCAAAAAAGTGTTTTACATTTAATTCAAAAGCATTTGTTGAACACCTACCATGTATGATGCACTAAGGATCCCAAGTTCGAGGAGATCCTGGTCCCTATCTTGGCATGGTGGTTACAAGGCATAAACAATTGGCAGCACTCATCAAACTGTATGCTTAAGATCTGCTCATTTTACTTTATATAAAATATACCTCGATAGAAACGTAAGCTATTCAAGATAAAAAAAAAGTTTAGTTTACTATAGCTGGCATAATAATTTCAAGCAAGTTAAATTTACAATGTGAATTTGACTACTCTATGTGCTATTGTGTATAGAGCCCTGGATACTGGATAAAGTAGTTGGGCCCTCTCTATGGAACTTGAAATGTTAATATTTTGTAGTGTTGCAAACATCCATTATACCATTTCATTCGTTGTATAAATTACTTTTAAATGTGGCATGTATCAGTAATAACATCATATGCTTTTAGTTAGCAGACATGGGTTCAAATCCAAGTTTTCTCTGTGATCTGGGGAAAATGACCCAAGCCTCTGTTTCATCTGTCAAATGGAGATAATGTCCTACTTCACAGCATCGTTGTGGTAACTAAATGAAAAGTGCCAAGTCAGAGCAAACATTCCCTTTCCAACATTATCTCCTCCCAACATCTTTTGATGTCATCTTTCGGCTAGGATTCATTTACCAGTTATGACTAACACAGAAAAATACTGGCCCTTTACAATGACTCATGTTATAAAAGTTTACAGTTCTCAAAGCATTTCACACTTAACACATATAATCGTATAACTCACCCATTCATTCTTATTGAACATCTACTATGTCAGTACCTGTGCTAGCCTCTAAAAATACAGTCCTGTGTTTATGGAGCTTGCATTCTAAAGGTGAGATAAAATTATTTATATACATATAGAAAACCAGGTGGGTGAAAGTTTTTTGAAGAAAAGTAAGACAAGGTTAAAGGAGAGAATGGGCTGAAGAAGACATACAGATGGTCAACAGGCACATGAAAAGATACTCAACATCACTAATCATCAGGAAATGCAAATCAAAACTACAATGAGGTATCACACCTCACACCAGTCAGAATGGCTATCATCAAAAAGTCTATAAATAATAAATGCTGGAGAGGGTGTGACAAAAAGGGAAGCCTCCTATGCTGCTGATGGGAATGTAAATTGGTGCAGCTACTATGGAGAACAGTATGGAGATTCCTTAAAAAATAAAAATAGAGCTACCATATGATCCAGTACTCTCACTCCTGAGCATGTATCTGGAAAAGATGAAAACTCTAATTCAAAAAGATGCATGCACCCCAATGTTCACAGCAGCACTATTTACATTAGCCAAGACATGGAAGCAACCTAAATGTCCATTGACAGATGAATGGATAAAGCAGATGTGGTATATATATACAATGGAATATTACTCAGCCATAAAAAAGAATGAAATTTTGCCATTTGCAGCAACATGGATGGACCTAGAGATTATCATACTAAGTGAAGTAAGTCAGACAGAGAAAGACAACTATCATATGATACCACTAACATGGGGAGTCTAAAAAGATGATACAAATGAACTTATTTACAAAACAGAAAAAGACTCAGACTTTAAAAACAAACCTACGGTTGCCAAAGGGGAAAGGTGGTGGGATGAGGGATAAATTAGGAGTTTGGGATTAACAGATACACACTACTATATATAAAATAAACAAGGACCTACTGTATAGCACAGAGAAACTATATTCAATATCTTGTTATAACCTATAATGGAAAAGAATTCAAAAAATATATATATGTATACTGAATCACTTTGCTGTATACCTGAAACTAACACAATATTGTAAATCAACTTTACTTCAATTTTAAAAAAATAAAATTAAAAAAGAATGGACATAAGACTGGTGTAGGGTTTGCTGTTTCACATAAGGATCAGAGAAGCCATCTCTATCAAGATGGCATTTGGGCAGAGAATAGAATAAAGCCATGCATATGGTTATCTGGGAAAAAGAGTTCCAGGAGAGAAAACGGCTAACTCAGACTCAAAAGTGAGAACATGCCTGGCCTTTCTGAAGGACAAGAGATCAAAACAGCAAGAGTGCAAGTGAACATGGATGAAGAATCCTAGGTGAGGAAGAGATCAAAGGCACATAAACCAGATTACAGTTCTGTAGGTCATAGAAAGGATTTGGGCATTTACCCTCAGTGAAATAGGAAACCACTGGAAAGTTTTGATTAGGGTATGAGGAGATCTTGCTTTTAAAAGGATGTGGAAAAGACTTTAATGCATATGGGAAAGCAAGAGGGCTACTGCAAGTCTAGGACAGTATTCTCAAATCTGAGTTGTATCCGCCACCTACAGGACTTTCTAAAACAGATTGATCACACAAAAAGAAGTTCACAAATGTTCACAGCAGCTTTATTCATAACAGCTAAAAACTGGGAACAACTCAAATGTCCTCTAAGTACATCCACACCACGGACTACTCAGCAATAAAAAGGAATAAACTGGATGAACACACAACCTCAATTGATCTACAGAGAATTAAGGTGAGTTAAAAAGCCAATCCCAAGAGGTTACTCCCTGTATGATTCCATTTATATAACTTTTTTTTAATTAATTTATTTTTGGCTGTGTTGGGTCTTCTCTGCTGCGCACCGGCCCTCTCTAGTTGCGGTGAGCAGGGTCCACTCCTCGTTGCGGTGTGCAGGCCTCTCATTGCGGTGGCCTCTCCCGTTGCGGAGCATGGGCCCCAGGCACGCGGACTTCAGCAGTCGTGTCTCCTGGGCTCCAGAGCACAGGCTCAGCAGCTGTGGCACACGGGCCCAGCTTTTCCGTGGCACGCAGGATCCTCCCAGACAAGGGATCGAAACCGCGTCCCCTACACTGGCAGGCGGACTCTCAACCGCTGTGCCACGAGGGAAGCCCTATATAACTTTCTTGAAATGAGAAAATCACAGATGGACAACAGATTACTAGTTGCCAGGGGTTAGGGACAGGGATGGGGTGTGAGGGAGGAAGGTTGGCTATTAAAAGGGCAACCTGAGGGATCCTTGAGGTGATGGAAAAGTTCTGACTGTATCAAGGTCAATATCCTGATATTGTATACAGACTTACAAGATGTTACCACTGGAGGAGACTAGGTAAAGTTTACAGGGATCTTTCTGTATGGGTTCTTACACTGCATTCAACTCTACAACTAACTCAAAACAACAAGTTTAATTCAAAACAATGGTTGAAGTAATTAAATCACACACACAGACCATTGGGGCTCATCCCCAGTTTCTGATTCAAGAAGACCTCAACACATGCATTGTTAACAAGCTTCTAGGTGATGCTAGTCTGGGATCAGCTATGACAGCCACTGGTTTAGTGAATAACACATTGGGGCAAATATTATTCCTATTTTGTGGAAGAAACTCAAGTCTATAGAGTAAGTGACTACTCTACCAAGGGTAGTAGGAACTAAGCGGCAGGGCCAGGATTCAAATCAGGTCCTATCAGCTCAGTGTTTGCCTAAGCAAAATCAAGGTCAGAAATAATCTTATTTGTAAGGACTCTCTAGTACCTAGCACAGAACAGAGACCAATGCTTGCTAAACTGGATTGCACTGCCCTGAAATCTAAAATTCAATACAATGTAGGAGCTTAGTTATAAACATTTCACAAACCTTCAGAGATACAGACATTAAAATGGTACTAGTCTCAGCTCTTATCCTATGCCTTGAACAAATGCTTAAACTCTGTTCCTCAGCTTCCTCAGATGCGAGAAAAAGGAACTGGTCCCTTTCCACTTAATTCTAGATTTCTTCCTTTAAAATCTTCTGGGGTTTTATAAACAGCTACAAGTTAGCTCCTGAAAGAAAAAAAAAAGTTACATTTCCTATCCATGTTAGTATTTTATCAAAGTGGACACTTGCCATAGCTTTATTTCAATTTCTGGAAACCCTAAATGAAAAGGAAAAATGTGCACCAAAATACTAACTAAACAAAAATTCACTGACAACACGTTTAGTAGAAAGGATGAGGGCGTGGGGGAAAAAGGCCACAATCTTAAGCAATTCTACGGGGATTTAAAAGCTGCTCAGAGCTTTTAGCAAAATCATACGTGTACCGATTCATGGAAATGTTAAAGCAATTACATTAAGTGCATACCAAAAATGGTTTCCCTGCAGTTAGCTCTCCAGAATTCCACTTTAAAACCCCCTTATGCAATAAGCCTCCCCAATAGTCTTGTCTCCTTGTCTCCTAAGCAAAGGTAACAAAACTTGAGGAAATAGTCTTAAATAGCTAGGACGGTTTTACATTAGAAATAAGGTATTTCTGGAATGATAGCTCCAGTTACCGGAGATTACATTCATGATCATTCTCTAACACTGGATGTTAGAAACATTCAATCCAATGGGCACCTCCCAAACCGTGTCATACTTTGTTTCAGGCCTACTTTCCTATAATTAATTACAATTCCCAAAACTAACTAAATAGATCTATTTTGTTAGAATTACAAAAAAAGCTAAGTTTAAAAGGGGGGGGGGCCTTCAAATACAGATAAAGGTCCCAGGAAACCAGGATGCAGAACTGAAAACTAGTTCCATCAAATGCCTTTTCTTCTATCAGAAAATAGGTAGTGTTACTATTCTGTGTAGCTCACTATGGGCTCTTGCCCAGCCACCTCTAGCTTCCTAACAGTACTGAGGGAAATCTTAGACTCACGTTTAACTCACAAATCATACACACAACTCGCCAATGCCACGCCCATTCCCTACCAACACAGCCAAAGAACCCTATTTCTTTTAATGAGAATGTTACTCCAGTGCAGTACAGGAAGTAAGGACTCAGTTTGTCACAGAGAGCTGTCTCTACTTTTACTACTTCAGAACATCTCAGAAGGAGTTATTAATTCACTGCAAAGGGAAACTGGAATCCATTTGTTAAGTGAATGGACAGGAAATAACTTTCGTATTTTTTTAAAGTAGCACCTAGGCACATACATAGATTCCCTGTTTTGAAAAAGTACCAAAAGGCTAAATTTTTACCTAACAGTCCTATCATGTTCAATTCAAGAAGGACTCAAGGCATAACATTGTTAAAAAAACATTTATTTTAATACAGTCTATCATAAATAAGTCAGTAGAGGTTCCACTCTGCCACAGACGCATCTGAGAAGTAAGAGCCCTGTGCCATCCAACTGGTGAACGTCTGAACGATGTCCCATCTCTTATCCCAGCCAGAGTGCACACCTTCCATGTTGTTCCTCTGCATTGATTGCTTCCAAAACCAGATGACCAAATAGTCCTTTATCCCCAAAGTAAGCTAAAATGTTTGTGAAGAGGAAAAATAAATTAAACCCCAAAGTAAAAACTTCTTAAACATAGCTTAAGAATTAGAAGATTTTATACATTTATGTTTGTGTTTACTCATCTATCAAATTCAGTTAGCAGAAGGATCAATCTCACTGGGCAAAAAAAAAAACAAACATAGAGACCTATTTAAAGAAATATAGTTTTATTACTTTTTATTGTAGTTACCTATTATAAGTAAAAAGGAAAACATAAATTGAGGTCAATCAAAATATTGATATGAAGGACTGATGAACCCAGAAAATAAAGCTGTATCATTATTAGATTCAGGAGAGAGACAAGAGGTGCTTTACTTCTAAGTCCTGTTGATTAAAAATGTAGTTTCTAGTAGTATGTCAACTTAAATAAAATTGCATTACAAAATGACAATCTGAGCATTTTTAATTTTTAGAAATTATTTTCCCTCTACATATAAAACAAACCAACATGCATCTATTCCCAGTTTTCAAAAGTGTATTAAAATCTCACAATAAACCCCAAGTATTTTTGCATACAGTTAAGCTATGAAAACAAATTATTCATTTATCGAAGTCTCTTCCTCACTGGTAATGAGCATCTAAGATAAAGAGAAAAGAAAATCTTCCTTGGCTTTATAAAGATAATGGGAACAATCATTCTCTCAGTTACTTAGTATTCACATATTTTGCCTAAATAATGTTTTACTAAGATATTGTCCCTTATTCATTAAATTCTGCATTTTAAATAAGGCATTCATATCAACCAACCACGTACAATGCACCATCCTGAGTGAAAGAGGAGGACACTAAGACAAATGGGGATCTAATCCCAAGGAATCTAACAACTTAACAAGGGAAACAGACCAGTAAATCATGAACCATATTATCTCCACAAGTGTGATATATATAAATTTATATATAAACAATAAACTTTATATTGCTAAATAAGTTTTATATTAATAAAACATTTACATTACTGAAAAGCCTGGCAGATACAAGTCTATTCCTTTCAGGGTACAGACCAGGTAACCCAGGAAGACCTCTCAGTCAAGTCTCTCCAGTGCAAGCAGCACAGTATATGAAATTCTGTAACAGGATAACTCTTATCAGCATTCCTCAATCCCTTCCTAAATCACAAATATCCCTGGAAAGAAATCAGAAAATGTTCCTAATGACAGAAAAGAATGATCATCAGCACCAGCAATGACAAGAGCACTGAGATGACAGTAAGGTGAAGAAATAAAAAGCAGGGGGGTGGCTGCTTCATCCAGTCTGCAACTTTCAAGGGTCAACTCTTGGTGGGATAACTGAAGCCAGTACAACAAAAGGGTACATCTAGCACCACCTCTGGATCCTGGATCACCTGGGGCTCAAAAAACACTATTTCTCAGGATGCAGGTCTAGTCTAAAAACTGTACAGGAGGAAATGCTGTATCAGTTCCTGTTCCAAGACCACCAAGAGGTTAGGATCATTTAATTAAGTTAATTCAACATTTAAAAAGTGTTGCCAAAGTAGTTGGCAGCTACTTTAGGTACTTGCAGGACAACATAGAATGCAAATAAGCAACAAGCATAATACAAAGCAAAGAATGACAGACACAAAAGAATACTATAGGAACACAAAAAATGGTGCAATTTCAGTCAGGAGAAGGGGGAAAAGATTTAGGGAAGAGGTGACATTTGAGATTGGGCTTTTCTAGACAAGTGAAAACTGAATGGAAGAAGCATTCCAGGCTGAGGGAGAATAAGCATACAAAGGCACGAAGAAATACAGTTTATTCTGGGATTAGCATGCAGTGTCATGTAGCTAGAGCATAGTTCTCACAGGAGAAAGAAGTGGGGTAAATGAGGTGACATCGAAAAGATTAAAAATTATTATTAATAGTTTACTGCTCAAACATTACTTGTCAAGCACTGTAATACTTTACACACAATATTCTTATTCAATCCTCATCGCAATCTTATAAAGTAGATAGTATGCCCAACTTATAAAAGAGAAAACTTATCTTGAAAAGGTTAATGGCCTCTTGGGAAGAAGTATTTGATGGTAACTTTCAGGGCTTGGAAAATGTTCACACAGCTTGACCAGGTAGTTCCATCTCTGATAATGTTTCCTAAGGTACTGTTTCCCTAAGGAAATAACTGTTCTGAGGTCAATCGGCTACTCAGTAGCAGGTACATCACCTGAAACCCCATTTCACAAAAAAGAAAACTGATAGTTCAAAGAGTAAAGGCTAAAAAAAGGAGCTTGGTGGGGACCTTTGAAAGCAGTTTTAAGAAGCTCTACCATAAAAGGTTAAAGAAAGAGAAAAGTGAAGAAAGGAAGCAGTGAGTGAAGACCATTTACTGAAGGACTGTATCAGGGAAAAGAGAGTAACAGCACAAATGGACACAAAGAGGGCACACATGGCAGTAACCCTTAAGAAGGAAAAACCCTTGCTTTGAGAAAGGAGAGACCGGCAAGTCAGAGAAGATGGAGGAAATTCATATCAGATGGCACTGTGCTAAGTAACAGGTCATATTACCTAGGGAGGCCACATGACCCAGTGGAAAGTGCGTAAGCCTTGGAGACAGACATACTCTACCACCTACTGACTGTGTGATCGGCTCTGAAGGACTGAAGTGACAATTAGAGATACTGCACATAAAGCACTTAAAACAGTGGCTGACACACTGTAAATGACTGTTAGTAACATGACTATTATTATTTCTGCTCATTCTAGAAAAGAGTGGCTTAGATTAGAAGTCTGAAGAAGCTGAAGACCTAGAATAGCCAGTGAAAAGTCTGTTAGGACAATCAATAACTGTCTTAAGACAGAGGGTAAAGCTGAAATCCCACAGCACCTGTGCAGGGGTCCTAGTCATCATAGTGCCAGTCCTTTCTACAGAGCAATCCTGCCTGTTCCAGATTCTGCCTTCACACATACACATATACACACACACACGCATACATATGGCTTTCACAAGTATATACATACACACACACGTACGTCTGAGTATATGAATATATATACTCCGTATATCTGTGTGTGTTGTGTGTGTGGAAGTTTTCACAAGTGCTTATCCAACAACTACAAGGTTGTTTCAGAGAAAGGAATTTGACAATGCATTTTCAGAGTCACAAATGTTCATACACTTTGATAAGGAAATAAATCAAAACCTATGCACGTAAAAATGTTTGTTATATTGTTATTTGAAATACTAAAAAACTGAAAAACCTAAGTGATCAACAACTAGAAAATATATGGGCTATCAACTCTAACATTGGGTGAAAAAAACAAAATTCTCTGTACTCTTGTTAGAATGACATAAAAGGCCGTATTTATCTGAATAAGGATAAGACAGGAATACAGGTATTAAAAACAGTTCAGCTTTTAAAGTGGTAGGATAAGTTAGTTCTTTTCCTTTTAAAATGTGCTTCATTATGGTTATAACACCAATGCAGTATATACTGGGCTGGCCAAAAAGTTCGTCTGGCTTTATCCATTCTTACAAAAAACTCGAACGAACTTTTTGGCCAATCCAATAAAAATTAGGAAGGGGAGAGAAAGCAGTTATCTGATAACATAAGTTAGACTGGTCTGCAAACTGCTGCAGTTTTCCAACAGCCCAAAACTACACTTGACTGATAAAGCTCTGTTACAATACGTACCACTATTTCTCTTTTGCTTGCCATGACTTAGTACTAATGTATGAATGTTTGCCCTGCAATGCTTATTTGTAAGAGCAGTACCTCAAAACAGTTGGTTCAGGCATTCCGGGATCTGCACCCCTCTTAAATCCTGAGGGAGATGGGGAGGGAAGAAAGAGAAAGAGAATAAAAACTAATTAAAACCCTAGCAGACAAAAAATTTACAATCAAGACTTTTTCTTTTTAAATCAATCTAGGGTAGCTAGAATGATATCCAGATCTACCAGAATTACCTAGATTTACCTGCGCAACAGAACAGTCTTGAATCTTCACTAGAGTATGTGATTATGTGCAGAACTAATCAGTAGGGAAGAAAAACTACCTTATTCCTATAATACACACAATTAGCACAGCAACCCTTAGCACACACTCTTTCATTATTAGTCATTACCCACAAAAAAGATATCACAACAACCAAATCACACTGGATGAACTACAAAGAGCACAGAGATTTTTTTTAAACTATACTTTTTAAAAGAAACAATTGAAGATATCTTATTTTATCCCCTATGAACCACTCTTTTCATAAAGCAGCCAAAGATTGGTGATAGAAAGAGGGGGAAAAAATTTCAAGTTATTTTTAATTAAATCAACACTCATTACAAATACGATTAAATAAAACTTTTACCTTTTAAAATATATCAATTAACTAGACAACATATATACTAATTTGCTGAAATAACTGATTAAAATTGGACTTGGCATTAAGAACTGTGGAGTATGAAATTTTACCCCATTTTCAAGACAACAAACTGGCCCACCAGTTTCACAAATGCTGGTAGAAGATACAAGATTCCAAGTCAGAAACAAGGACAGGATTTCCCTGGTGGCGCAGTGGTTAGGAATCTGCCTGCCAACGCAGGGGACACGGTTTCGATCCCTGGTCCTGGAAGATGCGACATGCCATGGAGCAACTAAGCCCGTGCGCCACAACAAGAGAAGCCACGGCAATGAGAAGCCTGCGCACCGCAACAAAGAGTGTAGCCCCCGCTTGCCACAACTAGAGAAAGCCCGCACGCAGCAACGAAGACTCAACACAGCCAAAAGTAAGTAAATAAAATTTTTAAAAAAAAATGTTAAGGGAGAAAGTTTAGTTATTAAGAAAAAAAAAGAGAAAAGAAACAAGGACACTTTATTACTCCCAGCAACAGCTACAGTCAGAGTATTACCATTTAGGAGACGAACCCTGAGATTGGGGAACCAGAATCTTTCATAATGGGCAGTGAGCATGTCTCCCCTTTGCCCTGGAACTATTTTCCAAGGCTGTTCACCCTACCAATATCCTTAAAGATACGGAACAAAGGGTGGTCACTGCCTCTGCTCACCAGATTTGTAGAAATTCAAGATACTATGGAGAATTGTCTTCCAACAGGTAACTCACTAAAATCCTTTTGTTGGTAACTGTCCAAACACATTCTTTATCATCATGTCACTAGCGGTCCAATATTATAGCACTACATTCCCACTATACTCCCTGAAGCCCTAAAAGGTATGTTTGAACCTAAATTACACAAGAAATTCAATCTGCAGTTGCAGCTTTTAGTGAGAGCTAAGGTGGAGAAGTAAAGCATGGGAACTAGGTTAGACATGAAATTAAGTTTAGATACAGTATAAGGAAAAAGACAATGACTAACAAGGAAGAAGCACAAAAAGATAGCCTTAACATCAATCTCCACCTGAGTTGGACACTAGGGTACCAAAAATCACCATAATGACAGTCCTAGTAAAGAGAATATAGCTGGTGTGCACAAAAAAGAAAATGAGGTGGAAAAGGAAAGCATTAACTACTCTTCCGACCAAAACCTCTGATACACAGATTGTAACAACCACCTACACAGATGTAACAACCAGCTACAGCTTTCTGGCAGTAGAAAAGCAATTTCAAAAAGGAGAGGAGGGAAAGGTACAGGAAGACTTACAGAGCAACAAAGAAACCACAGGGACAAAGAAAGCAAGAGCAGACTAAAACCGAACCGGATATACACAACAATGGAAAAAGGAGATGGCACAAAGACGGGGAAGCATCAAAGCCCCCATACCTTCCTTAGCTAAAAGAAGAGTTCCTCCCAGTGCTTGACTAGTCAAACTGGGCCGTTCTACCATTAAGTGAAAGCTGAGGTGGGGATGAGTCTGGAAGAAAGAGGGGAATAACAGCCTGTAAGAGCAGGGTGTCCCAATTACCTGCCCTAACCTTTGATACCTATACAAAGTCACTAAAATCTGGCAAAGTAATGCTTCTGTTAAAAATGCGTTCAAACTCAGGGAGGGACTCCCCCGGCAGTCCGCTGGTAAAGAATCCACCCTACAATGCAGGGGACGCTGATTCAATCCCTGGTCAGGGAACTAAGATCCCACATGCCACAGGGCAACTAAGCCCGAGTGCCACAACTACTGAGCTGGCTGGCCTCAAATTACAGAGCCCACACGCTCTGGAACCCACGCGCCACAACTACAGAGCCCATGTGCCCTGGGAGCCTGCGCACCACAACTAGAGAAGAGAAAACCTGCACACCACAACTAGAGAGAAGCCTGCACACCGCAACAAAATATCCCACATGCCGCAACTATGACCCAACGCAGCCAAAAATAAATAAAATAAATAAATAATAAATCTTTTTTAAAAAAAGATTTATTAAAATTCTCCAATTGGAGAATATTAGAAAAAATATTTTAGAAATAAGGGCGGAAAAGGATCTGTTAAAGTCCTGCATACTGAAGTATCTCCAAGTTATCAGTTGCCTTGCAACTCATGGGGAAATGGGAGCCAAAGCTACCTAGAGAATGTCCAGCACAAACACTCTGTCAAGACTGAGTGAATGTACTTTATCTTACACCAAAAAAAAAAAAGGCAAGAAAAACAAGAAGCAGCACCTAGTTAAAATCATAGGATTCTGAAATATGAACCTGTGTTTTAGAAAATGTCAAACTGACAGAGCTGAGACTCTTTCCTTTCCACAATACTGCCTGAATAGGGCAGATTAAAATTAAAAGACTATCCAAGGCTAGAAACAGGATAAATTACCAATGTGCAGCCCTAGGTGAAAATATTTGCCTGAGCACTTACAAATCTTTGCACTACAGCATAGTGGTGAAGAGTATGGGCCTTGATGCCCCAATGCTTGAGTTCATAACTCCCCCACGTGACAGCTGTGTGGCCTTCAGCAAGGAACAGAACTTTTCTACGCCTCGGTTTCCTCACCAGTAAACCCGTTACTCCTGGTGAGAACGAGGAGGCAACCAATAACCATTGTCTTAATCATGCCTCAAAGCAATGGCATACCCACGAGGTTCACCGGTCTCTTTCCACTTAGGCCCACCTGGAAAGGTGAGGTTTAACGCCCTGAAAACCTACCTAGTGCCAAAGAGTGAATTCGTTGTTTTCACATACGTCAGGTCGTCCTAACTCTGTCAGAAAAGTAGGTCACCTCTAGTTTACAGATGTAAAAACAGGACGGGAGACATTACGTGACATGTTAAAGACCCCCCCCCCCGAAAAAAAAAGTAAAGGGCAGAACAAGAACTCGAACTCAGAACGACCCCACTCGACAAGACAGGCTCAAACGGCACGCGCGGCGTGGTCGCGTTTCTCTCTCCCGCCCCAAACCAAAAATGGAGTCTCGGCCTCCGCACCCGCTTCCCTCCCGACTCCTCCCAGATTCTTCTCATACTGACCCAGGTAAATCACGAGAGGAATAAAGCCCCAACGGATGGCAAACTGGCCTCCCTTGAAAAGCTGCTGCAGCCTCTGCTTGGCCTCTTTGCTCAGCTTCACCATGGCGACGGCCCGGGGAACACACTTAAGGAAACTACAGCAACCGCAGCAACCGCGTCGGGAATCCGAAAAAGAAACGAGATGCGCATGCGCCAAACACACAGCCTTTACGGCAGGAGACGTGAGCGTCGCCAGCGGAGGTCGTAATTCGTCACCTTACCACCTGCCTCTCCGCGGCCCCGCCTGTGGGAGGCGTATGCGTGGTTGATTCTCCTCGTTCAAAGGCCCAAGTTCACTTTCGTCTATTTAGGAATCGCTCAGTTTCGCTGATTGCAGGATGCCTGGGGGCACTGGTCTTGGGATTCCTTCTGCCCGGAACGCCCTCTCTCTGCCCACAGTCTTACCCATTTTTTAAAGTGTATCTCCAAGTGTTCTTTACCTAACATAGAAGGAACATTAACTAAATTCAAAAGGACCGGGTTTTAGTCCCAACTCAGTTATTCTGACTCGCCGTTTAATCTTGGCCAAGTTATTTAACTTATCTCTGTATCAGTTTGCTTCTTCAAGCTGAAGGTTGAACTGCAAGGAAGGTTACAAACTGACGCCCAACAGAGCCCCTATCCATGTTTTCTTTGACTCCCAGGGTGTTTGTTTTTTTTATTTATTTAGTTTTTACATTTTAAATTACTTGCCAACATTTTAAAGTTTGGGAAAGTTCCCATGCAGATCTGGACTTTTTCAGAGAAGTTGGCGAATCTCATTGCAACAACACCCATCTTGCCCTCGCTGGTTTAGAATTGCAGTGGTTCTCACCCCTGGCTGCACAATAGAATCAGTGAGGCGTTGTAAAGGCTTACTCCTTGCTGGACCTACTGCTGCTGGGTACCAAATCCTACGAATTATCATTAGTTTGGGGGTGGGGCCTGGGCTTTGGTTTACCATTGAAGTTCCCAACTTCTGATTCAGTAACTGCCTGGCCGCAGTTGGTGTTTGAGTTTTTGACCCCAGGTCGAGGACTTCTTGATTTCTAAGGCTGTAAGAGATTTCCAAGGCTTTGACCTTGATGCCTTTCCTGGCTCACCCTCAAGATACATCATATTTTCTTTTAAATTCTTTTTTTTTTTTAGTTTATTTGAGCAAAAATTTGTTTAAATCGAGCAGTTCCAAACCAGAAGTGCTCCGTCTTTTAAATTCTTAAGGTGCCCAATGGCACATAAAAATTTCCCCTAGCTTTCTGGATATTCCTGTGCTTAGCTCATCATCATGATAATAACAACCTGTCTACTCTGCCTGTGTTAAGTGTTTCAATACAAAAGTTACTGTATATGTAACACTTGTGGAATTGTTGAATGAATGTCATCAGGAACTAACAGCCTTGGTTAATTATGCTACTTAATCAGCCACAGAACAGGTATCTAAAATGCTTATTTGTAAATTTATGATTAGAGATATTCTTGGCAAAAGAACTGACATTCTCCTTCCAAGAGGGCAACTACACTCAGACAACCAATTAGAAATAACTAATACTTACTGGGTGCTTACTATATGCATGCACTGTGCTTGCTCACATGCCTTAACTCGTTGAATCCTCTCAACTCTGTGAGATGGGGACTGTATCAACAATCTCATTTTGAGAAAACTGAGGCACAGGGAAGTGAAGTAAATTTGTCCAAGTTCATAGAATTGGTAAGTGGTGGAAGTAGTGTCTAAACCCAGACGCTTTTACTCCAGAACTTGAATGTTAACCATGACACTAGACTGCGTTATAGACGAGAAGTAAACACAGGACCAGAAGAAAAGAAATCGTATATTCTCAAAAAATATTTTCCTCATGCTGTGATAGATAAAAGAATTCTTTCCATTGTACTGAAGCAACACATACGACTAGACCAAATGCTGGCCAGTGACCCAAAGGGATGCTGACTGGCTGAACCAACCAGACTCTCCCTAAATGAGTTTTGAACTCAAGATAGAAATAACAATTTGACCAAAGCTGGTAAGATAGAGAGAATAGAAGACATGAAGCGGCAGAAGGTACAAGTAGGCAGAAAGAGTGAAGTAGAGAATATTGAGTTATAATGATATTAAAGCCCTCAGGTAAAGAATAACATGCTTTCTGGGGCTTTTTGTTTTGTTTTGTTTTTGTTTGTTTGTTTTTTGGCCTTGCCATGGGGCTTCTGGCATCTTAGTTCCCCGATCAGGGATCAAACCCATGCCCCCTGCAGCGGAAGCGAGAAGTCCTAACCACTGAACCACCAGGGAAGTCACACATGCTTTCTGGTGACAGCGCAATACCTGGAGTTTGCTGTAGGCTGAACAGCCTTCCATTCCCCAGCCTTATTCCAGAGTTGGTAAGCCTGGCCTTGCCATGGTTCCTGTTCTGTAACGTAGAAGGAAGTGGAACTAATCAATTACATGATAACCCCCATGGTCTCAGCTAATTATAAAATAACAGAAGAGAGGTGAAGGCATGAAGGTGAGAAACTCAGGGGAAAAAATCAACTGTCAGGATTTCACCGGCAACATCCAGAGAAAAGATAATACTAACTCTGTCTTCTTAGGAAAAAAACCTCTAGAGAGGGTTAGATGGTTGAACGCTTTAAGTTGCTAAGAGGAAAGAAACCTACAGAAATATGGGTGATAGACATTTCTGACAGCACAGCCAGGCTTCACAGAAAAACAGGAACCACTCCTTTAAATGTCTATTTCCACAACTGTAAAATGGAAAGGGAATAACTACTTGTTATGGACTGAATTCTGTCCCCCTCCCCCCAATTCATATGTTGAAGCCTCAACCCCCTTTGGAGGGATTTGGAGAAAGGACCTTTAAGGAGGTAATTAAGATCAAATGAAGTCTTAAGAGTGGACCCTAATCTGATAGGGCCTGTTCTTATAAGAAAAGAAAGAGACACCCTCGTGCACAGAGAGGCCATGTGAGGACACAGTGAGAAGAGAGCACCTTGATCTAGGACTTTGAGCCTCTAGAAGTGTGAGAAAACAAACTTTGGTTGTTTAAGCCACCCAGTCTGTGGTGTTGTGTTATGGCAGACTGAGCAGACTAATATACTACCTAACAGGGTTGTGTGTAAGGAAAATTAGATCATGTTAATGTATTAATAAAAGTACCATGTATTGGGCACCTCCCTGTGCCAGGCCCTTCATGGACATCATCTCCAGTCCTCCAAAACTTCATGCTCTTTGCACCTCTCACACTGCTTGGTGTGTAGTTGGTTTGTTGAATTTTGAATCTGAACATCATGGTCTTATTAACACAACATTTATAAGCCATAATTGTTTTTATGCATTCACTCATTCTGGAGTATTGAGTACTGACAATGTCCAGCTCCTTGTGCTATGGATAATTATGTGTGGAGACCCATAAGAAAATGAGGTACAGTCTTCCACTTAGAGACTCTGTGATCTAGTTAGAGAGAGTAAGACAAGTATATTAATAAGTTACTTGTCCATGTGACTAATCTTTGGAAAAACAATAACATCACATCAAGGTTAAACACAGGGACCCAGGGGCAGAAGCTCTGCATTTGAATCCTGGCTCTGTCACTTAGCTGTGTGATCATGGTCAAGTTATTTAACCTCTCTGAGTCTCTTTTCTCATCTGCAAAAGAAGATAACAATAATATCCACCTCAGTCAGTTACTGTAAAGTTGAAGAGATAATATGCTTGAAATATGGGCCCTAACTAAAAGACTTAGGCAAAGGTAAGCTATTTCTATTATTGTTTGTTGTTTGCGTCTTCGTTCTTACTGGTTTCTGTTTCAAAGATCAACCTTTTTCAGAAGTTTTTTCTCTAGTTCTAAGGCTACCTATCAACAGCCTTCCAGGAACTGGCTGCACCTACTACATACAGAGCTACAGAGTGCACAAAGACTAATACAACCTGCGACAGAATGTAAGCTCCTCAAGGAAGAGAGTTTATGCTTTGTGCCCATTAAATCTGAATACAATGCTGTGCCATGGAGGGAGCCTAACATATATCCATTGCTATAAAGAAAAGAACACAGGGCTTCCCTGGTGGCGCAGTGGTTGAGAGTCCACCTGCCGATGCAGGGGACACGGGTTCGTGCCCTGGTCTGGAAAGATCCCACGTGCCGCGGAGTGGCTGGGCCCATGAGCCATGGCCGCTGAGCCTGCGCATCCGGAGCCTGTGCTCCGCAACAGGAGAGGCCACAACAGTGAGAGGCCCGCGTACCGCAAAAAAAAAGAACACAGAGTTAGAAGTCACGTGGATCTGACAGCAGACTTGTCAACCTTTGAATCCAACTCTGCCATTTCCCCAAAACAAGAACTGCAAGAACTAATTGATAATATATCAGAAAAACTAGTTAATTCACCATGGTTACCAGGAAAACAGGGCCTATTTTCCAAAATGCAGCCAAATATATGCACCAAAATGAAAAAGAGGAAAAAAATTTAGCATGCATCTGGTTTTCCAGAAATGGTATATTAAAAATATATCAGTATTCAAACACCATGTGCTTTCTTGAGTTTTTAACTCTTACTTTGTCCTCTTTTTTTTCTGCTAGGGTGTTTTGGGTGGATGGATAATTTCTTACTGCCATGATACAGCTTGGGATTCTTCAGCATATCAAGCGAGCATATGCATGGAATAAATTTCTGCAAAGAAGAGATTAGCCAAAAAGCATCACTGGGACATCTACCAAGTGTAGGGTTCTGCCAGGAAAAGGGAGTTTCAGAAAACTGTCCTTCTCAGCTCCTGCCCGCAAAGATTTGGGAATCTTATTTGGGGACAGAGTGCACATACCCTTGAAAGACAAGAGAGTATGGGATAAGAGCCAAATGTGTAGGGCAGACAGTATACTGTTATAGAAATCTGGATGAGAGACAAGCCACAGAGGGCTGGATTGTTCGGGGGGAACGTCACAGAACTGAGCCTGAGCTAGTTTCTGATGGCTGAGGAAGAGGGAGACAAGAATAAAGAAATGCCAGAAGGTGCAGGATTTGGAAAGAGAGAGTAATAAAACGATTTAGGTGGAACAGAAGCTCCAGGCAGGAAATAATGAGACCAAGTTATAAAAAGAACGTAAATGTCATGTTAAGAAATTTGGATTTTAGCCAGAGAGTAGCTAGAAAGCTACTGAATATTTTAGAGGAAAAAAAAAAATTACAAGGTAAAAGCAATTTATTTTTAGGGTTTAATTTTTTCAGCTTTCTTAATTTTGTTGAAAAGGAAATAAATTCACATCGTGTAAATTTAAAAGGTACAAAAGGTACTCAGTGAAAGGTCTCCCTCTGCTTCTGTCCCCTGCTGCCCATTTTTATTCCTGCAAGCAAATCAATGTTACCGATTTCCTATATATTCTTCCAAAGATATCTATGCATATGTTTTGCAAATGGAATACAGTCAGATTTACTTACCTTAAAAATGTAATTTAAAGATTATTTTATATGAACACATAAAAAGATTTCTCATTACCTTTTTAAAAAATAGATGGATTGGTACAAAAGAGCATAATTCTATTTCTTTTACACTTTGCTGCTCAGATCTTCTCCTTGGAGGCAACCCAGTGTCTCTAGTTTCATATACATCCTTCCAGAGATATTCTACGCATATGGAAACAAATAAACACAAACTCACACATCCTCCTCACCCCTTTAAAAATATACAAATAGGATGCATAATATACACTATCTCACCTTCTTTCTTTATTTTAAAATATTTCTTACAAACCCAAATAAAGTCTTTACTTAAATTAACGGTACTGTACCAATCTCAACTTTCTGGTTTTAACAATGGATTATGGTTATGTATATCTTATCACTGGGGGAAGCTGGGTGAAGAGAGAGTTCCTGACCCACGGGAACTCTCTGTACAATTTTTGGAACTTCTTGGAAGTCTTAAAATATGTCAAAATAAAAAGTATTAAGAATATTTCTTGGCAATTATTTCAGATCAGTACATAAATAGCTTCCCTATTTACAGATGCATAGTCATACTTTTCATGAATAAAATATTTAACTTGTCCCCTGTGAAGCCAAATATCTCAGATTTCCTTTAAATTCCTGAAATTTAATAACAGTGTCCAACCGTGTGTACTCAGACTTTGACTCGATGGTTAAGAGTGGGCTAGGTACCAAACTATGTAACCATAAAGGATGTAGTGGGAAATCAGGGGCTGGGAAATCAGGAGCACGCAGTTCTCATCCTACTCTTCTGCTCACTAATGTTTGACTTGGAGTAGGTCACTTAACCCTCCTGTTTTGGCTGTCTCATCTGCAACATTGGGATTACCTGCCTTGGTTACCTTTCAATTATCTTGAGGGTTAGACAAGATGATAAATGGGACATGACTTACTTAAGTTGAATCCACTATAAAAATAAAAGTTTGGCAAGTATGACTGTCACCTATATCAGAATCCTCTACCTACAATCAGAAATAGGAGTTATCTCCACAGACATACAGAACAGATTTGTGGTTGTCAAGGGGAAGGGGGGTGGAGAAGGGATGGAGTGGGAGTTTGGGGTTGGCACATGCAAACTATTATATATAGAATGGATAAACAACAATGTATAGCACAGAGAACTATACTCAATATTTTGTAATAACCTATATGGGAAAAGAATCTGAAAAAGAATAAATAAATATATATATATATATACACACACACATATATATTATATATATAATACATAATATATATATAAAGCTGAATCCCTTTACTGTACACCTGAAACTAACACATTTTAAATCAACTATACTTCAATAAAAAATAAATTTTTAAAAAATATAAAAGAATATAAAAAAGAATGCATATATGTAAAATGGAATCACTTTGCTATAGAGCAGAATTAACACACATTGTAAATCAACTATACTTCAATAAAAAAAAAAGAAATAGGAGTTATCTCATGGCAGATTTAGTCTCCCTTTGAGTGCCAAAGAAAGCTGCGTCTTACCCCATATTATTTTTGATTTAAAATAAAATTATTTCCTGAGCGCTTCTGTTTTCTAATCCAGTCACTAATGACTGTCAGAGGGGGTGCCACACAGTAATAATGATAAATAAAACCTTTGCATTTAATAGCCATTCTGCCTCACTTCAATGTACAGTTTAATAATCCATCTAACAGGTTGGCTTCTTGGTATTAGTACGTTTTGCAGGTAAATCATCCTGTTGGACACATCAAGAAGCAATTTTAGTTAACACCCAGACATTCTAAAGGGGTCTCACTCAAGGGCGATAGTCAAAGTATTAGCTTCCACCAATCAGAATAGCACCAAAAGACACACCCACACTGGCTCACCTGGGCTGGAAAGCAGAGTGCAGGTTTTATTTTTGTTTCTTGTTTTCCCTGAAAGGGAACTTCATGTTGAATTTCTCCAAGAACCAGACAATGTAGCCAACACCTATGTTTAAATTTTTCAAGCTAAACATTTTCTCCTCAGTATTCTATGGAGCAGAACTGGGAAAGATTCAATGCCTTTTTTCTGAGGAAATGTGTGGCTCCTTGTGCAGTTGCTTGCTGCCTACAGCCTGCTCACAGTGGGTGCCTATTATCCCAGTGGCAACACCAGCTTATTTAAATTTCCATGGCCTGCTGTTCACTGGGACTGAACTGATGATACTAACCAGGTAAATGGTTATGCCCTGGGATCCAGGAGTTCTACTTCTCAGAATTTACCCTAAGGAAAGGATGGACGCATTAAGGGAGGTATCTGCTCACTACGGATCATCCTAGCTGCACTCCCCACCTATAGGGATGGGTCCCCAGCAGCCAGCAGCTCTATCCAGTCTGACCCACCACTGGTCCAGCTGATTGGACAAAGCATAGATTCCCAACACAAAAAGAGCCAGTCGGAGTCTTTCTCCCAGAATTTGGAATTGGGACAAAGAGATTCCACTTCAGTCAAAAATAGACTCTTGTAAGATAGAGATATAATGTTGAAAGAGCAAAGGGACCCATCTTCTCCCACCATGGGGCTTGAATAACAGAAGAAGCTGGGCAATGGGAGAAAAATGAAGCCCACCCAGAGGGAAACACCCAGAAGAGGCCCACCTGGCTACAGAGTCCATTCCTTTCCCTGGGCCCCTCGCCTTTCCTCCCTCTCTGTGACACTCCCTCTATCATCATCAAAAGTCCATCAATTGACTGACGATAGGAAATTCCCTGGCAGTCCAGTGGTTAAGATTCCGTGCTTTCACTACTGAGGGCCCGGGTTCAATCCCTGGTCGGGGAATCCCACAAGACACACCGTGCAGTGCGGCCAAGGGGAAAAAAAAAAAAAAAGGCTGACGATAACCTGAATTGGTCTCTTGCAACTAAAGAATTTAACTGGAAAATAGCTCACCAAAATATTCATTGCAGCATGATTTGAGACTTGGAAGCAACCTCAATGCTCAGTGGCAGAAGAATCATTGTCAGTGCTGCCATACACAGGTGTGCAGCCTTTTAAAACACAGATTACATAGACCGTGTAGCAACAGGATTAAAGAGTTGTTAACTGATACAAGGATAAAGCAAAATTTTATGAGCACCGGGGTTACAGCTATATACAAAATATGTCTAAAGATGGACAAAGGCTGGAAGAGAAGAGAAAACAGAGCAGAAAAAGTAGATGTGGAAATATGAGGTGATAAATACATAAAACTGAACATGGCACTGGGAATGGAAATGAAAGTGAGGATGTGCATGGCCTATTGAACGAAACATTGACTGGAAAGGCGGCAATTCAAATCAGCTATGAGATTTCAAGTTTGGGTGATGGTATTTGGTGATAGTAACACAAATAGCAAAGAAAGGGGAAGGAAGGAAAGGGAGGGAAAAACAAAAGAAAGGAAAGAGGGAAAAGAGGAATATAACAGTCCTGGAACAAGGGCTCTGCTATTGTGGGAGAGTTAACATGTTTTGTTAGACACAGAATCACATCTGAACACAAACCTGAAGGTCTTCTGGTTTTCATTCTACAAATGGAAAACGCGAGGTCCCCAGAGGTGAAGGCCATCTAGCAAGACTTATCAGATCCAGGCTCTTAAAATTCAAGGCCAGTGAACTTCATATATACACCATACTGTCCATTGTTTCATAAAAATATACAAAAACTGGATTAAAGCCAAGATGTAATAGGTTTGATTTGCAGACCTTTCCTCATTGACCTATTGATAAATTAAGTTCTCATTTCATTGTCAGATTCTTCCCTGAGAAACACTGCTATTTAAAAATATTGATTTCATAAAGTGATTATGGAGGTTGACAAGTTGTTCAGGTAACTGACCAAATAGCATTTTAAAACGATTTCCTTTCTTTCTTTCATTTTGCTGCGCCAGGTCTTAGCTGCAGCACACAGGATCTTTGTTGCAGCATGCACATGGCGTCTTTGTTGCGGCATGTACCTGGGGTCTAGTTCCCTGACCAGGGATTGAACCCAGGGCCTCTGCATTTGGAACACGGAGTCTTAGCCACTGTGCCACCAGGGAAGTCCCAAAATGGTTTCCTTTCTAATCAAGATAGGTCAAGAGTTAGAAATGAGGGCAAGACATAGGAATGAAAGTTCCTCCCAGCAGGAGGCACTATAGCACATGGAATCAGACTGCTGGGGCAAACCTTAGCTTTGCAGCTCTCACTAGCTACGAACTCTTGGATGAGTCTCAGGTGGTACGTAGTAGGTGCTCTATAAATGTCAGCTCTTATTATTAGCCAACTGAAAGGCAGGACTACTTGCCGTGACTGCTAGTTCCAGGTCAAGGCATTAGGGATGACTTAGGGACCTTCGGGCAAGCGTGGAAGAGTCCAGTTAGGCAGCCTAAGCCACACCAGGGCCTGGACACGCAGGCAGACAAGTAAACAGATCAGAGGAAATCTGAGCAACAGCTCACACTGGGTTTCCTAGAGAATGTTCAAAGTTGAGTTTAAGGGGCAGGATGCCAGGACAGGAAATAATTGGAGAATACTCAGCTTAACCCTAGAAGAGAACTGAAGCAGGCCAACAATGCTGGTAGTTGCGGGGTGCGGGGCAGGGGGGGGAGGATATAATAGAAAAAAAAGTGCTCAGCACCATTCAGGACATAGGAAGCAACCTGGTTACCTGGCGACATCAAATGGTAGGTTGGAGTTAGAAGCTTAGATAACACTTGTTAAAAACTGTGCAGGGTCTAAAGTTTTACCCCATTTCCAAGCTTGCAAGTTACTCTTTCATGGACACTGGTAAGAGGCATGAGCCTCTTGGCCAGAGACTGAGGATTTTATTACATGTGGCAAAAGAAGTAGCCAGAGCTTTGTGTTGGTTTGCAGTGGTTCCCCATGTCCCCCGAATCCCACAATGATGACGCAAAGGACCCATCCAGGATGCCTGCACATGCAGAGGGTTGCCATGGGAGAGGAACACTGACCTGGAGGGATTCATTGTTTTCATAGTGAGCAGTAGCAAACCTTCGTCTGGGAGGAGGCATTGCCTCTTCCCTGAAGGTCGCTTGCTGCACACATAACCCTGAATAATGGCCTGGACGAAGAGCCAGCGGGGCCTTGCCTTCTTGGCATTCTCAGAAGGAACAGACGGGGAGGCCCAGTGCCCATGGCACATGCTCTCTTCCAACAACCCTTTTAAACCAGGATGGAAACTTCAGTCAGGGTGAATTCAAAATTGAGGTGGAATTAAGTCAAAAGAAAGGAGACTGTAGAAGCGCAAAAGTGAGGCGCTGGAGAGAGCAGGTGAGTCAGAGGCTGGCTCCGGAGATAAGGAGAGACCCCAGACAGGGACGTGGGCCTCATCCAGCATAGAAGTCATAAGAAAAGGTAAGATCTGCAAGGGACAGAAGGCAGAGAGAGAAGGACTCACATAAAATGCCCAACTGAATTAGCAGATGCAAATTATTATATATAGGAGGGACAAACAACAAGGTCCTCTTGTATAGCACAGGGAACTATATTCAATATCCTGTGATAAACCATAATGGAAAAGACTATGAAAAAGAATGTGTATGTATATGTGTAACTGAATCACTTTGCCATAGACCAGAAACTAACACAACATCGTAAATCAACTATACTTGAATAAAATAATTCTTTTCAATGCCCAGTTGAGAGGCTAGGACAATGAGACAGAGGCAGCCAGGTGGAGTAGGAAGCTCAGGCATGGGGAGAACCGGGGCTGTGTGAAATCAGTCAGAGCACGCCTGCACTCAGAGGTCTAGGGAGATCCTCGCAGCCCAGCCCCCCAGCCGGGCGAGGGGCCCCTTCCATGCACTCCCTCAGCACCTCCTGTCGGCTCCACTGCCCCATGGCTGGCTGTGACCACCCTGGGATTATAAATCCTCCTGGAACGGGGACCGTGTAATTCACCTCCATACCCAGGGTCTGCAGCAGCACCTCTCATGGCTGGCGTTCAACGTACACACTGTGAATTAACAAGTCAACCAGTTAGTCGGCGAGGCACTTTCCGGAAGCCTTACAGTGTCAGATTCCGCACGTGAATCATATGAGGACTGAGAACAAACCGACTGCTCGTGGAAATTGGAAAGTCACAGGTCCCAATTCCAGAAGACAGTTTTGTCAGCGTAAAGGTACACACACCAGCCCTCCAGGCACTAAGGGTGGAGAGTGGGGTGAAAAGCCAAAGTGGCAACTCTTATTTCTTTTTTTTTTTTTTTTTTTTTTGCAATACGCGGGCCTCTCACTGTTGTGGCCTCTCCCGTTGCGGAGCACAGGCTCCGGACTCACAGGCTCAGCGGCCATGGCTCACGGGCCCAGCCGCTCCGCGGCATGTGGGATCTTCCCGGACCGGGGCACGAACCCGCGTCCCCTGCATCGGCAGGCGGACTCTCAACCACTGCGCCACCAGGGAAGCCCCAACTCTTATTCTTTATGTCCACCTCCCACCCCTTGCCTTGTGGGTGTAGAGAATCACACTGCTTCAAAGAGAAGCACAATTGTTACGGCTGAAGCAAAAAGAAATGGCAACAGTCGACTTCAGGTATTTAGAAAAAATTTCCACGAGTGCTTTAGTGAAATCAGGTGTGGGGAGGAGAGGGGGACCAGGGTACAGAGCTAACACCAAAGCAGTGGAGTCTGGGAGAGAGAAGAAGAGGAAGAGGCCCGGCTTCCAGGAGACCCGGACAAGGTCTGATGGGTGGGGAAGGAAGTCAGAGATGGGGGCCAGGAACCCTGACTTAGTGGAAAGAGGGCCTGCTCTGGGGCACCGGGTTGCAGGGATCCTATCAGGAGATCATCGTGTTCCTACCTTCCCAGCTCGGGGCCTTCGCGCTCCTGTGCCCTCTGCCTGGAATGCTCCTCCCATGGCTCAGCCCCTCATTGCCTTCAGGTCTCTTCAGTAATACTGTCTCTCAGAAGGGCATGCCCTGACCATCTGTCTAACATAGAACCCCCCTCCTCTATCTCTCTCGAGTCCATTTCCCTGATTTTATTTACTTTCCTAACATACACAGTACACGTCAGGGGATACATGGCCACCAGAGTTCCTAAGATCCTGTTTTCTGTTTCTAATAAAACTAAGGGAGATGAACAAAAATATAAAAGGTTCTTCAACATCACTAATACATTTCTCTCTCTTCTACTGCATGTCTGCTACAGAGTAACATTTCTACTGGAAGTTCCCCTTTCAGGACGCCAAATGAAGAAAGCAACATTGAAATTAGAAGGCAACACAGTCAGCAGTTTTGGTTTTTAAAAGACAAGGTTGGGTCACCTCATCCGATGGGAAGCAGTGGCCATGTCACATCCACAGAGCTCCACCACAGAAGACCCTCTGTTTGCCCCTCCTAAGACAGGGAGATGGAGGGGCAGGGATTCTCCACCACTCAGACTTTTGAAACATAAGTGACCTCAACAGAGAGCTAAGAAGCTGGCATGAGTAACGTCTTATTAAATAACCATTACTCCATCTTCTAATGGAAATCTCTCCCAGTAGCAAGTATGTGCAATCCCTCAGAAGAGAAAAATGTTCTCTTAATGGCAGAAAATTTTATATATCTTTCTCCCAGAGAATCCCTCTCTCAATGCCTTAAAAAGAACCAATTAATTAACAATATAAAACCCTGGCAACGAGAAGAGGGGGGCCTCTCCAGCTCAGGCCACATGAACCTAAACAGCAGGCCAACATCTGCAAACCAGCCTACGCCCTTGGGAGCACGTGGATGGAAAAGTCGATGTAATCATTCCTTTTTTGCTGTAGGGCGAGGGCCTCTGTCAGCAGGGGCTTGCATCATGCCCGTGGTTTTTCCAGCAGAAGAAAACCCACTCATGCACCAAGACTCTGCTGAGCCTTTCCAAACTGTCATGTGTGAGCTCACCTTTGGGCCCCAGGACACCCCTTAAGAGAATTGGCACCCTTAATGCCCAAGAAGGTAGAGCCCTAACGCTTCGCTAGGGTGGGACCAGATGGTGGTCAAACCCTCCCCTACTACACGTGGGGCTCACTTCCATGCCCTGTGGGCTGATTACAAACTCCTAGTTTAAAAATTAAAGAGCCAAGTCATCTTGAACCCAGTCCTGCAAAGGGGTGTGTCTTGCCAAGACAGAGAGAGGAAAGCCAGCAGAAAAAAGAGTGGTGAGAGTAGAATTCATCACAATTCACATTCAGTTGAATTCTGAGCCTCTTAACCAAAAAGGAAACTCATTTCCATCAGCGGCAACTCCCACCACTATTGGAGTGATCTGGGGCTTACTTGAAATGAAAGCCTCCAGCTACTAACGCAGGACCTAGGGCATCAGGAGAGCTAAGTGGTTAATGCCACAGGACTCTAGGGAGAACCGGCTCCAATTCTCTCTCAAGCCAGGCAAGGTAAGGCCAGAAACTAGAAAGATACCATCGCAGGAGGAAGAAGGAAGGCAGGGTGGGAAAATGGCTGCTTTTAAGCTGTGAGAGCTGCTCATTATCCTCTGCCTTCCCTCACTAACACACACACACACACACAACGCACACATGCGCACACACGTGCAAGATGTGATAACTCTAAGTACCCCCTACTCCACCTGGAGCAGGAAAGAATAGTGTTAGTATCAATGTGAGGAAGTAGCCAAAACTTTGTGAAGAAAGAGGAGGAACCTCTGAGGATCAAGAGGGGAGACTTTCCCCAGGACCAGGTTATCCAACAAGATCAGAGGCCCTGGGCTTCCCTGGTGGCGCAGTGGTTGAGAGTCCGCCTGCCGATGCAGGGGACACGGGTTCGTGCCCCGGTCCGGGAAGATCCCACATGCCGCGGAGCGGCTGGGCCCGTGAGCCATGGCCGCTGAGCCTGTGAGTCTGGAGCCTGTGCTCCGCAACGGGAGAGGCCGCAACAGTGAGAGGCCCGCGTACCGCAAAAAAAAAAAAAAAAAAAAAAAAAAAAAGATCAGAGGCCCTGGGATAAGGTAGTTTGATGATAGAAAGTTCCATTAAAGACCAAAACCAAGGGAATTCCCTCGTGGCCCAGTGGTTAGGGCTCTGCACTCTCACTGCTAAGGGCCTGGTTTGATCCCTGGTCGGGAGACTAAAATCCCATAATCCATGTGGTACAGCCAAAAACAAAAGCTAAAACCTAGTTCTCAGCTTCCCTAAAGACGAGGAAGTCACCTTTAGAGGGACATCAACTTTTGCTAGAGGGAGTGTGAAAGGATGGTAACAGTTTTTGAAATAGATTGTGTTGTTCTTTTTTGTTTCTCCATACATTCATTTATTCATTCTTCCAACAAATAGTTACTAAGTACCCGCTGTGGGTCAGGCATTGCCGATGGACAAAGAGACATAACAGTAAAAAAAGACAAAGTTTCTGCCTTCATGGACTTTATATTCTGCTGGGGAGGCAATCAATAATTTTTAAAAAGCATCAAATACTTAGGTGGTGCTTTCCACGTGTCAGATCCATTTCTAAACCCTTTCCATATAGTAATTCATTTTATTTTTATCACAACCTATAGGGTAGGTGCTATTATTATCCCCATTTTACAAATAAGGAAACCAAGGCATAGGCAGGCTAAGTAACTTGTCCAAGTACACACAGCTAATAAGTAACAGAACAAGGATTTGCACCCAGGAAGTTGAATTTTAGAGTCCATATTTTTAATCAACATAGATTGGTACAGGTATGGGTATGGGTTTAGGTTTGGGTGTGGAGATGGAGAGGGAGATACAGACAGAGATAGAGAAGAGGACAGGAGACCTCTACGTAAATCATCTTGAAAGGGACTTAGAAGCCAGCTGAGAGAAAGATAGATGGATAGATAGATACATGCTATCTATTTCTACTATAGATATATCTATTTCTATTTTATAGAAAGCAGTGTTTTTTTTAAAAAAAAAATAGAAAGCAGTGGGGAGAGGGGGCTGGGCTTGGAACAGGGTGGCCAGGGCAGGTGCCATTGGAGTTGACCAGGGCAGATTCCCAAGGCCTGGCCAAGCCACAAGCAAGTATGATCATGAGTGACCAGGTCCCAGGTCTTCAACAGCAAACCCTGGAGAAGACCAGGGCTAGAAACAGTCCCATTACAGTGGTCACTGTCCAAGCAAAGGCCAGCTGCAATGCAGAAGATCCATCTGTGTCATCTGCCTCCCTTCCTGGGCCATAAGCACCTCCCCACATGCATTCACCAGGCGCCATGGAGAGAAGGGGAGGGGATCAGAAACCAGAAAGACGGGGTCTTTCTACAAAAATAGACTCAACATTCCCCCTAAAATCCTGTTTAAATGATTGAATCTGAGTAAATTTACTTGACTCGACTAAAATGTAAAACCCCCTTGGCACCTTGAGCCCTATCTAGCAGACACGGGCTCGTAAGGGAACGCAGATCAGCAATGGAAAAAGCTAGACTGACTCTGCTCTCGACTGAGCATTTGTGATGCTGCTGCCCCCCCACTCGAAGGCTACTTTGGGAAGGAGAGGAGAGAGGACACAGGATGAACGGCAAGAGAAGCTAAAAGGATCTGTTGCTTTCCTTTAAGATGGTACGGTCATGGTTGCACAGATGTTTAGTCACGGCAAAGGGTAGGGAGGAAACACATGTTTAAGTACATCACTGGAGAGATCAAAAGGATTATGCACTGTTCCATTACCATTTTTCTAAAGCTTAAAGCATGATTTAGGAGAAGCTGTCTGTGGCATGGCGGCATTCAGTTACCCAGCACAGATTTGGATGGGCCTGGCAGCAATCTCCAGGCTTCCAAATGTGGGTCATAAATATGTGTTAATCAGAAAGGACATTGCAGTCAAGTGGCTTCACATATTTATCATCATTCGTATGAAAGGCATGTATTAGCAACCTCCTACATGAGGTTCAGGCAGCCTGGAATATATATGCAGAAATTAAGCGGTCATAATTTCTACTTCTTGAAACTTAAACTTGGCAATGTTGATTTGAACAATCCCATAAGTATACAACTAAACAAAGCTCATCTGCAATTATTCTCTGTCCCAAACTGTCTTCCAAAGTGGCTGTACCATGTTGCATTCCCACCAGCAACGACTGAGAGTTCCTATTGTTCTACATCCTCACTACCATTTGGTGTTGTCAGTATTTTGGAATTCAGCTATTCTAATAGATATATAATGGTACCTCATTGCTGTTTTAATTTGCAATTCCCTAGTGATATAAAACAGGGAGCATCTTTTCGTATGTCATCCCGTCATTTTTGCTGTATTCTATTCATTGGAAGAAATTCAACAGGTCCAGTCCACACTTAAGGGGAGGGAATTATACAAGGGCATGAAGAGCAGGAGGATGGGGCCATTGGGGACGATCTCAGAGGCTGCCCAACATAATTTGATTCAGAAAAGAATGGAGGAGAGGAAGTTGAGACAAATAAAGACAGTGCTTTTGAGGAGTCTTTTTCAAGAGAAAAAGAAATGAAGGGTTAGTTGCAGAAGAAGATGGAGTTAAAGGATGTTTTTATTTATTTGTTTTACAACTAGATCATGCTTATCAATAAAGGTGATATATTTGATATATTGAACATAAATACGAAATAGAAATGTATTTTATACCTTTATTCCTATATTTCCTAGAAGTCTTGTGAACAACAAGGCTCAGGTCTGTAGGCAACAAACCTGAGAGGGCATTTTTTTTTTTTAACTTTTTATTCTATGTTGGAGTACAATTGATTAACACTGTTGTGTTGGTTTCAGGTGTACGGCAAAGTGATTCAGTTATACATATACATGTATCTATTCTTTTTCAAATTCTTTTCCCATTTAGGTTGTTACGTAATATTGAACAGAGTTCCCTGCGCTGTACAGTAGATCCTTGTTGGTTATTCATGTTAAATATGGTAGTGAGTACATGGCAATCGAGAGGGCATTGTTTTAATAGTCTGTTTTGTACCGATGTAAGGGGTCAGAAACAAGCACACCTGTATCCCAGTGCTTCCAGGATGCTTACCTGTACACCCTCTGATTGCTAAAATCAGCCACATTTCAGCCATCATCCACTTCTATTTAGGCAAATGAAACCAATAGGCCTCCGTGAGAGCAGACATTCTCTCTGGCTTGAAAACAAGCCTACAGCTGCTTGGAAAAGGCAGGCTGCTGGGCAGAGACCTGCATGTGGCAAATGGCCCAATGACGCCAATTAAAATGTTACCCAACTGGAACTGCCGTTTAAATCATAAATGATGTCTGCAGTTGCTTTATCTCCTGACTCTACAATGACACAATAAAATGCTCAATATACACAGAGACAAGAGAAAATGGATGGGCCAATTAATCTGTGAGAGCGAATGTCCCAGCTCTGTGTGTGATGTTAGTCCATTGAGAACAAATGAGTCTTAGGATCTCCTGGGAATAAGGGTTGGGGGAGGGTGACAAATAATGTGCTTTCTTCCCTTTCCACCTTCAGAACCAACTCAAGATAAGATACAGAAGGGAAATGAAGGTGTTAGCTTTACTACTGACAAGACAGTGACTTCAGAGCTGAGCCTGTTCTACTCCCTTTCCCCGTCTGGACGTTGGGTCACCATTACCTTATACTGATCCTGGGCAGCGAGGGAAGAAAAAGAACACGAATCTTCGCAGCTCACAGCCTTCTGATGGACTTGCTCTTCTTTGAGAAAGATGAGCCGTTGGATATCACCTGCCGTAACATACGTGCGGGCCAAAAATTTAAAATGAGTAAAATGCATGACCATGTTATCGCAGGGTTAGTAAGAAATACTATCTTTTATTCAGTTTGGACTATTGAAAAAGCACAAAGTTTAAGGGAGTGACACTTAATGTTCCCGAGTGACTATACACTGAACCAAGAAAACCCTCAATGGATTCCAAATGGTCACTTCTTACCCCCGTCTCCCCCTCCCATCAGAGAACATTAGAATCTTGAAAACAGGAAACAGGTGGAGGACAGATGCCAACAAGCCTACCCCGGTTTGCATGCTCTCCAAATTCATGTTAGAACAGGATTTTATTGAAATGCCTTCCTCTGCTGGAAGGGAATGAGGAAAGGGTGGACAGAAGCTCAGGGCATTATCCCACAGATGTTCCTCCACAAAGAGACATGGCATGGGGAGCCGGGGTTGGGGGTGAGGGCTCCCCTCTAGCAGCAGCAAAACTAGCCAGAGAAGTGCCCAACACCTCCCGGGGGCTCGGGATGCCTGTTCTACAAGTAGTTCATCACGTGTGTGAAAGGCAGGCCAAATACACACCAAGAAAGGAAAGACAGCAGGTTTTATCAATTACTGACAGTGCACCAAGCTCTAGGCCATGTGCCGGGAATGCGGGGATAAATTCATACTCAAGGTGACCCAAAAAAGCTACATTCTGGGATAAGACCCCACCACTATCCTCACTATGAGCCTTGAAGAGTTTTATAGTATGAATATTCAACTACTGCAGGGGCTCAATGGCGAATCTCTTTCCCTGGAGTCATTTCCCACTTACCTGAATATGTTCCAGGCACTATGCTGAATTCAGAGGATCCAGGAGACTGGGAAAGCAAGTCTGCATGGAGCTTACATTCCATGATCAAGACAAGTCTGCTTTTGGAGAACACCCTAAGGTGGGCTCTACTCCACCAGAAGCTCTGTATGATCTAAAAGTCCCTCTACTCTATGATCCTTCTTTAACTCTCTTGGCTTCTATATTGTGAAGCCAACTTCCTGCTAGTAATGCTAGACTCAGCCTAGGTATACCCCTCATCCAGGAAGCCTTCCCTGATCCCCTTAGCAGGCTGGGCTTCGTGGCTTTGTGTTAGGCCCTTGGCACGTTGCATAGGCTTTTATCACTTTATGTTTCTTGAGGGCAGGGGCAGTTTCTCATTCAACTTCACAGCACGGATCACGGTGCCTACCGCTGAGTGGGCACTCAGTAAATATTTGTTGCCCTATACAGTCCCTCCAACCAAAAGTGCTCTCAAGTGCTCCAGTACCTAGGAAGCCTCAAATCTCAAAATTCCAGGGACAGATTAAGGATAAAACCAAATATAAAAGCAAGGCTCGGGGTTTCCCTGGTAGCACAGTGGTTAGGAATCTGCCTGCCAATGCAGGGGGCACGGGTTCGAGCCCTGGTCTGGGAAGATCCCACCTGCTGTGGAGCAACGAAGCCTGTGCGCCACGACTACTAAGCCTGCCCTCTAGAGCCCGCGAGTCACAATTACTGAAGCCCGCGCGCCTAGAGCCCGAGCTCTGCAACAAGAGAAGCCACCGCAGTGAGAAGCCCGCGCAAGGCAACAAAGAGTAGCCCCCGCGCCCCGCAACTAGAGAAAGCCCACCCCACGTGCAACAACGAAGACCCGACGCAGCCAAAAATAAATAAATTCATTTTAAAAAATAGTTGTTTTAAAAAAAGCAAGGCTGGGGACTTCTAGTGGCTTGCAGACCCCCCTGGGGGAGAACATGGGATACTTGAGGTGGGGAAAGGGGAGACGGGCATAAATATCTAACATTACTAGGGTGCCAGGAGCTCCGTCGAACCTGCCGCGAGGTAAATGGACACCACGCTTAGGAAGGGCTCTGAGGCGAAAGTTCGGTCGGTCGGCCCGAGGCCCGAGCTAGGGTAGACCCGGGCGGCCGCCGCCTGCCCCGCTTGCCCCAGGCCGCCGGCAGGGGACGCGCGAGGGCCTCCGCGCGCCGCTGGCGGGGCGGGTGCTGGGCCTGGTGCTGGGCCGGGTCCCGAGCCGGGCGGGGCGCTGGGGCAACTTTTTGGTTGGCTGCCGCTGGGTGCTGACCGCCCAGGCCCCTCTTAAACTGGGTCTCTCCCTTCCCCTCCCTTTTCGGCCTCGGCGCACGACTCGGTAAGTGGTTTCCAACCAGCTCGACGTTAGAGCCCGCCACGTGGCCTGGGGGTCTCTCCAGTGGCACTTACCGGGCGCGCGCGCCCCTCCTGTCCCCGGGCCCGCTTCGTCGGGGCGGAGCTCGGCACCCCCTCGGGAGAGGCCTCCCAGCCCCCAGGGGAGCTCCTGTGAGGGCCCCTCTGGGGCGGGGACGTCCTCAGTGTGCCGGGGACCCTTCCTCCCCGGGAATGACCCTCCTGGCGCCTAAAGACCCCCTTTTCCTCCCAGGGACCGAGGCGCCCGGCACCTTCTGTACCTGTGACCCCGACGCCCAAGGGATCCAGGCCACAGGGAGCTTCAAGCTCCTTTGCAATGAAAAAAGAAAACAACAAACAAACAAAACTTCGAGAATGAAACTGACCCAGGACGGAGGCGCAGAGCCCGGGACGGTGTCCGTGTTCTAGGCGCACGCGGGGGCCCCCGCCCGCCCGGTGGGTCTGACGACCCCGGAACGGCCAGTTTAGGAAGCGGGTTAAGATCACAAGCCTGAAACACTTTTAAGCTTCAGGGCAGAGCAGTGTTAATTCCGGTGTTGGCGAGAAACGGAGGGAATTTCGCCCACACAGACACTCCCCTGCCACAAGTGCCTTCCAGTTGCCACTTCTCCCGGCGGTTGGGCTCTTTAAAAGGTCTGGCGTTGAGTCTTGCGGAAGCGGTTAACTACTGTGAGCCTTAATGAGGGAGCAATTTTCTCCCCCAACTTTTCAGGACTGACAGTGCGTTATGCAGCAGGGGACCCTCTTCCAACATTTTCAGGCTGTGAGGCTCGTCATGGTTGTCTGTCCTGGGAAAAAGTCGGCACTGTTGGGGTTTTGTGTCCGCCAAGATAAAGAGGAAGGGTTGCCCTAGAGAAAGTTTGTCTGAAAAAAGAGTTTCTAAGTTTCGGTGTGGCTCTCTTCGGCATCAGTGGGCATTTTTACTGTGTTTTACTGCTATACGTTCCTATAGAAAGGATTACTCTCTAAATTCCATAAAATTTGTAGAGATCTAAATTTAGAGTTGAGCGAATGAAATGAAGGAATCGTTATAGGTATCATTGGTACCGCTTAGTAATCTTCTCTTGAAATGTGAGGCTTGTGGGGTGTTTTACATATTTGCCTCAGTGGTGAAAGACCCTTTTACTGATCAGAAAATAACTTATTTTACTAATTAGGAAACCAAATGGGACATCAATTTTATCCTGCTTTTAAAGAGGAAACAAGGAGCAGCGTTGCAAACTGTCCTAGGCACCCCCTTTCCAGCCATATATATGGGGTGGGAGCACACAGTTTTCCCTGCCCCGACTACCTGGATCTCTGGTGAATGGCACTACCACAGAGAGAAATGCAGTGCTCAGGCTTTGTCTTACAATTGGTTTAGATGTTGGGGATTCCTGCTGAGCCAAATGGTTGCCTCTGGGAGAGGGACATGGGCTGAGAGAGCCAGGCAGCAGGTCAAGGAAGCAGCAGCCTGAGCCAGTGTCTGTTTAAGGACTGGAAACTGAGCAAGTGCTGAGGACTGTTGTACACTCCCTGGGCTCTGCCTCTGGGTAAGCAAGTCTCAGGCTTCCTTTGGTTTTTTTTAATGTTAAAGTTTATTTCCCTCTTTCCTAGGTAAATACTGTTGCTAGTAATGTTTATTTTTTCCAAATTGATAATTTTCCATGCAACTGTAACAGGGAGATTGGAAGGTTGGTGACTGCTGGCTTTCTGTAAAATGGATTCCCAGAGTATTGGCACTTAGTTCACTACTTATTTTACTCCTGGCTGGAAATGACAGGAGATTCCCAGTGTCAGGAAGTTTGGAGAATGTAGCTGTTTTAAAGGAACTCTACTTAAAGGTAGCTTTTTATTCATCAAAGGTAGCTGGTAGGTAGCCCAATAAAAGACTCTTTACCAAACACACACATATACACACACACAAAACCATAAAAAGTTAGCATATGATATTCTTAACATTGTTTTTCTCAATTTCCTACCAGGCTCAGTCCGGTTCAAGATGCTGGCAAACAGGTATGGACCAAATGGAAAGAATTTGGCTTGAGTTAATAAATACGAATAGAATTCTTGGCCAAGGATGAGAACTCTAATCTGATTGGATATCCTGCTCTGATGGGTTAAAGGATTTACCTGAGGCCAACTTGATAGGTAGGAATTTATTAAGTACAATCACACCCCTCCCCACCTTTAAAAAGTATGTTTTAAATAAAATGGTGGGGGGGGGGCTCTAGTAAATAGGTAATACTTTATTATGCCCAGAAAAAGGTGGTTGTGGGGGGGGGGAGGATTTTTAAGTGATTGGCATCTAATCTTTCAAGATGTTTATCTTTGGCAATGGTGGCCATTTTGAGTTAGAATCTTCCAGAGGCAGAGGGTGAATTGCTAGCATTAGTAAACTAGGATTTTGAGTTGAAAAAAAATTTTTTTTTCATTTTTATGTCAGAACATTACTATACCTGTGTTGACAATATGTAGTACATTGGGGAATTCATTTTCCTTAACCTGCACTGCTTTTGTGAACATAGTCTAGACACTGTATTTTCTTAATAGCATCTTATTTAGTAATTGCTGCTCTAATTACCTACTGTGATACTTCTCTTACAGGGCTGGTGCTTGAAAGCTTTTCGAGGAGACAAGGTGTATTTGAACATGTGACGATTGATATATACAGAGTAGAGGTTTTCGCTTACTGTCCCTTTCATGGTGGTAGCAGGGGAGGACTTTTGAAAAGGTGCCAAATATCTGCAAGAACACGTATCTGCCCCATAGAGAATTTCTGTAGAATTCAACTCCATTTAAACTATTTACAATCATTTTTCTGCCAGCCAGCCCCAGCCTGCAGCTCAACATAGTAACTAGACTAGCTATTCTATCAATACAGCTATCTTAAGAAAACTGTCAGCTGCTTGAATTTACAAAGGTTAGTTCTAAATCCCATACTTTTGACTATTCTAAACATTGTATGTTTCAAAGTATCCTTTTAAAGACTTGTTTTTTTGTGCTTACAGTTTTTCCTATAATAGATTATTTTGATTAAGTTTGACCCCTTTGACAGATCAGTGGATTCCTAAGGATCAGGGAGGAGTTTGTTGCATAGGGTTTGGTCGGGGGTGGGTGTTGAAGAACTGCTCTACACTTTGATTATGGTGCTGTTTGCCTTTGTCAAATTTTGGAGTGAGTTTTACTGAATGTAAATTCAACTTCAATAAACATGGCCTTAAAAACTTACCCTTTCTGGCATCTTAATGACATTTCCAATGAAATCTGTGGGAAGACAGTCTTAGGTCAGTAATTGAATGACTTACTGAGATTAGAGTGGCAAAAACATCCAAATTACCTTGGGGTCATGTAAGTGACTCGTGCACAAGTAAATACTCAAGAAACAATCAGTGTATATCCTCCCCTATCAAGGGTGCACAGGTTCTCTCTATGGATGGTTCAGGCAACAGCACATACTCATTGTCTTAACAGCTGCATTTTCAATCCATTTGGCAGGATGTGAGCGGTCTGGCACTTTTCTCTGCATCTCTTGACAATGTATACTAGTGGCGATATGGTAGCAGAAAATGAAGTGAGAAAATTGTTACCCAACAAAATTTAGAACGGCTTTGGCCGATACTGGCTAAAACAGGGAATTAAGTGAGAGAATTAAGGAGTAAGTGAGGTTCTAGGTGCTGAGTAATTGGGTTTGGGTTAATCTCAAAGCTTGATGCATAAGTCACATGGATTACTTTTTCTCTGGGGATATTCAAGGGTGTTTTTGAAAAGAGGGATGGGGACTTCCCTGGTGGTCCAGTGGTTGAGGCTCTGAGCTTCCACCGCAGGGGACACTGGTTCGATCCCTGGTTGGGGAAGTTCCACATACTGCGCAGTGTGGCCAAAAAAAAAAAATTAAAGCAATAAACAGTTAAATAAGATGTTATTTCCTTAAAAAAAAAAAAAAAGAACGATGGGCCACCCTTGGGCCATCTTGCCTGTAGGATGAAGCAGTGCCTTCAGATGCCTCCTTGTGCTTCCAGGTGTGGTACCTAACCTGTTCCATCACCCCCCAACTCCCTTCCCTGTACTGTGGCAATACAGAGTTATCTAGCACCTTGATTAAAGTATAGCCCAGGGTCACCAAAGTGAGTTGCAGCCAGTCCCAGGGCTGCAGTCAGCTTGCCCTCCTTGGCATAGCACATGCCTGCATGTTGAGAAGAGCTAAAGCAAGAGTGAAAAGATGGCCAGCATGACTATTAAAATTACCAGGCCATTCTTTTGTGCTCAGGTGCAAAAGAGGAGAAGTGAAGCAAATCTGGAGCTGAATGAACTGTTTTCAGAGGATTTATTAGTTCCAAGGGAGGAGTTATGGTCATGAAGAGAATCTTTGACTATAAAAGAAAATGTGATTGGAATATAATTCTATTCAATGGTTATGGTTTCACTGAAAATGTCAAATCTTATGTAAGAACTCCAGTCACTAACCTCCCCAGATGTGACTTGCCTGGTATTGGCAGTAGTGCCATCACTATGTCAGTTCAGGTAGATTAAGTCATATAATTAGATTCAAGAATGTGCATACTCCATTTTTAAAGACAAGTAGTTTTTATTTCTTAAAAGCAAGCAGGTCTTGGGACTTCCCTGCTGGTGCAGTGGATAAGACTCTGCACTCCCAATGCAGGATACCCAGGTTCGATCCCTGGTCAAGGAATTAGATCCCACATGCATACTGCAACTAAGAGTTGACATGCCACAACTAAGACCCTGTGCGATTAAGTAAATAAATATTTTTTTTAAAAAAACAGGTCTTCATAGTTCAAGAGAATATTCCAAACTAAGGTATGTATTTTTTTTTGAGGTTCCACAAACAAATATTTATATAATTTGGTAAATATCTACTATGTTTCCCTTGTGTGTTAAGTCCTGTGATGGATGATTCCTGCCTTTATGGAACTTACACGGTGTGGTTTATCTGTGACACTTTGTAAGATGAAGCTGGTTAGAATGTGCCTCCCTCAACTTCTCTTTTAAGGAATAACTTCACTCAGTATCTGAGTCAATATCTGAAAGATTCAATTGTTAGGACAGACTATAAAGAGACTATTATATCTATGTATACCCCCACCACATTCCCAGAATGACTTGGGGTGGCTTATAAACAAATGGCAAACAGTACAATAATTAGAGGAGGGAATAAAAGCTCAGCAAGAAGAGAGCAGGGTATAAAACCAAACCATTAGACCTCATGCTTTAGGCTCCCGCCAGTTTGGCTCTGAGCTTCCTAGGAGCCAGAGGAAATCCGGTTGGCAAATTTGTCATTTGGCACTTGAATATAAATTTTAAATGGACAAGGTGGAGGGGGCAGGGTCATTTACCTTCTAGGCTCCCTGGAACCCAAGTGAGAAGATGCTTTTTCTCCCTCATGATCTGAAGTACCTTGAAGGAAGAAGTAGAACAGAGAAGGTGTCCAGATAAACAGCCAGAGATGTGTATGAAAGGCTTATTTTAATTTTGTACTCATAAGGATTGCCTTTCCAAAATTTACCTTGTGTTCATAAACTGAAAAGTTCTGATTCTGATATTTTGTTATAAAATTGTGACTTATCTGGGACTATGCAACCACGGCTAGAAAGCCCCCTGCTTGAGTTTGTCTGTACGGCAAGGGCCAATTATCTTGAGGTACCCTTCCCAGTTGCCATCTGCATTTCCAGAACAGCTGCACATCAATCTGTTTCAGAGGTAAACAGACAAAATCCAGTCAGTTCAGGTTGATGTATGTCACCATGATTTGTTTCTGGAAAACAGATCAGAATGTTGTAGTTGATGGAATGATTTTCCAGTTGGACAAATGCTCTGGCATGTTACCCCCACTACCCGGCAGAAGAGAGCCCATTGTATCATTTATAGGCTTCCTATAGTGGAGAAATATGTGGAACTTTGGGAATCATCACAGATGATTCCCAAACTGTACTCCAGTACAGTAGCCACTAGCCACATGTGGCTATTGAGCGCTTGAAATGTATCTAGTGCAAACTGACGTGCTGAGGTGTAAGAAACATCAGCTTTGGAAGAATTAATATTTTTTAAAGATGCATCTACAATCATTTGTATTATTTTTTAGATTCCACAGATATAGAAAACAAAACTTGTGGTTACCAAAGGGGAGAAGGAAGTGGGAAGGGACAAATTAAGTGTATGGGATTAACAGATACAAGACGCTATATGTAAAATAGATAAGCAACAAAGATATACTGTATAGCACAGGAAATTATACCCATTATCTTATAGTAACCTAGAGTGGAATAAAATCTGCAAAAATACCGAGTCACTATGTTATATACCTGGACCTAACACAATACTATAAATCAACTATACTTCAATAAAAAGAATGTAAAATCTCAGTTTTATATTGATTACAAGTTAAATGATAATATTTAGAAATATATTATTAAAATTATATAAATGTGATTTGCATTATATTTCTGTTGGGTAGTACTGGTCTAAAACATGAAATATTCATGGAAACATGGAGATAGTCATTCCATGATCCAATATAAACATGTTGCTGTCCTACTATACAAGGCCTGGAGGAAAAGCAAGAGTAAAATTTGCGCTTAAAATGCAGAATTTACAGGTAAGCAGCTAATTTTTCAAGGGCAGGAGGTGCAGGTGTAGGGAGCCAGTGGTACTTAGAAGACTTGACATAAATTCTACATAGAAGACTTGACATAAATTCTACACTCAAGCTGCTAGCACTTCTGGAGGTTTTAAATAAAAGACTTCAGGATGGATTTATTAAACACTTGTTCCGAGAGTCGCCTGTGCAAGTACTTGTGTGTTCATTGGGATAATCAAGGGCCAGGAGACGTGATGTGCTACCTCCTCAAAATACAGTCTCCTTAGTGAAGAATTCATGTGAGGAACAGTTCTGGTTTCCCGACCTAGTTGGTTGTGTGTGTGTGTGTGTGTGTGTGTGTGTGTGTAGTAACGTAGCCTTTCAGATTTTTTCTTGGAAAAGGAAAGATTGGGGGAGGTGGCACCATAAGTACTACCAGGACTTATATACAGCACAATTTTTTTCAAAGTACCTTATGTTAAGCAACATGTTCACAAAATTCTCTCCTTCCCTTGTTTTCACTCAACTCAGCTCTAAGAAGCAGGTCTGTGTAAAATTCCCTTTTGTAATTTCCTTACTATGAATGACTTTTGGTCATTTTTGTCTTTTAACAATAGGTGGATTTTTTCCTTTAGGTTTCACGTTTCCTTTAAGCAGTGGTTCTTAAGAGGGGGTATGGGGGGAGGAGTATTTTACCCTCCCTGGGGACATTGGGTAACGTCTGAAGACACCTTTGATTCTCACAAGTGTGTGGTTGGGGGCTGCTCCCTCCATCTAGTGGGTAGAGACCAGAGATGCTGCAGAGTGTCCTACAATGCACAGGACAGCCTCGACACCAAAGGAGTATCTAATCCAAAATGTCAACAGCGCAGAGCTTGAGAAACCCTGTCTTAGAAAATCATTCCCAACAGCACCAACCTGCTAAGGTGGTACTGAGTGTGCTACAGGCTATTCCCCAAATGTGACTCCCCCACGACCCCCAGAAAGGTTCTCTGTACTTTGAGGCCCGAGGAGCCTTCATTGCTAGCCTCATTGTTCTCACTGCTAAGTGAATTTCTATTCCACAGCATTTACAAAGAAGCAATTCATTATTTAAAGCAAAGAGCTATATGGGTTTTCTAGGCTCCCCAGAAGATAGTTTTAGTGTTGGTTGATTGCTTCTAAGCAGCCAGAAACTCAAATTTTACTCATCACAAACTAGTGGTTTTCTTAATCAGAGATGGTCAAACTGGATGTCTTAGCTTGATTGCTGAGACGAAGCCTGCCCACGTCAGCTGAGGGATCCTCAGATCCATGGCCTGACGCTAGACCCCAGAAACCACCCAAAGGTTGTTACCATGATTGAATTCAACAGATAGCTTCAGTCCTTGTGAGGGGCACACAGCCCATCAAAAGGATGTTCACAAACCAGCTGTAGAACAAAAACCCAAGGAACTGAGACCAAACATCACTGACCGCGATCTAACTCTAATTTTAATACTGACCAGAAGATCCTGCCTAATTTTAGAACCCAAAGAACAATAAAAACCTGAAAACGTTGAATTGTGTTGGCAAAATGAAAACAAGCCCCTTCAAGTTGTCTGGAGTGGAATCTGAGTTGTTAATGGGCATGCCACGAGTCAGACCCCAGTCAAACTCTGGCTAGTAGCCATCGCCCCAAAGATGCATTTAAAGCAGTTGATGCTATTGCCAAAGGTGATGGTGACATGATTGCTCTCAAATGTAGCAGTGGAACAAGGTAAGCACCCAGTAGCAACTCGGGGAAATCACCGGAAACAGTGAGATGGGGCCAGTGTTAGTAAGGCTCTGAGTGGTCAGAGGTGCTGCCTACCTCTCAGGTTGAAGTGCTCTTCTTCGCTGTCTTCTGAGCATGGGCATTTGTAACCTTACACTTCCTTGCGTTAAAAAAATACAGCACAAACAGGATGGAGGTGAAGACCAGCATGCCGAACACGCTGCGGGGCCAGCGTGACCAGGACAAAGTGGATGAGGTCCGTGAGGTAGTTCAGGGAACACTGCACACCGTTCACAGCCCCTCGCTCTGTTTCCAGAATGTTCTCCTGAAGAAGCTGGGTCACAGTGAGGTCAAAGGACCAAAGACCTACAGGGCAGCAGTGTGGGGGGAGAAGAAATGGAAAGAGATGTCAGAGACCTCGGGGAGGATTCTGGCTCTTGCACTGACTGGCACGGTCACGCTGGGTAAATGAAGCTTTCAGCGGCTCAGTTTCTCAGCCGTGAAATGGGACTCTTCAGATCCCATCTCGCTGGAGGATTACATGAGACGGTACTGTGAAGTGGGCAGCATCATGCCTGGCACGGTCAATAATTTGTGGTAGTGTAAATTGTATTTTTGAATCACCATCGCCACCATTATCAC
Source organism: Delphinus delphis (assembly GCF_949987515.2). Lineage (NCBI taxonomy): Eukaryota > Metazoa > Chordata > Mammalia > Artiodactyla > Delphinidae > Delphinus > Delphinus delphis. Next base: position 32,750,500 of record NC_082691.1, on the reverse strand, counting down.
TAGGTAGCCATATAACTTCATTTTAGATGTATCTATTTATGTCTCCATTCCACTCCAAAAATGGTTCGGACAGAGAGCAAAGTCTTGAGCTTCACCTCCTGCTCCAGTTCCGCGTGTTTCCTCCTCCCTCCTGATCTGGCAGAGGAGGAATGAGCTTCCTCTCCCCTCCCCCACCTTTAACCACATTAAGAGGCTACATTTGATTACACTTCAGAAGCAGCCTCAGGACCTGCCGTACAGGCACCACATAAGTCAGAAACCAGGTGGCAATGCTGTCCTTGAGGGCCAGTCCCGGGGGCTCTTGTGCCTGCTCCCAGCTTCTGCCTATAGTTGGTTTCCTTCTGGATTCTCCCTGAGATCCAGCGCTGGCCCTGCAGAGGCCTCTCGTGTGCCTCTGTCCTGATCTCTGGACTGAGCTCTGAACTCAAGAATTATTTGGGTTGAATATGCCGTGTCCTCCAGTGTCTGCCTTTGCAGAGCATTGGCCAGGCCTTCTGTCCTCCTAGGCTGCCCTTGTCACCCTGCGGTAGCCCGCACCTGGGACCCTGGCCCAGGCTCCCCACTCTTCTGGGCCGTCCCAACCACCCGGCATGGCCTCGAAGCCTCAGGGTTTGGTCTGCCAAAGGACTCTGACCTGGAGCTCACCTATAAAACCCACACGCCTGGCCCCTAACAAGCAGTGCGGACAGGTCAGAGGTATTTATAAAACGCTGCAGCTGCACAATGTGCAGCTCTGGAAGTGAGGGCTGATTCTGCACTGACAGAATTATTTGTATATTGAGGGCATACGGAGTCGTAGTTCTTAGATTTTCAAAAGCAAAGTGACTTTGGGGTAATATATCAAATCCTGCTGTAGCCAGAGTTCTGTAACTTCCTTTCCACTAAGAATGGAAACAAGTATATACTGAGCCAATGTCTCGGGTGAGCTCTGTGTCTGGGGATCTGTGGTAGACAGCAAGGTGGCCACAGGCCACTGGTCCTGGTGAGACACACGTCATCACGGCCACCAGGCCTGACCATGCTAACCACGCTAACACAGGGATGATACTATATCCTTTGGGGGCACTGGTACTTTTATCGGGTACAGTCTTGACCACACCACCAACCCTGGAGTGATTTGTAATTCTGCTGGGAATAAATGTGAATGGCATTCGCTGGCAGTGGGTGTGCGGGATTCAGTCAGCATCCGTGTCACTCGGCATCGTGGTTCTCGATCTCACTGTCCACACCACACTCCACGCTCACACAACAACGCTCGTGAAAGCACCACAGTCACAGCCAAGATATAAAAATGATGATGACGACTGAAGATGAGAGTTAATAATCATTTTTAACAAATAGCTCCAATACCTGTGGCTTTGATCGTCTCCTTCCACCACCCGCCACGACACTCTCCCTGATGGGTAGGTACTATCATTACTATCCCGTCTTACAGACAAGGAAACAGGGACACAGGGAGCTTAGGTAACGTGCGAACATCATGGGCAGCCTGGCTCCACATCCTGAGCTGTCTCCCTTGTGAGTGTCAAAGGTGTTGTGGTGTGTCTGGCATCCTTATCAAGGGTCAGCAAAAAGAACTGCTATTGCCAAAGAGAAAAGCCCGAAGTTTCCCTCGTACTGAATGCTTCTCCAGACTGTAGGCATGGCCAATGAGATTTCACGTTCTCTAAATGTGATGTTTCCTTTGTGTCAGGAAGAGCCAGTTGGAATTCTTTTTTTTTTCCCCCCTTAGAACTAGTTTATTATCATAATACTATGTGAATTGTGTAAATCTTAAACGGCCAACCTGCTCTCTGTCGTTCATGCAATTAAAGGCTGGGAAGTACAAGTCAAATAGCCTAATAAAAGATAATTCACCTGTCAGGTCCTTCATTTAAAATATTTTAGAGGTTGGGTCATCTCCAGATGAAAGAACAGGTTTCTAAATCAGCTATTTGGAATTAGGAACAGTTCCTTTCTCATACATGCACATTACATCAGAGGAAAGAGGTTCCCAAGCTAGCCCGTGGTTTTATAACCTCTGGAATTGGACTGACAAAACTCTCATTTCTCCTCTCCCAATATTCCCAAGATTCTGTGGACCAAGGGCTTCTGGGTCTCCTTGATATAAAGCAGAAAGGTATCCCCAAACCCCATGCCCCCACCCCGCTGTGGGCCCAAGGGTGAGAAGGGGAAGCTCTGAGCCCCAGGAGGGCAGGGACCTTGCAGGAGCCCAACACCTGGAGTCGGGGCTGAGGTTCACAGCAGAGGCAGGCAGGGAGATGCTGAATGAAGGGGGAAGACACGGTCAGTTCAGCCTTTGATCCTCTCCTTCCACCACCCGCCACGACACTCTCCGCTCCCTCATTTTTGCTCTGGGGATGGGGGATCCCCTGGCTCTGAGCTGTGGCCTTGAGGTTGGACTGAGGGGAGGGAGCAGGGCTTGGGCAAAGAAATGATGCTCCTGGGTGGAAACCGGATCACAGGGAGTCCATGTCTAAGAGCAAGGTCCAGACTCTTCCCAGACTGGGCATCTGCAGGTCGAATCACTCGGGGCCAATATGCTGTTAATCCCCATCAGTGTTGATTCCCAATATGTTGCTGCTGAATTCATCAGGCATAAAATGACCAAAACAATTTTTTAAACACCCTAACCAAATCGTATATGTCCTCACTGCCAGGTATGAATGACATTTGGTTGGTGGCAGAGTTCCAAGACCAAGTTCTCAGGGGAGACAAGCTTGCAGATGTTCAGAGTCAGGCACCCTGTCTCTGGGAAAGGATTTCCCTCCCCTTTCCCAGGCAGCTAAGGAAAGCTCTGGCGCCACCAAGCTGTCTTCTTTCCCCTCTCCCCATCCCACTTCCACGGGGAAAGGACCCAGGTCAAAATATTCCTTCAATGTGGATGCCATTTGTAGCATTTACATGCTTGACTCCTGGAAATAACTATTTTCACTTCCCCAGATCTCCACATCTCCACATTTCGGCTTTTGCACAACTTCCCACCCCGCCTAGAGCACTCTTCCCTCTTCATGTCACCTGCCGAGCTTGCCCTTCAGGGATCTCTTAATTGTGCCTCCCACTGGAAAGGCTTCCCCGGCTCCCAAGACCAGATTTGGTATCCCTCCTACGTGTCTCCAATCCTCTGTCCTTCTCTAACATAGCTCCTGTCACTTTGTGTTGTTGGTCATTGCTATTTACTCACTCTTTGGTCTCCCATCCAAACTGTACACTCAGTGGGGCTAAGACCTTGTCTGATTAAACCACTCATGTATCCCCAGTGTCTAGGACAGTTCTTGTCACATATGGGTTCTTAGTGAATGAATGATGAAGACTGACAATGACACAGTGGTGAGACCATGAAATGCTTCTACGATTACTTAGCAACATCACAGGCTGCAGAATCCTGTGCCACACATGACCCACCGCTCACAATTCCTGCCAGGATCACACCCAAAAAGAGCAAGGTGATGGAGATGTAAGGGAAGTCCCAGAATTGCTCTTGAAAGAACCCAGACTAAGACAAACAGTAAATTCAGGAAGGTGGACATTGACAGGAGAGGGAAGACACGGGAGAGAGTAAAAGACAAAACTGCACATGCTTGAGATGTGGTAATGAACTCTCGGAAAGAGTGGTGGATATTTCCTCTGGTTATTTTTCTGAAGAAGCAGATATTCATGAAAAGGAAATGACAAATACCTTTCCATCTTCCAGGACAGAATAGGCAATGATTGCAAACAGATTTTTAAAGTACATAACAAGTTGTAAGAAGTATTTAGCACAAATTAAGACAAACTCCAAAAAGGACTAGAAGAGCCAAATAAGGCCATGAAGGAAGGAGAGAGGGTCAGGTATGCTAAATCCACTCTAGCCCAAGAACTGTGGGAAGGGTGAATTTGGTTATAGAAAAGAATTTATTGCCATAGCAGGGTTTTTTTGTACAGATAACAATAACAACGAAAAAAACAGCCAACATTGCCTTAAGTTCTACTCTATGCAGAAGGAAATAGGGCTTTATGTAGACTAACTTATCTAATCGCTTCCCTAGGGCTTTATGTAGACTATCTTATCTAATCCCTTCCCTGCCATCAGTTCTGTTATTTTTATCCTTACTTTACAGATAGTGAGACACAGCGAATTTGAATAAATTAGCCACACATGGTCACACAACTAAAAGTTATAGATGGGAAGATATAGCTCGTCCTATCTATCTATCTATCTATTTACCTATCTATCCATCCATCCATCACTTAAATATGTATATCTATTCACCTATATCTATAAATACTTATATTTTATCCATACAGTGAGATCTGGTGAGCTTTAATTGCAAAACAACTTGAGAGAAAATATAATTATAAGAAGTCCAGGACCTGCACAGCAGGAGGAGAGGCATCACAGCCTGAGGGGGGCCTCGGAGTGTGGAGTTCTGGAGTTCTGGACAGTCGGTAAAAGAAGCCTACCCATCTTTCCTCAAGAAACTATACCAAACTGAATTAGAATTTCCTCATCTTAATTACAACTATCCAAAGTGATAATCTCACTTGTCCAGTTTAAGTCAGGTGTCAATACCAGGCTTACTCAATCATGCCTGACAGGAGACCATCAAGAAGGAGGATTTTTCTTGTCACTTAAGAGCACAATTTGGGGACCACGGATCAAGAATGTGGGAATAATGGGAAGCTATCTAAACTGGCCAAATTGAGAAAATCAACCCTAGCTTTCAGTACAGTATTAGACATCACAACTGCAAGACCCTCATCTCTATCTGTTTTTAGGATTCTTGAGTTTATTGATTGAGATAAAAATATGATTTCATTTTCATTTGTCTTAAACTTAGCTTTTGTTTGAAACTGACTTTACCAACTCAACTTCTGTGCTTACCTGAAATGTCTGTGATTTGCAACTTAGTTTCACATAATCAACAATAAAGCAAAATTGCTTAAAGATACAATTTTTGAAAAATTATTAGTCGACTGGCTGTATTTTTTCCATGATTGTTCTCCCATTTGGTACTGTATTACATTTCTCTTTAAAATTCTCATGCTTAAAATAAAGTAATAGGTAAAAATAACCATAAATAAAGTGAGCATCCATTTTCAGAGATATACCAATCCAAAAAAAAAAAAGAAAGAATTCCAGAAAGAGAAACTGAGGTCAGAAGCAATGCCTGGGCTGTGTTGCCCAGGCAGATGGGCAACATTGTCAATAGGCAGGTATAGCTCTTATCTTGAGAGAATGGGGTCATATTTACTGGCAGGTTTACTTTTCTGTCATCCTCATCCTGATGATAAGCAATTTCTGATTTAAAAAACACTGCTGATAGCAGGGATGGCCAATTTATCTATTGTCTTGACCAAAAAACAGCCCATATTCCCTGACATAGTTGTCTCTCTAGTTTAGCGTCTTTAGGAAAGAGGCTTATGATAAAATAGGAAGGAGTATGCCCTAAGGACCATGGAATAGGTTTTGCAGGCTGTAAACTGCACGGTCCCCAGGGAGTGCTACTCACAGTGGAAACTCACTTAATGGAGCCCCTGGAGTTGTGTAGTGTACAATCTGTGTAACTGTACATGGCAGACCCCCCTGCTTCCACCAACCATATGAACTGAATAACAAATGGCACTATTGGAGTCTTCTCACTTCTCACTGTTTGAGGCACATTTGCAGACAGAATATTAAGATTATAGTTAGACACAAGCTCTGAAAAGCAGAAATGAAGCATTGACATAAAGGAGGGGAAAAAAAAAAAAGCAAGCGCTGTCTCTGAGTTTGCATTGCCTTGAATGTTCACAGCCTCCTGTCGCCTTTCTAGGAAGTGCCCCCGTTTGTCACTGGGGTTTTACAGCCAATTGGGGAACTAGTTGAAAAACCCTGGATAGAAATAGAAACTCAACAAGAAGTGAAACCAAGCTCCATCCAAGAATGAAACCACAACCGATCACATGAGATGCCCATGTCATCACCTGGCCCATGAACAGGGGAGCAGATATATTGATGATCTGGTCCAGCCGCCAGACAGCTGCATTCATCCCTGTAAGTGACAGGACGGAAACACTGCAACTCAGTGCATGAGTCTCTCCTCCTGGTGAATTTAATGTCGTGTATTTGCTAGATTTGTGAGCCCGCACTGGGTGAATGGCAGTGAAAACAGGAAAGATCCCTTTTAGTCTGACTATAGATTAATCATAGGATTTTCAACCTGGAAAAGACCTTTGAGATCAGTTCTGTTGGAATTTGAACAATTAACCAAGGAGTAAACTGAGGGCTAGAGAGATTAGGTAACTTGGAATTATTCCAACTCCTGTCTCAGCACTCTTTCTATCACATCCCACTGTCCGAACAACAATAGTATTAATAGCCATTATGACTCACACGTTGACAGGACAGAGAGGGAAAAAACAGGGGACGAAGGACAGAAATAGTTGAATACTCTTTGCCACACGCATAGTTCTAAGCCTTCTACACATATTCATCTCACTCAACCCTCGCAACAACTCTAAGGGGTCCGTAGTATCTCCCTTTTACAAATTAAGAAACTGAGACATAAAGAAGTGAAATTAATTAAGGTCACAGGGAAGGTAAATGGTGGAGCAGAGATTCAAACCTAGGCAGTCTGACCCTAAAGCTTATTCTCTTAACTATTCCACCATCATTAAAGAACATATTTACAAGATGATTTTTAAAATTAGAATAAACCTCAGATCTGAATCTGTGCTTTATTTTAGATTTCTTTAAAATTAATTAACAGCAAGCAGGAAGATTTTCTTTTACCCAGAGACAGGACACTTTCAACACCATGTCACCTGGCTTGTACCCACATAGCTGTTTTATTTTGGGTGTTGTTATTTAAGCCACAGTACATCCAAATAAGTGTAGTTTAGAAGAAAACATGATTATAAGGGGCTTCTACACTTTGTAAGGAGTATATTTTAATAGAGTCCTCTGTAATAGCTTCCTTTATCTTGGCTATCAACTCTCATGAACGTTTTCTAGCCAAGAGTACCAACTGCACAAATATAGGGTAAGACAAGATCTCCTGCTTTAGTTTGGCAATTTGAATATCTCACAATGAAAATGATCCAAGTTTTATAAATGGAAGAAAAAATAAAAAGATGCCAGATTCTTCCATTTAGCTCCATTATTGAAAAAAATGATTCTACCTCTCATTACTAGTGATTAGGTGATAATCAAGTCACACTTGGGGATGAATTTTCTGGGGAAAGTAGAAGCTTATCACAGACAAAAATTAAGAAATCTTTTAATTCACTTATTTTTCAAATCTAAAATGACCAAAGAACCTCTGTAATATATTCAGAGGGATTTCTCTCCCGAAAGTATGGTCTATATATTCTTCTGATAATAACAGTCTCATCCATTTCTTACATGCTTCCCATGTGCAGATATAGTGCTAAGTGCTTTACAAATCCTGTATGTCACATAATCCTTCCCAAAAGTGAGCTGGCGGCAAGGTGGGGGGTTGTCATAATTTCTCTCATTCTACAGATGAGGAAAGTAAAGTCTAGAGAAGTTAAGTAACTTGCAGCTGGTAAGAGCCATAGCTGGTTTTAGCTGCATTCAAATGCAGGTCTCTTTGACTCCAAATACCTTCTATTAAATGCTACTTTCCTGCCTTTCTCGGAGCGCTAATTGTCTCATCAACTCTGTTCACTAAATCAGGCCTACTTCTCAGCAGATTAGAGAACATGTGATGCCCTGTTATATCCACAGCTCACCAGCCAGCTGGCCTCTGTTGTCACCTGTGAGGCTTACAATCCAGTCCTTCTGAATGGTGTTGGTCAGTGCTGTGCTGGCCAGGTTCGCCAGGGTGCTGTGCTGGCCAGGTTCGCCAGCTGTGAAGCAGACCACTGAAGGAAGGAGGGTAAACGGAGTTTGGAACCCAGGGATAGACTTTCTCAGCCCATTGTAATACACACAGTTACTTATCTGACAGTTTGAAGAGCATCTAAATGAACCCAAAGACTTTTGAGAGAAAGAGGTTCAATGCAGGTTTGAAGCCAAATGTTGTTGTATTTATTCTCAGCGTTTTCTTCTTCCCACCCCAGTAGCACCAGATCCGGTGCTAATCTGTACCTTGCAAACAGAGACTCTGCTGTTCTATTGCCTTCATGACTGTGAGATTTAGACTCTGACTAACAAATTAGGGGTAAGGAGAACACTGGTGAAAGATTAGCCAGATCCCAGATCAGTGAGCAGGGCCATCCAGAGATGACTCACTGAAGGGCATTCTGGTCTTGCCTGTGACATTCACTCTCACAGCACAGGGGGGAGATGGCAGACACTCACAGTGAACCAGCCTTGCCATACTTGCTCCAGCTCCCTTCTGTATGAGAACACAAGCATCAGGACCGCACAGCCGGTGGTGATAGAGGCATTCTGAGTGAAGAGCAAGACATGGCCAACTGCAAAGGGAAACAATATTTATTCTTGGTTTTAAGAGACAGGTTACAATTACATCATCGTTTAATGCAGAGTGACTGCAGTTGACCAAACCCCTGTGCCAACCAGGGTTATCATTCCCATCAGCAATCATAGGCTGAGTAGGAAGCAAAGAGCAGGCCTGTGTGCTCACTAAAGGCAAAGCCTTTACAACCAGAAGAAGAAGAAGAAAAAAAAGCTGGGTTTTGCAAGCAAATGAAAACATGCTTTGAGAGTAAGATGATATGAAAAGCAGGATATTAGATAAATCAAAGCACTTACATTTTTCTACTGATATATCACACTCTTCTTTAATTTGTGACTGAAGTTATCAACATGGCCTAAGGACCAACAGTCCAGATTTTAAATAAGTTAGCCTTTTCAGTGCTGTGCTTTCAGAGAATGCCTTGTCAAACCTCCTAGGTGAAATGAAAACAATCAGGCTGACTGGTAATCAAAAGACTTGGAAAAACTTGGGAAATCCTACATTCTGCTTGGGTAAAGGAAGGTTAAAGAGATATTAGAGGGAAAAGCTAAAAATGGATTGACATTTGAACAAATAAGTCTCCAGATAGTAATTCCCAGTTTAGACAGATTACTTGGTATAAAAGTTATCTTTTACACATAGAAATTGTCTTTAATAGAAATTACATGAGTATATTATACATAGGTAATACCAGAGTATTAAAATGAAACATGTTTTTAGGAATTTAATATTAAAAATCTGTGATGGATAAATATCTAAAAACTACAATAAAATATTTTAAATATAGTACCAGAGAATGACAGAAAGCTGGATACCGCTTTTTCTAGTTTTTAAAACTTATGCCCTGTCATTATTAAGTTCATATCTGTATTTTATTTCACTAAGTAAACCAAAAAAGCTAGTGAGGTCATAATTTACCATATCATTATATATGTATTACCTTTTTTTCTTGGTTTCCTGTTGATCCAATCACCAATTAATACCCTAAATATTAATACAGATCCAGCTACCACTAAGCCAAACACTGCTGTTAGTAGAAGATTGTATCCATATAATTTTATCAGGACCACAGATATGGCAAAGTGCCACATTCAGTCTCCCTGCAAGGCAGTAGAAGCAAAGCATGTTTTAATCATTGACCTAAAAGATGGAACAAAGTTAAAATCCAGAAAGATGCATTTCTCTCAAATGACATGTAATATGCAGAATTTAAAACCAGAATGTCCACAGTTACACTTTTATGTAGTACAAGTATAACTTTTTTTTTTTTTTTTTTTTTTTTTGCGGTAGGCGGGCCTCTCACTGTTGTGGCCTCTCCCGTTGCGGAGCACAGGCCCCGGACGCGCAGGCTCGGCGGCCATGGCTCACGGGCCCAGCCACTCCGCGGCATGTGGGATCTTCCTGGACCGGGGCACGAACCCGTGTCCCCTGCAACGGCAGGCGGACTCTCAACCACTGCGCCACCAGGGAAGCCCATAATTTTTAATGCAATACAATTATACTTTAAAAAACTGAACAGAATGTTATTTTAAAATCTTAAAACACCAAAAAGTCAAGAAGCCCAGGAGAGAATGTCAGATGAACACTTGGAGAACATGAGAAGCCCAAGAATTAAGCCTAGGCTACCCTGAAGTATCTGCTGATTCAGAAGAAACAACTGTGAAACAGAACTGCAGTTTTAGCAGCCTCAGAAAGTCAGAAGATGGAAGTCTATGCTCACCAAAGACAAAGATAAAAATAGTTCTTACTTTAGGCTGAGCTATAACTCCACCCTTAGGGTAAGTCAGAGTAAACTACAAGTAAGCTAACCATTGCATGGACTTGTAGTCCAGCTTTACCTCATCTGATGACCCAGAAAACCTCAAGCCTTGAGCTTGAATTAAAATGGCTACTGCTCACTATGCATCTGGGAGAAGCATTAAAATCCTCTCTAAAAGAAAATACTATCATCTTAGGCTTCAAAATACTTCTACAATAATTTTATTTTTATTTATTTATTTTTGGGTATGTTTAATATTTATTATAATAATTTTAAAACACAATGCCCAGCACACAGTCAAAGATAACCAGTCATATAAGGAAATGAAACACTATGAGCAAAATCTACAATAAATAACATACAATAGAAACAGACCTATTGAGACTTCAGATATTTAAATTACCAGACACAGGCTGTAAAATAATAATGCTTACTCTATTTAAAGAAATAAATGCCAATTCTGACAATCTGAGCAGGGAATTGGAAACTGTAAAAAATGATGTGGTCAGTTTGAAAAAGAACTAAAGAGAAATTCTAGGACTGAAAAATATAGCAATAGAAATTAAAATTCAATTGATTGTTTCAATAGGAGGTTATAATTAAAGAAAAATTAGTTAACTGTAGATATGTATGAAGAAAAACCCACAATAAAACACAGAAAGACAAACTGAGGGAAACATGGTAGGAACAAAAATGAAAAAGGAGAAAAAGAAACATATAACAGGCCAGACAAATAGAAAACACAAAATAACATGGTAGATTTAGCGTAAATATATCATAAGCTACCAATAAGTATAAATAAACTAAATGTTCAAATTAGAGGATAAAGAGTGACAAATTGGATTCAAAAATACAGCTAGATGCTATTTACAAGAGACACATTAAAACAAAAGACTAAGAAAGATTGAAGAAAATGACAGATAATTAACCGAAAAGAATCCATGTCACTGAATTGATACAAAAGTAGGCTTTAAGGCAAAAAAAGATTACTGGAAATAAAGAGAATCATTTCATAATGATAAAGGCTTAATTGATCAGGAAGATATAAAAATTCCAATTTTGTATGTACCTAATAACAAGGGCTCAAAATATATGACTCAAAAATCTGTAGAGTTAAAAGAAGAAATAGATAATCATTGTGGGAGATTTTAACTCACCATCTCCCTCTTGGTAATTGATAGAATAAACAAAAAATATAAATATATAGTAAGAATATACACTTATATATATCTTATATGTTATATATGTGTGTGTGTTCTACGTAAAGGTTACATAAAAAACAGTGTACTTGACAACTTTAGAATACACTTGCTTTTTAAGCACATGAAACATCTGTACAAATCAACAAAATGACCAGATAATGGATCTTAGAGCAAATCTTATTTTCAAAATACTGAACCATACAGAGAATGTTCTCTGACCTCAAGGCAATTAAGCTAAAATCAATAAGAAAGAAAATCAGAAATTCCTCATATGTTTGTAAATTAAGAAATTCGTTTCTAAATAATCCACAGGTCAAGCTGGCAATCAGAAAGGACATTATAAAATATTTCAAACAGAGTATATCAACTTGTCAGATGCTATTGATATACTGTTTAAAGAGAAATTTGTAGTTTAAAATGCATATATTAGAAAAGAAAGGCTGAGTTTAATGAGCTAAGTATCTATATTAAAAAGTTAGAAAAGGAACAGCAAATCAAACCCAAAGAAAATAGAAGAAAAGCAATAATAAAGGTAAGAGAAGAAATCAATGAACTAGGAAAATGAACATACAATAGAAAAGCTTAATAAAGCCAAAATCTGGCTCTTTGGAAAACTAATAAAATAAACTGTGGTTTATTATGCAATGAAATACTACACAGCAATAAAAAGTAGCAACCCAGGGCTGTTTGCAAAAACATGGGATTACATACATAATGTTGAGCAAAAGAAGCAAGATAAAATAGAATATATACGGTAGAACTTCATTTATGGAAAGTTCAAACTAAACTTGAAATTAACTCAACTATATCATTTAGGGATGCCTACATCAGTGGTGAAACTATAAACAAAAGCAAGGAAGTAGGGCTTCCCTGGTGGCGCAGTGGTTGAGAATCTGCCTGCCAATGCAGGGAATATGGGTTCGAGCCCTGGTCTGGGAAGATCCCACATACCGCGGAGCAACTGCGCCCGTGAGCCACAACTACTGAGCCTGCGCGTCTGGAGTTTGTGCTCCGCAACAGAGAGGCCGCGATAGTGAGAGGCCCGCGCACCGTGATGAAGAGTGGCCCCCACTCGCCACAACTAGAGAAAGCCCTCGCACAGAAATGAAGACCCAACACAGCCAAAAATAAAAATAAATTAATTAATTAAAAAAAAAAATAACAAAAGCAAGGAAGTAAATGCCAGAAAAGTGGGGCTCCTGGCTACTTCCCTTTGTGAGGAAGGGGTATAATTGAGAAGGACCCTATGAGGGACTTCTTGGGTGCTGGCTACATCCTAGCTTTTGACTTGAGTGGTGGTTTCATGTATTCACTTTGTGTTTGTTATAATTGTTCCATATATATATGGATATATATACATGATGCACTTTCCTCTATTTGTGCTAGAGTTTGTAATTCAAAACATTTTTTAACAAAAATATACACACATTTTGCATCAGTTATTTCGAGACATTCTAATTGTCTATTACAGTTCTCCTAACCATTCAAAATATATTAATTTCATTTTGATTCATCTTACCTGTATTGATAAGGCACAGCTTACATAAATCAAAAATCTTGGACTGATGAGGTAGGTCAAAGTTGCTCCTAAAACACATATTTCCAAATGATAAACATTATGAAATAGTAAAAAAAAAAATTATATATATGTATATTTTTTTACTATTTCGTAATGTTTATCATTTGGAAATATGTGTTTATATTTCTTTAAAGCAAATTTTGCCTGTTAACTCAGAGAAAGTGAAATCCTGTTTGGCATGGGTTTGCTTTCAGACACTAGCCTGGTGCGAAATAAAAACACAGGCAACAGAAAAGCACATGGTTTTGTTCAACAAGTGAGAGGATTCTCAGGGCTTCTGCTTTGTTTTCCTTTGATTTATTTGCCATTGAGTGACCACTAGGGAAATATTTAACCATATCCCTTTTCTCGCATCTAGAGATGGAGTCAGAGAAGTAAGCAAGCCATTGCACTGAGATATGTGCTTTAAAGGAAGTAGCCCAGAGCGTGATGAAGAACATAGAAATGGCAGCCACTCAACCTGGGAAGGCAGAGCAGGGACTTCAAGGGGACGTTACCCCTCAGCAAAATCTGAGGGCCAAGAGGGAGTCACTAGGAAGGAGGTTTGAGGGTGGAGCTAGCTTTCTAGGTCAGGAGAACCATGGGTTCGAAGGTCTGGAGAAAAGAGAAAGCAAACTGCAAACAAGAAAATCCAGAGGCTGGGGTGTAAAGTACCAAGTCAGAGAGAGTAGGAAGTGGGGAGGATGAAGCAAGTGCAGGGGAGATCCCTTCTTTCCAGAAAGAATAGGAAAGAGAGGCCGATCATTAAAGCCACTGGGCTCCTCTGTGGATGCCCAGCTGCAGGGGCCTCATCTCTGCAGGGGCCTTTCAAACACACCTACTACACCTGCTGAGCTGTGGGTCTGTCTCAGCTCTTCACCCAGGAACCCTCTCCTGCTTCCCTCCTGCCCATCTTGACCATCATTCTTTATTCTCACCTTTCTGACACCCTCACCAAAATAGCACCTGATCCCCATCTGTGCCAGCTACTGATGTCCCAGTCTTTCTGGTCTCTCGCTGCAACCTCCAGTGTGTCTTCCTCATTTTAGAGAGCCCTGTTAAAGCCCTTTTCATCAGCTCCCACCACCCTCCACCTACCTGCATTGCTATAACTTCTATACAGGCTACCACCAATTTAAACAACCCTCCGCCAGAATAGCCCTGATATAGTAACAAGAATTCCTTGCTTCCTTCCTTCCGTCCTTCCTTCCTTCCTCCCTTCCTCCCTCCCTCCGTTCCATCCCTCCTTCCTGCCAGCCCTCTTTTATGTATTCACACATTCAAAACTTAATGAGCATCTACTATCTTTCAGGTATTCTGCCAGGCACTAGAGATAAAGTGGTAAAAAAATGTTAGGGTTCTCACTCTTCTGTTATCCAGGGATAACAAACAACAGACAATGACTTATAACCTAGTGTGATGAGTTTCCTGTTAGACGGGGGTGGGTATCACCCAGTCACTCCACAAGCCAGTCATGGAGGAACTATGGCAGGTCACTTAGGAGGCTTTCTGGAACCCAAAGGGCAACAGAAGGCACTGAGGAAGGCTGTCAAAGTTGGACATACCATCTCCTGACACAGGAGCACCACCCAGCCACGCAGCTCAGTGCTGGAAAACTAGTGCCTTGGGTCCTTCACATGCGCAGATATCACCAACCCTGTGGCCTTTCCCCAGGTGCACCTCCACTCTTCACCACCTCAGCAATGCCTGAGGCATCAGCACTTTGCTATCCACATCACAGCCCAGCAATGGACAAATCTTCCAGTGACGGTTACTGCACTGAAGAGCAGGGTCTTTGGCTGGTAGCCCAGTCTGCTCTAGGCCGGCCCTGCTGGCCCCCAGCTACTAGCAAGAATTTGTTGCGAGCTGGCCCCTCACATCAGGAATTCTCTGGATTGTTATTCGATCTTCCATCTGGCCCAGTGAGAGGAGAGGTTCTGGCCGGGGGTACATTACTCGCCATTGGCTGATCTCCCTTCAAATACGTTATCACTAAACATAAGCGGGGCCTTAGGCTGCCCACCCTCACACTGTGTTTTTCTCGTCCATTTACTTTCCTACTTTCCTGATTTCTCTTCTCTCTTGGAACATTTCCCACCCTCACTCTGCGCTGATAGCCTGTTTGCTAAGCCACTAAAGATATAAAAGCAGTAGAAGAGGACTTCCTTCACTTCCCACCATTACACCTTCCCACCTGCCCACACCTGTGGCTCCACCTTTACCTCCTGTTTCTATGGGCGCCCAGCAAAGCCACTCCTCACCACACCTCTCTCTCCCATCCTCCAGGACATTGATCCTTTTTTTTTTTTAAGTGATGTGCCCTTACTATATTTAAGTTAAAGAGAAATGTTTCAGACTTCCCTGGTGGCACGGTGGTTAAGAATCCGCCTGCCAATTTAGGGGACCCAGGTTCAATCGCTGGTCCAGGAAGATCCCACATGCCACGGAGCAGCTAAGCCCGTGTGCCACAACTACTAAGCCTACGCTCTAGAGCCCGCGAGCCACAATTACTGAGCCCGCATGCTGCAACTACTGAAGCCTGTGCACTTAGAGCTCCACAAGAGAAGCCACTGCAGTGAGAAGCTCGCGCACCACAACCAAGAGTAGCCCCCGCTCGCCACAACTAGAGAAAGCCTGTGCACAGCAATGAAGACGCAGTGCAGCCAAAAATAAATAAATAAGAATGCAAAAAAAGAGAGAAATGTTTCATATAAAACACTGGAGAGAATCACTGAAATATTTATCCTAAGCGTTAAATCTAAGTTTGGAGGTAGAATAGTCACGTGGCTTCTATCAGCAATGGGACGTCTCCCAGGGGTCACCGCAGGGAGACAGGCAAGCCATAGGCTACAGTGCAGCCCCAATAAGATACTTGAGTCAGGGACCCTGGGTGGGGGGGATGGGGTTGGTGCTGGTTGACATAGTAGAGAAAAGGGGGCTCTTGGGCCTGCTCCAGGCCAGCCATGTCACAGAGCCCTGGTGTAGCAGTCAGTGTCACAGTCAGCCACATCCAGAAGGTACCCAGAAACAGGGGACAGCCAGCCATGATATACCTGAGCACAATGCCAGCCATTAACACCAAATGCTAAATCATCAGACAAATGTGCCATTGTGGTCTTGAGGGACATCCGGACACGCAAAGACCTTCTGGCCCAGGCCAGGCAAGGCTACGTCTGCCTCCCAAGGACACATGACTACAGCTCCCAGTGATGGTTAGGTGGCTATTATTGGTCTGGGGATTCATTTTAATCCATCTACAATGAGTGTGCAGCATTCTTTCTAAAAGAAAGCCTACTTTGGGGCCAAGGGCTAGGGAAGAGGACAGGAGGGAACTCTAGTTAGGACTATTACTTGCTCTGATCAGGACTTCCATTTAAACAGCCCAGATGTCGAGATTATCTTATATTGGCCTCACACAGGTTGGGGAGAAAGTAGAAGTTAGAACAGTTGCTGAAAGCTTCTGGTTTTCTCTTTATTAAGTCTGATGACTCAGACTGAATTGGGGCTTTTTGCAATAGGCAAGCACATCCTTCTTACACAAATGAGAGAACATGTAACTCACCTATCACAAATCCTTGCAAAGAGAGGACACTAGATCAACTGTGGCTAAAAATAGGATGAGCGGTAGTATATATTCTATCCTGCTGCCTCATGTCCATCACAATGAGGACAAGCTTTAAAAGCAAACTGTATATTGAAATGTATTATAAAACTTGAAAGTGAAACAAAAGATAGATTTCAAGGCTGGTTAGAGTTTCTATTTCACTGGACTAAAGAGACCCTGTCCAGGATGACAAGAAAGCTAAAGTCTCTTTTGGGCACCATTTACTTTCCTGTTAAACAGCAACAGGATATAGTGAAGAATGAATTTTGGTTCTACTTTCATTTAAAATCATTTCTGTTACCTAGTAAAGCAGAACCATATCCTCTCTAGAGAAAAAGAGCATATGTTTAACAAATGGGAAATAGCTGCCATTTCCCCTTTTTCTGTTAACAGAACGTCAATCTTGCTCTGGGAGACAGTGCATCCCTAGCCCCAGGGGATAAATCACAACTGATGTAAGTCACTTATTGTGATGGCATTTCCCAGACCCCCTGTAGCTAGGATTGGCCTCTGACTGTTCTAGCCACTGAGGTGGAAGGAGAAGTCTCCTAGGGGCTTCTGGGAAAGAGTTTGCTTTTTTTTCTTTTTTTGCCAACATCTTTTTTTTTTTTTTAAATTATACACATACTAACAGGCGTGAGATGATATCTCTTTGTGGGTTTTTTTTTTTTGAAGTATAGTTGATTTACAATATTTCAGGTATACAGCAAACTGATTCAGCTACATATATATATATGTATGTATATATATATTCTTTTTCAGATTCTTTTCCATTATAGCTTATTATAAGATACTGAATATAGTTCCCTGTGCTACTCAGTAGGTCCTTGCTGTTTATCTACCTTCTATTTAGTAGTGTGTATCTGTTTATTTCAAATTCCAAATTTATCCCTCCCCCCAGCCCCAAGATTTTGCTTTCTGATAAAAGAATCAAGTGCAAGAGGAGAGCTTGCTTTTGCTCTTCCTCACCCACCGCTTTGCCTTTGACTGTGGCTGTGATGCCTAGAGCTGTAGCAGCAGTCTCGCAGTCATAAACTGACACTGTCAGAAGCCAGTGGGCTGAGGGCGACAAGGCAGATGGGAAGAACAGCCGGGGCCTTGAAGGCATCACTCAATTGCTAAAACAACCCTGACTGGATAACTTGTACACTTCTTGTTTAGTAAGTAATGAAGGTTCTTTGAGATTCAGACCTTGCCAGTTGAGTTTTCTTTTGCTTGCAGCCAGAAACATTTCCAACTGATACACAGACCTCTAATGACTGGTTCAATGACTGCCCATATACCCAGTATCGAAATTTCACTATTGCTAATATGTACCATATTTGTTTTATCTCTGTGTGTATGTGTATTTTCAACATATGTTGAAATTAAGTTGTCGATATCATAACTTACCCCTTCAGCACCTATCTCCTAAAAGTAAGCACATTTCCCTTCATGACTACAAGGCCATTCTCTCTCCTAAAAATATTACTAATTCTCTGATAGTATCTGAGAGCTAGTCCATATTCAGTTTCCTTTATTATCCCTCAAACATCTTTTTGTAGTTGGCAAAAATTTCCATTTAAATGGTACAAATGGGACTTGGGGTTTTGTTTTACTTTTTCTTCTTCTTTGAATCAAAAAGAAGATCGGGCCTTCCCTCGTGGCGCAGTGGTTAACAATCTGCCTGCCAATGCAGGGGACCCACATTCAAGCCCTGGTCCAGGAAGATACCACATGCCGCAGAGCAACTAAGCCCATGTGCCACAACTACTGAAGCCTGTGCACCTAGAGTCTGTGCTCTGCAACAAGAAACAATGAGAAGCCCGCGCACCGCAACGAAGCATAGCCCCTGCTCATCTCAACTAGAGAAAGCCCGCGTGCAGCAACGAAGACCCAACGCAGCCAAAAATAAATAATTAATTTTTTAAAAAGATTAATTTAAAAAATATATATAAAAAATAAATTAAAAAAAAGAAAAAGAAAGATTCATCACCCCCTCCTCCTGCCACGACAGTTTCATTCTTCAGCCCATGATGGCTTCTGAGCTCAGGAGAGCCTGGCAAGACTTGAATAAAGCTTTGGAATTAAGACTGTAACAAATCACCTCAGCCATACATCCTTCAAAAGCGTTGTAAGAATTCCCATTTGGAAGCTTATTTGGGCTTGGGTTCCTGGTTCCTAATGTTCTTATCGATCAGACTTTGAGGCAAAGGACTATGGACACGAGTGTGGAGTCAAGCTCTCTGTGCGGCAGGCTGCTCTGATTTGGGGACCTAACTTTATTCCCCCTCCCCAAAGGACCCTCCACATCCCACTCCACAATTTACATGTTAACGGTGGGACAAAATGAACAGGGGATGGCATTTTTTACCCCCAGTTGTAGTAATTACAATACTAATTGTGTATTTGAACTACTCAACACCCTTTATAGTCGACACTCCTTATAAACATAATTAGGAAAAAATTCAGATGCACCCACACTCTGAGAGAGATGGGTAAACAAAGCTAATTGTTTTGTGACATGTAAATTAATGAAATCAACAGTGGTTTTTGCAGAACATTGTTGCGTAAAGGACAAATGTTGCTTGATTATCTTTGTTTATTTTTTTTAACCTCCAATTTTACTTAATTAAAACCATTATGGGAGATTGGTTCAAGATGGCAGAGTAGAAGGACGTGCACTCACTCCCTCTTGCGAGAGCACCGGAATCACAACTAATTGCTGAACAATCATCAACAGGAAGACACTGGAACTCACCAAATAAGGTACCCTACATCCAAAGACAAAAGAGAAGCCACAATGAGATGGTAAGAGGGGCACAATCACAATAAAATCAAATCCCATAATTGTTGGGTGGGTGATTCACAAACTGGAGAACACTTATACCACAGTAGTCCACCCACTAGAGTGAAGGTTCTGAGTCCCACATCAGGCTTCCTGGGGGAGCCTGGGGGTCCGGCAATGGGAGGAGGAATTCCTAGAGAATCAGACTTTGAAGGCTAGTGGGATTTGATTGCAGAACTTCGACAGGACTGGGGGAAACAGAGACTCCACTCTTGGAGGGCACACGCAAAGTAGTGTGTGCATCGGGACCCAGGGGAAGAAACAGTGACTCCATAGGACACTGAACTAGACCTACCTGCTAGTGTTGGAGGGTCCCCTGCAGAGGTGGGGGGTGGCTGTGGCTCACTGTGAGGAAAAGGACACTGGCAGCAAAAGTTCTGGGAAGTACTCCTTGTTGTGAGTAACTCCCAAGTCTGCCATTAGCCTCACCAAAGAGCCCAGGTAGGCTCCAGTGCTGGGTAGTCTCAGGTCAAACAACCAACAGGGAGGGAACCCAGCCCCACCCATAAGCAGTCAAGCAGATTAAAGTTTTACTGAGCTCTGCCCACCAGAGCAACACCCAGCTCTACCTAGCACCAGTCCCTTGCATCAGGAAACTTGCACAAGCCTCTTAGATAGCCTCATCCACCAGAGGGCAGACAGCAGAAGCAAGAAGAACTACAGTCCTGCAGCCTGTGGAACAAAAACCACATTCACAGAAAGATAGACAAGATGAAAAGGCAGAGGGCTATGTACCAGATAAAGGAACAAGGTAAAACCAGAAAAACAACTAAATGAAGCGGAGAGAAGCAACCTTCCAGAAAAAGAATTCAGAATAATGATAGTGAAGATGATCCAGGACCTCAGAAAAAGAATGGAGGCAAAGATCGAGAAGATGCAAAAAATGTTTAACAAAGACCTAGAAGAATTAAGGAACAAACAAACAGAGATGAACAATACAATAAATGAAATGAAAAATACAATAGAAGGAATCAATAGCACAATAACTGGGGCAGAAGAACAGATAAGTGACCTGGAAGGCAGAATGGTGGAATTCACAGCCATGGAATAGAATAAAGAAAAAAGAATGAAAAGAAATGTAGACAGCTTAAGAGACCTCTGGAACAACATTAAACACAACAACATTCGCATTATAGGGGTCCCAGAAGGAGAAGAGAGAGAGAAAGGACCCTAGAAAATATTTGAAGAGATTAGAGTCGAAAACTTCCCTAACATGGGAAAGGAAATAGCCACCCAAGCCCAGGAAGCGCAGAGAGTCCCAGGCAGGATAAACCCAAGGAGAAACACACTGAGACACATAGTAATCAAATTGACAAAAATTAAAGACAAAGAAAAACTATTGAAAGCAACAAGGGAAAAACGACAAATAACATACAAGGGAACTCCCATAAGGTTAACAGCTGATTTCTCAGCTGAAACTCTACAAGCCAGAAGGGAGTGGCATGATATATTTAAAGTGATGAAAGGGAAGAACCCACAACCAAGATTACTCTACCGGCAAGGATTTCGTTCAGATTCGACGGAGAAATCAAAAGCTTTACAGAGAAGCAAAAGCTAAGAGAATTCAGCACCACCGAACCAGCTCTACAACAAATGCTAAAGGAACTTCTCTAAGTGGGAAACACAAGAGAAGAAAAGCACATACCAAAAGAAACCCATAACAATTAAGAAAATGGTCATAGGAACATACATATCGATAATTACCTTAAACGTGAATGGATTAAATGCTCCAACCAAAAGATACAGGTTCGCTGAATGGATACAAAAACAAGACCCATATATATGCTGTCTACAAGACACCCACTTCAGACCTAGGGACACATACAGACTGAAAGTGAGGGGATGGAAAAAGATATTCCATGCAAATGGAAGTCAAAAAGAAAGCTGGAGTAGCAATACTCATATCAGATAAAATAGACTTTAAAATAAAGAATGTTACAAGAGACAAGTAAGGTCACTACATAATGGTCAAGCGATCAATCCAAAAAGAAGATATAACAATTATAAATATATATACACCCAACATAGGAGCACCTCAATACATAAGGCAACTGCTAACAGCTATAAAAGAGGAAATCGACAGTAACACAATAATAGTGGGGGACTTTAACACCTTACTTACACCAATGGACAAATTATCCAAAATGAAAATTAATAAGGAAACACAAGCTTTAAATGACACAATAGACCAGCTAGATTTAATTGATATTTATAGGACATTCCATCCAAAAACAGCAGATTACACTTTCTTCTCAAGTGCACATAGAATGTTCTCCAGGGTAGATCACATCTTGGGTCACAAATCAAACTTCAGTAAATTTAAGAAAATTGAAATCATATCAAGCATCTTTTCTGACCACAATGCTATAAGATTATAAATGAATTACAGGGAAAAAAACATCACAAACACATGGAGGCTAAACAATACGTTACTAAATAACCAAGAGATCACTGAAGAAATCAAAGAGGAAATGAAAAACTACCTAGAGACAAATTACAATGAAAACACGAAGATCCAAAACCTATGGGAGGCAGCAAAAGCAGTTCTAAGAGGGAAGTTCATAGCAACACAAGCCTACCTCAAGAAACAAGAAAAATCTCAAATAAACAATCTAAACTTACACCTAAAGGAACCAGAGAAAGAAGAACAAACAAAACCCAAAGTTAGCAGAAGGAAAGAAATCATAAAGATCAGAGCAGAAATAAATGAAATACAAACAAAGAAAACAATAAAACTAAAAGCTGGTTCTCTGAGAAGATAAACAAAATTGATAAACCATTAGCCAGACTCATTAAGAAAAAGAGGGAGAGGACTCAAATCAATAAAATTAGAAACGAAAAAGGAGAAGTTGCAACAGACACCACAGAGTACAAACCATCCTGAGAGACTACTACAAGCAACTCTATGCCAATAAATTGGACAGCCTGGAAGAAACGGACAAATTCTTAGAAAGGTATAACCTTCCGAGACTGAGCCAGGAAGAAATAGAAAATATGAACAGACAAATCACAAGTAATGAAATTACAACTGTGATTAAAAATCTTCCAACAAAAAAAAGTCCAGGACCAAATGGCTTCACAGGTGAATTCTATCAAACATTTAGAGAAAACCTAACACTGATCCTTCTCAAATTCTTCCAAAAGATTGCAGAGGAAGGAACACTCCCAGACTCATTCTATGAGGCCACCATCACCTGATACCAAAATCAGACAAAGATACTACAAAAACGGAAAATTACAGACCAGTATCACTGATGAATATAGATGCAAAAATCCTCAAAACTACTAACAAACAGAATCCAACAACACATTAAAAGGATCATACACCATGATCAAGTGGGATTTATCCCAGGGATGCAAGGATTCTTCAATATACGCAAATCAATCAATGTGATACACCATATTAACAAATTGAAGAAGAAAAACCATACGATCATCTCAATAGATGCAGAAAAAGCTTTTGACAAAATTCAACACCCATTTATGATAAAAACTCTCCAGAAAGTGGGCATAGAGGGAACCAGCCTCAACATAATAAAGGCCATATATGACAAACCCACAGCAAACATCATTCTCAATGGTGAAAAACTGAAAGCATTTCCTCTAAGATCAGGAACAAGACAAGGATATCCACTCTCGCCACTATTATTCAACATAGTTTTGGAAGTCCTAGCCATGGCAATCAGAGAAGTAAAAGAAATAAAAAGAATACAAATTGGAAAAAAAAGTAAAACTGTCACTGTTTGCAGATGACATGATATTATACATGGAGAAAGACACCACCAGAAAACTACTAGAGCTAATCAATGGATTTGGTAAAGTTGCAGGATACAAAATCAATGCCCAGAAACCTCTTGCATTCCTATACACTAATGATGAAAAATCTGAAAGAGAAATTAAGGAAACACTCCCATTTACCATTGCAACAAAAAGAATAAAATACCTAGGAATAAACCTACTTAGGGAGACAAAAGACCTGTATGCAGAAAACTATAAGACACTGATGAAAGAAATTAAAGATGATACCAAGAGATGGAGAGATATACCATGTTCTTGGATTGGAAGAATCAACATTGTGAAAATGACTATACTATCCAAAGCAATCTACAGATTCAATGCAATCCCTATCAAATTACCAATGGCATTTTTTACAGAACTAGAACAAAAAAATCTTAAAATTTGTATGGAGACATAAAAGACCCCAAATAGCCAAAGCAGTCTTGAAGGAAAAAAAAAGGAGCTGGAGGAATCAGACTCCCTGACTTCAGACTATACTACAAAGCTACAGTAATCAAGACAATATGGTACTGGCACAAAAACAGAAATATAGATCAATGGAACAGGATAGGAAACCCAGAGATAAACCCACACACCTATGGTCAACTAATCTATGACAAAGGAGGCAAGGATATACAGTGGAGAAAAGACAGTCTCTTCAGTAAGTGGTGCTGGGAGAACTGGACAGCTACATGTAAAAGAACGAAATTAGAACACTCCCTAACACCACACACAAAAAGAAACTCAAAATGGATTCGAGACCTAAATGTAAGACCGGACACTATAAAACTCTTAGAGGAAAACATAGGAAGAACACTCTTTGACATAAATCACAGCAAGATCTTTTTTGATCCACCTCCTAGAGTAATGGAAATAAAAATAAACAAATGGGACCTAACGATACTTAAAAGCTTTTGCGCAGCAAAGGAAACCATAAACAAGACGAAAAGACAACCCTCAGAATGGGAGAAAATATTTGCAAATGAATCAACGGACAAAGGATGAATCTCCAAAATATATAAACAGCTCATGCTGCTCAATATTAAAAAGATAAACAACCCAGTCAAAAAATGGGCAGAAGACCTAAATAGACATTTCTCCAAAGAATACATACAGTTGGCCAAGAAGCACATGAAAAAGCTGCTCAACATCACTAATTTTTAGAGAAATGCAAGTGAGAACTACAGTGACGTATCACTTCACACCAGTTAGAATGGTCATCATGAGAAAATCTACAAACAACAAATGCTGGAGAAGGTGTGGAGAAAAGGGAACCCTCTTGCACTGTTGGTGGGAATGTAAATTGATACAACCACTACGGAGAACAGTATGGAGGTTTGTTAAAAAACTAAAAATAGAATTATCATATGACCCAGCAATCCCACTACTGGGCATATACCCAGAGGAAACTGTAATTCAAATACACACATGCACCCCGATGTTCATTGCAGCACTATTTACAATAGCCAGGTCATGGAAGCAACCTAAATGCCCATCGACAGACAAATGGATAAAGAAGATGTGGTACATATATACAATGGACTATTACTCAGCCATAAAAAGGAATGAAATTGGGTCTTTTGTAGAGATGTGGATGGATCTAGAGACTGTCATACAGAGTGAAGTAAGCCAGAAAGAGAAAAACAAATATCATATACTAACGCATATATATGGAACCTAGAAAAATGGTACAGATGAACCGGTTTGCAGGGCAGAAATAGAGACACAGATGTAGAGAACAAACATATGGACACCAAGGGGGGAAAGTGGTCAGTGGAGGCATGGTGGTGGTGGTGGTGTGATGAATTGGGAGACTGGAATTGACATATATACACTAATATGTATAAAATGGATAACTAATAAGAACCTGCTGTATATATATTTTTAAAAAGCCATTATGCTCAGAAGAACTTGACAGCTTCATATCGCTGATGTCAATGCGGCAGTATTGCCTCCGCAGGGGCAATGTGCCCCCTTTCTCAAGTAGAGCTTAGTAGAATATGTGTAACTGGAGACTTACCTAAACGACTCTTCTCTCTCTTCATCTGCCTGGTGCTTGCGGTTCTAGTCCCTTTCTCCTCATTTCCAGAATTTTCGGTGTCATTTAATTCTCCCAGATTACTACATGTTGGGAGAAAACGATTTCAAATAATGAAAAATATATTTTAACTGGTCATAAAGTGGTAGAAGTCAATGTGTTTTAACTTAATTCCATTGGATTCCTCAAAAACCATTAATATTTCATTCATTTTAACTGCAGAAAGTTAATTGTATAATCTGTTAGAAGGGCCTTATTGCATATGAATAAAGTCATAGCAATTGCTTGTGAAAGTTAGAGGTTTATTATTAATGCTCAAAACCCATTATTCTGGGGGAAACATTCAGCCAGCTCTAATCAGAGACTCACAAACTTATCGCACCCAAAAAATGGTTAAAGATATGTTTTGACTAAATTATCTGTGTCACCATTCAACCCAGGAACAATGGTGTAAGTAATTTCTCCCTCTTTAACATGTTATTTTTCCAACTTTTTCAAAAGGGCACATTTCTTAAGCTTGAAATAACTAATGCAAGTCATAAATAAAAAGTTTTGTTATGTTTTCACAAACATATCCCCAAGAAACAAACGCTTGCTTCTGCTAATTACTATTTTACCTCTAAAAGGAGTGAAAGCAAGGAATTTCTAAAATTTTAACATTCTGCTTACCGAACATAGGCAACAGGAAGGTTTGGATGCCCCCACTGGACTCCCAGAGACCGTGTAGAAAGGATGAATCACAAAGCAGTGCCGTGAACAGCTTGGGAACCACATCTGGGCTTTGCTACCATGGGCCGCTTTGTGCAGAAAGTGTCAGACATGCAAATGTTTCCTGTGGGCTGTGGAAAGAGAGGCCAGCAGTTTCTGCCACCTGTGACCTCCCAGCACAGTGTGCTCTGACAAAGCCCTTCTGGGGCTGTAGGGTGCTGCACCTTGCCTCTCCTGCCTCAGCCTGGGCAAGGACAAGAGATGTCCAAAACATCCCTGTCGTAGAAAAACCTAGGACACACGCAGGAACATTCGTTAAGATTCTTTTTTGTTTGGATTTCTTTTGTTTTGTTTTGATTTTGGGTTTTTTTTTGGGGGGGGGGGTTGGCCACACCACATGTCTTACGGGATCTTAGTTCCCTGACCAGAGACGGAACCTGTGCCGCTGCAGTGGAAGTGTGGAGTCCTAACCACTGGACCGCCAAGGAATTCCATCGTTAAGATTCTTAAAGAAGAAAGTTTGATTTTGTGCTTGGAAATATATCAGAAATCACTTAGAGGCAAACAAGAGCTGGCCCTCTGCAGAGTTGAGCAGCCACCCGTCTCCAGATGCCTCCATGCTTAAAGTGCTCTCTTGGGGCTGGGGCTTTCCAGACCTTTCCAGGCAAGGCTGCCCAGCATCTTTCTCTTTCTCCCTCCAGGTTTTGAACCAGTGATGCTCACCTGTGGTGTCTCATTCTCTCGGCAAACCGTGCTGGCTGGGCCCTGCACACATGAATCCTAGGAAAGGTTAATGGCAAGCCCAAGTTTGGGGATGGTCCTCTTGGATTGACTGACCCTCTTTCCAAGAGCGATGCCAACTTAACCAAAAAGATTCCATTTATAATGGGAATTTCAGGACTCAGTATTTTTTCTTGGGTTGAGGAGGGTGGGATCAGGGATGCTTCTTGTTCTTTGGTTCAGAATGGGTAACATTTAGTAGCAGCTGTGGCCCAGCAAAACCTCTTTTTTGTTATTTCTGTCCCAAGAACTTAGAGCAGGGTTCCCCAACCCCTGGACCATGGACCCGTACCTGTGCGCAGCCTTTTAGGAACCGGGCGGCACAGCAGGAGGTGAGCGGCGGGCCAGCGAGCGAAGCTTCACCTGCCGCTCCCCATCGCTCCCCATCGCTCGCATCACCACCTGAACCATCCCCCACCCCCCCACCCCCATCCATGGAAAACCTGTCTTCCACGAAACCGGTCCCTGGTGCCAAAAAGGTTGGGGACCTCTACCTTAGAGCACTGAGTACAAAATCCTTCAGATCCTCCTGATTCACTTCAGTAATGACCTGTAATACTTCTCTCAGACAGGCTCAGATTCTTGGGACCATCTCCCTGTTTAGTCCATACATCTTGTTTGCAGTGACTGGCAGAGAGTTAGTTGAGAAATCTATGATAACAAAGCTTTTACTGTATAAATGTTCTACCAAAGAAAACCAAAAAGATATCATAAAGCATTCAATCTGACACATTCCAGATAAATTATTCAAATTTTGCTGCAAATGCTTCAGCCTAAAATAAATGGCTTTGTGTGCAGAACTGTGTATCATACCGCACATTTGTCAGAACTCCTTCCCCTTCCAAAAGTGCTGTTGCCCTGGTAACTGGGGAGCTTGGCAGAGCTAAGAGATCCTACTGGCGGCAGTGGTAACATAAACCCCATGAGGGCAGGGTTCACGTCCGTTATATTCACCGCCCCCTCTCAGGTCCCAGATACAGGGCCAGGCACAGAGAGGGCACTCGAGACATGAGCCCACTTGCTGTATTTACAAGTGTAAGAATATGGCAATAGCATCAGGCCCTGAGCTTGTAGGGCAAAGAATAAAAAGGACAGGTCACCACTTCATCTTTCGTGTATGCATGTGTGACATCACATGGATGAAAAACGAGCAGGAGGAGTTGTTCTTTTCAAAAGGAAAATATTCACAAAATATATGGAAATAGTAACAGAACTTTGAGACCATAGGTGGCTTCCCTGAGCAAGATTTGGCAGGAATCAAAAAAGCCAATTTAGCGCTCTAGGCAGAAACTTGATGGTACTTGGGAATGCGAGGAGAATTTTACGGTACCTCATCAAGTGGCATAAACACACACACACACACACACACACATTACAGATGTATATATACACATGAATAAACATACATAGTATATACATAAGTATATGTTTGTGTATTTCTATCAAAGATCCCTGTGCTCTACCTCAAACTTTCCATGATGAAATGAGATACTTTGGTCATCAACAGAGAAATAATAAAATAATTCCCAAAGTTTGGGGAGAAGGGGAGGCTGGGGAGAAAACTGTTCCATATTTAGCATAAGACGACCAGCTTCCTAAAAAGTATCTTTCTCTACATAAACTACAAAAATCATTTCAAAATTTACCACTTTATGCTTTCCACACCTTTAACAAAACTGACATATCCAACGTCAATATTGGAAGAGAAAAGGGATTATTTACTCACCCCCAGAGGAGCAGACTTTCTCTCTTTTAAAAGATGTTTCTACTTGGTGGTGGTTTAAGTAAGAGGAACGGGTAAGTGGGAATCATAGGGAGATGGGGTTTTACTCTCCAAAGGAGAATATTTTCCCCTCACCGTACATTGCCAGTAGAATGACGCACTTGATTTAGTGGCCCAGCGGCAACTGAACCCTTAAAGGCTCAAAGGAGTTCAAGGAAGAAGCGATGGGGAACCAGATTAGACAGAAGGTCTCTCCAAAAACATACACATTCCATTTAGACCAGTTGTATTTTCCAACCCGAAGCACTCTTCCTACAGACTCTGGCGGTCAGCGTCCTTCCAAGCACAGGAAATGCTGACATCTGTGCGCAAGCACATCTGCAGGAGTCACACTGCCTGGGCTCAGACCCAGGCTCCACCCACCAGCCATGTGGCTGCAGTCAGGGTCACTGATTTCTTCAAGCCTCCGTTTCTCAGCTCTAACACGGGCATAACAATAGTATTTACCTCACAAAGTGGTTAGGAAGATGAAACAAGGATGACAATGCATGAAGGGTCTTAGGAGAGGGTCTGGGATGAAGTTAGTGCTCAAAAAACACAGCTATTGTCATTCTGATTGGCAGTATTGCATATCCAGTTATTATTATTATCAGGAACAGCAACATTGTTATACTCAAGGAGTTTGGTCTCACTGAAGGTGAAAGTGTGAAATGGTGATCAATATGAGGGAGAAGGTGTAACAGAACCAAAACCTGGGTCAGCTGGCCCACGCATGCAGTAAAGTCAATCTACTGACACCAGGTTGTGGTGAAGGAAAGGGCAGTGTTTATCACAGGGCGCCAAGCAAGGAGTCCAGGTAGCAAGTGCTCAAAAAGCCCGAACTCCACCCGAAGGCTTTCAGGGAAAGGTTTTTAAAGACAGGGAGAGGGAGAGGGTTGCAGGGTGCGTGATCAGCTCATGGACATTCTTCTGATTGGTTGGTGGTGAGGTAATGGGGAGTCAACACCATCAACCTTCTGGTTCCAACCAGTCTTGGCTCTTTGTGCTTGTGGGCAGCGTGCAGTTAATTTCTTCCACCTGGTGGGGGTTTCAGTATCTGCAAAACAGCTCAAAGGATTTGGCTCAGAATATCATCTATAGTCTTTGAGGAGGAACTAAAGGTCCTCGACTTTGTTTAATGGCTAAATTATTATTTTGTCTTGAGTGTTTTCCTTTGCTTCTGCATTTTCTCACTTCTTTAATTAAATATATTCTTTGGAACTCTGGGAAGGCCTAGGAGGCTAAAGTTTTTCTACAAACAAGAGGCAGGTAGAGGACATGTGCCGGGGCGGGGGCGGGGGTGGGGTGGGGGTGGTGTCTGGCTGTCCCAAGGAGGCCCCATAGGGTTCTGCTGAGTTATAAAGGCAACAAGTAATTTGGGGGAAGATAAAAATTAAACCCACAAACACACTCTCACTCCTTTCCCTCTGTGCCAGACTGTCAGCCCCTACAGCTTTGAGATTAATCTAGGTATTGCCCTGAGATTAAGGTAACAAGCTGAGTTCCTCCATGCATGATCCATAGTGACAGAAACAAAGCCATCAGAGTGACACAGAGCACAACAAAAAGGTAGTTTTACTCTTTTAAACTAATTCTTAAATAATTAATGCATAAGTAGATTCTCCTCATAAAAATACAAACAATACAGATAAGGACAAACTCTCCCTTGACCACTATCCCCAATTCTAGAGCCCTCCCCAGAGGTAAGCACTGTTATCAGGGTGGAATGCATCCTCAGACTTTGTCCATAGAAAATGTACACTATTCATTTTGGTTCACATAAATGG
Organism: Delphinus delphis; assembly: GCF_949987515.2. NCBI lineage: Eukaryota > Metazoa > Chordata > Mammalia > Artiodactyla > Delphinidae > Delphinus > Delphinus delphis. Next base: position 32,720,293 of record NC_082691.1, on the reverse strand, counting down.
ACTCTCTGTACTATTGATATTTGGCAACTGCTGTTTTAATTCATGAGTGTCTGGAATGTTGCCATATTTGTATATATAAACAGTTCTACCTTATTCATCCTTTTCAATGTGTGTCTATTCCCAGTAACTGAGTGGATAGCTTTCACAGGGCTGACGAGATTCCATCCCTTGCCCCCTTCTGTCTTTTGCAGAAGCAGTTACCTCGTGGGAGGAAATGTCACTGGCTTGAGAGTTTGGAGATGTGTTCTTCGGTTCTACCACTTCTGACTAGAAGTAGACCTAGAGAACTCAGTTCCCTTATCTATTAAACAAGAGAACTGGATCACACAGTTCTGATACAGCTACAATAATCCATGTTTTGGGTATTGAAACAGAAAAGCTGTTCCTCAGAATGAGGAACGTTGTGGGAGTGGGCAAAAGCTGATGATTTCTAAAGACGTTCTTCCTGCAAAGAGGTGAATGCTTTCCACAAAGTTCAGCCCACTTACAAACTAGAGTCTGGTTTACCTCATTCTTTTAATGTTCGCAAACTATTCAATAGTATGTGGGCTTTATTTGAAAATCACGAGAGTCGAGATATTTTTGAGTAGCCACAGACACAGAAATCCTTCTGGTGGAATTTAGTTGAAAATATTTGCATCTGGGCTGTTTACTGGGTAGGGAATTAGGATGTTATAGGGCAGATTTGGATGAAAGCTAAAAGGGAGAGATTTCAGTGCCCTAAAAAGGTTCATTCAATTGAATGAACACCCACTGTGTCCAGTGGTGAGGACACTAAAATAAAAACCAAGACCGTTAGATTTTGTACTTCCAAAATCTTCGCCATTGTCTGTTCTCTACCCAAAAGATGTCTGTATACTGGAGTAGTTCTCTTGTTCCCAGTCCATTACCCAGGTACTTTGCTACTGGAGATTTCAGTCCATTACCCAGGTACTTTGCTACTGGAGATTTCAGACGAAACCTTGAAGAACTATTTGTCAGCATGGCTTTTTAACAAGCTTCCCTTCAACCCCACCATTAATGTTTTAATCAGTAAAAGAGAGAGAGGGGGTTGACAGTAACATTTTCATGGCTCTTATTTATTACTCTTTATTATCTTATCAGGAATATATTTAAAATTACCATTACTGACACCAAAAAGAAATATTCTTTCACCAGAAAACAGGGAACTATTATGCTGTGGATGAGCAGTGATAAAATTTGGAGTGTGTGGGGAGGTTGAATGTGAAGTTTGCCATATGGGATGAGGGGGAGGGGAAGACCCCAGCAAACCATCACCTACCTTCTTTCCTTTACAAACCATCACCTACTTTCTTTCCTTTACCCTCTGAACTGCAGTAGGTGGCAAAGACTTGGGGAGTCCATAGCATGACTGCCCACACCCCCTGTTGCTGAGCCCTCAGGAAAGCTAGGTTCTGCCCCTTTGTCCCACACCACCACATTCTGTCGGACCAGTTCACACCCCCAACCACATTCCCACTCCCTAAATGTAGTCCCAGGGCTCCAAGGTTGAGGGGCTCCAGAACTGATTTCTTATTTCCCTCCCAGGATCAGCCTTGTCTATGGAGTTAGAGATACAAGCTCAGAACATCTCAACCCCAGCTGGCTCTCCAGTTGACTAAAGAGGTCAATTCTTAGCCTCCAGTGCTTAGACTCCCTGCCTGCCTGCGTCCAACACAGTTATGGTAAAGTGGGTATTGGAAAACCCTAGTTTTCTTTCATAGAGTGTTGAACATAAATCCATGAAAGGCTAAGCAAGTCTTCCCCTTCCCCTTCCTCCAGCCTTTCTACATGAATCACAACATTTTAGACCCTACAGAAATCAGGACTAGTGGTCCTAAGAACAAATGTAAGGTAGTCCCGTTGGCTTTTTTGCAGCCCCCTTTTCCCTTGTGGTGACTTTCCTCTGTGCCTTCCCACTGCCCCTGATGCCAAGGGTCCTGATTCTAGGGCTCCCCACAGCAGGAGAACCTTCTCAGTTTCACCACTTATCACAGTGCCCCTTGCCGGGGTCCTTGTTCATGGTCTAGACCACAAAGAAAAGGATGGGGTAAACACATGCAACCTCATCTCTGAGCCCTGGAACCAGATGCCTGCCCTATACCTCCCAAGGAAGTGACTCTGTTTAAGAGGGTCCCTGGAGGCAACTATGTTTTTAAAATTTTGTTTTTAATGATAGATCTCAAGTACTATCAGGTCAAAGGAGGTTGGAGTTTTTCAAGTGATAAGTTTTTTCTGAAGCACCCCAAATCTCCCCACATTACCCTGCTAATACCATTATTCTATGAGTTTCTTTAATATCTCTTTTCATTCTCAACATTTGAGGGCTGAAATCAGGGAATGAAATTGCCATATGCCTCCAATTCAGTAAAATAGAACAGACTACAAGCTATAAGTTATCTTATATGTAAACTGAACACAAGTTAAATTATCAGTAAATTAAAATTGGATTATATGGGCACTTTGGCAAAAACACTTGGGACTTTAAAAAAGCAGACATTAAAACTACTATATCTGTGTTAGGCTGAAATTCTCAAAAATATCCCATGGAGATTGTTTATGTACACATACACTCCTTTTCTTTGTTTCTTTTTCTTTTTCTTTCTTTTTTTCATTCAACAAACTTTTATTGAATGCTTACCCTAATCTAGGACCATTCCAGGCACTGGGGATACAGCCTTGAACAAGAAAGCCCACTTCCTGCTCTCAGGTTGCTGGCATTATCTTTGAAGAGAGAGAAAGAATAGGTGATCAAGTAAACAAGATGATTTCATATGGTGATGAGTGTCTCCAGACAAATAAAGCAGGTTACTATGATGGAGTGCCTGGGCAAGGGGCCTTTTTTGTTTTTGTTTTTTGGTTTTTTAGGGATATAAAAGATTTTAATAAATGGAGAGTTATACTATTTTTGGATTATAAAATTCAATTTGTAAGCATGCCAGTTCTCCTCACATTTATAATTTTAATGGTTTGCATCCGGGACCCCTCCTTTGTACACACTCTCCACCCCTCCACTTGGGCCTAGGCAGCCGGTGCAGGACCACACTCCACAAGGAGGCATCATCTGGCAGCTCGGCCTCTGCCACTCTGCTGTGGAGGCGCCCTCCTCCCATCCCACTGGTTCCCACAGTCCCTGTCAGGCTGCTGCTCTGAGGGTCATCCTCTTTTCCAGGTGGCCCATGCATTCCTTTTCTGATGAATCATGCCATATATACTAATTTGATGTCAGAAAAAGCTTGGACTAGAATCTTGAAACTTCCCTTTTAAGTGAAAATATTTGAATTCTCAAAAACTTTGTTCTCAATTTCATTTTAGATAAAGAGATTAAAATGCACATGTATATTGTATATGGGTGCGAATTTAATAAAGTAATTTCCTTAGAATTATAATTCGTTTCCATTGTGACTAAGAGCCTTCTAGGTGTGGTGGAAAGATGAATATGTGAAATTGAACAGAAGGTCTAACATTCTTTCTTCCTCATTTTCATTCATTTGCAACCCTTTCCGGGAGCAGGCTCTGGAAAGGGTAGCTCTATTAGAGGCGTTTACATGTAAATGCTAGCTTGCCAAGATGTCTCCAGAGGTACTGGGACCAGCAAGTCAACAACAACAAGTGCTGAAACTCACCAGCTCATTCCTCTGGGAGCCCAGACCCCTGAATCCCGCAGGCACGACGGCCATCTCAAGTTAACGGCCTTTCTTCCATCCTTATCCCTACCTGTGAACTGCTTCCCCTTCCTTTTTGTCTTAATCACTATGTGAATTTCAGGCATTCTTACCATTTTCTTTGTTCTCACATAAGCCTTATTTTGCCCCCAACATTGAGGCAAACAACCCTGAAAAGTTCTGGAAGCATCATTTCCACATTGTAAGTTATCATATCATCATATTTCATCTGCTGAAATCCATTGATCACTACTTAGCTAGTCATTATGATTTAATTTTCCACCCTGCAGAGCTCTTTTGCACACTGCTATTTCTCTAAACAATAACACACAGGATATGGTGTAGGGCAAAGGTAGAACCAAACACCGGCAAGACAGAGAGGCTGTTTTTATTATTGTGATTTCCTTACGTTGAACACACTGTGATATCCAGCTAGCCGAGCTCTGCGGTTAATATTATATTCGAAATGAGAAAAGATTCCAAGTTCTTCCAAATTTGCATTCTCAAAGCCTGTCTTCTTGAATTTCTACATTTTAAAAACAATCTTCTGACAACTAAGATCGTACTTAAATCGGCTTTGCAAATTCCAGCAAGAAACTGAGTCCACATCACCTGAGGATCTATTCTGTCGACTTCCCTTGCTTCCCCCTAGCCAAAAAGATAAACCATTAAAAATTTTTATATAATTACTTTCAAACTATTTTAAGGATTCAACATACAGCTAGCTAGGCTCCCTGGGAGTTATGGTACAGAAGGAGAAAGTGACAAAAGGATACAATACCAAGAGCTGGAAGAGGAAAATTTCTCAGTTGAATATTATGCCTGTAAAGCAAAGGAACATAGCAAGCATTAGCGGGCAGACTGCAGTTCTGGTTCAGCGGTATGGTTCATGTGGCAGCACTCCTTTATAGAAGATGGTTGTCCAGAGAGTCCTGAACAAGTGTGTATTCATTTGACTAGATTATGAACAAAAGTCAAACATAAAATTTAAAATGTGATCAAAGAAAGCTTGCAGCCACTCCCCCAAGAATATGGTCATGAAAGTAGCCAAATTTGAGAAACACTGTGCTAAATGATTTTCTTTCTCCTTTCTTTTTCTCTACTCTATGAAAACTTGACCCTTATTTGGAAGTTTGTTCTAGAATTGCAAGATGAAGTTCATTTCCTTCTGCAGTCTCTAGTGTGAATGGATAATTTATTTCCTAATTAAGAAGTACCCATAGATGACACAGTGATTTTCTCAAGATCTTAAGGAATGATATTAAATGCAAAATACACCAATTTATTCGTTTGTTCCCTGCCATTATAAATGAACAAACTAACCCTGAATTAATTTGTTCAAAATGACCCCTACAGAGCTATTTTAAGGTCCCATAGTTCAAGGTTGTATGAATTCCTTTCATATGAAAATTAAGTAGCAAGGTGAAAGCAAGTAACCATCTGGCATAACTCTGTAGCCCAGGAAGAGAAGTGGGCTTTGGAGCCAGTTTACCTGCATACTCCTGACTTGAAGTCTCTGAACATGTCTGTACCTTAGCTCTGCCTTTTGAACAATTCTCTTCGGTTATTGCATAGATTAAAAAAAAAAAAAAAAATTCTACTGAGCATTTCCTGGCAGAAAGGAGAAGAAAGGCCTTTCTCATTCCCATCTCCCATCCTAAGCTTCTCTGCCATCTGTATTTTTTTTTCCTTCCCAAAGCAGAGTCTACTCTTACAGTCTGGGAGTTCAAAGTACAAATCTACCATTTGTTAGCTCGGAACATTAGGCAAATGACTTAACTTCTCGACACCACATGTATTCAACAAATATTGAGTCAGTATGTGCCAAGCCATTTCCAAAGGGGTGAGGAAGACAAAGCCCTAACTCACTAAGCTCCCATTATTATCAAAGGAGAAATAATAAACAGATGGATAAAGAGGCATTTGATAATGTCAGGTGGCACTAAGTGCTGTGTAGAAAAGTAAGGCATGGTGAAGGGAAGAGGGAGGAAGGGAAGTTATTTTAGATAGAGCCATCCGGAAGGGCTGTCTGGGGTGTGAGGTTGGATCAGAGACTAAGGGAAACCATAAATAAAACCATAATAAGATACCATTTCACACGTACTAGAATGGCTGGAAGAACAAAAACAGACAATAACAAGTATTGGTAAGGAGGTAAAGAAATTGCAACCCTCATGGACTACTGGAGGGTGTATAAAAGTGCAGCCACTATGGAAAAGAGTTTGGTGATTTCTCAAAAGATTAAACATAGAGTTACCATACAACCCAAAAATACCACTCTGCTATGGTCTGAATGTTTGTGTCCTCTCCTTCCCCAATTCACATGTTGAAACTTTAATGCCCATTGTGATGGTATTAGAAGGGGGAGCCTTTGGGAGGTTATTAGGTCATGAGGGTGGAGCCCTCGTGAATGAGATTAATGTTCTTATAAAAGAGAGCCCACAGAGCTCCCCAGCCCCTTCCATCATGTGAGGACACAAAGGGAAGTCTGAGACCCTGAAGAGGGTCCTCACCTGACCATGCCAGTGCACTGACCTCAGACTTTCAGCCTCCAGTACGGTAGGAAATAAACTTCTGTTTTTTACAAATTACCCAATCTGTAGTATTTTGTTATAGCAACGCAAACAGACTGACACACTCCAAGGCGTATACTCAAGAGAAATGAAAACATATGTCCACATAAAAATTTGTACACAGATGTTCATATCAGCTTTATTTGTAATATCCCCAATCTGGAAACAACCCAAATGTCTATCAACAGGTGAATGGATAAACACATTGTGGTATATCCATGCACTGGAATACTATTTAGCTATCTTAACTACAAAAAGGACAAACTATTGATTCACACCATAACATGGATAAATCTCAAAGTAATTATGCTGAATGAAAGATGCCAGGCCAAAAAAAAAAAGTATTACTTTATGATCCCATTTATATAATACTAGAAAACGGAAAAACTAATATTTAGTGACAGAAAGCAGATCATTGATTGCCTAAGAATGCAATTGGAGGGAAGAATAGGTTCTAAAGAGGCACAAGAAAATTTTAGTTTTCTTTTAAGGAAAAGAAAAAGTATGACATCATAGCAACAATATTTAAGCTTATATACGGATGGAATAATGTGAATGCAGAGGAATTGATTAAAATACGAAATATGATTTGGCTAAACCTCCTTTTTTTTTTTTGCGGTACGCAGGCCTCTCACTGCTGTGGCCTCTCCCGTTGCGGAGCCTAGGCTCCGGACGCACAGGCTCAGCCGCCATGGCTCACGGGCCCAGCCGCTCCACGGCATGTGGGATCTTCCCAGACCGGGGCACGAACCCATGTCCCCTGCATCAGCAGGCGGACTCCCAATCACGGCGTCACCAGGGAAGCCCCATAAACCTTTTAAAAAAGATAAATATCTGGACTGAAAAAAAATCCAACGAATCTGATGCTTTCAAGGAGCATCTTAAACACCAAAATACATAGAAGAGCCAAAAAAAAAAAAAAAAAGGCAGAAAATTTTATTGTTCCAGAGGTTTCTAGTACTAAGAAATAAAAAGAAACATCAACTGGGTTCCCACTTTAGTTTGAGAAAAAACTAACTAGCAAGCCAAGAGAAAGTAAGGAAAGGGAAATAATAAAATTAAGAGTAAACATACGCTAAGGAGAAGAAAAAATAAAATTAATAACACCAATAGTTGATTCTGCAAAACAAAATTTTTAAATGAAAAAGCTATTAGCACAAATAATGGAATGGGAAAAAGAAAATACAAATTACTAGAATTAACTGATGCATAACAGATATTTGTTGAAGAACAAATGAAAAAAGAATAGAGAAAACAAATATAAAAGAGTTCAAAACAGAACTATAATTTAGATGTGTAATATACATAAAGTGAACATGGCAAAATATTAACAATTGTTAATTCTGCAAATCAACATTTCTGTTATATTTGAAATTTTTTAGTTTAAAAGCTTGGAAGAAAAATTAGGGGAGTATGATTTTCTTCTATTCTAACAAATTTTATTACGACCTAGAAGGAGACAGCTATAACAATACTAAAAATATAATATTAAAACTGATAAAACAAAAGCAAGAAAATAAATATTGATAATATAGTAAGACCAATAAGATATAAATGTAAAAATTATAGAATCCTAGAGAAAACTTAGTAATTGAAACTTTAAAAGAATTTGTCTTTGGGACCCCATAGCGCTTATTGCTGGACTGCAGAGTAAAATAGGGCATATTCATCATGCTTTCAAGAGGAAAAGGGAATAATCCACATCTTAAAAGAAAATCTTTTGTATAAGTCACCATCTTTAATTTCTTCTCAAAAGAATTAAACAATACCTTTGAAGAAAATTTGCCAAAAAGGAAAAAAGTAATATAATCTCATGTCTTTATTTTATATAATTCTTTCTAATCTTTTCCCAGATGTAGATATATATTTTACATGGCATTATATATTCTGATTTTTCACACAGGATATCAAATATGTTTCATTTCTACATGTTACTTAATAAAAATTAGTTGTGGAGAATTTCTTTAACATGACTAATAATTTCACCGCCTAATAGAAGAAATTTATTCATGGGGAAATTAAACTCTAATAGAGTTTAATATACATTTATGAAGTATATATACAAATATACATTTGTACATATGTACAAATATATGTACAAATATATGTACAAATATACATTTATACATTTATGAAGACATATACCTTGTTTCTGCCTGAGAAGACTTAAGTAAAATATTAACATGGTCACTAAGTTAGATGAAATTAAATACTAGTTAACAGTCTCCAGCCCACTCTCTTGATAAATTAATAGCAATATTTGGAAAGGTTAGTGAACAAGACTCTCATACAGTGCCTTTGTTATTATTTGATTTTGATGATGATGACGATTAATAGTAGTAGTAGCAATAGCAATATCATCATCATAATCTTAATGCTGCCACTGCTTTTTCCAGAATGACATTGATACTCACTGACTCAGATCAATTAGTATTCCCATCTCCACTGACTCCTTATTCAGGAAGAGGAAGTTCACATACCAGTATAAACAAAGAAGCAGCATGGGGCAGGAATAAATCAAGAGGAGGGATGGGAGATTTTTTAATACATCAGAATCTGATACATTAACTCTGAAAGTGCAGTTGACCCTTGAACAACGTGTAGGTTGAGGCGCTAACCCCTGCTAAGTTGAAAATCCAAGTATAATTTTACAGTCCACCTCATGTATCTGTGGTTCCACATCCACAGGTTCAACCAACTTCAGATCATGTAGTACTGTAGTAGATATTTATTGAAAAAAATCTTCATGTAAGTGGACCCATGTTGTTCAAGGGTCAACTGTAATTCCAAATAAACATTGAACACTATTTTAAAATCTAGAAAAAAATGTACTGGCATATTTATCTCAGCTACAGAATGATATATGACAAGATGGAGGCCATTTTCAGATACATATAAAATACAAAACTTTTGTAACTATATAAAATATTAAAAGAAAAGCAACCAAAGTGAGAAATATGTAATAAGCTATAAAAGTTTACTACCCAAATTATCAAACAATTTTAAAGGTATAAGATTAGTGCCTTATTCTACTTGATTTATAGTTAACATCGACAAACTATTTACACATGGAGACGTGCAGACATCAAATTACCAAAATGAAAAATGCACAGCCTTGCTGGCCTTATTTAATAAGATAATGGACATTCTGGGGCACTATTAAAATTTTTAAATAAAACTCAAGATTGGAAGCACTGGTTGGTGGAAGTTGGTTGGAGGGCAGGGAGAGTAATGCATAGATGTAATGCATAACTTAACAGCAGTGCAAATTTTTTTCATTGTTCAGAAAATCTGCTTAGCAATGAGCCATAAAAGAATTAATGTCTTTAAAATGGTAATTCCACTTAGGGGACTATACAAGAAATAATTTGAACCAGTATGTTCAAAGTATTGATACTACCCCAGACAAATCATTTAACTGGTCGTGGTTTTGTTGCTCTAACTATGTGTGATGGTTGCGCTAAAGCAATGGTTCTCACATTCTGCGTGCAAGTAAATCACCTGACAAAGGCTGGTTCAAGCTCCCAACAAAGAAGAAGATGTTTGGACTTCCCTGGTGGCACAGTGGTTAAGAATCCGCCTGTCAATGCAGGCGACACAGGATCAAGCCCTGGTCCCGGAAGATCCCACGTGCTGTGGAGCAACTAAGCCCGTGCACCACAACTACTAAGCCTGCCCTCTAGAGCATGCAAGCCACAACTACTGAGCCTGCATGCTGCAACTACTGAAGCCGGCGCGCCTAGAGCCTATGCTCCGCAATGAGTAGCTCACGCACCAGAGTGAAGAGTAGCCCCCGCTGCGGCAACTAGAGAAAGCCCATGCACAGCCATGATGACCCAACGCAGCCAAAAATGAATAAATAAATAAATAGAAAAAGATGTTTAGGCGAGGTGAGGAAATTTTCCTTTTCTCCTTACTCAGTTCAGGTAAGATATGTCAGGATTTTTTAAAAGTAATTTTTATTAGAGTATAGTTGCTTTACAATGTTGTGTTAGTTTCTACTGTACAGCAAAATGAATCAGCTATGCATATACATATATCCCCTCTTTTTTGGATTTCCTTCCCATTTAGGTCACCACAGTGCATTAAGTACGGTTCCTTGTTCTACACAGTTGGATTTTAAAAAATAAACTTTTATTATGAAACACATGTTAAAAGTAACAAAAACGTATCATCACCTAGTGACATAGTCAGTGACTGGCTGAGACTGGCACATTACCTTAGTCCCTCCAGGTATCCTCAGTACAGAATCCCTCAGCCCTTCCATCTCAACCCTTGAATCTAGGAGATCTGTTGGAACAGGAAATTCCAAAACTATTTGAAAAACATTTATTGAGGGCTTTCTAGGTGTCAGACACTTCACTGAAACAAATGTTTTCCTGGAGCTACTCTAAACAGATCATCATAAGGAAATAATTGTGTGTAAAACATTCTGAAAGACATGAGGTAGATCCAGATGGACATGCCTGTTAAAATGCAGCTTTCTGTGCTCCACATGCCTTACCTAATGAACCAGAATCTCTGTTGATGAGGCTGATATATCTGCCCAGAAAATTCTCATGCAGGCAGTCTGAGGGCTACCATTAAGATAAAAAGTGGACTTAATGGAGTTTTAAGATCTTTCTTGCTCCCAAAGTTTCTGAGTTTATAATTCTGTTTTTAATAATTTAAAACTCTAAAAATTGTAAACTTTAATAATTTAAAATAGCCTAAATGATGAAAAATAGGGAAATGAGTAAGGCATTAGTAGTGTACAATGGAGTAGCAGAAAGGTCCATTTGACAAATTTCTTTTGGAGGATTTGGTTTTCTTAACTTTATTAGATAACAAGACCCTTGACAACCATGGTTTCCTTTTTGCTGTGACTTCCATCGTGTGCTCAATTTAAGTAGCTTTTCTTGGTTAGATATTCTGGTGAGGCACTGTTGTGAAATACATACTCCAATGCTCCAGCACACAGACAAAACTTGGCTCTTCTTTTTCTTATGATTTTGGTTTTATCACAGCCTATTGTGGTCCTCCTGGCAGGATGTGGAAGGAAGTAATGATAAAAACCACATTCCCTAAATATGCTGGTTAATTCCATGCATGTCCTTGATGTATGTCTTCTGTTAATGATTTTTATTCCTTCTTCATCTGTCACCCTATCAGTGATTCTCTATCCTGCCACTAGCCACCTTTCCAGCCTCTAAATCATTTTGTACTCCAGCCAGAATGGAATCTTCATGCCTTGGGTAGTAAAGAATTGACCTTACCCAAAGAGAGGTCTGGTTTTTGCCCTAAGCTCTTGGGAGGTGATCTCTAAGCTGTTGGAATGCCGCGCCTGATAGGAGTGTCTTTGTTTACCTGGGGGCCTTGGACCACACTGTATAGTCTAACAATGTGATTTTTGGTGGGAGCTTCAGGCAATGCATTATGAGGTTGATTTCCAGAGGGACTAGAGACTAGAAGTTAGCCGTGCAAGTGGTCAAACATATCTACAGGACTGAGCCCTAGTAAAATCACCATATACCAAGGCCAAAGTGAGCTTCCCTGGTTGGCAATACTCCATGCGTGTTGTCCCACATCATCACTGGGAGAATTTAGTGCTATCCAGGACTCCACTGGGAGAGGACAACTGAAAATTCCACACATGGAATTCTCCTGGACTCTGCCCCATGCAATTCTTCTACTGTCTGAAGTTAATCCGTTTCCTCTTGCTGTAATAAACTATAACCACGAGTTGAACAGCTTCTAGTGAGTTCTGTAAGTCTCTCTAATGAATCACTGAACCTATGAGTGGTCTGGAAACTCCTTAACTTTGCATGCCTGTACCGCTCTGAACACACTGAGGTCTCTAATTCTTCCCAGCCTTTCCTCCCACACTTCCCTCTATCTAATATTCCCTTCCCCATTACCCTCATCTTCCCTACTTATCTGGCAAAATCTTGTTCTTATATTCAGAATAATTAAATGGCATCTCTTTTGTTGAGTCCTCACCACATCAATCTTTCCCACAAAATTAGTCATCCCCCACCCCATGCTCATCGTGCTCCCATAGATCGACCAGGACCCCAAGCACAAATAACCATGTCTTTCTCATCTCTGCATTACCAGTACACAGCAGAGTGCCTGGTACATAGCAGGTCTTTAGTACATGTGTATGGATTGAATGAGCTACATATGGACATAAGTATTTGAAACAGGGGGAAAAAAACAGACTAGAAAATATGCACAAATAAAGTACAACTCAGTGAAAAATACGTAAGGCCATTAATAAGCATAAGTGAGAAATGTCAAATAAAGTCTATTTAACATTTACTATTGAGGGACTTCCCTGGTAGCATAGTGGTTAAAAATCTGCTGGCCAATGCAAGGGACACAGGTTCGAGCCCTGGTCCGGGAAGATCCCACATGCCACGGAGCAACTAAGCCTGTGCATCACAACTACTGAGCCTGTGTGCCACAACTACTGAAGCCTGCGTGCTTAGAGCCCGTGCTCTGCAACAAGAGAAGCCACCACAATGAGAAGCCCGTGCACTGCAACGAAGAGTAGCCCCCGCTCTCTGCAACTAGAGAAAGCTTTCGCATAGCAATGAAGACCCAACACAGCCAAAAATTAATTAACTAATTTTAAAAATTTTACTATTATCTTCATCGCCCTGAAAAGGCTAGTTTTCTTTTAGTATGCAAAATGAGGGTGGGACTGCTATGATAAAAATTATTTAACAAAGAAGCACATATATAATTGCAGGCTTAGGAGCTCTAAAATATGAAGTGTAAAATGTTACAAAAATGGATACATTTTCATATTTTAAATTCATAAGCAGATTTGTTTTAGCAATCAAATTACTTTGGGAAATAAAATATATCATTACATTTTCCTGTTGCTTTCCTGGCCAACTAATTTTAGCTAACTTCTAGTGAGTTACTATAACAAAATATTTCGGGAATATGCTTATTCTCTCTAAAGTATGTTCACTCAGAAAATATCTGCAAAAATCCACAGAAATTATGTTGCTCTCATTATTTCACGTTAGTGTTTATGTTTTATTATGTTAAAGTAGCTACTCAGGGCTTACCTGTTTAGACGTCTACATTTTGAGTACTTGGGTTTTAGTTTAACCAAAGCCTACACCTGATAAAATTTCATAGAAAGGCTAAAATAGTAACCATGTAAAGTGCTCATTTAAATGGGTTTGGGCTTCAGGAACAGAGAGGAAGAATTTCATGACCTTTTGGCTTTTTAGGATAGCATCAGGGGACAATTACTGGAACTGGATCCTAGTGGTTGCCATCAATTTGGTGGCTGCTTAGAGACTCTTAACCCTAGAAGGTATCAGGTGAACAGGGTCCTTGTAAATGAGAGCAGCAGTATGTAGATTGGTTTGTTTTGTTTTTGTTTTTGTTTTCCTCCTTGGCTCACTTGTTAATTTTTAATCACAACCAATTGCCCTGGTACTAGAGCTCTGACTGGTTTTGTTTTTACACCAGATAATCTTTGATAATCAGTCTTGATGTTTGGAAAGAACACTTCAGCAATGTCTTTGGCAGCAAGATAATTTGCCCCTAAAATAGGCCCTAGAGAGAAATTATGTACTGTTTTCATATCTACATTGAAGTTCAACATTTTTGAAATGTTTCTAATCCTAGTATTATATCTTTGAAGTGTATTCTAACTAAATAGCCCCAACTTAGCAAAGCAAGATATCCATCCTTTTTTCAAAAGAAAAAAACAGTGGCATAAGAAAAGACAAATGTATTTAAACATTGGGTGGTGATTTTATCATAAAAGTATAGGGACTGGCTTCATAGGAGAGTACAGAACATTTATAAGTTGATGGCAATGTTGCTGGCATTTTGCCATCTAAACTTAAGCGAAGGTTCCACTTCTGGGATGGTAGCATGAGGAGTTCTGAGGACCTACTCCCCAGTATACAAGCATAGCTGGTAAAAACTATTTAAACAAACAACCAGTTAAAGTCTCTGGAAATTGCCCTAAGTGCCTAGAGCAAGTGAAGAAATATTTGTTTAAGAAAATCTACTAAAACTCAGAAAAAACAGAGAAAGTACATAGAACTTGAGTTAGGACACTCTCCCTCCCTTACACCTCCCAGATTAGCTTAACGGAAGCTCCATTCTAAGTGGATATGGCCAAGAATATGGGGGCTCCTCTTTCCTAAGTTCCCAGTCAAAGGTTAACTTATCTTACCGGGAGGACAGACCTCTAGCATTTCTCATCTCCTCCAACTCCAAGTCCAAGAGGAAAACTTCCTGGAGAGTGCAGCCAAGAGGCTGGGGCCTCCATTCCACCACTCAGCACACATCTATAGCAGAGAGACTCTACCCCAGATATGGCAAGCCAAGAACACTGGGACGCCAATTACCCTTGTTCCAGCTCACTCAAAAGGCAGTGATTCCATGCCAGGACAGGCAAGTCAAGATCACAGGTCACTGCCCCACTCAGCACTCAGAGTAATGCTTCAGAGATTTTCTTCTAGGGAGAGAAGTAATTCATATGGAAAGAGAGCTCCAAAGTTTTCCCCAAAGTAACTGACTTTATTTGAAAAAAGTGTGCAGGAAAGTTCAAGCCTAGGTGCTCTAGGAAACAACAGCTCTCTTAATTAAGAGCAATAGTTAAACCACTGGCCAGCTAGTTCATCAGAGAGAATTAAGGAAAATGATGGCTAAGAAGGGTAGCCCTGGGGTCAGGAAAAAAAATCTGGCCTCAAAAACTGCTCCTGCCTGAATTTAAGTGGATCAGACTGAAGAACGATTGATACCCAGGGCATTGTTGAAAACAATAGAGGAATTATGCAGTAACTCATGGAGCCTAACAGTTGGATGTGATATCAAGTAAGGCTGACAGCTTAACAGAGACCAGGGAAAAGACAGTCAAAGAAAGCCCTGTTAAAACCACTGTCATCCCAACGTGACCGTGTGCACGTCGAGGCAGTGCCTTCCAAGAATTGATACCACACAGTGGGAGAAAACAGACTTCACTAAAGTAATTTAGCCAAGTTTCACACACACACCCAAATAACAACAAAAATAAGCCCCAGAGGAAGGGGAAGAGAATCGGTATTCATAGTACAACGTTCAAAATTCTTCAGGATAAAAGCAAATAAACCCAGATGAAACTTTGCATGCACATGAGAAAAACAAAGAGTGTATTGCAGTAAAAATGCATGTTTCTTCTTCTTTTTTCTCTGATTTGCAAAGCAATTATATAAAACAGTATGCAGGTATGTAATTGTGTTTGGCTTAT
The DNA here is from genome assembly GCF_949987515.2 of Delphinus delphis. Taxonomy (NCBI): domain Eukaryota; kingdom Metazoa; phylum Chordata; class Mammalia; order Artiodactyla; family Delphinidae; genus Delphinus; species Delphinus delphis. The sequence continues at coordinate 32,704,808 of NC_082691.1, read as the reverse complement.
CACATACAGAAATGTAATATATTTTGCAATAACAGTACAAAGGAGGTGGGTTGGGTCATAGTATTGGAGTAAAGAAATGACACCAGATGGTAAATCAAACCAACAGGAACTAATGAAGAATACCAAAATGGTAAACAAAAAGTTAAAAGTAACAAATGCTACACATAGATACTTTCTCTCCTTCCTTTTCTCAGCTTCTTTAATAGACATACAATTATAAATAATTATAACAATGTATTCTTGGGTTTGTAGCATATAAAGATTTAGTATGTATAACAATAATAGTACAAAAGAAGGGGGAAGGAGGAATGAAGTCACATTTCTATATCTCAATGGAATTAAGTTGGTATAAATCTGAAACTGATTTTGATATGTTAATATGTACACAGTGAGTTCTGGAGCAACCACTCAGAAAAACTCAAAGCCTATAGTGAAAAAAATAAGTAAGTAAGTTAAAATATTATGCTGGAAATGTTCACTTAATGGAAAAGAAAGCAGCAAAGGAGGAACAGAGAAATAAAAAAAGTCATGAGACATGGAAAACAAAAAATAAAATGACAAATCCAACTATATCACTAATAACATTAATGTGAATGATTAAACAACCTAGTCAAAAGGCAGAGATTGTCAGACTGGATAAAGTACAAGATTCAACTATATATCACCTACAGGATACACACTTTAGATTCAAAGACACGAGTAGGTTAAAGGTAAAAGTATGAGAAAATGTGTATCTTGTAGATAGCAACCATAAGAAAGCTGAAGTGGCTACATTAATATCAGATAAAACAGACTTTAAAACAAACAAAAAATACTAGAGAGACTTCCGGGAAGATGGCGGAAGTGTAAGACGCGGAGATCACCTTCCTCCCCACAGATACACCAGAAATACATCTACAGGTGGAACAACTCCTACAGAACACCTACTGAACGCTGGCAGAAGACCTCAGACCTCCCAAAAGGCAAGAAACCCCCCACGTACCTGGTTAGGGCAAAAGAAAAAAAATAAACAGAGACAACAGGATAGGGACGGGTCCTGCACCAGCGGGAGGGAGCTGTGAAGGAGGAAAAGTGTCCACACATTAGGAAGCCCCTCCGCGGGCGGAGACTGCGGGTGGAGGAGGGGGGAAGCTTCGGAGCCCCGGAGGGGAGCACAGCAACAGGGGTGCGGAGGGCAAAGTGGAGAGATTCCAGCACAGAGGATCAGGGCCGACCGGCACTCACCAGCCGAGAGGCTTGTCTGCTCACCCGCCGGGGCGGGCGGGACTGGGAGCTGAGGCTCCGGCTTCAGTCGGAGCGCCGGGAGAGGACTGGGGTTGGCTGTGTGAACACAGCCTGCAGCGCGTTAGTGCACCGCGGCTAGCCGGGAGGGAGTCCGGGGAAAAGTCTGGACCTGCCAAAGAGGCAAGAGACTTTTTCTTCCCTCTTTATTTCCTGGTGCGCGAGGAGAGGGGATTAAGAACGCCGCTTAAAGGAGCTCCAGAGACGGGCGCGAGCCGCGGCTAAAAGTGCGGACCCCAGAGACAGACATGAGACGCTAAGGCCGCTGCTGCCGCCACCAAGAAGCCTGTGTGCGAACACAGGTCACTATCCACACCCCCCTTCCGGGGAGCCTGTGCAGCCCGCCACTGCCAGGGTCCCGGGATCCAGGGACAACCCCCCCAGGAGAACTCACGGCGCGCCTCAAGCTGGTGCAACGTCACGCTGGCCTCTGCCGCTGCAGGCTCGCCCTGCACTCCATGTCCCTCCCTCCCTCCTCCCGGGCTGAGTGAGCCAGAGCCTCCGAATCAGCGGCTCCTTTAACCCCGTCCTGTCTGAGCAAAGAACAGACGCCCTCCAGCGACCTACACGCACAGGCGGGGCCAAATCCAAAGCTGAGCCCCTGGGAGCTGTGAGAACAAAGAAGAGAAAGGGGAATCTCTCCCAGCAGCCTCAGAAGCAGCGGATTAAAGCTCCACAATCAACTTGATGAACATGCATCTGTGGAATACATGAATAGACAATGAATCATCCCAAATTAAGGAGCCGTATGGATGAAAGGCTCTTGGTGCTGCAGCCAGGAGTTAGTGCTGTGCCTCTGAGGTGCGAGAGCCAACTTCAGGACACTGGTCCACAAGAGGCCTCCCAGTTGCACATAATATCAAATGGCTAAAATCTCCCAGAGATCTCCATCTCAACGCCAGCACCCAGCTTCACTCAACGACCAGCAAGCTACAGTGCTGGACATCCTATGCCAAACAACTAGCAAGACAGGAACACAACTCCACCCATTAGCAGAGAGGCTGCCCAAAATCATAATAAGTCGACAGACACCCCAAAACACACCACCAGACGTGGACCTGCCCACCAGAAAGACAAGATCCAGCCTCATCCACCAGAACACAGGCACTAGTCCCCTCCACCAGGAAGCCTACACAACCCACTGAACCAAACTTAGCCACTGGGGACAGACACTAAAAGCGACAGGAACTACGAACCTTCAGCCTGCAAAAAGGAGACCCCAAACACAGTAAGATAAGCAAAATGAAAAGACAGAAAAACACACAGCAGATGAAGGAGCAAGATAAAAACCCACCAGACCTAACAAATGAAGAGGAAATAGGCAGTCTACCTGAAAAAGAATTCAGAATAATGATAGTAAAGATGATCCAAAATTGTGGAAATAGAATAGACAAAATGCAAGAAACATTTAACAAGGACCTAGAAGAACTAAAGATGAAACAAACAATGATGAACAACACAATAAATGAAATGAAAAATACTCTAGATGGGATCAATAGCAGAATAACTGAGGCAGAAGAACGGATAAGTGACCTGGAAGATAAAATAGTGGAAATAACTAATGCAGAGCAGAATAAAGAAAAAAGAATGAAAAGAACTGAGAACAGTCTCAGAGACCTCTGGGACAACATTAAACGCACCAACATTTGAATTATAGGGGTTCCAGAAGAAGAAGAGAAAAAGAAAGGGACTGAGAAAATATTTGAAGAGATTATAGTTGAAAACTTCCCTAATATGGGAAATGAAATAGTTAATCAAGTCCAGGAAGCACAGAGAGTCCCATACAGGATAAATCCAAGGAGAAATACGCCAAGACACATATTAATCAAACTGTCAAATACAAAGAAAGCATATTAAAAGCAGCAAGGGAAAAACAACAAATAACACACAAGGGAATCCCCATAAGGTTAACAGCTGATCTTTCAGCAGAAACTCTGCAAGCCAGAAGGGAGTGGCAGGACATATTTCAAGTGATGAAGGAGAAAAACCTGCAACCAAGATTACTTTACCCAGCAAGGATCTCATTCAGATTTGATGGAGAAATTAAAACCTTTACAGACAAGCAAAAGCTGAGAGAGTTCAGCACCACCAAACCAGCTCTACAACAACTGCTAAAGGAACTTCTCTAGGCAAGAAACACAAAAGAAGGAAAAGACCTACAATAACGAACCCAAAACAATTAAGAAAATGGGAATGGGAACATACATATCGATAATTACCTTAAATGTAAATGGACTAAATGCTCCCACCAAAAGACACAGATTGGCTGAATGGATACAAAAACAAGACACATATATTTGCTGTCTACAAGAGACTCACTTCAGACCTAGAGACACATACAGACTGAAAGTAAGGGGATGGAAAAAGGTATTTCATGCAAATGGAAACCAAAACAAAGCTGGAGTAGCAATTCTTGTATCAGACAAAATAGACTTTAAAATAAAGACTATTAGAAGAGACAAAGAAGGACACTACATCATGATCAAGGGATCGATCCAAGAAGAGATATAACAATTGTAAATATTTATGCACCCAACATAGGAGCATCTCAATACATAAGGCAAATACTAACAGCCATAAAAGGGGAAATCGACAGTAACATATTCATAGTAGGGGACTTTAACACCCCACTTTCACCAATGGACAGATCATCCAAAATGAAAATAAATAAGGAAACACAAGCTTTAAATGATACATTAAACAAGATGGACTTAATTGATATTTATAGGACATTCCATCCAAAAACAACAGAATACACATTTTTCTCAAGTGCTCATGGAACATTCTCCAGGATAGATCATATCTTGGGTCACAAATCAAGCCTTGGTAAATTTAAGAAAATTGAAATTGTATCAAGTATCTTTTCCGACCACAACGCTATGAGACTAGATAGCAATTACAGGAAAAGATCTGTAAAAAATACAAACACATGGAGGCTAAACAATACACTACTTAATAAGTAAGTGATCACTGAAGAAATCAAAGAGGAAATCAAAAAATACCTAGAAACAAATGACAATGGAGACACGACGACTCAAAATCTATGGGATGCAGCAAAAGCAGTTCTAAGAGGGAAGTTTATAGCAAAACAATCCTACCTTAAGAAACAGGAAACATCTCGAATAAACAACCTAACCTTGCACCTAAAGCAATTAGAGAAAGAAGAACAAAAGAACCCCAAAGCTAGCAGAAGGAAAGAAATCATAAAAATCAGATCAGAAATAAATGAAAAAGAAATGAAGGAAACAATAGCAAAGATCAATAAAACTAAAAGCTGGTTCTTTGAAAGGATAAACAAAATTGATAAACCATTAGCCAGACTCATCAAGAAAAAAAGGGAGAAAACTGAAATCAATAGAATTAGAAATGAAAAAGGAGAAGTAACAACTGACACTGCAGAAATACAAAAGATCATGAGAGATTACTACAAGCAACTCTATGCCAGTAAAATGGACAACCTGGAAGAAATGGACAAATTCTTAGAAAGGCACAACCTGCCAAGACTGAATCAGGAAGAAATAGAAAATATGAACAGACCAATCACAAGCACTGAAATTGAAACTGTGATTAAAAATCTTCCAACAAGCAAAAGCCCAGGACCAGATGGCTTCACAGGCGAATTCTATCAAACATTTAGAGAAGAGCTAACACCTATATTTCTCAAACTCTTCCAAAATATAGCAGAGGGAGGAACATTCCCCAGCTCATTCTACGAGGCCACCATCAACCTGATACCAAAACCAGACAAGGATGTCACAAAGAAAGAAATCTACAGGCCAATATCACTGATGAACATAGATGCAAAAATCCTCAACAAAATACTAGCAAACAGAATCCAACAACACATTAAACGGATCATACACCATGATCAAGTGGGGTTTATTCCAGGAATGCAAGGATTCTTCAATATACGCAAATCAATCAACGTGATACACCATATTAACAAATTGAAGGAGAAAAACCATATGATCATCTCAATAGATGCAGAGAAAGCTTTTGACAAAATTCAACACCCATTTATGATAAAAACCCTGCAGAAAGTAGGCATAGAGGGAACTTTCCTAAACATAATAAAGGCCATATATGACAAACCCACAGCCAACATCGTCCTCAATGGTGAAAAACTGAAAGCATTTCCACTAAGATCAGGAACAAGACAAGGTTGCCCACTCTCACCACTCTTATTCAACATAGTTTTGGAAGTTTTAGCCACAGCAATCAGAGAAGAAAAGGAAATAAAAGGAATCCAAATCAGAAAAGAAGAAGTAAAGCTGTCACTCTTTGCAGATGACGTGATACTATACATAGAGAATCCTGAAGATGCTACCAGAAAACTACTAGAGCTAATCAATGAATTTGGTAAAGTAGCAGGATACAAAATTAATGCACAGAAATCTCTGGCATTCCTATACACTAAGGATGAAAAATCTGAAAGTGAAATCAAGAAAACACTCCCATTTACCATTGCAACAAAAAGAATAAAATATCTAGGAATCAACCTACCTAAGGAGACAAAAGACCTGTATGCAGAAAATTATAAGACACTGATGAAAGAAATTAAAGATGATAGAAATAGATGGAGAGATATACCATGTTCTTGGATTGGAAGAATCAACATTGTGAAAATGACTCTACTACCCAAAGCAATCTACAGATTCAATGCAATCCCTATCAAACTACCACTGGCATTTTTCACAGAACTAGAACAAAAAATTTCACAATTTGTATGGAAACACAAAAGACCCCGAATAGCCAAAGCAATCTTGAGAACGAAAAACAGAGCTGGAGGAATCAGGTTTCCTGACTTCAGACTATACTACAAAGCTACAGTAATCAAGACAGCATGGTACTGGCACAAAAACAGAAATATAGATCAATGGAACAGGATATAAAGCCCAGAGATAAACCCACGCACATATGGTCACCTTATCTTTGATAAAGGAGGCAGGAATGTACAGTGGAGAAAGGACAGCCTCTTCCATAAGTGGTGCTGGGAAAACTGGACAGTTACATGTAAAAGTATGAGATTAGATCACTCCCTAACACCATACACAAAAATAAGCTCAAAATGGATTAAAGACCTAAATGTAAGGCCAGAAACTATCAAACTCTTAGAGGAAAACATAGGCAGGACACTCTATGATATAAATCACAGCAAGGTCCTTTTTGACCCACCTCCTAGAGAAATGGAAATAAAAACAAAAATAAACAAATGGGACCTAATGAAACTTAAAAGCTTTTGCGCAGCAAAGGAAACCATAAACAAGACCAAAAGACAACCTTCAGAATGGGAGAAAATATTTGCAAATGAAGCAACTGACAAAGGATTAACCTCCAAAATTTATAAGTAGCTCATGCAGCTTAATAACAAAAAAACAAACAACCCAATCCAAAAATGGGCAGAAGACCTAAATAGACATTTCTCCAAAGAAGATATACAGACTGCCAACAATCACATGAAAGAATGCTCAACATCACTAATCATTAGAGAAATGCAAATCAGAACTACAATGAGATGTCATCTCACACCGCTCAGAATGGCCATCATCAAAAAAATCTAGAAACAATAAATGCTGGAGAGGGTGTGGAGAAAAGGGAACCCTCTTACACTGTTGGTGGGAATGTAAATTGATACAGCCACTGTGGAGAACAGTATGGAGGTTCCTTAAAAAACTACAAACAGAACTACCATATGACCCAGCAATCCCACTACTGGGCATATACCCTGAGAAAACCATAATTCAAAAAGAGTCATGTACCAAAATGTTCATTGCAGCTCTGTTTACAATAGCCCGGAGATGGAAACAACCTAAGTGTCCATCATCAGATGAATGGATAAAGAATATGTGGCACATATATACAATGGAATATTACTCAGCCATAAAAAGAAATGAAATTGAGCTATTTGTAATGAGGTGGATAGACCTAGAGTCTGTCATACAGAGTGAAGTAAGTCAGAAAGAGAGAGACAAATACCGTATGCTAACACATATATATGGAATTTAAGAAAAAAAATGTCATGAAAAACCTAGGGGTGAAACAGGAATAAAGACACAGACTTACTAGAGAATGGACTTGAGGCTATGGGGAGGGGGAAGGGTAAACTGTGACAAAGCGAGAGAGAGGCATGGACATATATACACTACCAAACGTAAGGTAGATAGCTAGTGGGAAGCAGCCGCATAGCACAGGAAGATCAGCTCAGTGCTTTGTGACCGCCTGGAGGGGTAGGATAGGGAGGGTAGGAGGGAGGGAGACGCAAGCGGGAAGAGATATGGGAACATATGTATATATATAACTGATTCATTTTGTTGTGAAGCTGAAACTAACATACCATTGTAAAGCAATTATACTCCAATAAAGATGTAAAAAAAAAATACTAGAGATAAACAGGGACACTTTATAATAATAAGAGGATCAACCCATCAGGAAGCTATAACAATTATAAACATATATGCACATGATAACAGAACTCCCAAAATAGGTGAAGCAAAAACTAACAGAATTGAAAGAAGAAATATACAGTTCAACAATAATAGTTGAAGACTTCAACATCCCACTTTCAATAATGGATGGAACAGCTGGCAGCAGATCAACAAAAAAATAGAAGACTTACACAATACTACACTTAAATTTGACTTAACACATATCTGTAAAATACTTCACCCAACAACAGTAGAAAATGCTTTCTTCTCAGGTGCACATGGAATAATCTCAAGGATAGGTCTTATGTTAGTGCATAAAACAAGCATAACATATTTGTTAATAACATAACAAATCCTATAGAAAGAATACTAGAGCTTTAACAAGTGGGCTTTACTCCAGGAACGCAATGTTGTTTTAACATTCAAAAATAAATTAATGTAATACACCATATTAATAGAATAAAGGACAAAAACTACATAATCATCTCATTAAATGTAGAAAAAGCATTTGACAGGGTGAAGGGGAATGGAGGAGATGTTGGTCGAAACACACATAATTTCACTTAAGCAAGATAAACAAGTCCTCAAGATCTACTGTACAGCATTGTGCATACAGTTGACAGTATTGTATACTTAAAAATTCATTAATAGGGTTGATCTTATGTGAAACATTCTTATATTTTAGAAAAAGACGGAGGAAGGAAACTTTTAGAAGTGATGGTTACGTTTTTGGCATTGTATATGGTGTCAGTTTCATGAGTATACATTTAACTTCAAAATCATCAAGATGTATACATTAAATATGTACAGGAGTTTTGTATGTTAATCATACCTCAGTAAATAAATAAGAAAGAATGTCCATGTCCCCCTCAGAAAAAGATAGAAAAAGCATTCGATAAAACCCAGTACATTTTCATGATAAAAAACACTCAACAAACTATGAATATTCTCAATCTGATAAAGAGTATGTATTAAAATCCCACAACTAGCATCAAAATAATGAAATACTGAAATTCAGAATGTGACCTTATTTACAAATAGGGTCTTTGCAGATGTAGTTAGTTAAGATGTCATATTGGATCAGGGTGGGCCCTAAATCTAATGTCCTTAAAAGAAGGTCATATGGGACTTCCCTGGTGGCGCAGTGGTTGGGAATCCGCCTGCCAATGCAGGGGACACGGGTTCGAGCCCTGGTCCGGGAAGATCCTACATGCCGCAGAGCAGCTAGGCCCGTGCGCCACAACTACTGAAGCCCCCCGCACGCCTAGAGCCCGTGCTCCGCAGCAAGAGAGGCCACCGCGGTGAGAAGCCCGCATACCCCGACAAAGAGCAGCCCCTGCTCGCCGCAGCTAGAGAAAGCCCGCGTGCCGCGATGAAGACCCAACGCAGCCAAAAATAAATAAATTAATTTTAAAAAAAGGTCATATGAAGATACACAGGGAAGAAGACTATATGATGACAGAGCCAGAGATTGAAGTAATGCAGCTAGAAGACAAGAAATGCCAAGGACTGCTTAGAGCCACCAGAAGTTTGGTGGAAGCAAGGAATGAGTCTCCTCTAGAGCATTCAAAGAGAGCATGGCCCTCCCAACATCTTAATTTCAGAACTTCATCCTCCAGAACTGTGAAAGAATAAACTTCTGCTGTTTTAAGCCACGCAATTTGTGATAATTTGTTAGAGTAGCCCTGAGGAACTAAAACAGATTTTGGTACCAGAAAGTGGGGTGCTGTCACAACAAATATCTAAAATTGTGGAAATGGCTTTGGAATTAAGTAATAGGTAGAGGCTGGAACAGTCTTGATGTACATGATTTTAAAAAAGCCTAGACTACCCAATCAAAAAGTGGGCAGAAGACCTAAATAGACATTTCTACAAAGAAGACATACAGATGGCCAATAGGAACATGAAAAGATGCTCAACACTGCTAATTATTAGAGAAATGCATATCAAAACTACAATGAAGTATCACTTCACACCAGTCAGAATGGCCATCATCAAAAAGTCTATAAATAATAAATGCTGGAGAGGGTGTAAAGAAAAGGGAACCCTCCTACGCTGTTGGTGGGGACGTAAATTGGGGCAGCCCCTATGGAGAACAGTATGGCGGTTCCTTAAAAAATTAAAAATAGAATTACCACATGACCAGCAATCCCACTCCTGGGCATATATCCGGAAAAGTCGAAAACTCTAATTCGAAAAGATACATGCATCCCAATGTTCATAGCAGCACTATTTACAATAGCCATGACAGGGAAGTGATCGAAGTGTCCATCAACAGAGGAATGGATAAAGAAGATGTGGTATACATATACACTGGAAATTACTCAGCCATAAAAAAGAGTGAAATAATGCCATCTGCGGCAACACGGATGGACCTAGAGATTATCATACTAAGTGAAGTAAGTCAGACAAAGACAAGTATCATATGATATCACTTATATGTGGAATCCAAAAAGTGATACAAATGAACTTATTTACAAAACAGAAAGAGATTCACAGAAATAGAAAACAAATTTATATTTACCAAAGGGGAAAGCGGGGGGAGGGATAAATTAGTAATTTGGGATTAACACACTACGATATATAAAATAGATAAACAACAAGGACCTACTCTGTAGCACAGGGAACTATATTCAATATCTTGTAATAACCTATAATAGAAAAGAATCTGAAAAAGAATATATATGTGTGTGTATATATATATACACATATATATAAAACTGAATCACTTTGCTGTACACCTGAAACATTGTAAATCAACTATACTTCAATTTTAAAAATTATTTTTTAAAAAAGAAAAGCCTAGATTGCCATCAGAGGGAATGCAATCCTGCTGACACGTTCATTTTGAACTCCAGAACTGTAAGACAATAAATTTCTATTGTTGTAAACCATATAATTGTGGTAAATTGTTACAGCAGCTCTATGAAATTAATACAACCTTGAATTGCTAGGATAAATTCTTGTTGATCTGCCTCATGGCTATATCCATTATCAAAAATGGGGTATTGAAGGCTCCAAGTATTATTGAGCTATCCATTTCTCCCTTCGATTCTGACAATTTTTGCTTCATATATTTTGGGGCTCTGTTGTTAGTGTGTGTTTATAATTGTTATATCTTCATGATGGATTGACCCTTCTATCATTATAAAATGCCTCTCTTTATCTCTAGTTACATTTTTTGTTTGTTTTAAAGTCTAATGATTTGATATTAGTATAACCATTCTGGCTGTCTTATGGTTGCTCTTTGCATAGTGCATCTTGGATCCTTTTATTTTTGATGTATGTGTGTCTGAATCTAAAGCATTTCTGATCTTTTTAACAAATCCAGTCTAACAATCTCTTTTTGATTGTTTAATCCATTCTCTAATCTGCTTAAATATATATACTGAGTTCTTAATTTCAGGTTTTGCATTTTTCAGTTCTAGAATTTTGAATAAAAAAGATTCTAGTTCTTATTAAATTCTCAACCTCGATTCATTAATCAGAGCTTTTTTTTTTTTTTTTTTTTTTGCGGTACGCGGGCCTCTCACTGTTGTGGCCTTTCCCGTTGCAGAGCACAGGCTCCGGACGCGCAGGCTCAGCGGCCATGGCTCATGGGCCTAGCCACTCCGCGGCATGTGGGATCTTCCCGGACCGGGGCACGAACCCGTGTTCCCTGCATCGGCAGGCGGACTCTCAACCACTGTGCCACCAGGGAAGCCCAATCAGGGCTGTTTTTAAATCCATATCAGATAACACTAATAACTGGGTCATCTGTGGATCTGCTTTTAATGTCTTTTTCCTCATGGTTCTACTCTTTGGTATTCTTCATAATTTTTGACTTAATGCTAGATATTGTATATGATACACCGTGCTGTCTCTGGAATGTTATTTTCATACAGGGAGGGATCACCCCATTCCCTGGTAGGAAGATAAGAGTGGTGGCAAGCAGATCACATTAATCCAATCTATAATTCAGTGGATGTGAAACTAGGTTATAATTTTTATAAGCTTTACTTTCTCCTGTTCCAATTTTTGTTTCTTACCTACAATGATGACATAGATAGATAGATAGATAGATAGATAGATAGATAGATAGATAGATAGATAGAAAAGACAGACAAATAGATATCTTTGCTTTGGCTTTCAGGTTTCTGCCTTTTTTTTTTTTTTTTAATCTTTCAGTTCTGATCAGTCCCAGAATTCAGCAAATACTCAAGGGGAAAAGCAGCAGAGTATCAGGCTCACTTCTCTGAAACTTTCTGCCTTATTGAAAACCTTAGGTCTTTCAAGTGTTGGATGGCTTGATGAACCTAAGCTTTTTGTCTTTCTAGTTCCTTGGAGTTGCTATAATTTGTTTGCTTCTCTGATTCTTAGCAGAAATTCTCTTCCTGGGCCTTCTACCCAGATTTGTGTCCCAAACTGGCAAATTCTATAAAGGAAAAAGTAGCTGCACAAGATTTGCTCACAAGTTCTCTGGTTACCTTCTGTGTTGAGAGCCCACAAGAAAACCCTCAAATTCAGTGATTTAGTAGAACGACTCACAGGACTCAGCATACAGTCATACTCATGGCTATGATGTATTACAGCAAAACAACGCAAAGCAATATCAACCAAGGGAAAAAGTGCATGGGGTGAAATCCATAGGAAACCAGGCACAAGCTTCCAAAAATTTTCCCCTGTGGAATCACACAAGATGTGCTTAATTCCACCAGTATTGAATTGTGACAACTTATGTGATATGTTATCTGCCAGGGACACTCTTTAGAGATCTACTGCCCAGGGTTTGTATTAGAAGCTGTTCATATAGGCACCTTCTGCCTAGCATGTATCATAATTACAGACGCCCAGAGGAAAGCAGATGTTCAGCATAAACCATGTTGTTTGTATAATCAGTTTATATATAGTAAACTACCTTATCAATTGGGAAATGGTGGGAACATTCCTGTAATCCAAATTCCCAGGTGCCAGCCAAAGGCCAACATTGCAAGCAGGGCTTTCTAAGGATAGTATGTCAGGCCTGCTCTGTAAACTCTTCTCTGCACACCTTCTTTCTGGGATTTTGGCTCTTGGAGTCCTGTTTGCTTAAAAGTTCTTCAATGGTTCCAAACAGAGGTTTTAAATTATTTTATCCAATGTCACTAGTTGTCCTCAGTGAGGGCTGCTCTGCTGTAGTAGTGTCTGGTTATTTCTTCTTCTCTGCTGAACATTTAATTTGAAAAATTATGGAACGTGAAACTTGAGATGTTTTTTCTTTCCTCAACAGAGTATTTGTTTGTTTGTTACCAGGCACCTAAGGGATTACTTCAATTCAATTTCAGGAATTGAGATGATTTGATGCTGCACTAAATTCCCCATGAATTTGGAGGGTGGGGGAGTGTACGTTCAACTCACTTTTCCTTCACTGGTGGAGCTTTTTGGGACCCCAAACGAAAGCATGGGAGTTTTCTAAGTCCCTCCCCATGAGATGGCATGCACTAGTATCCAATTTTTGTCCTCCTAGCCTTCTGGGGGTAGTAAAAGCACTGCTCATCCCCTTAAGCACTTCTTCTAGAATCAGCCGATACCTCCAGGTAAGAAGTGGCCGCAATGCTGGGCTTGCCTCTCTAGATTTTCGTATTTTAAAAAGAATTCGTTCAGATTATCTAGATGTCCATGGAAATCTTGATGTTATTACCCAGTCTGCCATTAATGGAAGTGGAATTCCCCCTCTACCTTGCTTCTTACACTATAAAGCAAGTTCCTTAGATGCAATATTTTGAGGAAAATCATGATGGTCAATAGGGCACTTAGTGTTGCACACAGAAGCATGACAGACAGGGAAGGCAAATCTAAATCCAGATTAACAGTGTCTACTCTATGAACAAATAGCTGCTTCTCCATGACAAAAGAGATTTGATATAATTGGTCTGCCACTAGGCAACTATTTGGTTGCCCTAGGGCATGAAATCTTAGGGTTTGTCACTCCTGCCGGCAGACTGAGCTCTTAGCAGTGGCAGTAATAAGGGTAGCCTTGACAAAAGGAGGGCCATATTGTTTGTCTGTTATTTTATACGTTTTAAAAAAAATAAATTTTTTCATTTTTGGCTGCACTGGGTCTTCGTTGCTGCGCACAGGCTTTCTCTAGTTACAGCGAGTGAGGGGTACTCTTTGTTGCGGTGTGCGGGCTTCTCATTGCGGTGGCTTCTCTTGTTGCGGAGCACAGGTTCTCAGCATGTGGGTTTCAGTAGTTGTGGCACGTGGGCTCAGTAGTTGCGGCTCACGGGCTTAGTTGCTCCGCGGCATGTGGGATCTTACCAGACCAGGGATTGAACCCGTGTCCCCTGCATTGGCAGGTGGATTCTTTTTTTTTTTTAACATCTTTATTGAAGTGTAATTGCTTTACAATTGTGTGTTAGTTTCTGCTTTATAACAAAGTGAATCAGCTATACATATATCTCCATATCTCCTCTCTCTTGCGTCTCCCTCCCACCCTCCCTATCCCACCCCTCTAGGTGGCCACAAAACACTAAGCTGATCTCCCTGTGCTATATGGCTGGCAGGCGGGTTCTTAACCACTGCGCCACCAGGGAAGTCCCAGGAGCGCCACATTGTTGAAGTCCATGTATAGCCCTTCTGCTTCCAGTATTGCCACTTTGTTCATTAGCTGATTGAACAAGGACTGGGATATGAAAGAAAGATCTACTGACATCCTCAGAATCACCCTGACCATTTGAGTACTTAGCATCTCCTTCAAATGGGGTCTTTATTTAGTATTTATGTAGAGAACAATTATTCTTACAATCTGAGCCCATTTTGAGAAGTCCAACCATATATTTAGTGCCTGAATTTTATCACTCATCCTCCAACCTTGTTACTTCCATGTCCTCTACCACCTGGCCAACTATGACTCATAAAATGGGGCAGATCTGTACCTTGGGATATCTTTACCTTCTGTGCAGAGCAGACAAGAAATACTGCTCAGATTTATTCTCACTGTAAAGAGTTCCTCTCCTAAGTGTCCTCCACCACCACTGCTGAGTGGGGTTGTAGTGCTACAGTTTACCTCTAACCACTTGCTTGTATAACACAGCTCAATTTTTTCCTGCTTGGCAAACTGTAATATTCTCTCCTATTATAAGTATAGTTCATGGGTTTGCTTGCTTGCTTGTTTTCTCCTTTCAAACATACCTTGCCTCATTAAATTCAACTTGGTGGATGTAAATGAATATTGAAATGAGATTCCACACTAGAGTAGAATTAGAATAGAAGAGGAAGTGGTGACATGTTGTTCCAGAGGGTTATATTTCAAGCAATTTGGAGAAGAAAATGTTAGTAAAAATTATATAGCACAGGGGGCAAGACAGAAGTAGAAGCATCTTGGCTAAGTGAAGAGAACACAAGTTTTAAGATAAATGCACTATAGGCCTTCACTAGGTAGTAATGGACCTGGGATACAAAAGTTAAACATACTTGTAGCTTCTATAAAAGGAAACAAGTGAAGCAAGAAGTGAAAATTTGTAGTGTTTAAGTCTTTCCTACTTTATTTGCTAAAGAGTCTAGATATCACTTATGTGCGCCACAGAAATATTGAAGAGAATATGATAGAAAAAGAAAGTCAAACATAAGCCCAGAAAAATCTTCATGTTATTCATTAAAGTAAAAAGAAACATGATGTATCATAATTTACTTCTCAAAAAACTTTTATGTTGATACTCGTTAAAGAACCAAAGTGGTAAAGTTTTACAACCTTCACCTTCATCTCTGTACTGATGTACATTAGAGAATCAAATGAGTTTCACAGATATCTTTTGAATGGAAGAGGAGCAACACAGTGTTCCTAGTTGCCACTCATTTCCTGGATTGGATTTACATTCTATCTAGTAAAACAAATCTTTATTCACTATCATGTATTAGGTATTATACTAAACTCCCACAGGGCAATGGTCTAGTGCGGGAGACAGACATGTGAAAAGATAATCACAGTACAATGTGATGAGGATTATTATATTACAGCACTTTACAAGTATAAATCCAGTGTGATAAGGGTCAAGAAGCTTCAGAAGAAATCTCTGAGACCTTCTGTAGAACCCTAAGAAGTCATTAATGATGTATCAATATGCTGTATTTATAGTATTGACTTACAATCTTTGAATGCGGAGAGATAAACAGACTTGAAACTATCAAGTTTCAAACTATCAAGTTTGAAACTATCAAACTATGGCTTAGATAAAACTGTAGGCCCTCTATGTCAATATGAGATAGTTGTTCATTCCAGTAAACCTTTGCCCAGGAAAGATAAGATGGTAAACAAAACAAAACAAAACAAAAGACAAACAGGAACAATCTCTAATTTTTTGTTTGCATAAGGAAGTTCCTATAGGATGGAAACAATGACCTGCTGACCTGGGCAAACAGCTAGCTTATCAAACAACAGTTTACTTATCAAGATTCTTCAAGGTCCTTATTTGCTGTGTCCACCAATCCTAAACCATTTCTTAACTTTGCCAAATCCAATCAGTTCCCTGTCTTGACAGACATGTCTTAAACCATTTGGGCACAGGTCTCAAAACTCAACAAATAGCTAATTTTCTAGTTCTGAGAGACAGGTAAGCATATCAAGGTGGTGCACTGTCTTACTGTAGTTAACTTTTAGTACTTAATTTTGCTTTATTAGCAGGTCATCAGATGATATTTGAGAGAGTTAAACAACAGCAAAGGTTTTTTTTTAAGGATTGCTTATTTAATTGGCATGTACTATAGAGTAGAATCATTTTTGTGTGTCAGGTCAATTTACCTTTCACCAACAGGTCTATGTTGATGATGTTAGTCAATGTTAATTGGCTTTATCTTAGGGAGAGCCTCATTTAGAACACAAGATCTGGTCAAGAAATTTGTCCTTTCTGAAACAATGTTAAGTGTCCATCAATAGATGAATGGATAAAGAAAATGTGGTACCACACACACACGAATATTATACAGCCATAAAAAAGAAGAAAATCTTGCCGTTTGTGATAACATGGATGGACGTTGGGGGGCATTATGCTAAGTGAAATAAGTCAGAGGCAGGGGTGGAAAGGTGAGCAAAATAGGTGAAGGGAGTCAAAAGGTACAAACTTTCAGTCATAAAATACGTAAGTCATGAGGATGTAATGTACAGCATGATCACTACAGTTAATAATACTGTATTGCTTATCTGAAAATGGCTAAGAGAGTAAATCTTAAAAGTTCTCATCACAAAAGAAAAAACATTTTGTAACTCTGTATGGTGATGGATATTAACTAGACTTACTGTGGTGATCATTTTGCAATATATGCAAATATTGAACCATTATGTTGTACATCTGAAACTAATATAACGTTATGTGTCAACTATACCTCAATTTAACAATTAATTTTAAAACACATTTGTCTTTCCTAACTACAAACCACTACCAGAGACATAAAGATAACCAATTCATTGCTGTCAGCTACTAAACCAAATGTTAAGTTTGTATAAGAATCAAATGAGAAACTTGTTAGAAATAAAGGTTTCCATGCTTCACTCAGTGATTCTGATTTAGAGGGATCAGCACAAGGCCTAGGAATCTCTATTTTAAAAAGCACCATTTTTTCCCTAATGCAGGCTGTCTTTAGATCATACTTAGAGAAATAATGCTTTCCTCCCCGCATACCAGCAAATATACATGTGCTGAACATATGTACATATATGAATATGTAAACATATATAAACACATATACACTCGTATTAAATGTTCTACCCAAGTCTTATAAAAATGGGATTGCTCTATGACATGTTTTTTTCAGGGAACATTCTATTAAATAATCTCTCTGAATCACCACATACACATCTGCGTTGTTTTCCACAGCTACATCATATTCCACTATATGTGTGCACCATAACTTATCCAGTCCTCTATTAACGGTCATTTAGATTGTTGCTTTTTTTTTTTTTTTTTTTTTGCTATTGCAAGCAATGCTGCAATGAATACCTTTATACCTTATGCTAAAATTTCTGTAAAATATAGAGAGTGGAATAAACATGGAAGAGCAGGATTCTGCTAGGTCACAAGGTGTATGCACTTTAAAGTTTGATAGATCCTGCTGAACTGCTCATCAATTTAGTTGTACCAATTTAAGTCCTGCCAATGGCCTCTTAAACTAATGATTTCCCCACACCTGTACTAATACTAGTATCAATCTTTTTAATCCTTATCTATCTGACAGGTAAAAAAATAAACAAAATCTTAATTATATTTTACTATGCTTTTAATATCAGAATAACTAGCATTCAGTTTACCACTGAAACACAATTACCTAAAGCTCTACAAAACGTATCATAATTTATTTTTGGAAAAATTTTATTTTGACCTTAAAACTTAACTCTGTCACCTATAAGACAGATGGAATGAGTGAATATCAAACACATGTCTGTTATGTAGTATTCACTTAGTATCTTCTTTTACCAAGTGATAGAAAAGTGAGAGTCACAGGACCTATGTTTAAGCTCTAGCTTTCCACCCAGCAGCTAAGTGACCTTGGGCAAGTCACCTGCCCTTTTGAGAGCTTCAGTTTCCTCTTTTGTAAAATGGAAATTCTAATCATTTTATAGGACTCTTTTGAAGATTAAATGAGATCATAATTTTAACTACAAATATTAGCTATCTACCACCACAATAACAATGCAAGGGAAATTACCAAGTGACTAGAATTATTTGTAAAAGCCTTTCTTAATAATTATAAAATAATTATATGCTGGTATTACAGATTCTATGAACTGAATCAACTATTTATTGGGATTGCTAAAGTCACTAGAAGAGTTTGTATTCCATAGGGCTAACATACTGCCTACAAAATCGCTTCTCTTGTTTTCTATGATTGCTCCTCTAATAGCAGTCAGAAAATATTTCCTAAATTACTTACTTCCTTAGATGAAATGGAATTATCCAAATATATAATCAACTATACAACAGGATTTTTTTTCAAGCTTCTAAGAGGGTTTTGTTTCTAAGCACACACAGTAATCCTATTCAAGTAATGTCATGGAAATTTCCTAGAGTCAGTAAATGAAATTTTAAAATTTTACCGTAATACAATATGTTGGAGACCTTATCCTTGATTCTTTCCCCAAACTAACGTCAACCTAACTCACACATTCATTGAATGTCTCAATATCTACCATGTACAAAATCCTATGCTAGGAACTAGGGGCATATAGTCTCTGCACTCAAGAGATAAAGACCCATATGAAAGATAAAAGGGCAAAGCACTGTTATCTAAATTTGCCTGTACTTCTGGTATGACAAATAATCAGTCACTGGTACATGACCCATGGAGCTCATCTTCTTTTGGATGGATACTAATGAACTTGTCACACTTCTCATCCATAGCCATGTAAAATGTAAAGCCAGGAATGAGATGTCACTGTCCTATGGCTTACTCCCCAAAGCTCTCAATGGCTCAACTCACCTAAGTCTTCCTCCTTTAATTTCTTCCTTCACATCATGACTTTTGCAAAATTTTATGACGATTTTTTAATTAGTAAAGTGATCTGGAAAAAATATTTTTTCAGTTTTTATTTCATGAAAACAAGAGGCAACACTGCTCTATAAAGTATTGCATATGGAGAACATTTACACAAATATACAAAACTTCAAAAAACTAAACTCCAGTTTATTTCCATAGCCTTAAAAAGGTAGAGAGCACATAAAAATATCCGAAGTCGTAATTTATTCTTTAGGAATGTAAACTCTAGGAACACGATTAGAAACAAGTCAATTTACTATGAAAAGATTAGTATCACTACGTGATTAGAAATAAAGATAAGAGGTACACAATAAACTCCACATAAGAGAAAATAACAGTATGTGAAATAGGACCTTCAGTTTACTAGTAGAAACTTCATATCAAGACATAAGTACTCTAGAACTCTACTATTAAAAAACACAAAAGCATCTTCTAAAACGTTCACTGGTAATCTCTGTAGGTATGCACAAGTTACAAAATACAGAAGACAACATATTTCTGTTCTCTGATGAAGAATTTAACAATATTAAATATAAATGTGAATAACTCAAAGTATTGAGTATAATTTTACTAAGCAATTAATCTAAAAGTATAAATTCATGCTAATTAAAGGACTAGAGAGTTTATTTTTTATCCAAAGATTGGGAAGACACTATTATACATTAACTTCTATCTACAATGATTAATTTAAGTACCCATCAAATTATTCTTTTTTTAAATGGCTTTTTAAAAAATATTTTTTCAGGGGCTTCCCTAGTGGCTCAGTGGTTGAGAGTCCACCTGCCGATGCAGGGGACATGGGTTCGTGCCCCAGTCCGGGAGGATCCCACATGTCACGGAGCAGCTGGGCCCGTGAGCCATGGCCGCTGAGCCTGCGTGTCCGGAGCCTGTGCTCCACAACAGGAGAGGCCACAACAGTGAGAGGCCCGCATACCGCAAAAAAAAAAAAAAAATTTCAGTTACCTTATTTAACAGATATATTTCCTTGATGTGCTTCCCTTTAATAAAGTGTAGACTTATTGTGCCTATAGACTCAAACGTTAAATAGCCTTACTTTAATATCTGCTGAAAATTAGGTCTCAGGGTGTATTTTTCTTTACAATTTAAAGGTTTCAACACTTTAATTTTATTCTTCCAAAACAGACAAAATCCCTTAAAAATGGGATCATTTTTCATCCATTTTGGTTTAAAAATTTTATTTCCCTTTATTTTAACTTTTTATCTTTAAAAGTTAATAACTTTTATAATTATTATTGAATAATGTTTGCTAAGTAGTTACTTCATAATTGACAAGAGCAATGAAATATTGCTTTTTCTAAACACACTGAAATCATTTAAGGACTGAGAATTTCTACTCTTCAAATCTACAGAGCTGCCTTTAAAAGTTCCATGGTGGTATAATAAGGGATTCCAGGGTGCTCACCTGCCCTGGGACACTCCCCTGAAGTCTTTGTCTCTCTCTCCACTTGGATTCTAAAACGGAAAAGCTGGCACCCAGCTTCACTAGAATATCCCAGGTAGTCGGATATCTGAAGAGTGAGAGGTTGGGTAATTTCAAGAATCTTTTAGAGGTTTAAAATGTGGAATGGGACTACAATGTCTGCACAGATCCTCTGAGCTATGAGGTGCGAGGCCCCAGTTTTGTGCAGAATCCTTCTTGTGGTAAAAGGTATTACTCTGGATATACACAAGGTCTGTGACCAAATGGTCACATCAGCATCTTCATAAGAAAATGACCTACAAAAGCCACTCCAACTTTCAAATTTGGAAAAGTGAGTGGGACAAGAAGAGCAGCGATAATTATCATTGTTACCACAGTTAGCATTACCCAGTATTAATAACTGCTATAAAAATTTTCAAATGTATAATCTTTATTTGAAATAGTATCAAAGGTACTACTAAAGAATTTGACTGTTACCATAACTCCACATTCTAGAAAATCAACTGGGACAAATTACTTGGAGCAAAAATTCAGAATCACTCCTTTGAGTAAGCCTTCAGGGTTTTTAAAAGAAAAAACACATGCAGATTTGTTGTGCATTGTGTAAAAGGGTGGTACCCCTTTCATACTTAAAATTGTAGGCATCTACAGCTCTGATTCCATTTTCAAATAACAGAAGAATATAAAATGTTAACATTTTTATTGTAAAAATAAATGAGATTCATTAAAAATTTAGAATTAGGGGACTTAAGTCAGTTGACACTTAAAAAATTAATTAGCTTTAAAAACAATGAAGATTATAATGATCTAGTATCCAACATATTTGATCTAGGGTTGTGAGAACACTGAGAATTCTAAATATTAGATAAGTGATTTGTTTGCACTTTGATACTGTCTTCTCAAACTTTAATGTACATAATAATCACCTGAGATCTTATTAAAAGGCAGATTATGATTCAGTAGATCTAAGGTGGCTCTGAAATTCTGCATTTTTAACAAGATGGCAGGTAATGCCAATGTTCCTTACTGGTCCTCAGACCACAATGATTTATAATAGCAATGATCTAGAATAGTAACAAAATGAGGTTCCATTACAACAGCTGAACATTAAAATCTGATCTCTTATTTGTGCCAGCTAATGTTTCCTCAAACTTATTCTATAATGTTTCCTAAGCACCTTAACTTGCCTCCAATGCCAATCTTTTAAATTAGTTCTTAAGACTATTATTAATATTGTTAGTAGCTATGCCTAGGGGAAATTCTTTGTTAAAGAATTACAAAAAGACAATAGGAAATTCACAGTAATTGTACACAGGATTTAAATTGTAGACAGGATTTCTATTAAATTAATACTTTATCAACTTTCACTGTCTGGTTGCTTTGCTTTTTTTTGTTTTTTCCTACAATGTATGCCAATAGATCTTATTCCATTTCTATCAGTGGCACTAAAAAAATCAAATTCACTTACATTAAAAACCATATTTTATTCAGGGTTACTGAATAAAAACTAGTTCATGCTTTTTGAAGAATTGGATTTAAAACGATAGCCAAAGCAGTTATGGTCAAAACTGCATTCATAGTGAAAATGCTTTAGCAGTCTTCAAGACATAACAAATTTTTCACATATTTGAGCTCTGCATAAGCAGGTACAAGAGGAAAACTAGCATTTTCTCTGTGTGACCACAGCTAAAGACTGTGAATAAGGAAACTACTGTGTACTAACCATTAACAAGGGGACAGCTCCCTACATCTTCCTCCCCAGTCAACTTAGTCTCTCATCCTCAACCCTGCTTTCTCTCTCTTACCCTAGATTATTACTTAAGTATACTTGATTTATAAGGAACCTCAACCATAGCTGAAATGACCACCACTAGCAAACATTAAATTTTTACATCCATCTGGATGTCACCTGACTCTCTATAGCTACATACAAGTTTGTTTAGCTTCTGCCATATTGCCTTTTTATTTTTATTTTTTGGTTGGGAGCAACAACATTCATTATTCTATCATAACAAGAACATTTCAAATAGGCCTGTTCACAAAACAAGAAACACATTTAATATTTTCCATACTTAAAATTTTAAATTTAAGAACACAAACATATATAACCCTAAATTAGTTAATATATAAATGTCCTTTGTCCATATTTCACTATTTTTATTTTCTTTCAATGATATTTTATAGATGAAAAATTTACCTAATTTCCTTCATTTGTAGACAAACAATTCAATATGGTAAACACTGGTATCTTGAGAGATGGGTTGCAAAATTCAGTCATTTCCAGGAAGTCTTCAATGATGTGTGCTCTGAATTGTGGGAATCCAAGCTAAGTAGGTTTTCCGAAGTCCAGCAGCAGGGTAAGTCAGTTTTATGGCCTATTACATCTTAGGAACTGAAAGGGATCTTCACCTGCTAAATCCAGATCAAACACTTCAAAGCAACACATCTACTAGCAATCTGATTTCTGATATAAAAATGTTCCAAAGATAACAATGGAAACCCCTCTTCCCATCCCCTGGAATCATATCATATTTTAGGTTACGGAGTTACCAGGCATTTTCCAGTGCTTTATATAAACTGTTCTACTAATCTTAAAGACGATCTGGTTACAAACATTTTTAGCAGGCACTTTTCATACACGTCATTTTTGTTTTTCACATGCCTGTTTTTCAGACTGGCTCGCTAAACAGCCAGCTGTAGAATTCCTGGAGTTGTACAGCAGCCTCATCCTTGAAAACACTGTTCTCATGCAAGGAGATTCCCTTTTACACTGAAGGCCAAACACACAGCTACCAAAATAGGAGTTATTAAAGAAAAAGACTCATAACCTCTCATGAGCTGTGACCAATCTGATCAGACAACCTGCCAAAATGTATTGTCACACTGACAATCTTACGGCAACAGAAACAAATAAGAAGGTAAGAAAAGAAAAAAAAGACTCAAGCCAAGGGGAAAACACACAACCAAGAAATAACAAAACCATATTTCAACTTACTGCAACCTAGACATTATTCCCTTCATAAAGTCAAGGTAGCCTTCAGAATTTAAGATATCAGGGCTCCTGTCAGGAACAGGGATGAAAGACGACCCTGGGAACCTTCATGAAGAAGCAAAGTCGTATTTTCTGATTCACTGGTTACGTGAGAAAACTCTTACAAATTAATCTGTGGACAAAGTAATGCTAATACTAGGAGGTCTCTGCTGACCTGTTTGATGCTTCATTGGAAGTTCAGTCCTTTCAGAAACGTAAATAAGCGTTTCTTCTTGCAGACTACAAGCAGAAAACCTATTGGTATCTGTCCCAGTCCCACAGCCAACAGCAGATGATGGGTTATATGGGACTGTGACACCACTAACTTGTTCAAAGGATTTACTGAATACGGTCGCAGCGGTCTTAGCCAAACCATGACTATTAGGTTTAGGCAGAGATTGGCTGGTTGTTAATGTAAGTCTCTTCAAGGAGAGAAGCTCGAGATTCTCACTTTGGGCTCTCTGGGTTTGTTTTCGAGCAAAGTGATCTTTGCAAGACTCCCCTGCAGTTTCTTTTTCTTTTCCTCCAGTTTTGTTTCCTCCTGACCGTCTCTGAGTCTTTCCTACACTTCCCTTGTTACTACAATTTTGACTATTGTTTGATAAACCCAACTGGCTAGTACTAGACGCAGCCCTGGAATAAAATCCCTCGTCAACTTCAGATATCTCCATCAGTTCTTCTTGACCTGTTAATTCTGTATTTCCTAAACAAAGAAATAACAAATATTAATTAACATTAAGCATTTTACGTAATTGTTTTTTCATGATTCATACCAAATCAAGTATACTTTAAATACATTAAATTTTAGCAAAATATGTAAAGCAACAGATTATAGACCAAAATCAAAGGATAATCAAAACATTCTATAAAATGTCAACAATAGTTCATTATAATTAAATAAGAGTAATTTAGAGTGTATTAAACGAAAAGCATGCCATAAACCACACCCCACTGTGTTTTTAGAAAAAGTTCTCTTACTATTCATGCAAAAGATCAGAAACAATTAGGAAAAATACCACACAGTAAAACTAGAGGTAAACTCTCCCCCAGTAGCAAAGCAGTGTAAAATCAAAGACCATACCAAGGAACTTTTTAAAAAATAGTATTAAAATATTTCAAAGATTTTTTTTAAAGGTTGCACTACACATTCTAGATTATTTTACTAAGAGAAAAATATACAGACCATAAGTATCACAAGCTCAAACTTGTTAAAATTCTTTATACATTCTCCTTCATATCAAAGATGGCAAAAATACAAAGATAAAAAAGTAATTTTAGATCTCAAAACATAAGCAGAAAATTATTTTGGAAGCAATTTTCTGCCTCATTTTCATAACTGTTTACTCAGAGAGCAGAGCTACGACCATTCCAAAGAGCATTAAGAGTCATTGAGAAACTGTGGTACATAATTCATGCATTTTGATTAGGTGACATGCAAAATTTTTGTGACTGTGCAACTGTTGCTTAAAACATGCAGCAGTGACCCTTTGCCATGAGATACCTTGGAGTGCAGCTATAAAGTGCTCTGCTAAAACTGCACTCTGCCAGGTGAGTTTATTCCATCCTCCATCATTTTTCTTACAGATTTTTGCCTCCTGATCTCTGGCAAGCCTTTGCTCTCAGTTCTAGGATCTGTGGTTGTTTCCTGTACACCCTGTATATGCTGAGCATCAATCTCTCCTAGTGTTCTGCCTTTTTCCCCATTCCCGGTCCTCTCTCCGGCCACATTTGTGACACTAATCTCAGGAATGACAAGGATGCCCAATTCAGTAGTATCATTATTGTTGTCAGGTTGCTCTAGAATTGAAGATGATAAGACAAAATGATGGCTGAAAACAAAACAAAATAAAAATGCGAAACAAGAAAAGCGAAAAGATCCAAAACAAAAATTGAACGAGTGAATGTTAGGTGTTAAGCCAAATATTTGCACTGTAGAAATTACCATAATTCACCATACTCTGACAGCACTGGAGACAATGGGGTCATGTTCTTTAATTTCAAATGACAATGACAAAACTCAGAGCATCAATTAATGTTCTGTATTTTTTCACACACATATTTGATGTGGACTATGAAACAGAAATTTTTTTATAGTTTAAAATAGAATTTCTATTATTTTTAAGATAATATTGTGACCACTTGAACTTATGTCAAGCTTTAGGCAAATTTTCAAGGATTTATAGCCAAAACTTTAGCTCTTCTTAACATGAGGAACCAAGCCACTTAGGAATTCCCCTTGCACAATTTTTTTATTAGATTACACTGAGACTGCCTTAATAAACCATGATACTGGAAAAATGCTTATGCACTTATATCATGATTAGTAATGTTACAGGTATAGTTTTTGTTTCACACACCAATCATCTTGTATATTAGTAAATATTAATGTGGCTGTGACATAATTAAACAGTCTATTCCTTCAGACTCATACTAATTCCATAAATTTAGGCTAATTTGTAACCGTTCATTACTAAACTGGAGAAAAATAAAAATGGATTTGGAAAAACAAATTGGCTATTGGTCCTTTATTCTGAAAATGGTCATTTGGAATCGAAACAAAGGAATGAAACTCCTAACGAGTTAATACTTGTAGACATTTTATTGTGTCTCAAATCACAAAGCCATGGTTTATTTAAAGTTGTCAAGGAAATATCCATAACAGATGGGAAAAAATAACATGAATATGTCTACCATGGACCAGTAATGAAAGTGAAAGTTCAAAACACCATAAGACTATGTAAAACAGTATATACTCTTTTAAAATGTAGAACACAAATCTGTGTGAGGGACATTACCCACTATTTTCAAATATTTTTCATTTCAAGGTCTCCTGAATGGTGCTACAACATGTGAACAGGCAAAACACTGGCGGCCAGAACCATATATTCCTGTGGGCGCCCACTTTGCTGTGCATCTTTAAGTACTACGAATGCCTGGCTCTCACCCTAGACATTCTGATTTAAATAGTATGAGGTATGACCTGGGCACTGGGATTTTTAAAACTTCCCACATGACCAATGTGCAGCAAAGTTTAGAACCACTGCTCTATTCTGATTCTTTCAAATTTTGAAAACTGAAAATGAAAGTTATTATGGATGCCCTGGGTACTCCACACCCAGCAGCAATATGCACCTCCAAAGGTCCTCAAAGCTTCATATTGCCCTGCGCTGGTAGGCCAATGCGCTGGTTAATTAATTTCCCAATTAGCTAGCGCTTCATAAACTTTTTTTTTTTTAATTGGGGTATAGTTGCTTTACAATGTTGTGTTAGTTTCTGCTGTACAACAAAGTGAATCAGCTCTATGTATACATATATTCCTTCTCTCTTGTACCTCCCCCCCACCACACACCCCCCATCCCACCCACCTAGGTCAAAACAGAGCACTGAGCGGAGCTCCCTGCACTATACATCAGGTTCCCAGTAGCTATCTGTTTTACACATGGCAGTGTGTATATGTCAATCTCAATCCCCCAGTTCATCCCATACCCTCTCCCCCACCGCATGTCCACACGTCCATTCTCTACATCTGTGTCTCTATTCCTGCCTTGCAAATAGGTTCATCTGTACCATTTTTCTAGATTCCACATATATGCATTAATATACAATATTTGTTTTTCTCTGACTTACTTCACTCTGTACGACAGACTCTAGGTCCATCCACGTCTTTTGACTGAATACACTCTAAATGAAATTTTTATTTCCTAGACAGACCAAAGCACGTTGGTGAGGTAGTATGACATTGCTACTTCTGCTTCCCTAATAGACGTTTAATGAGACTAAGAAGTTCCAAACAAGCCCATTCCCCATTGCTAATAGTTGTCTTCAATGTGAGGGCAAGTGACACAACATTGTAAAGCAACTATACTCCAACAAAAATTAATTTAAAAAAAACAAAATCAAAGTAAGGGCAAGTAAAATCTAACTGAGGTAAATGCCAGAGGCCACTGCAACTGAGAGTAAAATCAGCATGTCACTGTTGGTGACAACCAAGAATTGTCCATTTACGCTGTAGAAGCAGTTTCACAAAAGATCTATTAATGGGATCATTAGTGCAAAATCATTATAAACTGTTGAAATTATCCAGACATAACAAAGCCAATGATTACTAAAATTTAACAAAATTTTAAAAGATAAGCATAAGTAGCCTAACAGAATAGAAAACAATCTACTACATTGATTGGCACTAAATAGTTTTCTTGAGAGTGTTCACATATATTATTCAATTATATTCTTAGAATAATGTGTTGGTGCACCTCTGAAGCAGGCAATTTGACTCCCATTTACAGACAAGGAAACTGAAGTTCAGAAAGAGTTAAAACAACTCTTGTATGGGGGATCTAAACAGTATAACATACTATAAATTCTAACTCTTCAATTCATTAAAGTCAATTTGAGTTAAATATTCTCTGATAGAGATTTTTCCATTACATTTAACTTACTTGCTTAGATTCCTGGCCATTTTCATAGAAAGCAAATAAATTACTTGGCTGAACACAGAGCAAGAGCAAATAAATCTCTAAGAAAACCTAAGTAAGTCATAACTCTCAAGGTTAATTTATTTTTTTAATTGGGTTTATTTTTTAAAAGATGTCAATGAAAATTAAAATGGTGCTGCAACGTGAAAATTTAGAATTTTGCAGGAAAAACTAGAAAATGACAAGAATATTATATAAAATAGCAATAGGCAATTGGATTGCTAATCACATTCACTGGGATAATGGTAAAGATCTGCAACCCAAGAAAAAATAACATTAATTTTTTTTAATCATGAAATTAACTGGCATGTGGAAAAACAAGATATGTTTTCCACAAGCAAAAATCTTTAATTCATTTATGTATGTTATCACTCAAAAATGGTAAAAATCACAAAACTTTTAAACTGCTTATTAAAGTAAATTCATAGAAAGAAAAACATGTAATTCTGCACAGAGCTAGAAAGAAAAGAAATATAATTCTCAGGAAAATTACAGGATAAAGAAAGATAATTACATAGCAAACATCTGTTATGTTATCTTGCTCCCTATTATTTCTCCAACTTCTTCCCCTATATAATTCTGTGACCCAATCCCCCTACACACAACTTCTTATTGGTCTTACTATTCTCTAGGCCTGGAATGCCCTTCCCCACATAGCTACGTGGCTCACCTCCTTACTTCCTTCAGGTCTTTTCTCAAAACCTTCTCAGTGAAGTCTTCCCTGATCATCCCATCAAGTTTCAATATTCCCCATATTTCATATGCCCTCTTCCCTACTTTGTTTCTTTTTCTATTCCATTATGTCACTCATGAAACTCTTTATCCTAGCTTTAGCTTCTATTTTTTCACAGCTGCCCTACTTACTAAAAGTGACAATTTAAATAAAGGAGCAATTTATTATTCACAGAATTTACACAACTCTGTACTCAGACTGATTCATAAGTCTAAAGGAATCTGGAAAAAAAAAAAAAGACAATCAAGGTGAATCCAAAAAAACAACAAAAAAAGAAAGGAACCTGGTTATGACCTAAGACACTTGCAAATTCATTTGCAAAATCAATAAAATAAGCTGACATTAAAAAAAATTAATCTGTATCATACAATTTTGACATTAATTATGAAAAGTATTTTAGAGTAGACCCCAGAAGAAAGTCATACGTATTCCTTTACAATTTATAAGATATATTTTAAATGTCATAAAATACCTGAACAATTTCATATTACCCAGTTTGATGTTTACAATTCATTCTATTCAACGGAAGACAAATGTTTTCTATATTCATTAAGCTATTCATTGCAGTGTTATCCATAATAGCAAAAAGTTAGAAACAAATTATTTAGCATATTAAGGAAATGGTTAAGTAAATGCTGGAATATAAACTCAAGGTGGTGTTATGTAGCCATTAAAATAATGGGACTTACTAGAAGAACTTGGGAAAATGTTTGACAGTGTTAACTCAACAAAAGCACAGTATGTAAAAAAAAATTAATTAGAGCGTAACTATGAAAAATACATATACGTATGGAAAAAAAACTGTAAAATGGTAATTGTTTAAGTACCGGGATTATAAGTGAATATTCCTCTACCCAGTTTACTACCATGTTGTTGCACTGTTTTTCAATAAAATAAGGAAAAAAGAAGCAAATTGCTCAGTCTATATTATAAATTTATCATTTATTCACTTATTCATGCATTCAACTATTTCTTGAGCACCTATTACGTGCTAGACATTGTTTTAGACTCTGGGGATACAATGGCCAACCAGACAGACAAAGACACTGCCCTCACAGAACTTACATTGTAGTATGGGAATTAAGTAAACAAGGGAATTTTAGATAGTGGAAAATGCAATGAAGAAAAGAATAATGGGAAAGAGTAAGCAGGGTAGTGGGGAGAAAGTCTACTTTCGATGGGTGGTCTGGGAAGACCTCTTTGAGGAAAGGATATTTGAACTGAGATCTGAATGATGAAAAAGCACTGGCTACACAACAATGTGGAGGAAGAGAGTTCAAGCTGGCACTTATTAATAATTCAAATCTCAGCTCAAATATCCCCAATTCCTAGTACAAAGACCCTAAGGCAGAAATGGCTTAGAACGTTGAAGGGTTAGAAGGAAAGATGAGAGTGGTCTTCAAATGAGGTCACAGTGGTAGGTAAGACATCACCAGGGCCACCTATGCCATAGTACAGAGCTCAGACTTTGTTCTGATTGCAATGGGCAGCCATTGACAAGTACACAGATAAATTATTTGGGTACTTTATTAGCATTCTTTATCAACAGAAGTCATATCTGTATAACACAAGATATTGAGCACGAAGTATGTCCTGGGTTAGAAAGAACAGCACTGTAACAGTCCACAGCCTGGGCCAGTAATTTGCAAGGCAGATTAGAGTGAAGTAAAGCTGCCATAGAAACACAGAATAAGGTCCTGGCAGTTAAGGGGCTGCACTCTGAGCAAGAACATGAATTACTAAGATTTAGTAATATTAATCCTGAAGCCAGAAGCAGAATTTCCAGGTAAGAAAAGAGCAGCCTGGGTCACAAAGAAAAAACACAGTCTGGACAAGAACAATTTATTTACGGACACACTGGTTAGGAAATATTACCAGATTCCTTAAGTAAGAACAGGCAAGTCTTTAACTTGTGTATATACTAAATGACACAATGCCCCTTATCGAGGTAAATTCAATTACTTGCAATAACTTTTCATCTTTATTAATCTCAAGTATAAAAAAAAATCTCTTTGAGAACTGCCAACACTGCTGCTGGATCAGGTGAATCCTCCATGATTAAAGATCCTCATGACCAGAGAGTCCAAAAACTGGTAAGCAACATCTACTAAAAAACTATCTATAAAAGCTTATTTCTTCCTCCGTGTGCATTGTACAACAAATGCTCCTTAAAAGGTTGGGGGAAGGGTAAAGCTCAATAATAAATAACAATAAATAATAAGTTCCTTAACTACAGCCAGAATTATATAAGGCATCCTTAGTAAAAAAAAAAAAAAAAATGTAGAACACAGTCATTTACAAACAACCGTTTTTGCCTCATAAAACAAATAATTTTAACTATCTTGCTTCTCTGTAAAGAAAATTACTTTATTTTATCTAGAAATAAACTAAGATTTTTTGTTTGCTTCTAAAGTTGGCCAGAATTCTTAAGACTACTGTCTTCCTCTTTAAGCCTTATGTTCACATGTGTCAATTGTATTTTAGCTCTCTGGTCAATATGTCCTTTTTCTTTGTGTCACCCAATATTTTCTAATATATTATTTTGTCTTCCATGAGTAAAAGGTCAATATCAAAAATGTCAGTTAAAATTCATGCAATGCTAAGTTTGGTCAGAAGGAAATGCTTATTTTTGGTTCTAATGTTTTTTTATCATCTATATTGGGAAAAGAAAATTTGTTCCTCTAACAGCATTTTAGAATCTAAAAATAATGGAGCTTCTCAAAATGATTTTTTCTAAATTTCTTTAAAAAGTTTAAACAACTTTTAAAATAAAAACATAAGCATTATAAATTTCTAATTGTACATGTAGAATTCCAATAGCCAATTCTTTAAAGTTTGCTACTTTTGAGTTTAAAATTACCATTTCTTCATTTTTCAAAATGCTTTTATAACTATCAGCAATTTTGTTTTTCCTCAAATGCTTTACTTATAAAGTCATAAAATCTGATTAACAAAATAAATGTTCCGTGTCAAGATTTATGGCATTTACCTTCTGCAGTATCTAGAAAGACTAGCTTAAATGTTTTGAAATTTTTACAAATAATCTTTTTTTAATATTTAACTAAAATATACCTCTTATAATTATTCCAATTTGCTCAACAGTTAGAAAGTTATTAATGTTCTATTTATCAATATATTATATGATAGAAATTATTAACATTTTCTAAATCAATATCCATTTTTTTAAATAATCAGTTTTAAATAAACTATTTTCCAACATGAATTGCATCTTTTTATTGTTCCATTTCTTATCTCATCTAATAAGTTAGTCCTAGATCACTGGGCAAACTGAAACAAGTCACATTTTTTGTCATTTTTTAAAAATATAATCACAGGTATCTTTGAATTTTATTATAATCGTTTAAATTTATTTAACTACCTTGGCATCCTTTAAATAGGAACTTAATGCTGAAAATGCAACAAACAGCTGTAACAACATGAAACTTCACTTTCTTTAGATTCACTCTATGTAAACTATATTTTGTTTCATTTTTCACTTAAACATTCCATATAATTAATTAAATACTCTAAAATTCTCAGGGTACTGATTTGGTAGTACTAAGTTAGAAGACTTAACAATATATATAGTACTTATTTTCCATTCTTTTTCACTGCTTAAAACTCTGTACTCTTGGATCTCCTAAGTCAAAATAATGATATGCAATATTATAAAAATAAACCATTTAACATATTCCAGGACCAAAAGCAGGGCAAAATTCAAAGAATCTAGATTACAAATATTGCTTTTATTGTTACACCTACCTGTTGCAAACAGTTGTAACCGTACATAAATGAGAATATAAGTTCAATCTATTCTATTTACCTGTCAATTTGGGATTGAGACAACAAGTATTAAAACAACTTTCTAAAAAATCCTGACTGTAATGGTGTTATACATGTCAGATAATAAGGTACTATACCTCAGGGCTTTAGAAATTACAAAAAAATCATTAAACTGATCATTACTATTATATCACATATGTATACTTTTTTGTTTGATATAACACTCCAACTAAACATGTTTGTCTCAAATTGAGGAAAGCCAATGAAAGGGTTGATCAATCACAGGATGATCTGAATAGCAAGCTGGCTAAAAAAAGCTTATCAAGAATACAATTATTGAGCAGTTAATAAAACAAAGTAAATAGTTTTAAATTAATAAAAGTCAGCCTTTACAGAGTGCTTTAAAGCATACCAAAATGCTTTTCACTGACTTGTCTCATTATCTCACAAATACACAAGTGGAAAAAAGGTGGGCAGTAATAAAGAATTAGGATTTCACTAGATAAGACTTTTATCAGATAACTAGTTGGCAAAAATTATAAGCACTCATTATTTGCAACAATAACTTAATTAGAGGACTTTCATGGAATGGGTATTTCAACAACCATTTTAAAAGAAAGGAGGAAAGTTGTTACATTGTTCCAAGTATAGATAATTTTTTAAAAAGTGGAAGAGTGAGTCATAATGGTGGCGGTGGTGAGGAAAGAGACAAAGAAAAAAAATAGCAATTAAATTTGCTCTGGGAGAGGAGAAGGAATGGAAAACTACAAGGAAATAAATAAGTATAGATTGTATAATAGAATCTTGTAGAGAATCATTCAGGGATTTAAGAAAAAGGGCTCTCATAGCTGAAATGGTAGATAATGAAAATAGCTTTAGAAGCAACATTTAAGAATAACTATAGAACAGAAGCATAATTATAAAGAAATACCTTCTGTTTTCCTTTTAGTTCTGTTTATTTTTTAAACGTAATAAATATTTAAGAAAATAAAACTGCATTTTTATTATTAATTTAAAAAATTGATTATTTCACGTTTTATCTTATTTTTCTTATTGGAATTTTCATTTTGATTCTTGTGACGGTCATAATCTACTCACATTCTTCTCTTACCTTACTTAATGATTTTTAAAATCTTTATTCAATTATTATCTTTCTCTAATTGCATTTTACTTTCAAATTATGACTTCTAAATAGCCCTCAATCTGTAGGTGGCTCAAAAATCTAGATTTAAAAAATACACACTAAGTGAAACACAATATGCTTAAAATAATTAACAAATCTATATAAACAAATCTATATAAATATATATAAAGCTATTAATTCTGAAAATATGACCCTTGAAAGTCAAAAGCAGCAACTCTACATTGTAATTTTACTTTCCAAACATATGTATTGACATGGAATTATGAATTCATTAAACCTTTCTCAAAAATTTATACACAAAGTTTAAAAAGTCTGAAAACACAACATTAAGTTAAGCCATGCCAGTACAATATTAAAATAATTAAGTGAAAAGTGGGGAAAATCAGGCAAACACACTAGTTCTCAAACATGTCTCTCCAAAACAATACTTCAGCTGAAACCAGCCTTTCTTTAAAAATCACCCTATTTAGTCACTGTCTGATCAGAATTAAAATTACAGGGCCTTGCGACATCTCCCTGGCTTGGGATGTTGATAGTCAGGGCGGATAAAGCATGCTGACAGAGGGCAGTGGTCAGAGGGTATATGGGAACTCTGTACTTTCCACTCAATTTTGTTGTGAGCCTAAAACTGCTCTTAAAAATAAAGTCTATTAATAATAATAATTTAAAAATTGAACAGTCCAAAATATAATTCTAGAAATTTGGGTTGTTATTTAACAATAATAAGATGATGGCAAGGGATATATGTTCTGAAATGTGTGGAAATGCTAAAGCTAAAGTAATTTTTTACCTTCCAAAAGGACATTTTCCATTAAAATATAAACTATAGATAAATTCTTAACTTTAAGAAAAGAATGGCAGATCTGTGAAGCTTCAGAGAATCCTGAAATATTGATACATTCTAAAAGAGCTCAGAAAAAAATTTTTGAATGCAAATGATTAAAATTGTTCCAAATTAATTTTCGAAAGACTAAACCATGAATTGGTTTTGGCTGTAAAGACAAAGAGATTTTTTCTGTTACAAATAATAAAAAGAATACATGTGATTAACT
Source organism: Delphinus delphis (assembly GCF_949987515.2). Taxonomy (NCBI): domain Eukaryota; kingdom Metazoa; phylum Chordata; class Mammalia; order Artiodactyla; family Delphinidae; genus Delphinus; species Delphinus delphis. The sequence goes on along the minus strand of NC_082691.1, from coordinate 32,669,956 downwards.
GCTCCAATTTAATGTATTTGTTTGCGTGTGCAATTTCTGGTGACTCAGATGTGCAAACACACTAATGGCTTAATTATCTACATTCCTTAATGAAAAAGGGAGATGGAAAGAAAAAAAGAAAGTTCTGCTTGGCTGCTTCTGTGGGACAACCTCATTTACTCCTGCCCCTCTTCTCCCCAGCTAGGATGGAAAATGGAGAAAAAAGGAGAGAGGCAATAAATAAAGACATAAATATGGAAGCAACCTAAATGTCCATCGACGAATGAACAAGGAAAATGTGGTATATATACAATGGAATATTATTTATCCATAAAAGAAGGAACTCCTGTCACTTGTAGCAACATGGATGGACCTTGAGGGCATTATGCTAAGAAATAAGTCAGACAGAGAAAGACAAATACCATATGAGATTCCTTATATGTGGAATCTAAAAAAACTCCTAGATACAGAGATCAGAGGTGGGAAGTGGGAGTGGGTGAAATGGGTGAAAGTGATTAACAGGTACAAACTTCCAGTTATAAAAACATAAGTCTTGGGGATGTAATGTACAGCATGGTGACTATAGTTAATAATAAGACTGTATGGTGTATTTGAAAGTTGCTTAGAGAGAAGATCTTACAAGTTTTCATCATGAGGGGAAAAAAGGGTAACTATGTGTGGAAATGCATGTTAACTAGACTTATTGTGATCACATTTCACAATATATCCATATATTGAATCATTATGTTGTAGACCTGAAACTAACGTTATATGTCAATTATATCTCAATTTTTTAAAAAGACACAAATAAAAGAAAAAGAGAAGAAAAAGGGAAGAGATCCAAGAAAAGAAAAAAAAAAAGGGCCAATTGCTTTCTTCTTTCCCAGCACTAGCAATAACAAGGAAAAAGACAAGGAGTAGAAAAAAAAAGAGTATTCCTTAAAGTTCATGTTTCTTGTCCCTTCTCCTTCCCCAACCCTCATCATCACTGCCTTAAAGTTGCATATTCCATATTCCTACCGTATGATACAGTTCAGGGTCTGGGAAGAAATCCCTCCTCCTGGGAGGGTTGGTGTGGAAAGGGAATGGTAGGGATAGAGGTGGAACACGAAACACATTTAGCATTCCATGAAACAAAGAAACTCTAAATGTGTTTTCACACAGTCATAAACTAAGCTTACATGCTACAGTGCTGTGCTTCAGAAACATTATAAGATGATAAGGTTTTTGTGGATCACCCTGGAATCCACATGCCCTTTAACATAGTTTCTGCAAAAATTAGTGTATAAATAAAATTGTTATAATATATATATATAATTCACATGTGAATGTAATATAATAAACATAATTTATATAAACAAATATAATTTAAAAATCCATTTACAACTTGAGAATGATCTATATATTTAAAAACTATAGTAAAGCTACCTATCTTCCCCACAAGAAGCCAGTGTCAGCTAGAGCCCAGGACAATGATAAGGTGTTCAAATAGGAATCAGGACCATGGAGATGAAAAACAGAAAAGCTTTCAATTCAGCAACACAGGGTAACAATGAAAAATACTGCTCTAGGAAGGAAAGCCAAGACTACTCTAAAAAGGGAGAATGCAACCTACCTGTAGAGATAAATAAGGACCCTGGACTAGGAATATTTTAGAGTCCACTGGATAAAGAGAATTCACACTGCAGAAGAGTGGTAAACAAGACTTAGCTACATTCTACATGCGCCTGACTTGCTTTTCACAGTTCATTCTCTTTAAATCCTCATCCTTGACTTTTTTTTTATCATAAACAGGAGTTGCCCAAGTGTTAAGAGTTGTTAAGATTGAATAAGTGTAGGGAGACAGGTGACAAGTAAGGTTAAGGCTGTAGTCTTAAGACACGGTGCCAACCCTTCAAGTGGTAGCCAATATAAAATCTGGAAGATATGTAAGAATCTAGTATATACAATATATTGAAGTAGTCTTTTCTTGTTTTGGTAATTTACTGCTATACAATATTTCTGGAAAATTATTTCTATTTTATTGCACAGTACACATCTTATTCCATTAAATGCACTTATGGACACATACACAAATCTTCTTTCACACATACATATGTGCAAATACAATTAAACTTCAATATTTCACATTTTTAACTGCAGGACCTATATTTTTCCCCTAGTTCCCAATATGTCCACCTAAATAGAAAGAAGGGTAAGTGAAAAAGGAATTAAAATTCATTCTTGCATTTCCTGTAGTGGTAATTTTGGAGCAATTATGGCCACAACAGATGCATACGATCTGGGTCATTGCCTCTGTGTATATTTTCACTTGCTAATGCTTAAACAGAAAACGGATCTCTAGGGGAACATGGTGATATCTAATTAAATGACTTTCTACCTGTAATCTAGTCCCAAACTGTAGCATAATTTTCACTGAAGAAACTGATGTATGTTTAGACGCTGACTATATGTCTTAAACAGTAGCATAATTTGCCTTGATAATGGCAAATATTTACCACCTCTTTTGTGCCTTCCTAAAGGACTTTCGAGAATTGGTCACATTACTTTAAAAAAGGAAAAGATTGAAAATGATCATTGGTTAAGCTGGAAAATTTCATCATCATTTTTTTTTGGACATACTGTCTCCTAGATTCCCTGAGTAGAAACAATGGCAGCTGTTCTCATCATCAACTTTCTATTTTGTAGTGAATAATCTCACTCTTCTCACTTTTGCATTTTCACTATAGATATCATAGAGACAACTGGAACTATCAAATATACCAAAAGGAGCTACCATTTTCATTGCAGTTTGTAGCAAGGAGAAAACAGACAATCGATTTTGTTTTACTCCAATATATATGTTTGCTTGGAGCAAAGAAATGGCTTTTTGCTTCCCATTCTATGGTTAACGTCTAGGAAAGTGATAGTAATCTCCTTACACTGATTCTTGCCCACTACAACAACTTCTAGGTAGGAGGCGAGTTATAAAAAGAATAAGAAATTAAATAAAAAATAATAAGTTATAAGAGAACGGAGAGAGATGGAAAGCATTAAGAAGGCCATGGTAAATAAAATTCACTTCCAGTAGAATTTTTAAATAATAAAATGAAGCAGTCAAAAAGGGATACTAAAACAAACAATCTTACAAGAAAATTAACTTCTAGAAAATAGAAATGCCTAGAGTTGTATCAATACCATGGGATTCTTTACCAAGATGTCCAGAAGAAAATGTTAAAGTCCCTATTGGTTGTTCCATTTCAATATGCAAGTTTACCTGCTAAAAAGTTGAAAAATCAGAAACATTAAGGAATATTTGCAAATAGTTGTGAATAGAAACCCAAAATGTATTAATAATTGAAAAATGCATTTCCTACTCTCCTACTGTGTTGAAATAAAATTTAAGAGCCAATACAATGTTTAAATAAATTTTCATCCGTATATGTAACACAAGGGGCTCTGTGTTCTTATTGCCTGCCATCATTCATGGATAAGAAATGAAAAGTTAAAGGTGATCCAACAGCTCTTTATTCCATGCCACTATGATATTATTTACCAAATTTAGAAGTTACAGCACCTTAAGTACAGAGAAGAAGGGGACAGCAATAACAATCCTCTAATTTGAGGAGTGTTTTATTTCTTACCATGTCTTTTCCACCTATGACCTCTTATTGACATGCTGGTTACTGCATTTCTCGATATTCTAGAGGAAGTTGGTGTGATTTCAACTTGAATACACCTTGTACCCTCCTTACTAGATTTCATGGCACCATGAGGCAATGAAGCCTGTATTGCATTGGCAACCTAAAAAGGAAAAATATAGTTCAAGATTGGCATTAAACAGATGTATTATTATACCCTTAGATAAAACAAGATGTTAAATTCTTTTTTCAATTTGTTTATTGAAGTAGAGCTGATTGACAATGTTGTGTCAACCTCTGCTGTGCAGCAAACTCGCTCAGTTATCCACAGACAGATACATTCTTTATTTATAGTCTCTTCCATTATGGTTTATCCCAGGATATTGAGTATAGTTCCCTGTGTAAGACATTAGGACCATGTTGTTTATCCCAAGATGCTAAATTTTAACAGATTTTTAAAAAGAATAATTCCTTCAAGATCTTTCATAAGATCCTCTAAAATGAGGAGTAAGAACGCAGAAGGAAACATGGTTAAAAATATATGTGATGAAATTTAAAATTCCAAAATACTAAACTATATTTCCAAATGCCTAATGCTAATTAATAAATGCAGCTTGAGCATGTTAATGAGAATATTCTTAGAAGTGAAAATGACTATTCATATCAGGCTAAGACGTTAGCCTAATGAAATTTTCAAATTATATATACCTTTTTCGAGTAACAAATTTTTCCACTATAACAGGAACATGAATCACTGAGTACTGATAATGTATTAATGCACTACAAATGGCTACTTCTCAATTTATAGTTCTAAATTGAGAAATTTTAAATTACAAAATTTACATAAATAAGTGAGACACCTACCAGCAATGGCTCTGGATATAATTCTAGCTGGGCTCTGTATATAATATCATCCAATGCTTTTTGAGCTAGATCCCATTCTCCATTATAACTATAAAATTAAATGAAGTATAATTACTTTAAATTAATTCTATATAACTGAACAAGATATAATGAGAAATTGTTTATCTTTAATAAAGAAAATAATAGATCGTATTAGCACATTGCTTAGCATTCCACCCTCATTAAATATATATTTCTAAATCTTTGAATTCCTTTCAACTGTATCTGAAAGCCTATTAATAGCAAAGAAAATTTTACAGATGTAATTTCTTCTCTAAAGAACATGTCTATTTATAGAACAGATAGCCAAAAAGCTAGGCAATCTCAAAGCACTTTACGCTTTCAAAACAAGTCAGAGCATAATAAATTATATACCTTAGAATAATGTTCAGAACACTGTATGGTCAAACTACTCTGTAACTCCCATGGTTTTTAACGAAAATCTACAACTACTGTGGCTTGCAGCATCCTAAGTAGTTACTTCTTTGCATTCACATAGTCATTTAGAAGTGTACGTGACATATGCTGCAAATATCACAGAGATATTGGGAAAAAAGTGCATGTGTATATTAGTTTTCAAAGATATGGCCAAACTCTTCCTAAAAATTGGCTAAATGATGGAACGGACAGAGAAATAACCACTTGCTCATCTGACAACAAAATAAAGAAGTGTGAATTACATCAAGCATGCAAGTGAGGCCTAAAAAATGGAAGCAGCATTGCTCTCACCCTAAAAACAAGATAAAGCCAGGTAATCTACAAAATCATAACTTCTCATGAATCCAACAAGGAGCTAAGGTCACAGGGCAACCAAGTAGCCCGAAACCCAATGGCAGCCAGGTGCCCCTGAAGAGAGTGAGGCCACAATGCAGGTGGGTAAAAAGAATTCAGCTAAACTTTTCAACAAATTTCTAAAAGCCAGGTGTGGGCCAGTACAAAAACTCTGGAAGCAGATACAAGGGGACGTCACACCCACTCATAAGCTCTTCTCCACAAACCACCTTTAGGCACTCATAAGAAAAACTAAGCACAGGGCGGGGGACCAGAGAAAGCTGCTCTTGGTAGTGCAGGCCTGAAGGAGAAGAGTGGCCACCAGAGCAGGAAAGACACCAGACAGATCCAGCCAGACACTTTCAGTGGAACAAAAGTTTAAAGCCTTTGGGGAAAGAGCAGAAAAACCCTTTCACCCCGAGGGCGGAGGTGAAGACCAACTCACTCTCGCTGTGAGGGAGAGAAAAAGAAAAAAAGCCTCTGCATGTAGGGGAGGATCAGGAAATCATCCTATGCTGAGAAGAAGGAAGGCCAGAGGTCTCCTACCACTGGAGGAGGGGCAGGACCACTGAGGAACTCCCACCCAGATAAGCAGGGACATAGGGCCTGCTTAGAACTGAGGCTAGACCTAGACGAGGACAACAGAAAACACCACTTCTCCTCCCTCCCACCCCCAACCAGGCTAGTACACATCTAGAAACATGGAGCAGCACTCTACTGCTGGAGGAGGGGCAAGAACATGGAGAGAGACCCTCTCTGAGGTACAGACACACTCGGAAAGCTAAAAGCTGAGGACGGAGCAAGAGTATTGAGGAAAAACCCTCCAGCAATAAGTAGCAGGTAACATAAAAGGAATTTGGAGTAGGTGGTGCAATATAGGTAATCATAGCAGCAACGAATCCAGTCCCAGCTCACTCCTGCCTACAAAAACTCTACTAGCATCCTAGAAAAGAGGCATATCCATTTCCAGGCATAAATAATATTTATCTCAATCTTTACTGTCCTACCCATGAACAAAATAATGATCAATCAAATATTACAAAGCACACAAAAAGCAAGAAGAAAACAACCCACTATCAAGAGACAAAAACCAACCAAACCAAATTCAGAGATGACTCAGATGTTGTACTTACCTGGGAAATTAAAATAACTGAGATTAATATATTAAATGCTCTAGTGGAAAAGAGGGACAACATGTATGAACTGACGGGTAGTTTAGCAGAGAGATAGAAACTATAAGAAAAAGCCAAATGAAAAGGCTAGAAATAAACACAGTAACAGAGATGAAGAACCCCCTCAGTGGGCTCATTATTAGACTCAACATAGTCAAGGAAAGAATCAATGAACATGAAGATAGATCAACAGAACTTAAACAGAAACACAAAGCAAAAAGGAGAGAAAATAAAATAGATCAGAGCATCTGACAGCTGTGGGACAATACTAATGGTCTAACACAGGGGTCAAGAAACTTTTTTTTAAAGAGCCAGATAGTAAATATTTTGGGCTCGTGGGCCATACAGTCTCCTCTGCAACTAGTCAACTCTGTCACTGTAGCACAAAAGCAACCATAGACAATACATAAACAAACAGATATCACTGCTTTTCAATAAAACTTTTTAAAAACCAGGGAGCATGCCAGATTTGGCCCAAAGATCATAAATTCTGCCTTCAGTTATGAAGCTTATAATCTACCGGGGAAAATTAAGGTTATCAAGTGAATATAATATAACGTATAGTAAGATATGTGTAGTAAGAGAAGTACAAAGTAGTAAAAGAGTGCAAAGAAAAATACTAATATCTCAAGTATCAAGTAAGACTGAGCATCAATATTAGAAATTAATAGCAAATTCATAATAAACTTTGATGAAAGAGGCTCTAAGATGTTTCTCAAGAATTAAAATTTCTGGGGCTTCCCTGGTGGCGCAGTGGTTGGGAGTCCGCCTGCCGACGCAGGGGACGCGGGTTCGTGCCCCGGTCCGGGAAGATCCCACATGCCGCGGAGCGGCTGGGCCCGTAAGGCATAGCCGCTGAGCCTGTGCGTCTGGATGACTGTGCTCTGCAACTGGAGAGGCCACAACAGTGAAAGGCCCGCATACCGCAAAAAAAAAAAAAAAAAGAATTAAAATTTCTGGAAATGGAAAAGAGAAATTCATTAGGGAAAAAATGCTACTTGGAAATTACAGCAAAAAAAAAATTGAGTAATGAAGAAAGAAACTGTAAGTGTATTTAGGTGTCACTAATTTTCATTCTGTCCCTGAATTAAAGAAAGACGATGAAGTGTTTTAGTTGGTTACAAATTCTTTGGAATATTAAAAGATATGTTTTAAATAATAAAACTATTATCAAGATATTGATTCATATTTTTTTCACAAAAATATGCTGATTGTTTATTGAGATTATAATATAGCAACAATAAAATAACAGACTATAATTTTCCAAAGAGATCAAAGATTAACTTTGTATATGAAATAAACTTACAAGGCAAAATAAATTCCTGTTAACATTTGCACCATGAATCCTGAAGAAACCGGTACCCTGCTACTTATACCTTTGTATTTTCTTACATGTTGTCGAGGATATCCACAAACACAGATTCTAGAAAGACCAAAATAAATATATTTGTAAAATTAGTAAAAATTAAGGTAATTTATTTTTTAACATTTATAAGCCAACAATGTACGAGGTATGCTCTCATAACAAACCAAACAGCAATGAAACAAAGAATCTTTCAAAACAGAACGTTTGTCTGTAACATTTTACTGAGTAAGTTAGACTGGGAAAAAATGTAGAAAGCTGGGGGTATGTTAATATAAAGTAAGTGAACCAGATTATCAGAGTTGGTTCACTAATTTTGATCAATCATTATTACTGACCAAATTATTAATGATTTTTGGTTACCATAAAACCATAAAACATGAAGCTCAGCACTATTCATCATGAATAGATCAGTGGTATGATCCTCTATTCCCGATAAAGTTCTTGACACAAACTGCAGGCTCCAAAAAAGTATTCTAAAATTAGACTCAAACTTCATACAGTATATCTTAATAAATTTCAGATAGATTGAAAATTTTTATGTTAAAATACCATAAGAGGGGACTTCCCTGGTGGCGCAGTGGTTAAGAATCCGCCTGCCAATGCAGGGGATGTGGGTTCGATCCCTCGTCCAGGAAGATCCCACATGCTGCGGAGCAACTAAGCCCATGCGCCACAACTACTCAGCCTGCGCTCTAGAGCGCATGATCCACAACTACTGAGCCCGCGTGCCACAACCACTGAAGCCCGCGCGCCTGGAGCCCGTACTCTGCAATGAGAAGCCCACGCGCTGCAACAAAGTGTAGCCCCCGCTCACCACAACTAGAGAAAGCCCACGTGCAGCAATGAAGACCCAATGCAGCCAAAAAAAAAAAAAAAAGTAACATACTATCATTAGGGAGTGAAAAGGAAAGAATAAGAGGAATGTATAATTATCCCCACATTTATTGGGGGGTTTGGATAGCTGGCTGGCTGGTAGTGCCACTAAATCAATTAGGACAAGTAACACATACTGTTTTGGAAGGTGCTAAGTTTCAGATATGTTTATTTTTAGGTATACAATATAGGTATCAGTTTTGTCTGTCATGTCCTCTCTCCCACCCCCAACGTCTTCCATTAATAGTACCTCTATCCCTCTTACCTTTAGGAAGTAGTCACCCCCTATAAAATTAAGTATAACCATGTGATTATGGTGAGGCTGACAATAAAACTGCCTGTGACAAGAGATCGCTACTCTGAGATCTATTTTTCCCTTCTTCCTTTTAATAACATATATAAAGGCACACTCCCCTCCACACTCCCCAACCAATTTTAACTAGAACTATGGCCACCTGCTAGAGACCATATTTCCTAGGCTTCCTTGCATCTAAGTGTGACCATGTGACTAGTTCTAGACAGTGGTCTGTTAACTGAAGTCGTATGACTTCTAGGCTGTACCCTTAAAAGGCAGCTGCTTGCCTTCCACTCTCTCTTTCTCCCTGCTTTCAGGATACAAGGCAGATGTAATAGTAGTGATCCATCACCATACAGACAAGAGTAACACCAGGAATGGTAGAATCCCAAGAAAGAAGGAGCCTGAATACTTTAGAAACAGAGCCAATCTGCCCTCAGACCATCTATCAGCTTGGACTTTTATGTGAAAGAAAAATAACCACTTTATTTAAGTTACCATTATTTCTGTTAAAACAGCCAAACCAAAATTTAACCTGATACAGTACTCTTCCAATAATGCTACTATGCAACTTGGCCCTATAGGGGTTTGTATAAGCTTCAGACGGCACAATCGAAACTTTTGCTGGATTGTTTTTCATAGTGAACCTGGGAGAGATGTTCTTTTTCCTGCGTTCACTAAAGGAAGACAATGTAAGCTTTTAGCTGCCTGTGGTCACTGCTCTTACCACATAGAAGAAGCCTATCTTCAGTAAAAAAAAAAAGTACAATGCCAACAGATGAAAATGAGGTAAGAGAGAGAGAGGAGAGAATAGCCTGATAACAGTTGAGCCTCTGCATCTAGTTGACCCTAAGGCCAGTTCCATTCCTACTCTTCCCAAGTACTAACAGCCAAAAACTTTCCCTTTGATATTAGGTAGTTTTACATAGGTATCAGTCAGTTGCAAGAGAAAGAGTTCTAACTCTTACAAGGTATCTATGGGACATCTTGATGAAGATGTTTACTGAACTGGATACACAGGTTTAGAAATCAGGAAAGAAGTATAGGGTTTAAGAAAGAGAATATGGTCAGAAAAATAAGTTATTGCTGTTATTACACAACTTTTAAAAAACAACATTGCCATAGCTCTAGGATGGTCAATCAACTTTTAAATTTACTTTAGGTAAGAACTAGAGAGATAGTTCTCTCAATTCACAAAAGAAATAGGATTCCAGGTTCTCTTGTTTTCTCTGCTAACTACCTATAAGGAAATAAGCAGTTATCTGTTAGAGGCTGTATTTACTTCTTTATTCAGAAGTGCAAAGGGTTAGTGTCTTAGTCCGTCTGGGCTGTTATAACAAAATACAACAGAGGGAGTAGTTTATAAACAACAAAAATTTATTTCTCATAGTTCTAGAGGCTGGAATCACAAGATCAGGGTATCAGCATGGTCGGGCGAGGGCCCTCTTCAAGGTTGGAGAGTTCTTGTTATATCTTCACATGGCAGAAGGGAAGAGGGAGATCTGGCTAAGAACACTAATCCCATTCTCAAAGGCCCCACCTCCTAATACCATCACATTGCGCATTAAGATTTCAACATAAGAATCTGGGGATGAGGGGAACACAAACATTCAGATCATAGCAGTTAGGGGGTTTTGTTTGTTTGTTTTTTTAGCAGTTAGTTTTTAATAACTACTAAAACTTTACCCAAACTGTAGCAAGTGACTTCAGGAATTTTTCATTTATCAATGAAAACTTTTTAAAAAATAAAAACTGAATTATTTCCTTTAATCATAATTTTACTTAATGGATCACAAATCTGAAGTGGAAGAGATCATCTATCATTCGTTCATTGAACAAATAGTTACTAAGTTTTTACTGTATGCCAGGCATTTCTCTTGAACTCTAAGGAGACAGCAGTGAAAAAAACACCAAAGTTCCTGACCTCATGATATTCCAGCAGTTGACAGGCTATACCAAGTGAACAAACAAGGTAATAACAGTGTTATAAGTGCTAAAAGGAAATAAACTCCACTGCTATATTAAACTTACTCTGCAGTCACATATAGGTATCTCCCAAATTCACAAACCATGATAAAATAAAATTCCTTTTAGAAGGCATATTTGTCAATACATTTCTGGAAGAAGTTCTAAGTATCAATTTGTAAGTGAGGGAAACTACTGCCATGATTCTCATTCTCTGTTGAGAGATACTATCTCTTTCTTAGACTGAGAGAAAACCTGTGAGATTGTTCTCAATATACTGAATTACAAACCACAAAATGATTAGAAAGCCCAATTCCAGTGGGGCTGACTTGAGGGAGTATTTATTTAGAACTTAAAGTAGAAAAGTAAATAGATTAACTACTATCATTAGATCATCAGACCAGTGAGTAGAAACTAGCTAGAAAAAAAGGGAAACAATGATTTTTCTATTTTTTAACTTGAGAAATATTTAAAATTTGGTCCAGTTCTATTTCGTATCCGTCTGGATAAAATACATAGACTATGAAATAAAACTAACCAATTTCAAAACCTCTTCCTTTTCTGCTCTGCTTTTTAAATAGTGAGGAGAGGGGAGGTGAGGAGAAGGCCAGGAGAGCAGAAAAAGTGGGGGAGTAAGGGAGAAAAGAGAAAATGGAAGAAATTCCTACACAGTAATGAGCACTTTTCTGTTCTCATGCTGCTGCTCTTTGAAATTAGGAGCCTAATAAAGGCTGCATCTTCTATCACTTTCCTCAAGAGAATACCATATACAAAAATAGTGCTCAAGTTGCTGGAGAAGAGATTATTTCAGATGAGTTGTAAAGGAAGGATGGAGAAGATTTACAATGGTGGAAAGGTGTACAAAGTAAATAATAAGCAATGAAAAGTCAACTGTAGGTTCTTTCAACAAGGAATTTCCTAGTATAAGATATGCTCTAGAACAGCTGGCAACTGCAAACAGGTGGGAAAAAAGAAAGAGCGGCTCTGTATCTAGAGTGAACATGTGTGTTCATCATTGGGGTGCTAGCTGTCATTTATTGAATGATAACAAAGTGACATACACTGTGCTAAGAGCTTGTTCTCTCTCTCTCTCTCTCTCTCTCTCTCTCTCATTTTATCAGGCAGGAAAATTAATCCACAAGATGGTTTATTTGCACAAAGCTGTCCCTAATAGACAGAAAACAAGAAGAAATCTGTTCAGTGGTCAGGAAGGCTGATTTAGGAATCAAGAGTGGGTCAGTGTTTCATTACAGGTTCACAGGAACAAATACACTGATCAAGAATCCCTAGCAGTACATATTCAAGTCAGTCACTGAGGTGACTCACCAAGTGAACAAAATCAGGACAGTCCCTTAGACAATGGGGGAAAATTTAATTTACAGCTTAGTACAGTTTCATCTTTAATATTTATATTCTACATCAAAAGGCAAGATAAGCCATTTCTTAAACACAATTGTATTAAAAGAGATGCTCAAAAAAGAAAAAAAAAAAAAAACTATTTCCCCAAATTTAGAGGACTTAGGAATATACTAATAAAACTTATTTGTAGTATTGTTGGGTATGTTGCTTTTAGGAGGGCCATATGTAATATTTAGTACTAGCAGAAAATAAAAACTTGTTGACTAAAACTCAGTCTACCTCTTGCCTCCTTTCAGATCTCTCTTCTAGTGGTCCATGCACATATGCAGGAGGAAAACACAGGCTATCAAGCTGGCCATCAGTCTGCTTACAGTTAACTGAAGCAAAGCTTATAGTTAACTGAACAGATTTTTGACCAGCAGAATAGATTTGTATGTATGCGTGGAGGGTGGGAAGTGTCCAGGATTGTTTTAATTCCACGATTCATTACAATCAGAAGGTTAAAAAAAGAACAGAACACATTTGTCACTGAACCTAGCTCAGGTATTCCACGAAATTTTTCTGGTTGTATTTATGTGTCCTTCCTCCTAGATAACCCAGTCTATCATTTTGGTATAATTATCATCAACAACCAAACTAATCAGCAATCTGAAACAACTGCCACATGGCCAAAACAACTTGATTAGCCATAACACAGTGTGATCACTTTATTTTATTCTTCAGGAAAACCTGCACCAGGACTAAGATCATGAGGAATCTCTTGTACTTTAACTATCATAATCATTTATAACTTACTTATCACCATAGTTCTATAACTAATTTTCCTTCCATAGCTCTGGACTAGGCTTTGCTTGATTAGATACTAGTGCTTTCTAGTTCTTTGCCATACATCTTTAAAGTGTATACCTTAATTAGAATATTTGATAAATGATTAAGGGAATCCAGAGTTAAGAGAAATAAATAACTAGATTTTAAACTATTGAGAATACAGTAATAGGGAATCTAAAACAAAAACAAAAGCAAACTAAAAAAGATGGAAACAATGAATTTGATGGAGTTCCTATTACATCATGGTTCTGTGGCTTAAGAGTTAGCATTATTAAATAGTTTAAGTCTTTTGAATTACATAGATCTCTTTCCTCCCTCATTTTCTTATAGCTAGTGAGTATACAAGAGTTTTTCTTGTGGCATAGAATTAATGTAATATGTTTCTACTAAAACCTTCCTCGGCCAAAATCCTATAGCTAGTTTTCAAGTAATCGGTGTTTCTATTTGTTTTCAAAACCAGCTCTTACTTGTGTTCTTAAAGGATAATCTAAGTCCCTGGTTAGTTAAATTGATATATTAGCAATTTTCTACCCAGAACATAAAAGTAATTATACTAAGATAGTGCATTCGAGTTACACAGGACAGAAACCAGTGACACATGTTCTTTCCTAACTTTGCCATCAGTCATTTCAGGAAAACATCAACAGTGGTCCTTATTTAGGAAGTTGTGTTAGAACATTTGTATGTATTAGAACGTTAGAGCTTCAAGCATATTAGAATATTCCTGGGTCCTACCATCTAAAATACTGCTTTAAAGTAGTGTGTTTTAAGCTCTACAGGTGAAAAGTTCCTGCATCTAACTACTCCTTAAGCCAATGTTTCTGAAGTGTTGGTTCTTACACTCATTTGAGTGCATAACAACATTTTCACTGGACCATAATGAAATGAGAAACAAGGAATGCTAAACATCTCACTTTTGGCTTATAAACTGTTGTCCTTCCCTTCCATTCTACCCCTTTTGGGTGTTAAAATACTCTCCCCTTTCATTAAATAATGTTGATGGTAGATATTTATAATACAATGACTTGACAGAAGACAAAGTCGGCAACACCATGTAAATACCCACTTCAGCTTTCTTGAAATTTTACAGATCTGTGAAATTCAAAAACTCTGGGCACCTCTAAATTTAAAATATTTAAAACAAGAAACATATTAGAAAGAGTAAGTGAGAGAGATGGCACACTGGTACCATCTTCTAAGGTGCAGCAAATGTAGTTGTGCTCCAATTCAGGAAATATCTGAATGACTCTCCACTTCTCTATCTTCTCTAATAAGCCCCCTGCCTTGTTACCTCCCTCTCCCTCTCCCTGGTCCTATGTGGTTTTCTATCTTATTCAATAGAATCAATTTAGGTTTTTTGTTTGTTTTGTTTTGACTTCATTTCTAAGTATTGCTCTATGCACCCTCCCTCTTACTAACTTTCCAAAGCTACATTTTCTAAATAAGTTTCCCAAATCTAAATTATTTTACAAGTTCCTTAATTCTATATTTTCCCTTATTTACTTGAATTACCAAAGGCATTTTCTCTGCCTTGTTTTTTTTGTTTTCTTTTGTTTTTGTTTTTTTAAAAAAAGGTAACAGGGACTTCCCTGGTGGTCCAGAGGTTAGGACTCCTTGTTTTCACTGCTGAGGGTGCAGGTTCAGTCCCTGGTTGGGGAACTAAGATCCCGCAAGCCATGCAGTGCGGACAAAAAAAAAAAAGTAACATCTTCAACACAGAAAATGTAGAGAATGACAGAAAAATCACACAGGAAAAAAATTAAAATAAACTATAATTCCACCAAGTAGATATAACTATTGTTAATATTCTGGTCATCTTCAGTCAACGCTGGAATCACACCATATATACTATCATTAAGTACTCTTTTAAATCAGAATTCTTAAATATTTGCATAGTATACACAAGGATTACCATAATTTACTTAACCAAGCTCTTGGCTAAATTTTTTTTAACACGAAAAGTTTAAAAACCAGTATCTCTTACTTCCTTCTTGGTACCAAATTAGAGCACAAAGAAAATAACTAGATAGATAGATAGATAGATAGATAGATAGATAGATAGATAGATAGATAAACAGACAGATAAAAAAGCAAACAAAACAGAAGCCAACCACATGCCAAAAACTGAAAGGTCATAATAGTTCCATTCTTTTAATTATACAGTATGATCCTTTTCTAATTAAATATTCTATTGAAATGTTATTCAGCTTTACCCGCTTCACTGTGTTTTTTGTGACTTCATTGTGTTTTTAGGGAGCTTTCTGTATGTCAACTACGTGGAGCTTTATATTAACCTATTTAGTGTTTCAAGCAAATGATTAAACAAAACAAAAATAACTTAGATATGTAACAAACTAGCAATCCTAGATTCACATATTTCAATACTAAAAACATTTGAATTTTAATTTACCTTGAACAAATTTGACACAGTGATTGAAGAGAAACACTGGGCATATAAGTTAGGGCAGCATTGTAACACAACAAAAGGAATGTCAACACTTCAAACCTAAAGATAAACCAAAAGAATATTTACAAATCTTGAGAATTCTTAGAAGTCAACTGTAATTAAACAAGCATTGGGGAGGGATATTATGTTACAAAACAGACCTGTACAATATAATCACACCAATAAGAATACAAAACTGAAAGAAAAAAGTAACAGTCATATGAAAATTATCTTAAAAATTCAATGTTCCAGATGACATCTGAAGCAAAGTGTAAGTGACAAATCGGGAAGATGTGTTTTTCTCTTGTATAAAATGACTCAACATTTTAAAAATTGTTACATACAACTTATTAAACATTATTTATAAATCTACTGAAATAATTTCTTAAAAAATTAGCATGGTACAATAGCAGGTTATGTCTCCACAGTATACCTATTCTGTGCTGTCAGCATCTCCCTTTGGGGGTGAGGTCCGCTGTACACAACTTTTGACAAGCCATGCTGGGATAGGGCGCTCTCGGTCAGAGCCATGGACCCAATGCTGGAAGGCTAAAGAAAAGACATGTGAATAAAGAAAAAACCATTCTGTTGAAGATGTGGTATTTAGAATATATACACCAGTAAGAATGACTGCCATGAACATCATACATCTTGGAAATATTCAGACTGCCTACTAAGTATTCTGCTCAAAGATTTAACAAATAATTAAAAACAAACTACAAATAGAAATACAAAATAGTTTAACTTTAAAAATTCTACCCCAGAAATACATAATTGCCACACATAAAAAATCTAATCTTATCTGTCAGGAGAAGGGGAGAACATTTCAAAATGAACACTTTTAATAGATCTTTTAAAATCAGGTTTTAGTTTAATGATTTTGATTGCCCATTTTTACTTTGGGAATAGCCAATACTTTGTGTGGTGTTTTATACTTTTTAAGGCACTAATAAACTGATAAAATTTTTTGTCTCAATAACCAGACCCTAATTTATAGCAACTTCAAATCTTAGGACCAATAAACTTACTTTGATAAAAATGTCACTTACCTCATGATATACAGATGGTTTGGATAAAGATGGAATCGTAAAACTCAATACTTTGCTATGTCCCTGTTTGTCAACTATTTCCTACAAAAATGAAAGAAAATATCTTACAATATTTATTTTTTACACATAAATTTAAAAGCTGAATTTAAACTGTTAGTCTAAAAAAAAAAAAGACCTGAGAAGAAAGGAATTTTAAATTCAGCTAAAATTTTAAACTATGATAATCGATTATTCACAAATACTAGGAGTTAACCTTCTCCTTAAAATGTAAGTAACATAGTTTTAAGGATGAAATACAGACGCAGTGTGGTAATAATCATTGATTTTTTTCTCATGTAAGAAGTTCTACTTTCTAAATCAATTAACATACTTATGAAATACATTATGAAATGACCCTTAAATTTTTTTTTCCACTTTAAAAAGTACAAACCTTAAGTATGTATCTAGAATATTGTACTATTTAATATACAAACACTATTAGTAATGCAAACTATATATTTTAAATGAATGGTGTGAAGTCTGGAGACAGTCCAGATTTTACAGAATTATTATTGGTAGATATTAGACTAGATCTTTTCTCCCAAACTGTCTGTGAAGGTCACAATAGACAATTTATAGACAGTGGATTTTAAGTTTAAAAAATTTAAAACTCAACACTGGTATTTTCAGATACCTCCATAAAATCATTTAAATGGACTGATTCTTAGTCTCCAATCAATCAAAAAATGTATATTTACATAATTGTATATATGCCCATATAGTCTTCAACCTCCAGAAAGTTATTTTTGGGAGAATGAGCTACGAGTCATTTGATGTATTAAAAATAAATATTAGCTTTACTAAAATGAAAAATAGTTGCCATTATGCATTCATTTTTGTTGAAAGGGTTATATGCTTGGCTTTTGTCAGAAAACATTTTAACTATATTAAATACAAACCAAATTGTAAACCCCTAGGAGAAGAGCTTCAATGCATCCACTGCTATGCACATTTCTGCTGGCT
Organism: Delphinus delphis; assembly: GCF_949987515.2. Taxonomy (NCBI): domain Eukaryota; kingdom Metazoa; phylum Chordata; class Mammalia; order Artiodactyla; family Delphinidae; genus Delphinus; species Delphinus delphis. The sequence continues at coordinate 32,652,328 of NC_082691.1, read as the reverse complement.
GAGACGGCAAGGTAGCACCAAATCAGTTCTGGAAGAAACTGCAGTGTAAATCGAAGCAACTGCTCCTCTCCGCTGCGATAGAATTCAAAGAGCTGGTGACAGACAGGTTCTAGCAACTGCAAGAAAGACAAAATATTCATTCACGGACTGGACTGTATTTGAATGACACTGATGTATTAAATATAAAAGGTTTTCCCTGATTGGTAATTACTGAAATATACAAATGTTTCCATTTTTTGGAAACACAAAACTATTCACAGCTAAGTTATTTAGTAATGAACTCTAGTGGAAGGCCAAACTGCAAACTAAGTGTATACTGAAGCACTTTATAAACTCTAAAACATTCTGTAACTCGAAGGTAGTATTGTTATTAAAACCGTATCTTTTAAAATTCCTAAAATAGATAGGTTGTGAGAAGTTCCTTCCTGAATGTCCTTGCTTCCAGATAAAACATGTCAATATAAATGATTGGCTACAGGGTTGGAGAAATTGAAATGGGAGTCCTAGGGAGTTACTGTCTCATTGCCCTCCTGAGTTATAACTAGGCAGCATGGGACAGCAATGACCAGTATGTGGAGGGAGAAGCTGAATAATATAAAGCCCCTAGGTCTAGTTTCTTACTGTAACCATGGTTAATTCCCCTGGATGATCTAAACGTTGCTATCATTTTATTTTAAACTTGATTTGGACTTACTGATAGCCTTTTTTTCCCCCCACCACACTCCCCCAGCTACCCAGTTAACAGAGCTGACTGTATCTTTATAACAGACATTTTTTTAAAAAATCAGAAAGTCAAGATAAGAGACTCTTATAGGTAAGTATTATCTTAAAGCATATATAATCACACACGTCATTAACGAATATGTCAGGGCTACTTTTCAAACAAGCAGGCTACTATTATATTTTAAGCGAATGGGAGTTCATTCACTTCACTAACTTAGGCAATAGATTGACGTCAATTTACGAAACAGATTTTCTACTGCCAATAACTGGAATGAACAGGAACTAAAGTGGATGTTTTGATTTCAAAAAAGTTCAATATGTAAAGCAAACCGGGTATAATTAAAGTCAGTATTACAGAAAAAGTTATACTTTAATAAATATTGACTAAATCAAACTGGTCTTTCCTATTGAAAAACTATCTTCTGACAGTTAAGGAACATTTTTCCACTCAGAATGGTCATCAGAGTGCAACAGGTGTCCACTGTGGCATGGCAAAGGCAAAAGGAAACTGCAGGGTCAGAGGCAAAGTAACCCCATTCACAGATAGCAAGGAAAGTTTTTAGGGTAGGAATTTGGAAGAATGGAGAGGGGGATGGTGGAAGAAAGACTGGTAGGGGAATGTTTAGCTTTCAGGATGGAGTTTTAAAATTTCTTTGTGGACCAGGGTCGATAATCTTGTACTGTGGTGTAATATCGGTCTTCTCTAAATACCACGGAAAGCTTTGATTAAATCAATTAATATAGTCTAAAAATTATCTGCAAGCTTGTGAAACTTTATGCTGAAAATTTATTCAATAGGCTGCATGAACACATAATCAATTTTAATCAAAACACTCCAAAAGGCCTTTTAAACTGGTTTAAAATCTAAAATTAAATGGAGTTTTGGTTTATGAAAGCAGAACCAAATGAAGACAGATTCAAAAGGGAGGCAGAAGTTATATATTGCAATGAGATTAGATGAAATTATGCATATCAAAACACTAGAGGTAAATACCAGTATCTGTGCAGGATTTTACGGCTTGCAAAGTACGTTCACATATATGAACCCATTTAATTCCCACAATATTATATGGTACAATGTCATTACCCTCATGTATACTTTCTACATAAGGAAATTGAGACAAAGAAGCTATCAACTGAAATCAAAAACATCACACAGCCCATGTCTGACTGAAGGCAAGGCTTTCTAACTCCTTTATAAACATACCTGAAAAATGTCGGAAAAGAATAAAACAATATACAATGTGGGAAACACAAGCAGTGTCTGACTTATCTAACCTGAATATATATATATATATATATATATATATATATATTTTTTTTTTTTTTTTTTTTTTTTCCGATATGCGGCCTCTCACTGTTGCGGCCTCTCCCACTGCAAAGCACAGGCTGCGGACGTGCAGGCTCAGCGGCCATGGCTCACGGGCCCAGCCGCTCCGCGGCACGTGGGATCCTCCCGGACTGGGGCACGAACCCGCGTCCCCTGCATTGGCAGGCGGACTCTCAACCACTGCGCCACCAGGGAAGCCCTAACCTGAATATATTTGAGACAAGCAATGGAGCATTAGAACATGCTGTATTCCTAGTGTCTTGCTTGAACTTTTGAATTATTTTCTGATGAAAACATTGTTATACTCGGTGGGTAGGTTTCATAATACTGTTAAGAGAGAACTGCACCTCAAGTATATTTTGATGTGCTAAATGGCCTTTTTATGGTCTAAACATCATGTACCTTCTTTCCATTCTAAAATACATTCTGAATTCTGAAACAACTGAGTTACAAATGAACTTTTACAACAATCTATTCATAAGTAAGAAGCTGTATCTTAAGAGAGAATTTTAATGGTAACAGAAATGTATCATAAAAATGCCTTTAAATGACTAAAGCAGGGATAGAAGATGGAAAAGAGCTAAGTTTGGGTAAATTCACAAGAGAATCTTCCAAACTTTTTTTGAATTGAACAGTTACTGAGAATACAGGTAGGAAACAGATACAGAAAAGTTGGAGGGCACTACTCTTCATGTGCCAGTAGCCAATGAACTGACCTCCTCTCACTCTGGGATTGCTATGCCTAGAAGATTTTATGCGGTTTTTTCAAAAAAAACAGCTGGTTTCATAACAGACTTGAGCATTGTTAGCCTCTAATCCTATGCCTATCTTAGTCAATTAAAAGCACTGGTTAAGGAAATTTCATTGTATCCATAAACTGCCTCTTTACAGTTTCTTGAGCCTGCCACACATACCTGCCTCAGGGCCTTTGCACTTACTATTCCCTCTCTGGAAAGCTCTTGCCCCAGTTTAGTTTTCTTCCTCTAATTCATTCAGACCTTAATTCAACCATCACCTCCTCAGTCCCAACACATACTTCCCCTACTCTGCTTTATTTATCTTCACAGTTTTATCACTGACATTTTATTATACATTTAGGTATTTGTTTAATGTTTCTTTCACCTACCAGAATACAAGTTCTAATCTATAAGAAAAAGAATTTGTTCTGTTTTGTTCACTGCTACATTTCTAAGTGATTTCTGGCACACTATATGTCTTCAATAAATATTTATCAAATGAATTTAACTGAATAATGAAAAAGTACTACTTGTAAAATCCAAATACCAAATTTCCCAGACTTCAAATAACCGCAGAATCAACGTTCCAAATTTCAAAAATGCCAAAAGACAATGACGGCAACTTTTTGGGAATATCTCCACTTTAAGACACAAAATGTTCTAAAGAGCAAAAGGAAGGTTATGATGTTAAAGTAGACACTGCTATATTTTAGAAGCACTTCTAAGTACATTTTTAAAGACTGAGTTGTCTTTTTAAGAATACAGAATACACACTGTCTTTACCACATTCATCAGGCTAAAAACATAAAACAAACTTACATGCAAAACCTCCTAAACCAGTGCTTCTGAAAGTGTGGTCCATGGACTGAAGACCATCTACAAACTGTTACCAGTCCTCAACAATATAAATACAGAAATTGAGAGGAAATATTTAAAAACTTTTATAGCAACTTGATATGGCTGCAATAACCAAGAGGGTGATCAGCAGACTTATTGAACAGAGTATGGATCAGTTAGGGGTTATCAAATTTATGTGGCACCTCGCATGTGATGTGAGTTGCATACTTGTCATACACATTAGGTACACATATTGGTCTGTGAGAGACTGGAAAAAAAATATTAAACTGGTACTTCACCACAAATAGTTTGAGATATACTGCTCTGAGCCATCAGAGCTCACTGTCATCTGAATGAAAGAAATGTTATGAACCAAACTAGCCTACCAGAAATTTACCTCTATCCAAAGCAGCCTGGTTAAAACACACTTCATTAGAGAAATAATTTTTAAGTCTTTCAAAATACTGATCAGTAAATGATAAATAAGACTTAATTTGTTAAAAAAATAATAATAAAGCACACAGCTATACTTGATCCATTTGGTAAAATAATTCTCAAATAAACATGGAAAACTGTAAGACAGCTTCTACCCAAATACTTCAAAAACTAAAACCCTTCAAGAAAACAAGCTACTATACAAATTAAGTAGCTTTGGGAAGGAGGAAGGTTGCTCTATTTAGTTATTCCAGTTAAAGTTTTTGTCTTGTCAATATAAACCCTAGTCTTTTTTTCAGCACCTAAAATTCATAATCTTTATAATCTTCTTTATGGAATAATCAGTAGAAGCTGGGTTATTCTAGACACCCTCCAAAAGAGGTTACCTACTCAAATAACAAAAGACTCTAGTTTTGATAGTTTCATCCCAAAGGCATATAGGTCCACACAGGACTAGACGCCAGGGTGTAAGTTGTTTTACCCCTAGATAATAGGACTAGTGGTCTTAGAGCCTATCGTTTCACCTACCAAACTCAAGTATAAAAAGAAGGCATACCTCATACTCCTCCTCTCTACTCCACCTCTTTCCATTCCCACTGACACTGCCCTAGTTCAGGTTCTCAACAGCCCTCCTACACTGTTGTCATAGCCTCCTAGTCTTCTTGCTTTCATTTTTTCCATTCTCCAATCTGTCCTCCACATAGCCACCTTCCTAAAACAATCAACTGGTCAAGTCATCAGCACAAAAAAAGTCTAACCTGCTTATGATGGAATTCTAGGCCCGCCATGGTTACAACCTAAACCTACCTTTCCAGCTTCAGTTCCCAACAGTCTTTCATCTCTTGTTAACTACTGCATTAGCCTATTTGCTTTTATCTGAATGCCAAGCCTTTTGATTTTCCTCACTATTTCCAATCCTTACCTATTATATTTCTACTATGAATGGTGGGATTTATAAGCACCAGAATCTGGAGTATAGATCATTTTGTCACCTTCAAAGTAAACTTGCTATCTAAAAAAGAAAAGGAAATGCGGGGTGGGGTGGAGGGGCACGCAGAGAAAAGAAGAAAGGACTGGGAAAAACACCAGCAGGTCCAAACTACTTGCTACTCTTCAAATTCCGCATATTTTCTCAGGCCTCCATATACTATCCCTACAGCTTGGAATGTCCTTTTACTTTCCACACCTGGAAAACATGTGCAAATCCATCTAGACTCAGTTAGGCATTGCCTTGAAAGCATGTATTTACACATTTCCTCCCTTTCCTCTTACGGGATAAAGACCATGTGCTACTCATCTTTGATTTTCTGTTGCCTAGCACTGCAGCTGGCTCATAATGGGCACACAAATATTTGCTGAATGAATAAATGAATGCAGTGACCCAGACTTTCCAAGGCTATCTCCAGCAAGATAGATATATAGATAGATAGACAGACAGATACCTACATACATAATGCATAGGTAGATGAGCAGGAACATGTTCAGAGGTGGCTTTGGAATATGGTAATAATTCTATTTCTTGGTCTGGGTGATGGTACACTGGAGCTCATTTTATTATAATTTTTTTTATTCTGCCATTTTTCTGCACATAAAGTATTCTTCTCTTATCCCTCTATCCACTTCTCAAAAGTAATCAGCTAAACACTCCAGAATATATATTACAATTCTTTAAACTATACTTTTCTTACCCTTTTTAATATATGTGTTATTTTTCACAGTAACAAATTAAAAAATCAATCAAATGAATACTACTAGCACAATAAACTGTTAGAGTACTTACCTCACTTTGTGGCTCCTGGATAACTTTATAGAGAGATGAAACTAAAGAACTCTTGTCTTTCAAATTTGTAGCATAATTTGGTAAAGATGTTTCTGGTAGTGTCTAAACAAATTTTAAAAAATACATTTTATTTTTATGAAATGTCCAGAACAGACAAATCCAAATACAGAAAGCAGACTAGTTGTTGCTAGAGATTGGGGGACAGGGAATTGGGAGAAGGAAGAATTCTTTTGGAGGTGATGGAAATGTCCTAGGATTAGATGCTTGTGTTATTGGCACAACATTGTAAAACCACTAAAAACCACTGTATTTTCATCTTAAAATAGTGAATTTTTCATTATGTGAATTATATCTCAACAAAAAAGTTGTAAAAATAAAATAAAAGATATATTTAATCCTCAACATCAACAGGGACATAAGTTAACATTCAGCACTTCATCTTTGATCACAGTTTGGGGTTAGAAATAAGAATACAAATCATTTGTAAAGCCAGAGATACATTTTTTGTAGCATTATACAGGTTATCAATCTTATTAGCAGTATTTTATCCTGTTTCTTAATAAACATGTTATATAAGGATCTAATGTTTCAAACCTTAAAGCCACAGCTCATCTATCAAAGTAACTCCTGAGTTACATGTTGTGACTGTTAAGTAAGACTGTTCTACTTTACAGAATTGGGGGGAAATTTTTTACTTCTCAGAACTGGAGAAAAAGATAGTCATACTACCAACAAACTAGTGTTCTTAATTCCATTTAAAATAGCAGCAACTAATCACAGAGCCACCCTTTCAGAAAGGACACTATGACCAGAGAGGAATGGGAAGAGATAAAACTCCAGTAGTAAGTCAGACGGTTTAGGATAAAAGTAGTAGGGAAATCTGAAGAAAAACAAAAAAACAAAAACCCACTTCATCATAACAAATGATAAAAACCTATCCTTCTAGAGTATACCCCTTCCTTAACAACTTCTGTCTCCCAAGTCATTATTTTTTCCCATGAAAATTATTTCTATCAATCAACCAATTAATCAACAATGTTAATCCTGCAGTAGATATAATGTCTCAAGATACTGCTAACAGTCATGCCAAGATATACACTATTTCTTACATGTCCCACATCCTAGTATTTCATGATTTAAAATGGGTTATGGTTAGTGTATATAGGTGGGTGTGTGCATAAATAGACACAGAAAATTAAACAGCATTAATTTTTATAATAAGGACATTTGGTTCATTTTTACCCTACTGTGAACTCCTTGAGGGCAAGAACTATCTTATCTCTCCATCTACAGCATACAGCACAAAGCCTCGTACTCAAATCTTTGCTGAAGACATTTATATAGATGAACAAAATAAGAAATAAATACTGTCACTGTTTACTCTTCAGTAGATTCTTTAAAAATAGGTCACATTTCACCTTAGGATATATGAGTGAATAGCTTCTTTTTTTAATTTATTAAGATAGTTTTGTTTACCAGAATGGTAAGTAAATGTGAACTATCTGGGAACCTTCCACAATTCTTCCAGGGTTGGGGGGGACGGAAGCTGGGAGTTTCACTGCAGCTGCTTACACAAAGAGGAGATTAGGGCTTTCTTCAGTATTTCAAAAGCATGTAGCAAAAGATCTCCAGGCAACATTCCATTTCTGTTATTTGATCAAGAGTAAACCTAATATTGATGGAATTTATATAAAAGGGAATAATAGTCAAATAAACAACAGATTTCCAATCACCTGAATGATAACAAACCTAAGTATACATGTAAAACACATTAATATATGTGTGTGTATGTGCACATGTGCACACGCGTGTCTAAACATAAAATTTTAAACCAAGTGAATTGAAAAATAAATCTTAAAAAATGATTAGTGAATTGAAACATTATTACATACACTATCTAGGCTAAAACTGGAAGAGTCATTAAAAATGTGAACTACAATTTTCAGTTTATGTACCAATTAACCCTCATGAGGTAAAATATCTTTTGTGAAACAGCCAAAAGCAAAAGGACAGCTCTTTTCTGAAAAGACAAGTTCTAGAAAATATCCTGGGCCTAGGCTACTACTGCTAAATGAGAGGAAGGATCTCCCAAAAATTAGGGAAGTGAACTATTATATTTTATCACAATTCTGTCATTATTTCATTTTGTGAATGTGGGAAAAGTTACTTTTGTCTATAGAAGGAGAGAAAATACAATTGCTGTGTTTATGAACAGTGCTTTGAAAACCTTAAGATCTAAAAGAGCCTATGGATTTAAATACTATGACAGCAAACCTTTAAACTTTCTTACACTGTACTAGTTCAAAGGTACTTGCCTTCTTAAATACCAGCTAAGCTTTCTCACTTTTCAGAAGGCAGAACTGGAGACAAAAGAAGTTATAATGGGACATTATGGTAGGAAATTAGTCTTGGCAAAATTTGAAGAAGACAGATGCTTCATACTAAAGTATCATTTGGCAGATGGCTTTTATAAAATATAAGGAAGTGATATGGGTTGGGTGGAAGAGAATTAATGAAGATGGACAGATGGGTGGAGAACCAATAAATAAAACAATTCTGACCAACAACATTACACATAAGACTAGATTTTGAGTCACATATTGCGATTCAGTGACTACCAGAAAATCAAAAATTTGGCGGATAAATCTATATATAACATTAAGAAAAACACAATACAATCTGAAAAAGATAATATTTTACAAATAAATATTTGTAAAGACAGAGATTGAACTAACTATTCATGAAACCTTAAAATAATGAAGTCTGAGTCTAATTCTCTTTGTTGGTATACTAAGAGAATATTAATGAGGGCCCATAGCTAGAGTAAATACTAGTTTTTCCAAAGGCAAAGAAGAAAAAAGAAATAAAAATTGCCCAAAGCAAACTGCATTGTCTTTGTGCATTTGAGAGAATGTTGAGTGACGTTATGAGGTTGGGAGTTCAGACTGTACCCATGGAACAGTGCACAGCTAAAATCATCTTCAAAGACCACCTATTTCAGGTTTTCTGGTGAGGATACTGAGACCCAAAGAAGTTATGTGATTTGTCCAACATCGTAAAACCACCTAGAGGAAAAATTATGATTAGACCAAAGGGTGTCTGACTTCTCAGCCCCATGTACTCTGTACCACTTACTTTATTAATCATGATGACCTTGGCCTTATTAGCATGACGGTTATTAGATTAAACAACCAAGCAGAGGCATAGATAGATGACAGATAGATAGATAGGTAGATAGATAGATGATCCCTAAACTTTATTTCTTAAATATTTTCACCAAAATACATAATTAACATCACAAATCATTTCAAAAGACAATATATTCAATTATAAAAGTATACTTGGGAGATTTGTTCTCATGCACTTTCCTATCTTCTATCGCTTTTACTATGCTGCTGATTTTGTCTGGTAATCTTAATCTCTTCATCAAATATAAACAGAGCTGAATTCAACACACATTAACACAATTCAAAATAATTTTCAGAAATGCCTACCAAATTAACCAAGGAATAGGAAATATCTTCCCTTATACTTGACAATAATTTAAATCATTTGTTATGTCAAATTGATTGAAAATTGGGTAAATTTAATTTTGGCGCGTTAGGGGAAAGTTAAATAACCTTTTATTTCATGGGGCCCAGGATCTTACTCCCCTCCTCTCAAGGAAAAGTTTCCTTCGCAGGAAGGGAAAGAAATAAACAAAAAGATGGGAAGGGAAGAGAATTAGTCATGATTTTCAGTTATTTGCCTTAATAGTTGATCCTCCCCTAAGCCTCACATCCTTTATCGAGCCCTCTTGACACAACTCCCATAGTAAAGAACGGCTAACTGGCTCTAATTGCTTTTGCAAATTTTACTTCATCATTAATATAAGGATGCCCTAGAAGTAGTATTCAACTGTTAAACTTGACAATTTTAATCAACTTGCCAAAAAAAAAAAATCATGGTAATGAACCATATTAAACACTCTTGAAGCAGGAAAAAAGCTTAAAAACACAAAGACAACATATGTAAGAAAAAAAGGCACACACCAGATTTAATCAAACTATTAAAATATGTATACTATATACAGTGCCCTTTTATAAGTGCATGTATAACTACATCACTTTATGATGAGTTACGGGATCCATAGAAAGATATTCAATTCATGACTATAAAAGCTGAGAAAATGAAAACCTTTGTCATTCATCAGGATGAGAAAATGACAGGTAAGGCCAGCTACAAAATTAACAGGAAACATTGCTTCTCTCAAGGACATACTGCAGCTAAAAAGTGTCATAACCTCCATTTTTGAATGACTACTGTATTCTTACTTAGTGAGAAGCCTTGTAATCTAAAACCATAGATATCAAGAACTTTGTCATTTAAACATATATCGGTTAAGAATGAAACATCCCACTCTTGGCAGGAGGATCTAAGTCACCTAGACACAGAGAAGCAGGCTTCAGATAAGGGGTTTCTGAACCGAACATTCCACACAGATGTTAACTTTGTAGTTCCCAAGACAACATGACCCTGGGTCCACTTCACAGTCCAGGTCAGATTTTAACCCCATTACACATAGCTCTGCTTTGTTTTGAGTCTATCAAAATACTGTTTCGTTTAAATTTCACCTTTTCTGAAAATCCTATAACAATTTTATTTTTTCCTTTGTTTGGTGAGATGCCTACAGGGTACCTATTGTATAGTCTGCCTCACTGAAACAAGCCAAAAAGTCTGACTTTTGTCCGAGGGCTTGGGCTAACTTGGCTGGACAAAAAATGACAATTTCAGCCCAAACCCTTCCTTCCTGTGGTTCATGATCAGGAAGCTCACATAATTATGTGTAACAACAAGACCCAGGGGACAAAAAGAAGTTACTTAACTGGTTAAAGGAACACTATTTTAACTATCATAAAGAAGAGTTCATGAGACAAGAAAACAGAGTTTTATTTTTCTTCATCAACTAACCAAGAGTTATATACCGCTTATATAGGCACTGGGTTAGCCAACTAGAGAAAGATGCACTGATAGAAAGTTGGGCAAATATCTTCCCATCTCCTCCTCATCGTTGATCTGCCCACTCCCAGTGCCCCCCAAATTGGGAGAAACATTTCAACAGTGAATCTTTCATGCTGGTTGGAGAGAATAACATCAACTTTCAGAGACTTTAACCATTCTTTGTGGTGTTGCCATAAAAGGGAGAAAACAAACTAAACTACTTGGTGAAAAAAGGAGTCAATTTCCTAGGAAAGATTACTATGTGTAAATAATCCCCTAATAAGATTTTTTGGAACACTGTTTTGCTTCCACAGATATTTAGCTTTTTAGCCATTAAAAAAAAAAAGTCACTGGAATTTAAACCACAGACACAACTTCTCTGGAATATAACTATTATATTAAAACAGTAAATATTACCTTAAACTCTGACAACCATTCCTCCACAACCCCTTTCTCTGAAGTGAACATCTTTCCACATCTGTTCTAAACCTTCAACCTGAAAATTAACATAGAAAAATGTTAAAATTTTGAATATATTTTCTTTATAGTCAGATTACCAAGAATAGAAGTAATCCTATAAAATTTAGCTACTTTGTTACTTGTGAAATTAAAGCAGTTTCAAACATAAATTACTGGGTTCATTTCAAAACCAATGTGCACAAACAAGCATTAAAATGCAACAATTTGGGCTTCCCTGGTGGCGCAGTGGTTGAGAGTCCACCTGCCGATGCAGGGGACACAGGTTCGTGCCCTGGTCCGGGAAGATCCCACATGCCGCGGAGCGGCTAGGCCCGTGAGCCTTGGCCGCTGAGCCTGCGCGTCCAGAGCTTGTGCTCCACAACGGGAGAGGCCACAACAGTGAGAGGCCCGCGTACCACCAAAAAAAAAAAAAAAAAGCAACAATTTTGACAAAAGTATAAATATCATAACATGATGAAATTGGCTCTGCAATTTTTCATTCAGCTTTTAGTAATACCAGCTGCAAAACATACTGGACATTTTCCCCTAGTTTCAATTAAATAATTCCAAGTAGATAATGCATCTTAAGAAAACTGTAGAGGGACTTCCCTCATGCTGCAGTGGTTAAGAATCTGCTTGCCAATGCAGGGGACACGGGTTCGATCCCTGACCCAGGAAGATCACACATACCGCGGAGCGACTAAGCCCTTGTGCCACAACTACTGCGTGCCCCAACTACTGAAGCCCCCGCGCCTAGAGCGCGTGCTCCGCAATGAGAGAAGCCACCGCAATGAGAAGCCCGCGCACCGCAAGGAAGAGTAGCCCCCACTCGCCGCAACCAGAGAAAGCCTGCACACAGCAGCGAAGACCCAACACAGCCAAAAATAAATAAGTTAATACATAAATTCATTAAAAAAAAGAAAACTGCGAAAAACATTTTAAAACTGAAAATATAAGAAGACGTGCATCCAAAACTAACTTTATAGAAAGCATTAATTTAATCTGCTTATATTTCAGTTCTTTACTACAGTAACAATCTATCTAGGCAAGCCACTTGGTTCCCTGAAAGCTTAATAGTCATAAAACAGAAGTAAAAGTGGTAATATCCAAGATAATGACCTTAGTCTTAACAATAGTTATTCATAAGATTGGAATTTACTTAAGTATACATAAGAAAAAAGGAAGCTAAAGGAAATGCAAAACAAATTTATCTCAAGCAAAACTTCTGTCAAAGTACAATGTAGTTTTCTTCACCCATCCATCTATAGGAGAATGAACTTAAAAACTGTTTCTTGAGGGGAAACTTTATTAGCTCTAGCTGAATTTCCTAACCTCCTAAGTCAGGCACAAACCCTGCATTAGCCTTCTTAATTTTAATCAGCATTATCATGTAGTAGAAACCGGGACAGAATTGACAGAAACTGAATCCTGATTCTATTCTTACTTATAGTATAACCTTGGGCAGGTTATTTGCCTTACTTTTTTCATTCACGAAATAGGGCTAACCACAGTACCTACTTTCAATGGATTATTGTGAGAATTAAATGAAAAAATGTAAATAAAAGCACTTATTACAGTACCTTGCAATAAAAGTGTTATTACTATGCAATATTATTATCAAAGAATATCAACTTGTATAGCCTCTACTCAGCTGTCTATCAAAGTATACAGATACTTCATAATGAACAACACAGGTTCTTGCAAAGAATACATTCTAATGTTTCTGTTGTCTAATTTCCATTTAAAAAAATGGTTAAGAAAAAAATATATATTCACTAATTCATTTATTCATACATGAAGAATTACTTGAGAGATATGCATTTTATTTTTTCAGGATAAAAAATAGCCCTTTTTGGGCTTCCCTGGTCACACAGTGGTTGAGAGTCCGCCTGCCGATGCAGGGGATACGGGTTCGAGCCCTGGTCCAGGAAGATCCCACATGCCAAGGAGCAATAAGCCCGTGCGCCACAACTACTGAGCCTGCAGTCTAAAGCCCGCGAGCCACAGCTACAGAGCCCACGTGCCACAACTACTGAAGCCTGTGAGCCTAGAGCCCATGCTCTGCAACAAAGAGAAGCCACTGCAATGAAAAGTAGCCCCCGCTTGCTGCAACTAGAGAAAACCCACGTGCAGCAACAAAGATCCAACACAGCCGAAAATAAATTAATTTTAAATATATATATATATCTTACAGAAATGTGAATATATGTCTCTGAAAGATATGTTCAGGAACATTCACAGCAGCAGTTTTTGTAAATAGTCAAAAACTAGAAAGAGACCAAGTGTACATCAAGAGTAGGATGGATAAATTATAGTATATCATACATGGAGTTCTACACAACGACAATAAGCAAACTATAACTACATCAATGTCACAATATTGGGAAAAGGAAGGCAAACAAGAGTACTGCTATACAATTGCATTTATATAAACTTCCAAAACAGGCAAAATTAATCAATTTTGTTAAAAATCAGAAGAGTGGTTGCTCTTGAGGCAGTTAATTCTTGGGTTCTGGTAATATTATGTTTCTTGATCGAAGTGCTGGTTACACAGGTGTGTTCATTTAGTGAAAATTCATCAAGCTGAACACTTATGTTTTGTGCAGTTTTCTGTGTATATACTATACATTAGTAACACCAGACAGCTCCAGGCCTCTTATCATTCACTTGATAGAGATCAAACGGAAGCCCTCAATTGCATAACTGAGTTCACATGAATACTCAGTAAAATTGTCCCTCTCCATACTTCTTTGCCTTCCTCTGCAGAGCTCAAAAGGGAGACCTCAAAACAGCACCCCCCAGAAACTTTCACAGCCTCACCACCACTACCTGCCTCCACCAGGACTAAAGTCATTTTCCCTTCCCCGCTGTTGATGTCAGGAACCACAAGAAACTACAGCTCCCAGGTTACACTCAGCCCTTGCACACTGATCTTCGTAACTCTTTGCAGGCCCTCTATTTTACCTTCATCTCCTATTCCACCCTAATACTGGAAGGAGGTTCTCTTTCACTGTGCCTTCTGGAATTGACAATCTGTTACCAGCAAAATCCTGTATATCTTCAACAGTTCTCTCACTATCACTTTCTTCTTGTTCTAACAAGAAGCCTGACTCTTCTCTGAAGACACTGCTTTCCCTGCAATCTTCTCAAAGAGGACTGCTTTTCCTCTCATAGCCCTGGAAGAAACCACTGGCCCTAGAGGTAATATTACCATTTCAGATCATTCTCCCTCTCTCCCCTCGAACCATCCACCCAACGCTGTTCCGAAACTCATGAAAGCTGTCATCTATCATTCAATTCCTCCCTTTCATTTCTAGATGATTTTAGCTCTGGCTCACTGTCATGTTTTGAAACTACTCTTCCTTCTCACTCCCTGAACTCTGAATTCCTAAAAATCACCTACAACAATACTGTCTTCTTCCCTGCCTCAGCAACTCAATCCTATTATCATGAACTAGACCAAACATTTACACTTTTAAATATTGAGCCAACCTGAAAGAACACCCAATGGTCAAAGTTGGAACAATTTGAGCAACAGAACAAATAACGTAGTAGTGAATTATTACCCAAAGTATAAAATAAATATACATGAGTCCATATTGATATAAATAAAATGACTAAACAAATAAATAAATGTTAGAGAATAAGAGACAAATCTTTTTTTCAGAAGAATTCCAAATAATATATATAGGTATTTCCCCCTCTAGGAGGAGTTTAGTCTCTGCCGCCTCCCCAGTGAGAATGGGCTGGACATAGTGATTTCCTTCCTAAGAAGAGAGTATGGAAAGAGGAAAACAGTAACTTTATAGTGGAGAAATCTGATAAACACTGCCTTGATCAAGGTTAACATCACCCATGATGTCATGTGAATATCATGTACCCTTGATATGATGAGAAGGGCACCTTACCTCTAAAAAGCCATAAACCCAGTATAATCATGATACAAACATTAGAAGAAACTCAATTTGAGGAATGTTTTACAAAATATCTGACCTATATTCCTCAAAACTAAAAGGTCATGAAAAATTTAAAATGCTGAGAGACTCGCAGACCAGAGAGACTAAGGTGACATAACAACTAAATGCAATATGGTCTCCTGGATTGGATCCTAGAAAAGAAAAGAGATAGTAATAAAAAAAAAAGTCTGAAATTTAGTTAATAGCAAAGTAATAGTAATGACAAATGTACAATGGTAATATAAGATGACATTAGGAGAAACTGAAACTGGGTTTGGGGTATACAGGAATTCTTTGTACTATCTTTGAAAATTTTCTATAAATCTAAAATTGTTTAAAACATTATTGAGGCTCTGATGTATTTCTGTTCTAGGATCTAATCCAATTGACATTTACTGTATTCAAAAACAAAACAAAATTTAAAAGCACAAGAACACATGAGCACATATTTCATTAGTCATCACTTATCATGTAGCCACAGTCTACTCATATTTTCATTATTATGAAAATAGTTTTGAGCTTGCAGACACCATGAAAGGGTCTTCAGGACCCCGAGAGGTCTCAAGATGATACTTGGAGAACCATTACCCTAGTCCTTGTCATTACCCACTCTGATTGTTCCTCTTATCTTTTCGGCACACACTTTTATGTACTCAGACCCCAAAACGTTTTGACCATACATGAATCTAATGTCACCTTCCAACCTTCTCCTTTCTCTCCTTACCCATTTCAAATTCTTTAGTCAATTATAATCACCATTTTAAATATGCTCCCTCAACTCCTTTGCTCTTACTAGTTTTACTCCTTTAGCAAAAATATAATTTTGGTAAAATCCAACTCTCCACCTAGTCCATGTGAGCACCCATGCAGCTGAACAAGGTGGAGAAAACAACTAAAACAACACCTAAAACTTATGACCAGGAACCTGACTTGAGCTCTTACTGCCGCCTGGTAATCATGCAGTGTCCTCCTCCCCATAGTCCATTCACTTTGCTACTGTCCTATTTAATTGTTTTGTGCATTCTACCTGATCCTCAAAACCCCAAAACCATCTCCCCATTCCTACTCTCAGCTGATGATTTTAATTCCTACTTCACCGACCAATCAGAAGAGAACTTCCACAAACTCCCAAATGTCTACCAATCTTAAAGCATCTGTATCTTTATACTCCATCTTCCCTTCTGTTAACTATAAATGAACTGTCCATGATCCTATCTGCGGTCAATCCTTTGAATTACACACCACAACCAACCTTTCTTGTCTACCTAAAGAAATTGCTCCAACAAGCCTCCTTCTCTCCCTAATTAAATTTCTCCCTCTCTACTAACTCACTCCCCCTAAAAAACTCTCAACCTTATTTCCTCTTCAGCTATTTCCACATTTCTCTGCTTTTGTTTTATACTCAAACTTCTCAAAAGAGTTGTATGCTTGTTTTTAATTCCTACCTCCCCTCACAACATTTTTTTTTTAGTTTTTAGAAATCAACTTTGAGGTATAATTTATACACAATAAAATGTACACATTTTAAGTGTACAGTTCTACACATACATCTATGCATATATCATTTTTTATGTTTTTTCCCTGTAATTCATTTCTAATCTCATAGCATTGTGGTCAGAAAAGATGCTTGATATGATTTCAGTTTTCTTAAATTTACTGAGGCTTGATTTGTGACCCAAGATGTGATCTATCCTGGAGAATGTTCCCTGCGCACTTGAGAAGAAAGTGTAATCTACTGTTTTTGGATGGAATGTCCTATAAATATCAATTAAATCTAGCTGGTCTATTGTGTCATTTAAAGCTTCTGTTTCCTTATTTATTTTCATTTTGGATGATCTGTCCATTGGTGTAAGTGAGGTGTTAAAGTCCCCCACTATTATTGTGTTACTGTCAATTTCCTCTTTTATAGCTGTTAGCAGTTGCCCTATGTATTGAGGTGCTCCTATGTTGGGTTCATATATATTTATAATTGTTATATCTTCTTCTTGGATTGATCCCTTGATCATTATGCAGTGTCCTTCCTTGTCTCTTGTAACATTCTTTATTTTAAAAACTATTTTATCTGATATGAGTATTGCTACTCCAGCTTTCTTTTGATTTCCATTTGCATGGAATATGTTTTTCCATCCCCTCACTTTCAGTCTGTATGTGTCCCTAGGTCTGAAGTGGGTCACTTGTAGACAGCATGTACATGGGTCTTGTTTTTGTATCCATTCAGCCAGCCTGTGTCTTTTGGTTGGAGCATTTAATCCATTCACGTTTAAGGTAATTATCAACATGTATGTTCCTATGACCATTTTCTTAATTGTTTTGGGTTTGTTTTTGTAGGTCCTTTTCTTCCCTTGTGCTTCCCACTAAGAGAAGTTCCTTTAGCATTTGTTGTAGAGCTGGTTTGGTAGTGCTGAATTCTCTTAGCTTTTGTCTGTAAAGCTTTTGATTTCTCCGCCTAATCTGAATGAGATCATTACCAGGTACAGTAATCTTGGTCGTAGGTTCTTCCCTTTCAACACTTTAAGTAGATCATGCCACTCCCTTCTGGTTTGTAGAGTTTCTGCTGAGAAATCAGCTGTTAACCTTATGGGAGTTCCCTTGTATGTTATTTGTCGTTTTTCCCTTGCTGCTTTCAATAGTTTTTCTTTGTCTTTAATTTTTGCCAATTTGATTACTATGTGTCTCAGCGTGTTTCTCCTTGGGTTTATCCTGTATGGGACTCTCTGCGCTTCCTGGACTTGGGTGGCTATTTCCTTTCCCATGTTAGGGAAGTTTTCGACTATAATCTCTTCAAATATTTTCTCTGGTCCTTTCTCTCTCTCTTCTCCTACTGGGACCCCTATAATGCAAATGTTCGTGTGTTTAATGTTGTCCCAGAGGTCTCTTAGGCTGTCTTCATTTCTTTTCATTCTTTTTCCTTTATTCTTTTCCACAGCAGTGAATTCCACCATTCTGTCTTCCAGGTCACTTATCCGTTCTTCTGCCTCAATTATTCTGCTATTGATTCCTTCTAGTGTAGTTTTCATTTCAGTTATCATATTGTTCACTTCTGTTTGTTTGTTCTTTAATTCTTCTAGGTCTTTGTTAAACATTTCTTGCATCTTCTCGATCTTTGCCTCCATTCTTTTTCCGAGGTCCTGGATCATCTTCATTATCATTATTCTGAATTCTTTTTCTGGAAGGTTGACTATCTCCACTTCATTTAGTTGTTTTTCTGGGGTTTTATCTTGTTCCTTCATCTGGTACATAGCCCTCTGCCTTTTCATCTTGTCTCTCTTTCTGTGGATGTGGTTTTTGTTCCACAGGCTGCAGGATTGTAGTTCTTCTTGCTTCTGCTGTCTGCCCTCTGGTGGATGAGGCTATCTAAGAGGCTTGTGCAAGTTTCCTGATGGGAGGAACTGGTGGTGGGTAGAGCTGGGTGTTGCTCTGGTGGGCAGAGCTCAGTGAAACTTTAATCCGCTTAACTGCTCATGGGTGGGGCTGGGTTCCCTCCCTGTTGTTTGTTTGGCCTGAGGCAACCGAACACTGGAGCCTACCTGGGCTCTTTGGTGAGCCTAATGGCGGACTCTGGGAGGGCTCACAGCAAGGAGTACTTCCCAGAACTTCGGCTGCCAGTGTCTTTGTCCCCACAGTTAGCCACAGCCACCTCCCACCTCTGCAGGAGACCCTCCAACACTAGCAGGTAGGTCTGGTTCAGTGTCCTATGGGGTCACTGCTCCTTCCCCTGGGTCCCAAGGTGCACACTACTTTGTGTGTGCCCTCCAAGAGTGGAATCTCTGTTTCCCCCAGTCCTGTCGACATCCTGCAATCAAATCCCACTAGGCTTCAAAGTCTGATTCTTTAGGAATTCCTCCTCCCGTTGCTGAACCCCCAGGTTGGGAAGCCTGACGTGGGTCTCAGAACCTTCACTCCAGTGGGTGGACTTCTGTGGTGTAAGTGTTCTCCACTCTGTGAGTCACCAACCCAGCAGTTATGGGATTTGATTTTACTGTGATTGCACCCCTCCTACCATCTCATTGTGGCTTCTCCTTTGTCTTTGGATGCGGGGTATCATTTCTGGTGAGTTCCAACGTCCTTCTGTCGATGACTGTCCAGCAGCTAGTTGTGATTCTGGTGTTCTCGCAAGAGGGAGTGAGAGCACATACTTCTACTTCACCATCTTGGTTCCTTAATGGTATTTTTTAAATAACAGAAGGGTTTAATTTTGATGAAGTCCAATTTACCATTTTTTCTTTCATGATTAGTATTTTCTGTGCCCCATTGAAGAAATGATTGCCTACCCAAAGAATTCAATTTCTCTAATAGATGTAGAGCTATTAAAATTCTTCTATTTCTTTTTATGTCAGCTTCAGTGAGTTGGTCAGCAATACTTTGCGTGTGTTGCTGCAGTTCACTTCAGGAGAAGAAGTGTGTCCCATGTGATCGCTATGAGGGAGGACTTTGAAAGCTTGTGCCTGGTTTCCTCCTGACTCTACCTGATGCATCTTTTTCCTTTACTGATTCAGCTTTACATGCTTTCAGTGTAATAAAGCATTGTGAGTGTTAACTGCCTGAATCCTGTGAGCTCTTCTAGTGAATCATCTAATGTATGCGTGCCATGAGGTATCTGAAATAAGCTTATATGAAGCCTAAATCTTCTTATATGAAGCTTTCTCTTCATTTTTGGTTTTCAGCAGCCTATGATAAATCTAGGTGTGTTTTTCTTTGAATTTATCCTGCTTAGGGTTAGTTGAGTTTCTTGTATCAGTAAATCAAGTCTCACAGAAAGAGCTCATATTACGCTTGGAGTCAGCTAAATCCAAAAACTTTTCTCATACAAATTGCTTCCAAACCAGGTTACTCCTATCTTGTACTTATTATCTAATCTATTCTTTAAAATCTAAGTTACAATTTCACCTTTTTAAATTGACTCACACTTAATAGATACATAAACATTTGCTCAGTGAATGAAAAAGTTAGCAAACCTTTGAACCTTTGCTAGCTTGGGCCCTGAATTACATTCTCTGTGTTTAATATAACATTTACCTTGTTAATTAGCCCTCCATGGTAGCTGACATCATAGCATGCAATAAAAGTGATCCTGAAAGCAAGGAATTTTGTACTAGAGAAAAAGTAAGGAATCAGAGCTAGAGATATGTTGTAAAACTATCCATGAATAAGCAATAATGTAGAAAGACACCAGCCACTGTGGAGAGCAGATCTGAAATGAAAATTAGTACATTTCTAATTTTTAAACGTAAATTTATTTTCCCATATATAAAGTAATGTAGTATATTATCTGCCACAAGTGTAATCTGAAAGCACCTTCCAACAGTGGGATTAAGATCACTTCAAAGATATTCATGTCTTTTGATAACATTCTATACCATTCTTCATTAAAGCTTCGATTTCAGTAACTTTCATAATACTTGATTACACAAGGGCTTCTTAACCCTAAGGGGCAAATTCTTTTCCATTATAACTTATTCTCTGCACTAAACTGAGGTGACAAAGAGACTAATTTATAAAGAGATTTCTTATCTAGTTGTTGTTGTAAGTTAAAAAAGGAAAATAATTACAGTACTGAATTATAAACATGAATGAAAATTCAAATCATTAGTTAATTTATCATTAGTTGTGTTTTCTTTAAGAACAGTAATATACTCAAGCATTTTAGTTGTCTTTACATGGAGTCAAAAATCTTCAGTACAATGTAGAAATATTTTTAATTACATGTGTAATTTCACAGAAATATTAAACTATACCATAAAATTACAAAAAGTGAAAATTTCAACTGGCATTCATGTAATTTTAAATTACCAAGTCAAGCCAGTTCAAAACAAATCTAAATATGGTAAAACTTAAAAATTCCCTCAGATGACAAGTTTTTATAAATTTCAAAAAAGGAAAAGTATCTTAAGAAAAATAGAAAATGTACAAAGATTAAAAATGGGACCTGAAATATTAATGCATTATATGAGGAAGAGGTTAATGGAATTTTATAAAATGTAGTATAAGTAGCTAGAGAAATAGAAGATGAAAAACCAATAGTGTGTGTCAGTTTACAAAAGTTTTTCTTTGTCCTTACCACACACTGTGACCCTGTAAAAAAATTTTCTTTCCATTAGACCTGGGTTCCATGGTGAATAAGTTATGACTATAGGTACCACTAAAGACTAGGGAGGACAAGAAGCAAAATGACCACAAAATTGAAACCGTGATTTAAAACCTTTTTCTCTCCACCAGCGCTCAGCAAGAGACTCTCTACAGTTGCTGTCCCACCCCCACATTTCATATCTAATATGTAATCTGTTAACATTTATGGCAAAGTCTTGATTACATAACTTTAAAGCTTTATAAACCTAATTAGATCTCTCAAGCAATATTCAACATATACTCTCACATTAAAAAAATCTTTATTCTTCTCATAGGCAAAAGGAACAAAATTAAAATAGGTATTTCCAGCTGTGTATCTAACTTCCTATTTTTCTCAAATATATCTTGGAACAGAGTACTTAAAATTATATTAGAAAGCTCTCTAGGATTCTATGCAGTATTTCACAAGCAAAGTTAGTAATGTGTGAAATTAATTTTTTATATTTTCAGTATGTCATAAAACCTTTCTAAATCTAATGTCTTTTTCTTCAGTCCCCCACATTATATTTTAATTTTAACCCTAATAATGATTCCTGAATTCCTCAAGCTTTCCAGAAAGCATATCATAAAAATGTTGTCACAAAAAACATATAACTTATAAATGTTTTACTCTTATCCAATTAAGGAAGAACATAAAAAGAAATAAATGTACTTATAACTTTCACTGTAAAACTCTAAAAAATATTTTCACTATTATTTCACATCATCCCTTGCATCATGAAGTATTAACTATAAATCACTTCTGAATCTTTTAAAACCATTTGCTTTATATGTCATGAAAATCAAGTTTCTATAAATCTAAAGAACAAACAAATTTCTATAAATGGATTGTGACACATCACAAAGTTTTAAACTTCTGTCCTACAAAATGGGGCCATTGCAGTAAATTAAGTGCCACCAGAAGATTACCAAGATTCCTAGCTGAATTTCAGGAAAACAGAGCAGAAGGAAATGTTCAGATTATGTTACAGAATAAAATTAATTTAATCTTAGTGATTTTACTGCTTAGAAAATGACCACTCAACTGGAGAGCCCTATGAAACAGGAGGGTACCTGTGCTGGTGCTTGAAAAGAAGTGCTACTGATTGCCTCATTGCCTACTTGAGTCCTCAAATGAATAAAGTTTCCTCTCAGGGCACAGGGAGAAGGAATATAATTTATAAGTCAGTAGAAGAGGTGTGAGAAATCTTTCCAAAGACCCATAACTTAGGCCTATTTTCCCCATAAGTCACAAACAAGTGTCTGGTTATTAAAAATAGAGCAGAGATTTTTACTATGTGAAATGTTTTTTGCATTCAATATCTTTTGCCTACCCCAAGGACAAATAAAATCATGTTGAGATACCAATGTATTACGGCAACCAGGCCAGTGTGTTCCTTTTGGAAAAGGGAGGACAATTAGAAGAAAGGTAGCAATCCCTCTTCTCATTTCTCATTTCTATCTTTCTATTCTTTTCAAATCCTCCAGGACTTCAAAAGAACCTTTTGTCCAGGGAAAGGATATCTGATTTGAATTTAAATAATACAAGTGAGGAAAAAAACACTTTGATATCTGGACTAGCCCCACGTGCTGCTTTCACCAAAAGAATGCAGTGAACACAATGCTGTGAAACTTCGGAGGCCAGGCCTTAGGAAATCTGCAGCTTCCACTTTCATGTGTTTAGAATCCTAACACCATACTGTAAGAAGCCCACACAATCATGAAAGGTTGCATGGAAAAGAACTGAGGGCCCTGCTGAGCTACCAGCTAAGAGTCAGTACCAAGTACCAGCCACAAGACTGAGCCATTTTGGATATTCCAACCAAGCCAAGCCTCCAGATGACTGTAGCTTCAGCTGACAACATGAAGTAGAAGATCTGCCATGCTAAATCTAGTCCGCCTCAGATTTGTGAGAGATCAAAAATATTTGCTGTTTGAAGCCACTAAGTTTGGGGATGGTTTGTTAGGCATCAACAGATAACCATAACACCTATCTTAATCAAACATGTAGGACATAACTTTTTAGTGCAAGGCAGTGTGCTAACTCCTATCAGAGAATATTAGATTTTTCAAGACATGATCCCTGCCATCAAGGAATTAGATTTTTCTCTGAAAACTTGTAGTTAAACCTATTATTAATAGGATATAATCTATGAATGTCTAATAAATGTGTTTACATTCTGCTGATATATATATTTTTTGCCTGATCCTACTGTTAATAATGGCAGACATTGTGATACGGTTGGCTACAATTCAAAGTTTGGAGAAGTCCATAGCCACAAAGCAAAACAAAACTCACTGACTAATAATCATCCTATCTTAAATGCTATGTTTAATCAACGGAGCCAACTTATCACAGTAACCTTCACAGTTCTTACTATATTATATAAAAGTTGCTTTTAATAGCACAGGGAGATCAGCTTGTGCTTTGTGACCACCTAGAGGGGTGGGATAGAGGGTGGGAGACGCAAGAGGGAGGGGATATGGGGATGTATGTATACATATAGCTGATTCACTTTGTTATATAGCAGCAACTAACACAACAATGTAAACAATTATACTCCAATAAAGATGTTTAAGAAAAAAAGTTGTTTTTATTCATTAGGTATAAACAATCTTAGTTTGTACATATCCTGAGGCCAGCACCTCAGAATTTTCCTGAGATGTCAAATGCTTTCATTTAAATTTTCAGTTTAAAAAAATGAAGTTTCACCTTGATATTCTTCTTTATAGTATAGATCTTTGCAATCTTGACACTAATAAAAAATTTCAATTTAAATGATACAATAAGGGATTCAGGTTTGATAAAATAATTAATAACCCTTATTATTGGAAACCTCAATATAAAATAGGCTACTGAGAGAAAACATACAATTTCCAAACTTCTTTAAGATTATGATAGATTTTTCATCTGTCCAGGATTTTATAAGTAATATCTCATGAAAATTGATAGATAATCTAGAAAACTCTTAAAATCCCTGCTCATCCTGCATCCATATATAAAAATTAATTATTCAAAAGAAAGTTTAGTAAACTGTTACAACAATGTACCATCTTAATGTTACAGAAAGGGATATATGCAAAAGACCACAAAAGCCATATGTCCAACTCCCACATCTCAAAGCATAGGATGAATATAGGTTGCTTTCATAGTGTTGATGTTCCATTCTTCATTTGCTGAATGCCTTTCTAACTTACTCATCCTGCCTATGTCCCATTATGGTTATTCTAGTCCTAATTATCACGACCTTTCTGCTCCAGACACACACTCTCCTCTGCACCAAATCTGCATTTCTCAATTTCCCAAATCTAAATTCTTCAAATAAATCTGATTGTACCAGTTCCTTATTTTGATCATGACAACAACTCAACTAGCCACCCTGGAAATTGGCCAGCCTGAAGACTACCCATTCTTTGGACAGATATCTCCCCTTGGTCCTACAGTTGAAATCAAAGATACAGACGAATATAGATGCAGGTTTATTTCAAAGGGGCTTTGCATGAGCAGGAATGGTAAACATATCTAGTATCTACTATAGATATAATATCCCAGGAGAAATCTAACAAGCTGAATACAAGGACACAACATTTCAATCAGGGAAACCTAAATTTTTTTTTTACTTTCCTTTGTAATCAAGTCTCACAGAAAGAGATATTATGCTTGCAGTCAGCTAAACCCCAAGACTTTTTTCATACAAACTGCTTCTAAACTAGGTCACTCCTATCTTATACTTATCCAATCAATTCTTAAAAATCTAAGTTACAATTTAGCCTTTTTAAACTGACTCACA
Organism: Delphinus delphis; assembly: GCF_949987515.2. Lineage (NCBI taxonomy): Eukaryota > Metazoa > Chordata > Mammalia > Artiodactyla > Delphinidae > Delphinus > Delphinus delphis. The sequence goes on along the minus strand of NC_082691.1, from coordinate 32,627,195 downwards.
CTTAATAGATACATAAACATTTGCTCAGTGAATGAAAAAGTGAGCAAACCTTTGAATCTTTGCTAGCTTGGGCCCTGAATTACATTCTGTGTGTTTAATATAACATTTACCTTGTTAATTAGCCCTCCATGGTAGCTGACATCATAGCATGCAATAAAAGTGATCCTGAAAGCAAGAAATTTGGACTAGAGAAAAAGTAAGGAAACAAAGCTAGAGATGTGTCGTAAGCTATCCATGTATAAGCAATTATTAGTGCAATGACAATAAAAGACTTTCCCCAAAGTGGACACAGGTTAAGTACAGGAGGCCCCAAACTAAGTAAATATCCATGATAATAATCCATTTTCAATGTTTATTTTTTTAACATCTTTATTGGAGTATAACTGCTTTACAATGTTGTGTTAGTTTCTGCTGTATAACAAAGTGAATCAGCTATATGTATACATATATCCCCATATCTCCTCCCTCTTGTGTCTCCCTCCCACCCTCTCTATCCCACCCCTCTAGGTGGTCACAAAGCACTGAGCTGATCTCCCTGTGCTATGCAACTGCTTCCCACTAGCTATCTATTTTACATGTGGTAGTGTATATATGTCAGTGCCACTCTCTCACTTCGTCCCAGCTTACCCTTCCCCCTCCCTGTGTCCTCAAGCCCATTCTCTACGTCTGCGTCTTTATTCCTGTCCTGCCCCTAGGTTCTTCAGAACCATTTTTTTTTTAGATTCCATACATATGTGTTAGCATACGGTATTTGTTTTTCTCTTTCTGACTTACTTCACTCTGTATGACAGACTCCAGGTCCATCTACCTCACTAAAAATAACTCAATTTCGTTTCTTTTTATGGCTGAGTAATATTCCATTGTATATATGTGCCACATCTTCTTTATCCATTCATCTGTCAATGGACACTTATGTTGCTTCCATGTCCTGGCTATTGTAAATAGTGCTGCAATGCACATTGTGGTACACGTCTCTTTCTGAATTATGGTTTTCTCAGGGTATATGTCCAGTAATGGTATTGCTGGGCATTTTCAATGTTTAGAATGAAGAAAGAATAGGGGCCTATGCTGAGGAAGGTTCCAGATCAGCCAATGAAATAGAAATCTTGGAAATAGCTAACAGGAGAAATATAAAGGAAAAAATTAATAAAAGTATACAAGAATTACAACAATGAATCTTATGACTGTCCAGGAAGACAACACAGAAAGCAAAATATTAGTTCCAACAGAATGAAAGCATTAAAAGCCAGGGCTTTCATTGGGATCTAATAGGGGAAAAAAAAAAGCAATGCTATAGGCAGTATACTTACAGTTATGACAGTAAGAAGAAAAAATTACTTTGCTCGTTGTCAATGAAGACAATACCATTAAAATTGAAATTTTCCAGTCTTTCTCATCAACACACTAAGGTATAAATTATTTATAACATGAAGATTCACCTCCGTTGCCTCACTCTGCCCTCATACTTATATTCCAATATGCAAACTATTATGTGTTATCAACATAATTTAAGGAAAATCTTTATCTTATAAGAATGATTAATGTGGCTCTTCGAGTGGATTCATACCTACTTTTGTTATTGGCTTTAACCAGAGAAAATGACCTCAAAATCAAAGTACTTTTCAGTTTGTTTTAAACCAACAACCTATTTTAAGCATTGCTTGATGTAGAAATCATACTAACAAGATGCTAAAAGTGATAGCTGGCATTATAAGACTGCAATGAAAAGACTTTTTTATGCACTAGAACATTCTTTTTTTTTTTTTGGGTGGGGGGCGCACTGCTTGGCTTGTGGGATCTTAGTTCCCCGACCAGGAACTGAACCTCTTGAACCCGGGCCCTCAACAGTGAGAGCTCGGAGTCCTAACCACTGGACCACCAGGGAATTCCATGCACTAGAACATTCTTAATTGTTCACAAATATAAATGCAAGCTTTCTTAAAAAATAAAGCCCTCTGTTTAAGAACTTCCACTTGCTTGCCAGAGGATTTCTTATATGTATAATTAAGTAGCTGGTTTCAATTTGTTAATCAAATAAAGTACAAATTATTTTGGAAGATTAAGAAGTGTTTACTCTTCATTTTAGAAAGATCTAGATTAACTATTTTTAAAATTACAAATCACCAGAAAAGAGAATAGTAAGAACTTCACCACCAGTGTACATAATTTTAAAGCTTAAAATTGTATTGTAATTATAGGCCAAGTTCAGTCCAGATATTAGAAGCATAAATATATACAGTCAAGTATTTAATAAATATTTGTTGAGTAAAAGAATAAATTTCATTCTTCATAATGCCTGTCAAATTTGCCATCTGCTCTCCATCTCTATAGCTACACCCTCAGTCTGGGTCTTTATTGCCTCTGCAGGCTCAGTTCACACAGCCTTCCTGCTTCTGTTTCTTCTCCAGGACACCATATGCATTACTGCCAAACTAATCTTCCTGAAACACTGATTTTCTCCTGAAACATACTATGACACTTTTCCACATCATACATATCAGATCTTCTACCTCAAGCTCCCCTTATAATACAGCCATAATTTACCTATCTAAATTTTACTTACTGCTATTCTCCAAAATGCATCATGCCACTCCAACCTCCAAGTCTGTATGCTTTTCTTCTCTACTATATCTTCCTTTTACTCCTGTTTTTTACAACCTACCCAGGAAAAACTCAGAGCCTAGGCTGATGAAGTATATGGGTAGCAAGGAAAACTGTCAGGAGAGAACTATGGCACTGCATCTATAAGCCACAACAGCATCGCCTGATTGATTGGTTTAAAGATTGATTGATTGACCTTGACTTAGAAAATATTACTAGAATTTTACAAGAATTCTAAAGAGTCGACTAAGTTATGCATTTCTTTAAAAACAGAAGTATCAGAAATTGAGTTATTTCAAATTTAATATTGGGTATAAATCTACAAGAGCAATTATTGGCTGAAATAAGATTTTCCAAAATGTTTGTAGCGTCTTTTATAAAATATAATTACAGTATATACTGAATGATTCAAGTATTACTTCAGTAAATCAAAGTCCATGAAACCATGATGACTAAGACACAAATTGTAAAGTTTATGTTGACAGATTATAAAAGTTTCAAACTACAAAAATTACCTCAATACCATTCATTGACATGATTATTGTATAAGTAATAAGTAAGTAGTATAGTGATCAGTACTGCTTTTTACATATTCACTAGACCAGGAACTCAAGTTGATACAAATTAGTTACACATCCCCTGTCTAGTTCATACAATTTACCCAGACTGTAGGGCAGGCAGGGTCAGAGTCGGAACAAAAAAGAACAGGACTAGGCAAAAACAGACATAGGATGAGAATCGATCATGTGTATAACTCACTTAATATTTTTATACATGCAAAAAATCAATATTACTATATATTCAAATTGCAACGTTAATAATTCAACAAGCCCTTGAGTGCCTACTGAGTATAATACAAAGTGTTTCTATTACTTTGAAAAGAACAGTAAAATATGATCTGTGTTCACAGGAGGCTGTAATCCAGATGACAAAGGAAGGGAGAAGCATAGCTGAGGGGGAAAATGAATCAAGACAGCACCCTATATTTTCTACAGGAATAATTACAAGCACTAGAATCATGATAAAATTAGGCAAAATACACAAAATCAACAATGTAGAGTGTAAAACACAGTTCTGCTTATTACAAAACTATAAAAAAATTACAAGATTTCCTTTAAGAAAATAAACCAAAAAAGTATAAACACTTTCATAGAACATTAATCTCCCATCTCCACTAATATTTTTCTTTACTGGAGTTTTCTTTCATTGCTACACTTAAATCTTTTCCACATAATTAAAAGAAATGTTCATCCATCTCACTGTTGCTATCTCACTCTTCAAAGGAAAGCACTGTTGTACTATTTTGTATTATTTCAAATTTTTTTCTATGCATATACCATCAATATATAATCAGCAGTTCTCAAAACTCCTTATTCTTAAAAATTATTGAGAACCCCAAAGAGGTCTTGTTTATGGTGGATATATTTACTGACATTTCAATCATATTTGAAATTTTTAATGATAAAATTTTAAATTTTATTACAATAATAAACCTATTATATATCAACATATTCTTATTTTTAATAATCCCTAAACAAAAAAATTATTGAGAAGAGTGGTTCTGTTTCACATTTTTGCAAATTTCTTTAATGTCTTGGCTGAATAGAACATAATTGGATCTTTATAACTGCTTCTGCATTCCAACTGATATGATATGATGGTCAATTTGTGTTTTGATTTCCCCTCTCCCCCCTAAAATGCAATCACTCTACACAGAGACTTGATCTTTTTCCATCTACTATATCCTGGACATTTTTCTTCATGTGAGGTAGACTATTACTATTATATTTATGGCCTTCAACAAACAACCCTTCCTACCATTTACACCTTTGTGTAGTCCTCTCCCACACTGATGCTGGGCTCGGCAATGTGACGTGTTTTGACCAGTGGCCTTTACCAAACGTGATGCCAGCAGAGGCTTAATAGAAGTTTGCATCTCAGGCATGTCCTCTTGAAATACCCTTTTAGAAGGTAGCCACCATGCTGTAAAAGCTCAGGGATAGACATGTGAATGAGAAGCCATGTGAAGAAAGGCCTTGGAGGATGAGAGGCCATCTTGGGGATTTCAGACACAGCCAAGCTCCCACATGAATGCAGCTGCACAGTGATTTCAGCTAGACTGCTTTTAGCCATGCAAAGGCAAAACTGCCAGCTGAACCCAGTCAACCCATAAAATCATGAGAAAAATACATCTTTGTTATTTTTAAGCCACTTGGTTTTGGGGTAATTTGTTACACAGTAACAGATAACTAAAACACCATAGGACACATTCAGAGAAATCAGGTTTTTGTGGGGAAAAAAAACACTGACTATTACAATTTTAGCTAAATCTATTAAGTTACACGTATTTCCCTTTTTTGAAATTTTTCCAGCCCTTTAAAACGTTTTTTTCCAATTTTTCTATTTGAACAATGCTGTGACAAATTTTCTTGTATTTCTGCAAGTACTTCTATAGGACAGATTCAAGAAAGAACATTGCTGGGTCTAAGGTTACTTGTGCATTTTGTTATCTAATAGGGTTTAATTTATACTGCTATTATAAATGAGCTCTTTTTATTACACTTTACGTTTTTTTCTTTTTAATTGTAACTGCTTATTTCAAGTATTTAGGAAAGCCATTGTTTTCCTATGCATTTGGTTTATTTCATTTCTAATAATCCTACTGAAATATTTATCCAAAGTTCCAATAGTTCTTCAGTCTATTATCTGAAATACTCTAGACAGACAATCATATTAATTATAAATAACTGTCCCACATGACAGTTAATTTTTTTATTCTACCTCAACGTTAATTCCCAATTTAATTTTACCTATACGAATTTTGCCATTCAGTAGGCAAATCATATTTTACATTTCAAACATTTCAAACGTGCAAGTATTAAAGTTTGCTGCTATGGATACGATATGAAGAGATGTTGGCAATGCAGGTGAAATGAAAAAAGTTTCATAAAATGTTATTTTATGAAAAGATTATGAAATGCTATTTTATGAAAAGATTCCTTAAGGAGGAATCTTTTCATAAAATAAAATCTTTTCATAAAAGATTCCTTAAAATTCCTGTGCAATTTTAAAATGAATTTTTTTTAACTTTCCCTTTCTGATATTTCATTGTTAGTGTAAAGAAATGCAACAGATTTCTGTATGTTAAAAATGATCTCTATTTGAGGATAGATTTTATTATTTTTTATTTAAGTTAGGCTACAAACATCAGAATGTGACAAAGTAATCTAAATTAAGTATGTTAAAAAAAAAAAGAAACCCAAACCTCAACTTCTTAACCATGTACAGAATTTGAACTTGTCAAGGAATTATTTTTAACCAGATTTCTCAAAGCTTCTGTAGTTTTGTTAGTGACTATTTCTATAATGAATTTGATATCAGGGACTTGATCAGGAACATAGCTCCTATTCCTATAACTTATTTGCAAGGCTGGTTGTATGACAGTTGGTACTAAGGCTGAAACAAAGTCAAATCTAACAAGCAAGTTATTTCAATGACAAATCTTTCATATAACCAGCTGTTTAGAGTCATTTTCCTCATTTATTTTGTTACTTTTAAAAGGCACATATACAGGCTAAATACAAGATCACTCTCCTAGGTAGTTAACAGAAATTCTACTAGAATCCCAAACTCCTGGCTCCTTCCAACTATACATCATATTGTTATTGTAGAGTACAAATAACTGGGGAAAATAAAAAGATCACTATCCTTATTAATTCACTAAACCAGGTAAACACAGTATAAATAGTTTAGGCAGTGCTTCCTAAACTATTGTTAGAACTGGTCTACGACTTCCCTGGTGGTGCAGTGGTTAAGAATCCACCTGCCAATGCAGGGGACACAGGTTCGATCCCTGGTCCAGGAAGATCCCACATGCAGTGGAGCCACTAAGCCCGTGCACCACAACTACTGAAGCCCGTGCACCTAGAGCCCATGCTCTGCAACAAAAGGCACCACAATGAGAAGCCCACGCACCTCAATGATGAGTAGCCCCCGCTCGCCGCAACTAGAGAAAGCTGCGCGCAGCAACGAAGACCCAACACAGACAAAAAAAAAAAAAAACCAAACAAACAAAAACAAACCGTTCTAAAAGATATTAACAGTTGTACCAAAGAAGAAAAGGCTTTCCCTATTAAAATTTAACTATTCAAGAAAGTTAGAGTTTTCTTTCTTTTTAATCAAAAGACTCGTCAGAGCCTTTTTTTTTTTTTTTTTTTTGCGACACACGAACCTCTCACTGTTGTGGCCTCTCCCGTTGAGGAGCACAGGCTCCGGACGCGCAGGCTCAGTGGCCATGGCTCACAGGCCCAGCCGCTCCGCGGCATGTGGGATCTTCCCGGACCGGGGCACGAACCCGTGTCCCCTGCATCGGCAGGCGGACTCTCAACCACTGCGCCACCAGGGAAGCCCCTCGTCAAAGCCTTTTAATATGCTATATCTGTGTTAATGAGTCTCCAAGAAAGCTATCTAGAATGAGATATTTTCCCAAGTGTATTTGCCCATTAGATCCTTTATGGTCCAGACACAACTGGCATCACTGGGAATACAGTCTAGAAAACAGTGTGAGTCAAATGTGTCAACAATAGACGTCCAGGGATGATATTGTTATAACGATTAACATTTCTCAAGCACTTATGCGTCTGGCACTTCGTTAAGTGCTTTATGGGAATTTTCATTTAATCCTCACAGACTTCCTAAATGGTAAATTAATATAATCTCCATTTCACAAAAAAAAGGAAGTTGAAGCTTAAAGAAATAACTTGTCCAATGTCACACACTAGCAAGTAAGTGAGTTAGATTTAGAATCCAAGCAGCCCAACTCTAGAGTCCCCATTCTCAATCACTCTTCATGCTATCAGCAATCCCTACCCGCAGCACACAACAGTTCAAAGTTTATAGCATACTGTTTCATGAATAATTTACTCTTTTATTCTTTCCTTCTTAATATTTTCATTCTAAACAGAAAACTAGAATATTTTCATCTCAAAATAAATTGGTAGGGGAAAATAAATTACATGGGTGATTCTGTTTGGCAGCCAGGTTGAGAACTACAGGGCCGTAGTAAAACATGGTAGGGTAACAGCAAAAGTCTTCAATTTACAATGAGACCCAGCTCTGCCACTTGTTAGCAAGTGACTTTGAGAAAATTCTTGGTTTCAGTATTTTTCTCAACAACTGGAATGAAGGAAAAGAAAGGGGATGAGAAAGTGTATCACTGGTATTTACCACAGTAACTACAGGCTGTTAACAAGGGTGCTCTAGACTGTGTGGATGTGACTGAAGCTTAAATGCCAAAATTAGGTTAAAATTCTTACTTGCCCATAAATTGCAGGGTTTTGTTGTTTGTTTTGTTTTGCTTTATGGCAAACAATTTTTTTTTTTAACTCCAGGACTGAGAGCTTTATTCAGTTTGCTAGTTAATCTGGTTTACCCTATTCTCAGTACTCTGGTAAACTACTTCCAAATGATGATAGAGCAAGTGTTCTTGTTTTGTACACGTCCAAAATCTTCTCTTTCAACTAAGTGTCACAAAACACTATAAAAGACACAATGCTCTGCCCTGTTGATTATAACACAGGCAAAGTAATGTTGCTGAGATTATGCGCAAGCAATTAGTTCAAATTAACGTCACAATAACTATTTTATTCAGTCTTCCTCTTCCATCTCCATACTTTGAAAAAGCAACCAGGTTTCGCGGCAGCTCTTGAACACTTAAACACAAATAACTCATAAACACTTCCTCCGTGCCAAGCCAAACAAATTCAGTTGAACTAAAGAATAAGCTAGCTGCTTGCCATTGACTGTATGGGTAGGAAGGTGAAAGGAGACAAATAGTTATTGTTTATTTTTATTTATTTATTTATTTATTTGAGATGTATAGTTATTACTTTCTCCCTTAAGCCACACAAATGTCTCTTTCCCATGTCTTGCCTGGGGGAAGAGTAAAAAGTTCTAAGGTTTTGACATAGAGGGTAGCAAATTGTTCCTTGGAGATAGGCAAATTAAGGGTATCAAATTTTGCTACAGCCAAGCATACAAGCCAGCTGTATTAGTTTATTAGGGTTGCTGTAACAGAGTACCACAGAATGGGTGGCTTAAACAATAGACATTATTTTCTCACAGTTCCAGAGGTTAGAAGTCTAATAATCAAGGTGTCAGCAGGGTTGATTCCTGCTGAGAGCCGTTAAGGAAAGGTTCTGTTCCAGGCCTTTCTCCTTGGTTTGCAGCCATCTTCTCCTTGTGCCTTCACATTATCTTCCATCTGTAAAGTCATATCCAAATTTCCTCTTCTTAAAAGGACACCAGTCACGCTGGATTAGAAGCTACCCTAATTACTTCATTTTAACTTAATTTGTACCTCTATAAAGACCCTATCTCCAAATATGGTTACATTCTGAGGTACTGGGGATTACGAACGGGGTGGGGGAACAGACACAACTCAGTCCATGAACGCCATCAAAGCTGCATGCAATTAACTAGGATTGCAGCGATTAACCTCTCTTCTCTTGTACTAGAGGCGCTTAAATATCATCCATTTAGTTATGAACTATTAAATGTCTTCTATGTCCTAGGAGATAGATTTACAAAAATGAGTATGACATAGTCGCTGACTTGAGGGATTCACAGTCTATTAGGGGAAACAAGTAAACCTAAAACACAGCAGAAGTGAGTGTCCTTTAATCCCTTTTGAAACAAATCAAGGCAAATCAGTGTATAAGCAAATAAAAACAAATGCTATGAGGAAAATGAGGAGGAATGTTGAAGAAAGTCCAATGTAAATATTATCTTGCAATCATTTTGCTATCATTCACCTCTCTTTCCTCTCTCTTTCCCCAAAATGATAGCATATAGAAATACACTTTTTAAAGCACAGCTCTATTTTAATTCCTTTAAAGTTTTTTGCATTCTTAAGCGGCAGTTTTCCCTTCTCTAATGTTGGAGACAAAAGAAGAGAGAAATGTTAGGAGAACCAAATTCCAAGTGACTCATGGGTTGGGTTGATGTCTTAGGGTGACTCACTGCCCTTTCAAAACTTGGAATGAGATGCTCAACCATTAATGACATCTGCCAACAGAAGTTCAGATGTTCAATTAGAAAATGTGCAGACAAAGGGAGGGTACAATGAAAAAATGCAAGTAAACAGTTAATGGTGGTAATGTAATAAAGCCAAAATAATACAGCCATAATAATAAAAGAGCCATAATAACAAAAGCAACAAATCTTAACTACACTACAAAATTCTATTTGGTTTGTCTCAATCAGAAACTCAGTGGATCTTATTAACACAGTTGTTTTTCTTGGTTTAAAAAATTATAGTAACCAAAGATGAAATAAATAGTTCCATATGATCATGTTTTTTGTTTTGTTTTGTTTTTTTATTTATTTATTTTTGGCTGCACTGGGTCTTTGTTGCTGTGCGTGGGCTTGCGGAGAGCAGGGGCTACTCTCTGTTGTGGTGCGCAGGTTTCTCATTATGGTGGCTTCTCTTGCTGTGCAGCAAGGACTCTAGGCATGCGGGCTTCAGTAATTGCAGCACATGGGCTCAGTAGTTGTAGCTCATGGGCTGTGGAGAGCACGTTCAGTAGCTGTGGCGCATGGGCTTAGTTGCTCCGCGGCATGTGGGAATCTTCCCAGACCAGGAATCGAACCCACGTCCCCTGCATCGGCAGGCGGACTCTCAACCACTGTGCCACCAGGGAAGCCCTGGCAGGCAGATTCTTAACCACTGTGCCACCAGGGAGGTCCCAGTATGATCATGTTGATTCATACTAACTGGAGTCACAGTCAATTTGTTTTAGCAGAGGCTGAATTATAAAATTACTTTTTAAATAAAGTTTTGTTTTGTTTTTTTTGGCTGCGTTGGGTCTTCGTTGCTGTGCGCAGGCTTTCTCTAGTTGTGGCAAACAGGGGCTACTCTTCGTTGCGGTGCTTGGGCTTCTCATTGTGGTGGCTTCTCTTGCTGTGGAGCACAGGCTCTAGGCGCGCAGGCTTCAATAGTTGTGGCTTACAGGCTCTAGAGCTCAGGCTCAGTAGTTGTGGTGCATGGGCTTAGTTGCTCCACAGCATGTGGGATCTTCCCGGACCAGGGATCGAACCTGTGTCCCCTGCATTGGCAGGTGGATTCTTAACCACTGTGCCACCAGGGAAATCCTCTAAATAAAGTTTTTAATAATATTAAGTCTTATACTAGTATAGCAAAATGTAACTTAGATGTTGCTTTGCAGCTGAATGTGAAACTAAAATTAGTACAGCAAAAATTTCTATGTTGGTTCCTCTCAAAGTACTTGAAAGTCCTGTGAGGATGTTTAATACCTAAAGTAGTTTAAGTATTTCTTTTCAGTTATGCATTCCTTCCAAAGAAAGGGTTTATAACAGAAAATTAAACATCTGTTTGGACTCTGTCACCAATAACCTATTCCTGACTAATGGAATCCAAATTCAATAAATCACATTATACTACAATAAACTCTGAAGCTTTATAATCTGGTGTCATGAAAAATATCTGCCCTGATTACCATCTTGTGACAAGCTCAGTATGATTTCCATGAAGAAGCTAAACTTTCTGAGGTGCTACCGAAAATTGTATAACATATTTGTAGCTCTCACAGTGAAAAGAACAATTCATACACTGCCTTTTTTTTTTTCTTTCTCCCTTTGGCTGTGCCGCACAACTTGTGGGATCTTCGTTCCCCGACCAGAGACTGAACCTGCACCCTCGGCAGTGACAGAGTTGAGTCTTAACCTCTGGAATGCCAGGGAATTCCCATATCCTGACTTTTCTAGACATCATCTTTCTTGGATTGTACTTCCTTTCCCCTCAACCAATCATTATCATGGATAAAAAGAACATTTCATCTCTAGATAAAATTTAAGTATTATACATATGGTAGAGGAGCTTATTGAAAGGAATCCTTTTATAAAACATTTTAAATAGAAAATATAGTTAACACAAATTACAGCAAACATAACTAAAATTTCTCTTCCACTCCTTTCTATAAGGAGAGGAATCATACCTTATATTCCTTTTACAACCACTCCTTCCCCAAGTGTTTTTTTTAAATTAATTTTATAGGAATATAGTTGCTTTACAATGTTCCCAAGTGTTTTAACACAGCTCAATAAACAGAAGAAGAAGCATGGCATAATGAAGAGTCAAAAAAAACCATGCCCACTTTCCAGCAAATTACTTAAACTTTCTCACTTTCGTCCACTGTGAAAAGTAGGTGATAACATCTGTATTACAGGAATGTTCTAGGGATTAAAAATAATACAACTAAAGCACTGCCACACCACAGATGCTCAATGATAGTTCAAATTATCACTAACAAAATATTTTCAATTGGACAATTTGTACTTCATTCAGTTGGACAAAATGCTTTTCAGGATCTGTGGGGAGGGGGTGGGGGGAGGGATAGAACAGGGAGAGAAGCTTCATTAGCTTCTAATGCCCTCCAGTTACTTTCATCCTTATTTATTCTTCACTGATTAGCTTTCTGATTTAGTAGTCTTATCTACTGCCACTGCCTCCAATTATTTCACCACCAATTTATTCCTTAACCCCCTTTACAGTATACATTTGGTTCTCATCATATACTCTCCATGACCTCAAAAATGACAATTCTATTGGTTCTCTCTCAATACTCATTCCTTCTCTTTAACCTTGCCACAAGCATCTTCCTTTCTGAAACTCTACTGAGAAGACTTCACTGACTTCAATATTCTGCTTCTATCACCCATGTAACCCATTCTTCTGATTTTCCATACTTCTCTAACAGTCTATTCGATTTGCACATTTCTACCTTTCATACTTAGTTGATGCATCTCCCCCCACCCATTTCTAAAATACTTTCACCTTCCTCTACATTCCTTTATCCAGACCCACTCAAAGTTTCATAATTTCCCAAAACAGTCTCTCCCTCTTCTCAACTACTAAAGTGTGCACTGCTTTGAGGACTGTGTGGTCACTCCGTCCACCACAATAATATCTATGGATTAACAAATCAACAGGAACTTTGACATTTAGATCCAAAGAGCATGTTATGTGCCAGGTCAGACTGGCAGCTTCTTCTGCCCCCCATTAGGGGAGGTGGGGAGTACAGTCTGTGTATGTTGATTAGAACCAATACCCTAATTGAATTAATTAAATGTTACTTACATCTAAAGGGGGAAAAAAATAACAGAGGAGCTCAAAAAGATAGAAACAGAGTTTACAATTGCTTGCCCAGCTTAAGCACTTTTAAGGCTTACATTATTCTCTTTAATTTCCAAGCCTGTAAGTTCCTCTACAGAAGAGGATGTATATCTTCCAATACCTGAAACCTCAAATAATTTTCATTGCACAGTTTAAGAGCTCACATATAATGTTTTCACTAGGTCTAGTGCAAATAACTGAATGAATGCTTATGCATTTATATGAGAAAGCAACTAATGTTCATCCTCTAATCAAAAGACTCTTTGTTCCAGAAAGCACACACCAAACAAATATCATTTAACATTTACTACTAAAAGGCTACCCTGATGCAAGCTTCAACAGTGACAAATGTTTAAACTAGAATGGAAAAGTACTATTTCCAAAGCTCCTTGATGTGTTGCGCTTAATATTCCTTACAAGGTAAAACAGGATTCAGGAATGCAAGTTGATCTTGAACACCTGACAAATTAAAACATGAATTATATAAAGTGCATTAAATAACTATCATCCCATTCCCATTCCAGTATCTTCTGTCATAACCATACTGGGCTGTATTTGTTAAAACAGCTGAAGACGATTGCAAAACAGAACAAACCAGTAATAGTTAAGATAGGGTTACCAAAAACTGAAATTAATTGGACAAAGAGGAAAACACTTAATAAGACACTCAAATAAAATAATTAAGTTTACTTCTCAGTAAGAGAGAATAAGGAAAGAGTCCTGATTAGGAAAAAATTAGGGTACTGATTAAAAATCATGAATCATGGCATCAGATAGGAATTGAGTTTAAACTCTCTCTACCACTAACTAGCTGTTGCTCTTGTACAAGTATCTTAATCTCTCTGAGTCTCAGTTTCTTTATCTGTAGAATAAGGATAATAACACTTATCTTGCAAAGCTGTGCACAGTTAAATGAAATTAATTATGCAAAGTACTTAGAAAGTAGCAGGTATTAAAATCTCAACAAGTTGTATTTAATCCAAAAAGACCTAGACATTTTTATAGCTAAACTATTTCAGACCATCAAAGAAGAGATTGCCAGAGCTTATAAAAAGATGGAACACTTCTCTCTCTCTCTCTCTCTCTCTCTCTCTATTTTACAAAGCTAGCATATTCAGAAACCAAAACCTCAAAAAGGTAATACAAAAAGAACATTAGAGATCTTACAGAGCAACCAAATGTAGCTTTAAAGAGGTATGCTATTATCAAGTTGCCTTTATTCCAAAGAGACAAAATTGGTGAAATCCGCTAGGAAATCTTCTAATATAATTCATCAACCAATAGGTAAAAGAAGAAAACCCATATAGTTATCTCAATATACATTATGAGAGTATGTGATCAAATTTAATATATTTTTCCAATTTAACCTCAACTCCAAAAAAGGGGAATAGAAGACTATTTCCTTAACATACTAAAAAAAATTGTCAAAAAGAATACACAACTGTGAAACCGTAAAGGCAGTCATTCAAATGAGAAATGAGCCAAAGATGCTCACTATTCAATACTATAATTTAACAGTCTTCTAGACATTCTGATCAGTGTAATTTTTTTAAAAAGAAAGGGTTAAATACTGGCAAGAAAACAAAATTATCATCATTTACAAAGGCTATAACTGCCTTATTACAAAATCCAATAAAAAACTATTAGAATTAAGAATTTTGTAAAATAACCAGTTAGGAAACAGTATACACAAGTCACCAACTTTTCTATGTTCCACGAGAAAGATGCAATCCTCTTTAAAATACATTGAAAAACTACTCCACTCACAATAGCAACAACAAGCTTTAAAATACCAAAATCAACTTTAAAAATAGGCAGAACCACATGAAAACTACAAAACACTGAGTCATAAAAGATGACTTGAAGAAATGATGAAAATATTGTAAAGATATCACAGCTATCTCTAAAAAATTAGTTTAGAAATTCCAATTGGGTTCTTTCAGGGTCTTAATAAATTGAATTAGAGGCAATCTGAAAAAAATATATGAGAAACGCTGAAAATGTTTTGAAAAAGATAATAGGAATTCACACAACCTTATAGTAAGATACATTAAAAAGTTATTAATAATTAGAACTGTTTGGAGTTACTAGAGCAAAAAATATAGCCCAATGAAGCAGAATAGAAAACCTAGAAAAAAAATCATGAATTGGCATATTAAAAAGACAGCATTTAAAACCTCTGGGGAAAGATAATTATTCAGTAAATAGTATTAAAATAATTGACTTGCCACTCTACCTCAAAATACATTCCAAATAGATTAAAGATGTAAATGTTTCTTAAAACTCTGAAAGTAATATAAGGAAATAGAGGTAATTACTTATATAATTTGGGAATGCAAGAAGGCTTTCCTAAGCAGGCAGATGCCATAAAAGAAAAATTTGACAGATTTAACTACACTAAATGTTAAAAATCTGTTTAAAAAGAAAAAATTCACACCAAAAACAAAATTAGGATGCAAATGACAAACTGGAGAAATTATTTTCATTGTAATTTGACCAACGTCTAATAGTTTTATACACAAAGAGCTCTCATAACTCAGTTTTTAAAAGTCTCCATATCATATCTTTATATCATAATAAACAAAGTACAGTAATAGATAATTCACAAAAAATACAAATATTTTAAATAACTAATAACCAATGAAACAAAAAAATTTATAGAAGATACAACTCTTCATATCAAAATGGCAGATTTTTAATATGGAGAGGTTGCTGGCATTCTCAAGCACAATTAACAAAAATGAATATTAATTAAAACTTTCTGGAAGGCAGTCTATTAATATCAAAAATAATTAAAATATGATACCTTTTGATTTCAGAATTTGTCTTAAGTAAATAAAGATATGGGCAATGATTAATCCATCAAGAAGCTAACTGCTACATGATTCATTCAAAATTATTGGAAAGAGTTTAAATTTTTAACAATTGAAATGCTGGTTAAATAATAATGGTAAATCCATATGCTGGAATATTAGCCACACATTTAAAATGATGTTATGTTGTAAAAAAAATAATGTTTTGTTGACTCGGGTAAGTATTCATTCAATTATGTAAAAGTAAGCTAGAAACAGAACAGCATGAACAACAACAACAGAAAAAGAGTATTTACAACATGGGGGCGTTTTTTGTTAAAAAAAAAAAGAGTAAATCCCATTAAAAAGGACCTATAAGGATATTTACCAAAGTATTAATAATGATTATCAATGGGTGAAGGTATTATGTTATTTTTCATTTATGCTTTCCTAAATTTTCCAAATTTCCTACAATTATTATGTATTACATTAGTAATTAAGAAAATACAGAATGTTTACAATATTGCTTTGAATATAGTAACAATAGTATCCAAAATCATGTTAACATTGATAGTCCCACTCTTTTAGGCTGCACCAAAACTAGGGATGCCTACCCTCTCTAGGTCTAATCATACTTTTATACTTTAATCACAATGAAAGAAATTTTCAGAACTCTAGGAAATAATCAGACAAAAAATTTCACCCCACCTTTATTTATGCTCAAGTGCAATGTCAAATAATATTTAGATATTAACCATTTGCTTTCAGCCCCCTGCCAAAGGTAAGAAACAAGAGTGAAGAACAAACCCTGGACCTCAGAACCAGTGGGGCTCAGCTTTTGCCTACATCCAAAACCTGAGCCAGAAATTTAAAAAAAAAGAAAAAGAAAAAGTGGAATGGGAGAGTGGGATAGGATGGGGGGGTAGAATTACCTTTCTCAGGATACAAAGTGTGGGCCTTTTTTTTTTTTTTTTTTAATATTTATTTATTTGGTTGCACCAGGTCTTAGTTGTGGCGGGTAGGCTCCTTAGCTGAGGCTCACCAGCTCCTTAGTTGCAGCACGTGGGCTCCTTAGTTGTGGCATGAGAACTCTGAGTTGCGGCATGCATGTGGGATCTAGTTCCCTGACCAGGGATCAAACCCGGGCCCCCTGCATTGCGAGTGTGGAGTCTTACCCACTGTGCCACCAGGGAAGTCCCAAAGTGTGGGCCTTTGACAACTTCTAATCACAACTCTTCTCTGTCTCATTTGGGACGCAGAAGGATTTTCTTCTCCAATGTATTTAAAAGGCATATGTCCAAAGGGCAAGCAAGCAAGATTTCTTCTGAACAAAAATACTTTAAACAGGAGATTTGTAAATGTTAAATGTTCTCTTTCCACAGTGCAGATATGCAGCCTAACTCTGAGAGGGCCAAAAAGATTCTAGTAGTACTTGGCTCTTAACAATAAGCAATAGTCAAACTGTTAATTCCATCTGCTCCCCTCCAAAAAAATGACAAAGCATTACATGGTGGTGCCAGGGGTCTCAGGTTGCATTTAAGGGGTTTTTCTGAGGGGCATTCATTTTAATAATATTAAGATGCTAATTGTTTTTGAGTACGTCAGAGAACTAATCTTGATATTACGTGATGACAACTTTGATGCTGATAACAATAACAAAAAAAAATACTATCTTTAATATCATATTCTTTGTTAGAGATGTTGCTTCCAGAATTGTCTTCCTTTCTTACCAGTCAAAGCTCTAAATTCCATCGACTTCTATCTCCTCAGGGACTTAGTTCCAACAGATATCTTTCCTAATCTCTTCTCACTTTCCTTATGCATATAAAAAAATCAAGCATAATATCTCTTCAACCCATATCCCTCCGCAGCAGTTTCAACTATGGCTATAGAATTATCTAGGGAGCTTTAAAATATCTATGCAACTAATCTATAGTAACAAAAAGTGTATCAGTGGTTTCAGGGGATAAGAGAGAGAGATTACAAAGGGGCACTAGGAAACTTTTGGAGGTGATTTTGATTGTGGTGATGGTTTAATGAGTATAAACACATGTTAAACACTGAACTGCACACTTTAACTATGTGTAGTTTATTATTTGCCAATTATACTTCAATAAAGCTATTGAAATAAATACGGATGTCTGCGTCCTGTCCCACTCCCCAAATTGGTACAAGAGTTCCCCCTTGAAATCGGGATTCTTAAAAGCTCCCCCAGAAGATTGTAAATGTGTAGGTAAGATTGAGAACCACTGCTTTATAGCTGTCATTCTCTCCCTTCCTCAGTTTTTAAAAAATGCCTCAGGCAAGCATGTCTACTTTATCATCATCCATTCTTTCTCAATCTTCTGAAGACTAGTTTCTGAACCACCACTCAGCTACATCTGTACTTGTCAAAGTCACCTATGGACTCCTGACAAATTTACTGTTCCCTGAAGTCTCTCCTTATTTGACACCTCTTTAAAGAATTTGAAATTGTTGACCCATTCCCTCTCTATTTGAAAATTTCTCCTCCCTTGGCATCCCTCTTGACGTTCTTCCTACCTTTCTAACTACTACTCTTCTCTCTTTCACACTATGCTTCCACCTATCTGCTTTTTATTTGTCTGTTCACTGACTACTGCTTTCATTATGCTAAAGACTTCCAATGTGAGTCATTCCAACATACCCAAGTCAACGCAGCTTCTTCAATTCAACCTCCACTCTTCCCTCTATTCCTGATTTCCTTTACAAGTTTCACATCCTAGATCCAAACATCTATCTACAGCTTCACCTGAACATTCCACAGCTTTCTCAAATTCAAAAATATCCAAAATAGAATTTATCATCTTCCCTCCATCTATGTGTTCCTCATTTCCAATCAATGGAACCAAATCAAATCCTCAGTCTTGATTCCTCCTCCTTTCTTTCCCGAGGTGACAGCATCTATCAAATTCTACCTCACTCTGCCAGAGTGAGGATCCAAAACACAGATCCATTAAGCGGTTTCTTACCCATCATTTTCAACGCAACCCCCTTAGCCAAGGATACAAGGCCCTGGTCTGGCCCTCTACCACTCTCGCTGTTCTCATCTTCCACCATTTCCCCATCTCACCCCTGCATTCAAGTCACATCAACATTGCTGACTTCGTAATTGTCACTGACAATGACTTCTCTAAACTACCAGGGTTTCTCATGCCTCCTTGCTTTCTCACTGACTATATTTATATTCTCTTCTTGGAAAGTTATTCACTTACATCCTGCACTTGGCAAAATTATGTCACACTTTAAAACTCTACTGTGTGCCCCCGACTTTATATACATCCAAGCTGAGTTAGCCATCTCCTACTCTGTTCCCTTACTATACTAGGCATATCTCTATTCACACTTAACAGAGGGTATTATAATTGTTACTTTACTTATCTGTCTTGTATATTACACAGTAAATTCCTTGATGACAAGAGTTATGATATTCATTTCTGTATCCCTAGCACCTATTCAGCCTGGAATAGTGCAAATTTTATGTTTGACATAATTTCCATTATTTACAAAATGTAAACTTGATACCCCCCAAAATGGTCTTGATACTAATATTTTTTAAAGAGTTCTTAATATTCATTATAAAATAAATATCAGGCAACAGGATCCTGAGTAAAATAGTTGACTACGACATATATTTAAACTCTGACTGTCAAAACAACACCACTCTAAAAATGCAACCAAGAGCAGATTTCATAAAATAGGAATACAACAAAGAAAGGAAGAATAGCAGGGGTAACACACTGACCTAGCCAATGCCTCATCTGGCTATCCACATCCTGTTAATGCTGATAACTAAGAGGGTTTATAATCCCTCTATGGTTATAACTATAGTAAATCAAAAAAGGATAAATACACCAAATCCAGAGTTTATTTTCTAAAACAGGTGATGATTTTCTCCCTTGCCACTTTGTTGAAATGAATTATTAGAATAACTGACTGACTTTGAAGCTACTATTGGCCAACCAAGCATATCCTACAGATTTTTTTCTTCCTTTCTTGCCTGCACTTCAAAAATATGGTGCTTTGGACTTAAAATGTATTAACCTAAAGAAAAAAATGCTTAGAAATTGGGGTCCGGCGGCGGGGCGGTGATCTATGGATGTTAGGAGAATATTCTTATGGAAAACAAGCCTCCCAGGACTATCACATTGACTCAAGGTTAGACCAATATTTATGATTTTATGCAGATAAGATTTTAAAAGCTGAAAATTTCAAACTGTAAAATGATACACGAACCAAAGAGGTGTCATACCTGCCCCCCAAACTACTGGGTGACCCAAAGGACAAATAATTTGCCAAAGGACAGCCTGGCCCGACTGCCGGTAGTACGTCTCTGAGATAAGTAGAAGCTGCGAGCGGAATAAACTCCCCCTACCTGAAGAGCCGAGCGGCTGCCAGGCGTGTGATAGTGTATTTATCAGAGAACCGATTCTGCAGAGTACGAAAGCACCAGGGCAAAATTAAAAATTATCAGGACTGTCTAAACTCTGAGGGTACAACGCACACATGTGCACACCGAAGGGCGGATACCCAGTTTTGCCAAAGCATGCAAACTTCGACGGGTCTTTCAATGCAACAATTTTCAGACAAAACCCTGACGATTCTCGAGTATGTCAGAATCATCCTAAGGAGAGGGCTAACTCTTAGTAAGAAGAGGGCAAGGGCTGAAGAAGAGATCTCCGGTGTAAATAACCAAGGAAGGAATCGTGGCTGCTTTGTGAATCTGTCCGACCTGGGGCGGGGAGGGGGGAACCGAGGCGAATGCAGCTTTCAAAGACGAGGGGGGCGACAGTGACCGTTTTGGCCATTAGACTGAACGGATAGCGGCAGCCTCGCTGAAGTGGCAAGCCGGAGTAGGAGGGGTGGGAGGGGTAGGAGAGGTCAGGCCGGAGCATCTGCCGCGGCGGGGGTGGCGGGGTCCCACCCCAGGCCAACCCCGCCGAGGGGCGGCGGGTCGGGCCGAGGCGGCTACACCCCGGTCACGCCCGGAGGTCGGAGGGCTCCTGGCCGGGGAAGGAGAAAGACCCGAGTCCGCGCGCACAAAGCTGCCGCCGCCGCCCAGGCAGCAGGCGGGCTGCGCCCAACTTCTGGGCGAGAAGCCGCCGGCCGCAGCCCACCATCCGGTCCCGCTCCCCAGACCTCCGGACGCCCCAGGCGCCCAGCACCGTCTCGCGCCCAACCGCGGCGCCTCGCGCGGGAGCCGTTACCTCCAACGAAGCCGCCGCTCCGGGGACAAAGTCCCGGTGCCCTCCCCGCCGCCGCCTCGCCCCGGCTCCTCCCTGACAAAAAAGTTATCGGTCGCCGGCCGCCCTGGGGGCCCGGCGCGGTTCGCTCGGCCGGACTCACCAGAGCGGCTCTCCAAGCTCCACCTCCAGAATCTCGACTTGTCTGGCTCGCAGCGACAGCGACGGCGGCTGCTCTGCTTTCTCCCGAGTAAGTAGCACCACCTGCCCACCTTCTTCCTAGCAGAACGGGTCCCCGCGAGCCATCTTCCCCCTCCGCTCACTGACTGACAACCCACCCCCGAGAGCCGCCACTGCCGCCAGCTACCCTGACGGGCAACACCAGGGACCCGTCCCCAGGCAGCCAACCGCCACCGCCCCACGCCAGCTCGGCCTATCGCCGCCCGCCGGGCGGGACCAGAGCAACTTCTCCACCAGTGAGAATCTTCCTTTGCTAGGCCTGGGGCGGAGCCATGAGGTGGGAGGGAGGGCTACTTGGTGGGCGAGGTCTGAGCAATAGGCGTGGTCGGGGCACCCAAGGGGAGATGATTGACTGTTAAGATTGCGGCAACAACTAGGCGATAGTGATCAGAGAAGGTCTCTTGGACTCAGCCATTAGGATTTACAGCCCTCCCAGAAGAAAATAAGCCTTTCGGAATGCTGTTGACCGTAATCACAGAAGAGAAACTAATTGATATCTTAATTTCTTGGTCAGGAGGATTTACTTCCCAGTAATTCGAGTCACCAGAATTTATCAAAATTTTATCAAATCCTCGGAGGGGAGAAAAAAATGTACGTTTTGCAAAATGGTAATAAAAACTCTTCTCACCTTATATCATTGCTTTTGGCCTTAGTCGGGAAAAAGTCAAACAATTCCACAATATCCGTTCCATGAGCTGTTTCGTTTTGTTTTGTTTTTCTTCATCTTCCCTCCCTACTCTTCTCCCAAATACACACTAAATATTTTATGTAACGACTGGAACCTGAGCACATCTGAACTATTTCCTACATATAGTTCCTCTGTTTCGACCTTGTTGATTCCTCCTACCACATCCCTCGCAAGTCCAATCAGAATTGATTAGAAGAAAAATGAACCTTCAACCTGGAAGACAGGAAGCCACTTTAGTTTTATAAGAAAGGGGAAGGACTTCTCCTAAAGCCCCAAGATCTTTTCAAACATAGCACACACATAAAGAACAAGCAAAAAGTAACAAAATATATTACTTGATATTGAAAGGGAATCAAGCAAACAACTTCAGGTAATCATTAGGGTAGATCTATAGAACAATCAGGATCCCCCATCCAAGAGCATAGACTGATTTATAAGTAAATAATAACAAAATATGGTGATAAGGGCAACAGAGCTAGGTTCAATGAGCCAGAGGAACACAGAAGAAGAAATTATTGTGTTTAGGAGAGTCAGGGAACTTCACAAGGAAGGTGATATTTGAGTTGGATCTTAAAATGTAGATGGGAGTTTGCCAGAGAGGGAAGTCAAAGGGCATTTCAGGAAGCGGGAACAGCAAGTTCAAAGGCGTGAAGTGTGAAAGGGCACTGATTGGCTGCAGAACACTGAGAAAGTTGGTGGGGCTGAAAGGCATGTAGCAGCCAAAAATTAAGCTAGAGCAAAACACTGAGATGAGATTATAAAGGCCATATGAACTACACTAAGGTATGTAGATGACCACTGTCCAACAGCGCTTTCTTCAAGGATGAAAATGTTCTATATTTGCGCTGTCCAATATGATAGCCACTAGCCACAAGTGGCTATCCAGAGCTTGAAATATGGCATAGTGGAGGAACTCAATTTTTTTTTTTGAATTTTAATAGCTCCCATATTGGACAGCTCAGGTTTAGATGTTATTCTACAGGCAATGAGGGACTCATAGAAGCTTTTAATCATGTGGACAATCTTAAAGACAGTGTAGAGAGTGCCTGTTCTGTTTGATGAGAATCTTGACAGATCAGACCAGGGTACTGGTGGAGGACTGCAGGATAACTTAGGTCAGCTGGGCCAGAGCCTGGCCAGGGGAAGTGTTTACCTGAAGGAATAGAAACAGGAAGATCCAGAGAGTGTGTTGTACTCTAACATCTCAAAAAATGCAAGCAGTCAAAACCCAAGAAATTGAATTCTGACATCAAGTCCTGACAGAATAGGGAGTAGGAGAGTGAGGTGTCAGAGAGGGAAAGAAAGCCAAAAGGTCAGCTGATCATAAAATAGGGAGAAAGCAAGGGTGAGCAGAGGAGTACACACACAATCAGTTTTACTGACAATTAGCCATGTGGGCCACTGATGTGTTGGCCTGATTTAAAGAGCCAGAGATTCTGTTGGCAAGAAGGTCCACTAGGACCAGGGCAAGACCCCAGCAGACATGAAGGGCCAAATCACACCTTCGGAAATGGGAGAAAGGGGCAAATACTTATTGACTTCCTGCACTACACAGGGCACTCAGCTTGTCAAGGATACAAAAGCATGCCAGAAGCTCACAGTATGGGTCCCTGGGTAACAGGTGAAAAGTAAAGCAAAGTTTAATCATTTATCACAACAATAGAAGAGATAACACAAAGCAGTACGTGACTGATTCATTGTTCAGATGATTTTCTAGGCAATAACTGCTGTGTGAGTTCAGAAGAGAGAGCAAGCCCTTCAGTCAAGGATGGTCAGGGAAGGCATCATGGGAGAGGTAAAAACTGAGCCAAGTCTTGAAAAATGGGCAGAAATTTGAATCCGAAAAAAAAACACCTGAGAAGGAAACTCTTGGTATGCCTGGAAAAGAAACAGAAGAGGGGGGCTTCCCTGGTGGTGCACTGGTTGAGAGTCCGCCTGCCGATGCAGGGGACACGGGTTCATGCCCTGGTGCAGGAAGATCCCACATGCTGCGGGGCGGCTGGGCCCGTGAGCCATGGCCGCTGAGCCTGCGAGTCTGGAGCCTGTGCTTCGCAATGGGAGAGGCCACAGCAGTGAGAGGCCTGCGTACCACAAAAAAAAAAAAAGAAAGAAAGAAACAGAAGAGGGGAAGTATAAGCAATGTACCGAGGACATGGGGAGCCATATGAGCTGACCAGACCCTGCCAAGCTAGGTTGGAGATGGATAATAGAGTGCCTTAAAAGCAAACTCAAATGTTCAGGTTCTGTCTGCTTACCAGTAGCTTCCTGTCTGTTCCTTAGAGTTACTTGGGATGACTTTCAAAAATAAATGCCGAAAGCATACCCACGTCAAATAAATCAGAAAATTGGGGGATGGATATAGGGTTTATTTCACAAGCTTCCCAAGTGAACCTAACATACACTCAGGGTTGAGACCAGGGGAATGACATCGTAACATTTTACTAATGCTAAATCAAGACCGTACATAGGATGGATTGAGTGGGAGAGACTGAAGGCTGTCTATTTATATTCATATATTTGTTTCCTTTCTGCAAGAAGACAGAAAGCAATTTATTGCCTGACCACTTCCTGTTTTGAAGTGGTGAGATGATATAGAAGGCAATTTAAGTCATCTTTCCTCTAAGTCAGAGTAAAACCAAAACACAAATTTATGTTCGTGGTCCGCTCTCCTTTCTATCACAATTTGTGCATATAAAAATATTTTCCAACAATAACAGCCTGCAGTTAACAGTTACACATAACCATTTGTGTCTGAGCAGCAAAGCACCAGGAAAATGCCTGACAACATTGTTTCAAAAGGGAAATGCTTTTAACCTACTTTATGAAAGTCAGCATACTCCAGACCTTAACTACCCAACTTTGCCAGTCTCCAATATCTGTATGCATAATTCTACATTAACTACTAAAATGCATTTACCTTCTTGCAAATAAGTTGAACATTTTAAAGCGTGAACATTTTCCCTATGATATTAAATTTCAGAAACCTAAGAAACATTTAACTCAAATATATTTCTATTAAATTAACCGTAAAACAGCTAGGTAACATGACTATTTTCTTCCAGGTTTATTGAGATAAAATTGACATATAGCATTGTGTAAGTTTAAGGTATACAATTTGACAATTTGATATACAGACTGTGAAATAATTACCACAGTAAGATTAGTTAACACATCCATCACTTCACATGGTTAACTTTTTTCTTTCTTTCTTTCCTTTTTTTTTGGCTATTGTTGTGAGAATGTCTAGGATCTACTCTTTTAGCAACTTTCAAGTATACAATACAGTATTGTTAACTGCAGTCAGCACGCCGTACAGTTACATCCCCAGAACTTATTCATTTTATAGCTGGAAATCTGTACCAACATCTCCCCATGTCCCTCCACCTGCAACCCTTGGCAACCACCAATATATTCTTTGTTTCTATGTACCATGACTATTTTAAATGACAGAGTCAGGAGAATTTTATCTTGAAAAAAACATGAAGAATACGTTACTTTAGTGGCAAGGATGTTAAAACGTACTTTTTAAAAAAAAATTAAAACAAAAAGAGTGTGCCTAAGAGGTCATTCTGTCTTGCTGTGCCAGATTCTCCTTCTAAGAGAGCCAATCCAGCCAGTGCCCACAGCAGAGGCAATAGCCATGATCTGTGCCATGCAACCCCCTTCCTAGAACCATATAGGCCAAGGGTAGCCAGGCCTAATGATGTGAACACTCCATCCAAACAGGGATGGTGGTAATTACCTAAACCCATTCTCTTTCAAGAATGTGAACTGGAAATGGGAAGAGAAAATCACTCACGTGGTGGGTACAGAAGCTAAAAAGTCAGGCAATAGAAGGAAGTCCTGAGAAGCCCCAAGAGGGGCAAGTTATGAGGAAACTGAAGCCATTAGGCAGTGAACAGAGATAAAAAGTAGAGGATAAAGTAGGTGGTAACAAAGGACAGAGTAGAATGAGTCACCGTAATAAAGATGGGGATCAATGAAATCCTGCTGTTGAGGGGACAATGAAATAATCCATCTCCTACAGCTGCACTGAATCACACCAGTTTCCAGTGTTTGCATTCAACATCTGTGAGATCTAACTGCAATTGTTTCCAGAGTCCTATAAGATTCCCATCTGCATCACCTAAGATATTCTAAGTAAATTGCTGTACCTTTCATGCCTGTATGAAACAATAAGTAGACTCCCAGAATCATGCACCAAGTGAGAGAAGCTGGATCAATTGCATTTTGCAAAGTGAATTTTATCCTTCAAGGTTGGTTCCGGGTTTTTCTAGGAATAACATCCTAGAAAGAAGACAACGTTCTCTATATCATAAAAAAAAAATTCATAAGTTAAAATTTCAATATCCTTATAACAGATGTTTTAAGGGAAAAAAACTTTTTTTCTCTTCACTTTTTAACAGCGGAGCCAATCTTGTTCATATTTATAAAAAGCCATATAGATAGGGGTGGAAAGCCTAATGACTAACTGCTACCCTCATTAGAAAAGAAAAATAGCCACACATATCTTCTAAGACATTTTATTAACCAGTGTTTTCTAGAAGAATTATTGTTGGGAGAGTCTTGTTTTGCACGTTTTATAAATCATGTTTTTGAAAAATATTTTATGACATGGGAAAAAGATGAAAAATGGGTACAAAACTGTATACATGGGACTTCCCTGGTGGCACAGTGATTAAGAATCTTCCTGCCAATGCAGGGGACACAGGTTCAAGCCCCGGTCCAGGGAGATCCCACATGCAGCAGAGCAACTAAGGCCGTGTGCCACAACAAGAGAAGCCACCGCAATGAGAAGCCCGTGCACTGCAATGAAGAATAGCCCCCGCTCGCCGCAACTAGAGAAAGCCCGTGCAGCAACGAAGACCCAACACAGCCAAAAATAAAATACATTAAAAAAATAAATACATTTTTTTTAAAAAGCAGTATTCTTAAAAAAAAAAAAAGAGAGAGAGAGAGAGGCAGGGAGAGGCACACCCGCAAAGAGTTTTGCCAACCCATTCACTCTGGTTTGTTACTCTTGGGTTAAGAGAGTCCAATGTATGAATAATACTATTTTTCAATTTTGTTCTCATCTACTTAGTCACCATCACCACACCCTGATATTTATGCAAAAAAGAAAAAAGTTCCAGTGAGCAAATTCAACATCATCACCAATGTTCAGTAAGGACAAGCCCGTCACCCATTTCCTCCATCGCCATGTTGAAATGACTCAGTCCTCCATTAAGCTGGTCTTTCTTGATACCCATTATGTCAGCAAAACCAAGGAACACCTTCTGTAGACTTCTCTGTTTACCTGAGGCAAGTCCTCAGCACAGGCATGGGACACATGTCCAGACTCAGCTCCCCTGTGTCCTTGAAAGGGTGTCATTTCCCAAAAAACCACTACCTCTATGGGCTGAACCATGGTACTAATCTTTAAAGTCATTCTCGAAGATTTTTTTCAAATTTGAATTACACAGGAAGAAAAGAAGTCACATTGGTCATCAAAAAATTAGCAGAGATCGAGAATTCCCTGGCGGTCCAGTGGTTAGGACTCTGCTTGCTCACTGTCCCTGGTCAGGGAACTAAGATCCTGAAAGCCTCAGAGCTCGGCCAAAAAAAAAAAAAAAAGAATCAGCAGAGATTAATTGATCATATTTCTAAGACAGAGCAGGGCTTTAGGAAAGACAATGGGGAGGACGGATGCAAGGAATGTAGATATTTGAGCCTGGGACAGTAACTAGGGAGCTCTTTCCCTCCGGAGACCACGGGCAGTAAGATGCTATGGGGATCTGAGAAGAATCAGGGGGACCCTTGAAGGAAATAAGATATGCTGAAGGGGTCAAGGAGGGGCAGGCTATTTTGACTTGGACCAGTCCTGCCAGCTCTGCAATTGTAATTTTGTTTTAACAGAGGTATAACATACATATAGAAAAAGAGAGAAAACAAAAGTACGATGACCTCAGTGGATTGTCACAGGTGAACACTGCAACCACTGATCCATGTCAAGAAGAAAAAAATTGACAACAATTCAGAAGCTCCCTTGGGCCTGCTGCCAATCACCACTTGCTCCTTCCTTCCCAAAGATAACCTCTGTTTTGACTCCTATTGCTCTAATGTAGCTATACTTATGAAATTTGATGTAAGTGGAATCATACAGAATATATACTCTTGAGTCACTGTTTCCTCTACATATTGTTTGCATTCCATCCATGTTTCTTGTACTTATAGTTTATTCATTCTCATTGTTATATGGTATTCTACTACATGAATATGTTACAATGTATCTGACAATACTACAGCTGATGGACATTTGGGTAGTTGTCAGAGGAAGACTATTACAAACAACGCTCCTGTGAGCATTCTTGTACTACATGGCTCTCAGTGTACATGTATGTGTACTTTTGTGGTATATATCCAGGAGTGGAATTTCTGGTTATAGGGTCAGCTTATGCTCTCCTTTACATGATACTGTCAAGTCATTTTCCTAAGTAATTGTATCATTTACGTAGTTATCAGTGGAATATGAGAGTTCCAGTTGCTCCACATCCTTGTCAATATTTGTATTACCAGCCCTTTAAATTCTAGCTATTCTAGTGGATAGGTAATGGTATCTCACTGTGGTTTTAATTTGCATTTTCCAGATGACTAATGCAGACCTTTCCACGTTCAGCAATTTTAAAGCATCTCTGCATGTCTATTTCATTGCAAATCACTGCTAAGTCACATTTTGATTCAGACTCAACAGTCTTTTTTTAATTGAAATATATTTGACATATAACGTAAATTTAAGGTGTATAACATGTAGATTTGATATATTTTTATAATATGATTGCCATCATAGCTATAGTTAGCACTTCTATTATGTTGCATAATTATCATTTCTTTTTTGTGGTTGGAATAATTAAGATCTAGACTTAGCAAGTTGGATGATTATAATACAATATTATTGTCTATATTCACCATACTGTGCATCAGATCTCCAGGACCTATTTGCCTATTAGTTGCAAGATCAACAATCATTCATTAAATCCCTGCTGTGAATCTGAGACTACATGTGTTAGTTGCCTCCAATTACATGGCCTGAAGATGGTGGTGAGAGATTTTTCTGGACTAGGTGATTTCTGGTCAGACCTGCTGGTTTAGCTCCAGTATATTTTCACTGACATTGCAGGGAGGACACTACTGGGAGAAGAATATGCCAGCAGGGCAGGGAAAGAGGAAAGGAGTTGAGTATAAAGAGTGAAAACCAGCTGCATTTCCAAACTTTACAGCTTGAAAATAGTTGGTGACAGTTTCCACAAGGAAATAATTTAACCTGTCAGCCATAAAATAGGATGATTATTAATACTGATACAGATAATACTAATGCTTGTAAGCAAGGGAAAAGTGACCTTCAACAGGTGTTTGACGCTATTGTGAAATAAAAATCTCCTAGACAGATCTTTCTTGGAATGACTCATAGCACAGCTTCTCTAAAAATGTGGGTAAACCTCTGGGAACATGAGGTTCTTTGAAGGCCAAAGAAAAGTTTACTTGGCCTCAAATCCCACCTGGCAGTTTTTTCCACAGCTGGCAATAGGGACTGATGAGAAGCTCTTTTCTGTTCCAGAAAAAGAGGTTGCAAATTATCTTCCTCTGCACCTCAATCAAGAGGTGGTGCTAGATGACCTTCCCCCCTGCTACCTGTCACAGGTTGACTGGAGTGTATGAATATTCCACCATAGGGTCTATTTGTCAGACTGAGGTGCTGTCACTGTGCAGACAGTGGAGAGGAATGTGGGGAGAGTATTTGGGAAGAGTAACACCTTAACGGGCTACTTAACAACCTCGACCAGTTAGACACACCTTTGTTTAGCATAACCGCTGAAGTCTCACTGAAAAGGAAACCCTAAAGGACAGTAGGCCTTGACTGAGGAGAGGGCCAAGACAGTCTGAACTCTGGGCACGTTCAAGGGGATAGGAGGACCAGCTCCTGCCTAAGGCGGGAACTAGCTCTTGGTGACCGGGAGTGAAGGGGAGGAAGAAACCTGGGAAGGAGTGAGCATAAGGCAACTGAAGGCAAAGGTCAACCATTTCCCAATTTTCCCTAAGGCTGACCCTGAAGTATTGAAACCTAAGTGACCTGAATTCCCTGCAGTGAACCTAATAACAGATCCAGCATTTTGGCCACCTTAATTACCCATTCAGATCTCCCCAGAACACACCTGTGGTGCATTTGGAAGGACAAGTTGACCTCTCCTGGTGAGCCAGGTCTTTCTTGTCCACCCAGCTTGCCCAAAGGGCTGTAGTTGAGCTTTCATATAATCACATTTTCATTTCTACGCAACTCACACCTTATTCAGATGAACAGTCTACTGTTGGTGGCATATGTCTGCCCAGAGATGAAATCTTCATCTCTCTTTTCCTTGTCTAGAAGACACAGGAGAACTGAGAAACTGAATTTTGAGGGAGAAGTAAGACAATGAATAGACCCAGAGGGTCTAAAAGATGAAGAGTGGCCGCGTGGAAAAGACACATTTTGGAACTAGAAGGCAGGATTGGACTGACACCTCACATTGACCTTGTGTGACTTTAAACAAGCTCTGTGGATCTCAGTTTTCTCATCTGTAAGATGAGTGGAGTAAAGTGTTCTGAGCTGAAAGTAAAATGTTTGTTTATTTGACATACTGGAGTTTAGCTCAAAGTTTTTACCCAGAAGGTAGATTGTGGAGAGAGGCCTAATTATTCTCCATTTTCTCCCCAGAGCCTTGTGTGCTCTGGCTCCAGAGAGGCTCTCACTTACTCACATTGCATCTCCTGGGCTCTTTTGCTCTCTGGTTCTATCTGAGTTTGGCTAGTAGGAGATACCTGTAGGAGAACTGAGAACTGAATGAGAGAAAGAGAGAGATTTCTTTCCTGCTTCCTTCCTGCTTTGATGTGCTGCGTCCGTAAGTCCAGCTTTTATGGGATGGCCCTTCCTCCAGCTGGTAACACCTTTACTCTCTTTGCCCCCTCAGACCTACTATCGGTAATAGCTTCCCACTATCGACAGTCCCTGGGTACCTTAACATCTTTGCTGTCTCCCTTGACCTTGCCCTCATCTCTGTAAATAGTCCCTTTACTAAAACCTCTTCCACTGAACTATTTTGAGTGGAGAATTCAGTTTCCTACCAGGATCCTGGTTAATACAAAAATTTTCTCTTCAAAGAGAAAACTATGAATTACAGAACTTCCTGAGTCCCCCCTCTCCCCACTTGATGCTAGCTATTACTCTTTTTCCCATTTCCAGAGAATGATGAGGTCTGATGGGTGTATTTACTTGGAGGAGGGAAAGGAACACAGAGTTAAGAGGTCTCCTTCTTTTTATTACTTACACTATTGTTTTCCTTTTTTTATTGAACGGTGGTTGGTTTACAATACTGTGTTAGTTTCAGGTGTACAGCAAAGTGATTCAGTTATACTTACATATATATATTCTTTTTCAGATTCTTTTCCATTATAGGTTATTACTAACACTATTGTTTTTCAGGTGGACTTCATCAGTGCAGCAACTCACAACAAAGTGCAGGTACACACTTCACATGAAAGAAATCCAGGTTGGGAAATGGTTAAGTTATTTGGCTAACACAAATGCCGAATTACATGATCCAAGCTCCAAAGACCATTTCCTCCCTCTCCACACCTCCTCCAACAAGAATTATTGGACTTGGCTTTGAAACATGACGAGGTTAAGCAGGCGGTTTCCAAGTTTTCCCTTTCACTTTGCATCCAGGATAAACATAATCCATGACTTTGATTTTTACACATTTTCATTTCAGTCAGGAGTTGGCAGTTTTTCAGCAGGGCTGCACCAAGTTTCATCTGTTTACTGAAATTTACATTTTTTACCCTTTCTGGTTATAACCTTTCTGCCTATGTCCTCTTCTTCCCTCCTTCCCCAGTCGTTGTGGATCAAGGACACTATATCATCCAGGGATGAAGGGATTTGAGAGGCTAAATGTTATAGACATATCCAATTTGACTAGAAGTTTCTGTGAGGTCTGAAAACTAGACATGTTGAAGACATGTAAGATTGTCAGGGAGGTGGGGAGTTTGCAGCTGTGGAGAATAAAACCCGGAGCTTTTAAAGCATTAGAGAGATTTGAAGTAAAAGGAGGAAATGAAAAAGCTTTTAAAAGCAAAAATAGCTTGGATAAGTCTCTCCTGAAGTGTGTGCCATGGAGCCCTAACACTGTACCTCCTGTGCAGGGTGCAAGTTGGGGGGAGATTATGATCAAATACGTTTGGGAAATAATACAAAATATGGCACCTCCTTGGAGAGCCCCAAAGCCTACTAAAGGTACTGAGAACTCGTGTAGTAAAGAATTCTGTTTAATGGTTGAGTCACCAAGTTTCCCCGCAAAATTCTTAGTCATGGAACTTTTAAAATAACATCTATTTTCATTCTCTTGTGGAAATATCAAGGAACAAACTTTGAAAAACATAGTCTGTCATATTGGGAGGAGAAACTCAGGGAATAAAAACAGAAGAACCTGGGCTTCTCTGGTGGCGCAGTGGTTGAGAGTCTGCCTGCCAATGTAGGGGACACGGGTTCGTGCCCCGGTCCGGGAAGATCCCACATGCCGCGGAGCGGCTGGGCCCGTGAGCCATGGCCGCTGAGCCTGCGCGTCCGGAGCCTGTGCGCTGCAATGGGAGAGGCCACAACAGTGAGGGGTCCGCGTACCGCAAAAAAAAACCCAGAAAAACCTGATTTGTATCTTCTCTATCTCTTTCTTACTTCCTGGGCAATAGGGCTCTCGCACTAGGATTCAAAGTCAGACTGCTGCTCTTTTCCACCCTGATGAATATTCTAGCTGAAAACGGTCTATATAGTATATAAGACCAGACTGGCAAATGTTAAGTGTTCTGCAAATGTCTGTTGAATGAATTTATGATTGAATAAAATGAGTTAGTCCCTGTAAACCATGCACAATGCCTGACACAAAATAAATAGCAACAAATGCTATTATTACTATTCATCATGATCTCTGGTTTAGAGGAAACAGAAAAACTCAAAACTTGTTACTGTCCCCCCCTTCAAAATAACTTAAAGACTTCGATGGGCTCTGTCATCAGGTAACATACATTTTCTGAAGGAGAACCAAATGATTAAGCCACAATAAAATGACCTTTCACACAGAGAAGTCTTACATGGAAATATATCAGAATCACGGACAAAAAATTCTGTTTGCTTAGAGACACAGACAACGAATGGCATGTTTCTACAAGGAAGAAATGAACTGGGTAAAATAAATATATACATACATACATACATATATATATTATATTCCAATTCTGTGATGCCAGAAGGAAGAGCTAATTTGTTGAGAGTTTTGTTTTTATTTTTAATATCCTTCCATAGTTGCCATTACTTACAATAACAACATAAGACATGAAGGAGGTGAAGTAACTTATTTCACTTCTGCTCCTACCTCGACTTATAAACAGAATGGAGGCTCTAACAAACTGCAATTGTTAAGATTATGTGGATCAGCTTCCTTAGAAGGAATTTATCTTGTCTAAGAATCTCAAGCATTTCCTGAGTTAGTAATGTACCAGAGTTTGTTTTTCGCTGACAACTATTAACTAATCACCTCAAATCTTTTGAAAGAGAACTGTCTTTCCTGCCCACAGTATATCACGAAAACATTAAGAATAGGGTTGTGCTTTTATTGAGCACTTTCTGTGATTTTAAACCATAGAAATAGATTTGTATTTATATATGTATTATCTCATTAATGAAAGAGAAAGTTGTCAGTTATTTGGAAGAGAAAAAGCTCCAATAAATAAAAATATTCCTTATTTCAAATGCATTTATTTTCATTTTATCGAGTTTTAGGAATTCATGTAACATTAAGGGTTACAGTTCAGCATGGCCAAAGTAAAAGAAGCTCTGATTTGAAGTTGCTTCAGTAAGGAAATTTGCATAACCTCACATACCAGGAGGTACAAGATCAAGTCTCTGGCTGGAGTGATTCAGTGTCTCAATGATTTCATCAAAGGCTTGGGCCCTGTCCCTCCCTCTGCTCTGCCCTCTGCCCCACTGGCTGCTTACTGAGGCTGGTTCTCTCCTCATGATAAAATGGGTACCAGCAACAAATAATCATTCATTATTCATCTACAACAGGAGACAGTAAATCTTCCAACCAACGAATATGCGCCTTTGCCTTTAGTCTCATTGCGTCAAGTTATTACACTTGTCCATTCCCAGAACAGAGGAATGACATTGATTGTCCTAAACCAATGATTCTCAAAGTACAGTCCCCGGATCAGCGGCTTATGCTGCTGGGAACCTGAAAACCTATTGGAAATGCAAATTCTCAGGCCTCACTCTCGCTCTACTGAATCAGAAATGTTGGGGTTAGGGTCCAGCAATCTGAGTTGTAACAAATATGCCATGTATTCTGAAGTTTGAGGATCACTGCTTTAGACTAAACAGAATCTACTCCTGGTGCGGGGGGAAGGGGTGGAGACCTGGACCAAACTAGGGTTATGTTAGGAGGAGGAAGTTATGCCTGTTGAACTACTAACAGTGTCCACGTCCTGGATTTCTCAAAAACAACACTGGTTTCAAATATTCTGTTCCATGGGGGTTGCAAAACACGGTCCGCATTAAGATGACTATCTCAAAAACTCTCTCGAAATCCTCTGGTGAATGTACTGTGTCCTGAAAAGACAGTGAGAATGTATCAAGAATCAAAAGATCTAAGGTCTAAGTCTAGCTGTGTCACTGTTCAAGCCAATGTCCTTGAGAAATTCACTTAGACTCTCTAAACCCCAGCTTTTACTCCTGTAAGGGTGTTGAAACAGAGAGTCTTTAAATTCTTGAAAACAAAAACAATTGTAGCCAGCATTTACTGAGCACTTACTCTACGTCATACATGGCCAAGGATTTTATTTAGCATCCTATCATTGAATACTTAGAATAGTCCCTATGAATGATGGCTGGATGGATGGATAGATGGGCAGGCCGGTGGGTGGAGAATAGCCCCTATGAAGCATGTAACTTGCCCCAACTCAGTTGGCTGCTGAGTGAAGAATCTGAGATTCAGGTCTATCTGACCCACGGTCCATTTGCTAAGCCACTATCCCACATATAGTGGCCCACTCTCCCTAACCTCCATCAAACTAACTCTTTGTGATTCTGCAGTTCATTTGGTTTCTTATGGTTTAACTCATTATGCTTTTTAGGAAACATGCTTTTTAGTATAATGAAAAGAATGTGAGCTTTTAAATTCAAGCTATATTGGAATCTTGGCTTCACCACTCTCTTGATCTATGACTTTAGGAAAGTTATTTAACTTCTCTGAAACTTTAATTTTCATTCTGTAATATAACATTTTGCATAGCATTTGTAAGGATTAAAGGAGATAATACATCTAAAGTGCTTGGCACAGTGCCTGGACTATAATAGATATTCAATAAATGTTCATTTCCTCCCCTGCCTATTGCCTCATGGGAAATGTTATTTGCTGAATGAGTAGGAAATACTTTAGAACATTTATTTATTCATGTTCCCCAATATTTCCATTCATAAGTGCCCTTATTAAGTTGTACCAGGAATGGAAAAATTCTGCCTGTGCCTTCTTGGCTAAAACCTTTCTAGGTATAAGATCCCAGAGGGAAGACCACGTCCAGGAAAAGAACAGTCCTAGACTTTCTATCAGTTCCCCCATATTCACACTCTCCTAACAATCTCTTCCCAGAGTTTTTTCAAGTGGGCTATGCGGGTCTACATTTGAACTTGAAAGATTATTTCCAAATTTGAGAGGTAGTCCTCTTCACCTGTGTTAATCTCAAAATAGAACAGTCTGTGTGGGGTAAGGAGTCCACGCTGTCCTTTCACAGGCCTCCCTGTAATGGACCCACGTGGGTGCTGGGTAACAGCACCCACACACAGAGTTTGGGGTAAGTTATTTGGCTCATGACAAGAAAGGCCATGGCTCCCAAGGAAAGACTGCTCCCTTTGAAGCAGCTACATCAAGGAAAGAAGAATTTTACTCTCCGAGCTCCGAAGGGTGTGTGTAGTTAATAATTCATGATGCACTCCCATGGGGTTTAAATAATTGTTTAATTGACAAATTTTTTGTGGCTCTATCATCACACCATTTTTAATGGTGAAAAGTCATACAATTAGAAAACGTAGCCCATTCAAATACTTGAAAAATAAGAAGTTCTGATGTTTGCTTAAAATTTTAATGTTACTGTTAATGGTGGGCTGTTTAATTTTGCTGTCTTGAAGAATAACAAACTTCTGGATTTTTTTTTTTTTTTTTTGACTGCACTGCATGCGGCTTGTGGGATCTTAATTCCCTGACCAGGGATTGAACCTGGGCTCTCGGCAGTGAGAGCATGGAGTCCTAACCACTGGACCACAAGGGAATTCCCAATAATAACAAACTTTTGGAATAAATTGACAATAAATGGCTTCTGAAGTTATTTAATGCTTATACTTTCTTGCAACATGATTTAAGTAGAGTGGACAAGTATGGCCTGTGTTTTCCAAGGCCATGACCAATACCCCTTATAGTTACATTTTGAAGCAAGTGTTTGACATCAGATAATTCATCCAGAAAATAACTCTCTAAAATTTCCTTTATTGTAACCAGGAGGCAGTAATAGATCATGAAGATGAATGTATGTTATTATCCCTCTGGTTGATATAGAAAACACAAAATGATAAAAGCTGTTTTATGGCCTCTCTTAACACAATGCTAGGAAATCCTATGGTGGTTTATCTTGCATCTTCATGAGCAGAAAAGAACATAAAATTGAAAAAATATCCAAAACTGTCATTAATGGTAGTCATTCTTAATAATTCTACTCTATAATTATACCAGGTTTCCTTATAAAATTTTTATATATAACACACATTTATTTTACATATATGCATATTTCTATAGTACATAAGTGCTTTAAAGTTACATAAAGGATACAAGTTTTTAATTATTAGACACCAGAGCTGGGTTAACAAACAAGTATCTTGAGACTCTATGGGGTAAAACCAGGCACTATTATTTTTTTTTAAACCCCCCCAGGTGACGACAATGTGCAAGCAGAGTTAAGAAACACCACCCAAAATATTCTACCAACCACACATGAACATGAACACATATATTTTCTTAACTTCACTGAGAACATCTACTACTAGCAATATAGTCTCATAGAACAGACAAGTTCAAGGGCATGCCTGCTCCCTTTCCCCATTATCCTTCATTAACTTCTCCCTGAGCAAAATATCCAAGAGATTGGTTTGCCCGTTTGTGTGTGTGTATGTGTGTGTGTGTGTGTATAGTAGCATCAGTAGTAGAAGACGTAGCAAAGTTCTTTGTTCTTTTTCCAAATGATTTTTCCTGCAGACTCAGCAAAGAAGACTGAATAAAGCACAATGTACAGAACAAAAGTGGAATGCCTCAAGAACCTTCTGCCCTCCTGCCCCTTTCTCCATCATCATCAGTACCCCAGGGGTCCCCAGAGCACCATTCTAAAATCTGCCTCTCAGACCCTAGAGAACTTGGCTGTCTCACTTAGCGGCTGCTGGAAGAAGACTCATCTCTAGTGTGACAGGAAGGGCCCCAGGACAATCTGCTGAATTGTACAATAAGCAACTCCACCCAGGCAGTCCTGGATCAACCTCTGCTTGCCCTTGGCCATGCTATGAAACACCAATAACTGGATATTTAGAAGGTTGTTCTCCTCCAGTTCCTGGTATGAATAGTTCTAGGCAGGGCCCTTACTCATGGTGGTGAAATGAAGCAAATAATACCATGTGCTCCCCTCCCGGCTCTCCCCCTTCCTCCAAATCCGAGAACATCCCAAGGGACCCAAAAAAGGACTGCCAGTCATGAAAAGTAAATATATAGCCTAAAAGGGGTGTGTAGAGTTAGGAAAGGCAGTTTTGCCCACTCTATTTTGATGATTTGGGGAAGTAGTAGTGGGCAGTTGGCATATGAGTTTGGTCTTTGTTAAAAACAAAATAAAACAAAATACAGAAAGCCTGGTTGACAGCATATTCTCTCTCTGGCCACCTCTGAGTCTCTACCACTAGTCTTTGTATCCACTGAGCCCCTGTCCAGGGCCTGGGACCTGGACTTATCTTTTTGATTCATCACACAAAAGAGAGCTTGGTTGAAGACGCTACCTGAAAGTTATAGGGTGCAAAAATGTTTTGTGCCTGCCGATAACCCAGTGGTTAATCTTAAAACCAATGCTTAGAGAAGTTAGCCAACTTGGCCAAGGTCACAGAGTGGTGGAGATGGGATTCCACTCCATGTCTGCCTGATTCCAAAGCCCACAGTCTTTCTACTACATTTGCTTGTCCTTGAGGAAAGGGGTTTTGATTGGAGGATGAGGTAAAAGATGGGTAATTTTAGACACCAGGTGAAATTGGGTTCAGACCAGGACTAAGTAAGTGCTTTATTAGGGGTCTCTAGGAAGACACAGGAAACATAGACCCACAAGGGAGTTGGGGAAGAAAGACAAAGAAAGGGAGGGCACTAGAGACAAACATCACCTAATCCAAACACTTGAACACTGTGAAGCAAATCCTGATACCCGGGCATTACTAGATGTGTAGAAACTAAATCTGTACAGCTCTTAAATTTTTTATTGTGTGACACTTTAATCTGATAGAAGATATACATTCAAATTCTGTACTAATTTAATTCTTCATCTTGTTTCTGGGGCAGTTAACAAAGGAATACAAGATACTCTGATTTGTCCTAGGCAGTCAAACATTGTGAAACTTTTTACATTGGTTAAGGTGCCAAAGTGATGATTCATTTCACACAGATCACCAATGGGATTGACTTCCAATCATGTCTATCTTGGTCTATATCAGAAACAGGTAAAGGGGGTCAAAAGGTACAAACTTCCAGTTATAAAATAAGCAAGTCCTGGGGATGTAATATACAGCATGGTGACTATTGTTGATAATACTGTATTGTATATTTGAAAGTTGCTAAGAAAGTAGATATCAAAAGTTCTCATCACAAGAAACAAAAATTTTAACCATATGTAGTGACGGGTATTAACTAGACTTATTGTGGTGATCACTTTGCAATATATACAAATATAAAACCATTGTACACTTGAAGCTAATATAATTGCTATATGTCAATTATATCTCAATATAAAGAAGAGAGAGAGAGAGAGTGTGACCCACAGGTCACTCACCGACTCAGTAGTTCATTTACAATTTGCCATGAGGTTCCTCTTAGCTCCCACGTATGTGGATGTGATGATAGGTTGGCCAAAATGAGGTGGTATTTTGTCTAGTTTAAACAATGTACCTCAAGTAAAATTTAGCTCCAATCATCCTAATTCAAACAACCAACTGTTAAAAAGCAATATATAAGACAATCAGGGAAATATGAACACTGTATATTTGATGATGTTAAGGAATTTATTGCCTACTTCTTTTGGTGTAATAATGATATGGTGGTTAGTTTTCATTGTTGTTGTTGTTTTAGAATATTTCTCTTTTAAAGCTACATATAAAAATATTTACAGATGAAATGATATGATTCCTGGGATTTGCTACAAAACAATTCAGTGGTAGAGGGAGGGAGTGAAGGAAAGTAGATGGGTAAAGATGAAACAAGATTGGCTATAAATTAATAATTGGAGAAGCTGGGTGAAGAGTAAATGGAAGTTCATCATACTATCCCCTATCCTTTTGTTTATGTTTAAAATTTTCCATTAAAAAGTTTTGCTTTTCTATATATAGACCTAATCAGTGTGACATAATGGAAATTTCAAAGGATTTGGAGCCAGGTAAACCAGAATGCAAATACTGGTTCTTTTCACTAACAAGTTAGTGGAAAGATTGTTAAACTCATGGAGCTTCTTTTTCATCTTTAAAATAATTAATTTGTACCTTATAAGAATATTGAGAATTAAAAGAAATAATATCTCTAATGCACCTCACACAGTGCCTGACACATAGTAGACACTCAGTAACTATTGTTATAATTGTACGCGATATTGAAGACGTAGGCATTTCAAAGAAACTTGGAACATGTTTTGAGATTTCAATGGAAATCTCAAAGCAGAATGAAGTGAACTAACAAAACAAAAGATGGTACCCTTTCACAGAGAGCCAGAGATCAGAACTTCTCCTAGGCAAGAAGACAATTATCCAAAGCACAAAAGGAAACAACTTTCCATTTATCTCATTTCTGAGGTAACCATTGTATCACTAGTAAAATAGTCCAGGAATAAATTGGACATGATTTATAAGGTCTTAAATTCCATTCTGCTTCAGTATTTGAATGAGAAGGGGCAAAGAAAAATGTCCTTGGCTGGGAATAGGGGAATAGGATCCAGAATTTTTTTTATTGACATCTTTCTCTAGTTTAAATTTGTACTTAAATTTAATTTATTTAATTATGTGTATTTACTTATGTGTATTCAACTCACATAGATCTCCTATGTGAAAAAATGATTCTCATTAGACAATTATGTTTATAACTTGCTCCTTCTTCTATAACAACCCAGTTAATCGCTTCAGCATTCAGCTACTCAAACCAGAACACTGGTAGATATACTCAATTCCCTTTTCTCCCTCACCACTTCTCTTCCCACACACTTTCAAGTGATTCCCAAGTCCATCAGTTTTATCTCTCACATGCCTTAGGCCAAGTCCTCAGCATCCCACAATTAATTTCTGCAGCAATTGTAAAACTGTTTTCTTTATCTCTAGTTTCTTCTTTATTCAAATTATATTGCAAAATACTGCAAAGTGGCATTTTAGCACTCAAATCTGATCATTTCATTACTCTGGGTAAAATATTTCAGTAGCTCTCAACTGTCTACAGAAGACTTTCCAATGCCTTAGCTTGGCAATGACCCTTGTCCACGTTTCTAACCACATCAGCTCTTCATCTAGACATTCAAATGCACCCTGTCCCTTGCTCTCTAGCCTTACTAAATGACTTGCTATTTTCTCCAAGTACCATGTTCTCTTCAGCTGCTGTGTTTTTGCACATGCTATTCCCTCTGCCTTGCAATATATTCGTTCTGTCTCTTTGACAAACCTTGCTCATACTTCAACTCTCAGCTTGCATATTCTTTTGGTTGTTTACTCTTTCACCGCCAATTGCTCACAGCCACCATGTTGAGTTAGACCCTCTATTCTCTGAGCAACTTGCACATGCATGCATATATCCCTATTTAAAAATCTTACACTAGTAAGTTGTGTGTGTGTGCCCATGAGCTCCTAGAGAACAGAAATTTCGGCTTATTTATCTTTAACTCCTTAAAGGTTACCTAGTATCTGGCACAAAGTAGGTGCTCAGGAGTACGTGGAATAGGTGAAGGGAACAAATTAAGCAAGAGAAAAGTTTAAAAACACGGTACAATGAATAACTGTTCTTCAATCTTTCAAAAATATAATACCTATCTTTCCTAGAATACACCTTACCCCCTCAAGTCTTAATTCATTAGATTGTTCTTTCTGTCTAGAATGCTTTTCTCTTCAATTTTATCCTTGGCTCATCCTTCAAGAAGCTACTTAAGAGGTGACATCATTATCTCTACTAGGCTTGTCCTGAGCCCCTAGGGAGAGTTACCAACCTCCTCCCTTGTATGGTCATAAGTCTATTATGTGAAAAATAGATTCTTGTACTTTATAGTACATACCAGAGCTCCTTGATATTTGTAAGGTATATGTCCTGAGACCTCACAGATCCAAAAGTTTGACTATGGAAATGTTTATATGGGTTTCTGGATTTCTTCTAAATTAAATTTCTAGCTTGCTGCACTCTAGAGCCTGCAAGCCGCAACTACTGAGCCCACATGCCACAACTACTGAAGCCCGCACGCCTAGAGCCCGTGCTCCACAACAAGAGAAGCCACTGCAGTGAGAACCCCGTGCACCGCAACAAAGAGTAGCCCCCGCTCGCTGCAACTAGAGAAAGCCCGTGCGCAGCAACGAAGACCCAGTGCAGCCATAAATAAATAAATAAATAAGAACTGGTGTTCAATTTCTAGCTTGAATCCTGGATTTCCTCCCAGCACAAGACAGTCAGCTTTTTGACTTTCACTCAAAATCGTTCTTTCACTTGATGGCCATTTTGAAAAGTCATATTTATTGGAATATGATT
This sequence comes from Delphinus delphis, assembly GCF_949987515.2. NCBI lineage: Eukaryota > Metazoa > Chordata > Mammalia > Artiodactyla > Delphinidae > Delphinus > Delphinus delphis. The sequence goes on along the minus strand of NC_082691.1, from coordinate 32,585,373 downwards.
TACGGAGAGTAAAATTCACTTTTTTTTTTTTTTTGGCCACTCCCTGCAGCTGAAAGAACAGAGTCCTAACCACTGGACCAGCAGGAAATACCCAAAATTCACCTTTTCAGATGTATGATTTTATGAATTCTGACAAATACATCCAGGCACATAACCACCACCAGAATTTTAGATAGTGTACATTTCTACCACCCCAAAAAGTTCCCTGGTGCCCCTTTGTGATCGCTCCCCAGCCTACAGCTGTGCCTATGGTTTTAACTTTTCCAGAGTGTCATATAGATGGAAACAAATAGCATGTGGCCTTATAAGTTTGGCTTCTTTCGGTTAGCATAACGCATTTGAGATCTGTCCCTTGTGTTGCTGAGTAGTATTCCATAGTATGGAATTCCACTGTATGGAATGTATCACAGTACGTGTGTACACATCGTGGATGTTCTGTAGTTTACTCATCCCTTCTCATGTAATGAACATCTGTGTTGTTTGCATTTCTTTTGGTAGTTATGAATAAGGCTTCTATAAATATTTATGTCTTTTGTAAACATATATTTTTATTTCTTTTAGGTAAAAATGTAGAAGATGAGTTAGGTCATGTAGTAAACACATGTTTACCTTCATAAAAAACTGTCACGCTGTTTTTTCAAAGTGGCTGCACCATTTTTCATCTTACCTGCAACGTATGAGACTTCCGGTGGTGCAGCATCCTCGCTGACACTAAGAGACATGTAATGATATCTCATTGTGGTTTTAATTTGCATTTCCCTAATGGCTAATGATCTTTTCAGTGTTTATTAGCCCTCTGTATCTCTTGTTATATGAAATGTCTGTTCAAATGTTTTGTCCATTTTTTTTTAATGAGATTGTCTGCTTGTAAATTATTGAGTTGTCAGGGTTCTTTACACATTAATGAAATCAGTCTTTTATTAGATAGTGTTTTGTAAATATTTATTTCCAGTCTGTGGCTTCTCTTTCATTCTCTCAACATTGTTTCTTTGGTTTTTTTCTGTTTTTTCATTTTTAGTTTTGGCTGCATTTGGTCTTCATTGTTGCGTGGACTTTTCTCTAGTTGCAGTGAGCGGGGCCTACTCTTTGTTGCGGTGCCTGGGCTTCTCAGTGTGGTGGCTTCTCTTGTTGCAGAGCATGGGCTCTAGATGCGCGGGCTTCAGTAGTTGTGGCGCATGGGCTTAGATGCTCCGTGGCATGTGAAATCTTCCCGGAACAGGACTCAAACCCATGTCCCCTGCATTGGCAGGTGGATTCTTAACCACTGTGCTACCAGGAGAGTCCTTAACATTGCTTTTTGAAGACTGGTTGTTTTTAATTTTGATCAAGCCCAATTTATCAACATTTTCTTTTCTGGTTTGCATTTTTTGGATGCTCTTTACAAAACTTTTGCCTAACCCACGTTCACAAAGATTTTCACCAATTTTCTTCTAGAAATGTTATACTTTAGGTTTTACACTTAGGTCTGTGATCTATTTTGAGTTAATTTTGTGTGTGTGTGTGTGTGGTACGCGGGCCTCTCACTGTTGTGGCCTCTCCCATTGGGGAGCACAGGCTCTGGACGCGTAGGCTCAGCGGCCATGGCTCACAGGCCCAGCCGCTCTGCAGCATGTGGGATCCTCCCGGACCGGGGCACGAACCCGTGTCCCCTGCATCGGCAGGCGGACTCTCAACCACTGTGCTACCAGGGAAGCCCTTGAGTTAAATTTTTAATACTGTGTGAGGTATAAGTCAAGGTTCACATTTTTGCACATATACGTCCAGCATCTATTGTTGCAACAGCACATATTGAAAGTCTATCCTTTCTCCATTGCATGTTTGCATGTTCTCCTCAGCATGTTTGCCAAAAATCAATTGACAATATATGAGTTGTTTTATGCCTGGATTCTATTCTAGGAGTTGGCCAACTTTTTCTGTAAAGGGAAGGATAAGAAAGATTTTAGGCTCAAAGGCCCTACAGTCTCTGCTGTAACTAATCAACTCTGGCATTACAGCATAGTAGCAGCTGTAATAGACAATATGTAAATAAATAAGCCTGGCTATTTTTTTGTATCAACAAAACTTAATTTACAAAACGGACAGCAGGCCAGATTAGGCTTTTAGCTTGTAGTTTGACAACACTTGCTCTAGTCTGTTTCAGTGTTTTGTGTCTATCCTTTTGCCAGTACCACTCTGTCTTGATTACTCTTGCAAGTTTTGAAATCATGTAGTACTGTGATTCTTCCAACTTTTATCTTTTTTTCAAAATTGTTTAACCATTCGTTTAGCCATTCTTCTGCAGAATTGTTTTGACTATACTTTTTGCTTTCCTATTTAAGTTTAGGATATGCTTGCCAGTTTCTAGAAAAGAAAAAAATCTGCTGGAATTTTTATTAGGATCACACTGAATCTATAACAATTAGGGAATAATAGGAATTTTAACAATATTGAGTCTTCCAATCCATGAACTCAGATACTTCATTCTTTAGAGATATATATTTTATAGTTCTCAGCATACAAAACTTACACATATTTTGTTAGGTTTATACATAAGTATTTAATGGTTTTAGTCCTATTGTGCAGTGATATTTTTTATTTCACCTTCCAACTTTTGCATATATATATATATAAATGATTTTTGTGTATTGAGCATGTATCCTGCAAACTTGCTAAATTCACATATTAATTACAGTAGCTATTTTGTTAATTCTTTGAGATTTCTTATATAGAGAGTGATGTCACCTGTAAATACAAACAGTTTTATTTCTTCCTCTTCAATTTCTTTGCATTTTTTTTCTTTCTTTATTGCACTGGCTACAACCTCCAGTAAGATGGTGAATAGCCATGGTAAGACTATACAATCCTCCCTTGTTCCTGATCACAGGGGAAAGCATTCGGTCTTTCACCATTAACTATAATGTTAGCTCTAAGCTTTTCATAGATGTCCTTTATTAAGTTGAGGAAGTTTCTTTCTATTTCTAGTATTCTTAGAGTTTATATCATGAATGGATATTGAATTTTGTTTAATGCTTTTTCTGCATCCATTGAGATGATCATATAATGTTTCTTCTTTAGTCTATTGATATGGTGAATTGCATTGATTTTGTTTCAATATTATGCCAGCTTGCCATCCTGAGATGAAGTCCCTTGATCATGATGTACTATCCTTTTCATATATTGTTGGATTTGATTTCACAATGCTCTGTTGGGAATTTGGGGGTCTGTGTTTATGCATCTTTTCTTTTCTTATAATGGTTTTGTCTGGTTTCAGTATCAGGATAATGCTGGCCTCATCAAATGAGTTTCCTGGGACTTTCCTGGTGGCGCAGTGCTTAAGATTCCATGCTCCCAACGCAGGGGGCCTGGATTCGATCCCTGGTCAGGAAACTAGATCCCACATGCATGCCGCACTAAGAGTTCACATGCCACAACTAAGACCCAACACAACCAAATAAATAAATAAATATTTTTTAAAACATAATGAGTTTCTTATGTCAACCCTCTCAGTACAATTTTCACCCACTTACTTGATGAACAAAAGAGCCACTTCAAAATGACTCCCTATATGAAAAATAGTGTGCATCAGCAAAGCCTCCTTAGGATATGGATGAAGGCAGTAAGGTAGACATACTCATTGGTTCAGTAACTGAATCCAGAACCCCAGCCCCTTACTATTAAAGAAAAAACTCTAAGCCTTGGCACAGTTATACATTAGTGTACCTCATTGGTCTCTTCCTGGCTTGGGACTAGCCACAAAACACATGTTAATTCCAACTGAGTCCTCGTCTATGCAATTGCTACCCGAATTTTTGTTTTAAAAAAACAAAAAGCAAAAGAAAATCCAAATTCTCTCTCACTAGAATATAATCTCCTTATGGACAGGGCATATAATTTATTTATTTTTGTATTTCCAATACTAGTACAAGGCTTGGAAATTCTTGGGCATTAGCATAATTTATTTAATGAATGAATGAGCACTTTAAAAAGCTACACTTTGTACAGCTTTTCCTTGTACAAAATTCTTATTTCCTAACAGAATAATACTCTCTGAAACAACATATGTCATAAACTCTAAAATTTAAATCTTTCACTGCTACTGTATTCAGTGTATTCGATTTGTCTTTGGGTTTTACAGGAGAAAAGCAAGATGGTATTAAGTATAAGTAATGGTAATTGTTGCTTGTTTAAATGGAAGCCTTAATAAACCTCAAGATCATGTTGAAAGCTTAATAGTCTCAAGTTGCAAGCTACATTATATATTAAGACTTATAACGTTACTGGTTATGTATATTCTTTTTGCAGAAATATATTTTACTTAGGCTTCAAAATCTCCTTTAACTTTCAAAATAACCACCATTTTATACTTATGGCGGCTCTATGTCTTTGTCAATAAGAGAAAAAAAATCTACATGATGTCTTTTTAACATGTATGCACATCATGCATCAAGGGGTAAAAAAGACATTTCTGAATTCCTTGTCTTTGGGGTAGCTGATCAGTTAGCTGGCCTACACTACAATGACATCTACTGGCACAAGCAGGACTGAGCATCCAGAGGTAATTGTGAATGTGACACAGCAGTCTTTGAGTCTTCCTTTATGATTACTGCCTGATAATATGAGTTGCATCAGCCTCAATTTCTTAAGAACAGAGGTCATGTTTTTTGTTTTGTTTTGTTTTTTAATATTTATTTATTTCGCTGTGCCCGGTCTTAGATGTGGCACGCGGGATCTTCCTTGCAGCATGAGGGATCTTTTAGTTACAGCATGCATGCGGGATCTAGTTCCCTGACCAGGGATCAAATCCGGGCCCCCTGCATTGGGAGCATAGAGCCTTAACCACTGGACCACCAGGGAAGTCCCAGAGATCACGTGTTTTTGAGCTTTGACTCTGTGGTGCCTAATACTATGCTTGTCACATTAAAGATGTTCTACAAATGTATTGGACGATCATGAACGTAATTGCCTGTAGTCTAATCTTTTAAAAAACATAGGACTTTCCTGGTGATGCAGTTGTTAAGAATCCGCCTGCCAATGCGGGGGACACGGGTTCCAGCCCTGTTCGGGGAAGATCCCACATGCCGTGGCAACTAAGCCAGTGTGCCACAACTGCTGAGTCTGCACTCTAGAGCCGCGAGCCACAACTACTGAAGCCCGCGTGCCTAGAGCCCGTGCTATGCAACAAGAGAAGCCACCGCAGTGAGAAGCCTGTGCACCGCAACGAAGAGTAGCCCCCACTCGCTGCAACTAGAGAAAGCCCACATGCAGCAACAAAGACCCAACATAGACATAAATAAATATATATATATATTTAAAAAGCATGGAATATGATAATATTGTAACAGTGATTTACATTTTCTAAAAAATGATAAAATACTCCAGAATGATGGCTCTCCATCTTTGTGATTGAGAAATCTCTTCCAGAAAAATCACACACAATTTTACACACCATTTCACAAAGGGCCTAAATCCCATCTCTCAACTCCAGGTTAAGAACCCCAGATCAGGAGGGAGCAATATGTTTTGAGACATTTCAAAATGCATGTGGACAAATTAAAACAACAATGAGATATCATTCTATACCTATTAGAAAGGCTAAAATCCAAAACATTGGCAACACCAAATGCTAGCAAATATGTGAAGCAACAGGAATTCTCATCCATTGTTGGTAGGAATGTAAAATGTTACAGTCACTCTGGAGGACAGTTTTGCAGTTCCTTATAAAACTAGACATACCTTTATGTATGAACAAGCACTCATGCTCCTCGGTATTTACCCAACTGGGTTAAAAACTTATGTTCACACAAAAATCTGCATACAAATTTTTAGAACAAATTGATTCATAACTGCCAAAAGCAACAAAGATGTCCTTTAGTAAGTGAATGGATAAACAAATTGTTGTAATCCATGCAATGAAATATTATTTAGCAATAAACATAAATAAACTGTTAAGTCACGCAAAGACTTAGATGAACCTTAAGAAGGAAGAAATTTTCCTCTACTCTTCTAGGTTCTTCTGGCTGGTCTAAGAATTAAATTGACATGAGACAGATTAATAGGAGAGAATTATACAAAAGTTTAATAACATGTGTACATGGGAGAGACCCAGGAAAACTGAGTAACCCACCAAAATGGCTGAAACCCTCACCTTAAATGCCCTCTTCAGCTAAAGACAAAAGAGGATGTTTAAAGTAGTAGTTTGGGACTTCAAAGCAGAGGAAGGCAATTCACATGAAGTTGGAAAAGCAAATGTTTGGTAACCAAATGTTTTCTGGGCCACTCAAAGGCAATGGGACACACAGTGGACTCTGATCTCCAGGCCCTGCCAAGTCTCCCCTACCACACCTACCCCATATTCTTTCCATATATCCCTGGTGACAGCTCTATTCTGGGAACAGGGCCTTTAAATGCTTGAGGCAGCTAAGAGAAAGGTCAAAGTTTCTTCCTGAGTCTTTCAGGCCTTGATTGTTCTCAGTTCAAAATAAAAACCACAAGCCAAAGAGACATTTTGGGATGGCCAATTTTGCTCTCTTACAAATGCGTACGGCTAAGTGAAAGAAACCGGTGTGAAGAGGCTACATACTGTACAATGCCAACTATATGACATTCTGGAAAAGATAAAACTATGGAGATAGAAAAAGTTCAGTGGTTGCCAGGGGTCAGGGGGAGGAAAGGAATAAATAGATGGAGAACAGGGATCTTTGGGACAGTGAAACTATTCTGTATGATACGGTAATGGTGGATACGACATACCTTATACATTTGTTTAAACCCAGAGAATGGACAACACAGAGAGTGAACCCTATTGTAAACTAAGTACTTTAGTCAATAATAATGGATCAGTATAGGCTCAATTGCAACAAGTGTACTACACTAATGCAAGATGTTAATAATAGGAGAAACTCTGGGGCGGGGGTGGGGGAGGCAGTGGAGGAAGTGGGTCGGAACTCTGTACTTCCTAATCAATTTTTCTATAAACCTAAAATTACTCTAAAAAAGAGTCTATTCATTTAAAAAATGAAAAGAAATAAACTTCTATCATATTGATATATTATAGGATCTATTTGTTATGGTACAAAAAATGCATGTGGTCTTATAAGGAATGAATTGAACAAGTTTACCTTCTAATGTTATTCTCTGCTACAATTTTAAATGTCACATAATCTATGCCAGGAGTTTATTTCATAAGGGCTCATGTAATCAAGTCTCTCTAACAGAAGGCTACTTTGCGATTATAAACCCTACAGAGAAAAAGACTTTTTACTTAATTCTTGGGTTGATGAAATTAAATACTTCATTTGGTGTGCTTTTCATTTTGATGTCCCTTAGGGCTGAGAATTGCCTTTCTCAGAAAGCACTATAAATCGTCTGTGAATGGCTGGTGTGATAGAGGGAAGAAGGACGAGTTTATTATAGCTTCTGCCGAGAGCTCTAGGCACATCTAGCAAGCGGGTGCCAAGAAATGTTTATTGGTGTGGTAGGGAGTTCTACTCCCTGGATCCTGGTGAAAAACTGAAAATTGCTTTTGGTCTGTCAGTTGCATCGTAAAAAGTTTTCCGCTTAAAAATTGATTACCATTTTATCTCAGAAAGCAGAATGGCAGTCCAGCAAATCATGATTCCCATAAGTACTCATCTGAACCCCTGGTGCTTACCAAAGTGGAAATACTTTTAGCCCATCTCCATAAAGTTTAAAGGTAGGTGGACATTTGGGCCATAGCTTGAGCAATTTCAGGACAGCAGTTTGTCTTCTGGCCTGAGTTGTATGGAGTTTGGGTCTCTCATAATAAAAAATTTTACAAAATAACAACTTCACCACAGGGCAGGCTTAACCTTAGGTAACAGAAAAAAGAATAATTGTAAGATAAAATTATAGCTATAACTGTTCATATTATTCAGGCTAAAAGATATTTTGGTGTGACTAAATGTGCTTGGCTTATGTCCAGGGAAAAGACCCTGCCCCAAATGAAGACATAAAACCAAAGGAAGTGAATCTCTACAGCCCCGCTGGAGTCCTACCTTCCTCTTAGCTTGCTTGGGGTGTAAACTGGTACATATACTGAAGTCTAGTACACCGGGGCCAATGTAAGCTTTTTGATGGAAAGCAGACCACGTGAGACGGGAGGAGCCTTAGAGAGTCTCCAACTCTAACATCTCTACCCACCCAGACTCTTGTTAGAAATTCATGTATCTAATTTTGTAAGTTGCAGTTCTTTCTGGTCACTTACTGTAAACTGCAGTTATACAGGTCACTAACACCCTTGAGTGAATTCATTTGTCAGATTTCACTCTTATGTAGCATCTGGCCCAAAACAGGGCTCTAAAGAAACCATATACTCTAAAAAAATCTATTTAAGATAGGGAGGAGGAATGATTTTGGAAGAAGAAAGTATTGGGACAGTTGGGGGACTGCCCAAAACTGTAGCAGTAGCAGCACTTCTGCTTAAAGATATTTATTACAAGCAGCAACAGCAACTAGGCACATATGTTTGCCTCCTACTCAGTATCCAGATTCCTTTGCTGAGAGATTCAGAGGATGAAATACCTAGTGGATAACTGTTACCACCTTTACTAACATTTCCCCCTCCTTTCAGTACTAAATGTTTCACTTGTGAAAATCCTTTAGCCAGACATTAATTGAGATAATATACTGAGGTCTACTTATCTTTAAGGTAGAGGAATCTGAGCCGGTATACTCAAAGCAGCATCAACCTGATTTTAATAAGTCACTTGTTATCAATCAGACCTATCAAAATAGGAAGAAATGATTGTAGGGGAAGGGGTAATGTTGTAGTGCTAAAACAGGTCATATTCTTAAAACCTGTTTGTTAATGCAAGCCATACATTAGGTACACAAAGTCTAACATTTTGGTCCGGGTCACACGGTAGCTAAGTAGCTGAGTCAGGATTTAAACCCAAGCTCATCTGACTCACATTATTTCCCCTATTATTTCAACATCCTGTCAATGACATAAAATTTCAGCCACTGTTTTAAGTGCTTTATGTCCATTAACTCATTTAATCTTCCCTGTAGTTCTATGCAGTAGGGACTATTATTATCTTTATTTACACATGAAGACCTGGAGACAGTGACAGCAGAAATAATCTGTCCCGGGCTATGCAACTAGAAAATGGTAAAGCTTAGGTTTGACCCCAGATAACCTTGACAATACAATAATGTTTCTCTAAAACTCTAACTTGAGATTTGTCTTCTTACAAATGAACTTTGAAATCCTCCCGCATGGTGATCAGTTTCAGCCTTTAGAAGACATCTCTCTTCCCACTCCCTTTCCACACCCTTGTTCTTCATCTGTAGCAGGTGAGGTCATGAGCTCAGTGAGAGCAGCACACCACAGACATTCAGCAGGCTTGCTCTGAATCAGTGGACAGGATTCAAAGCTTAACTCTCAGCTGTGTAAAACTGGGCAAGTCCCATAACCTCCCCCTTAGTTCTCTTGCGTATAAAATGGGGATATTCAACCCTATCTCATGTCATTGTTATGAGGATTAAAAAGGTATGTGTGGGGACTTCCCGGGGGGCGCAGTGGTTAAAAATCTCCCTGCCAGTGCGGGGGACACGGGTTCAAGCCCTGGTTGGGGAAGATCCCACATGCCGCGGAGCAGCTAAGCCCGTGCACCACAACTACTGAGCCTGAGTGCCACAACTAGTGAAGCCTGTGCGCCTAGAGCCCATGCTCCACAACAAGAGAAGCCACCGCGGCGAGAAGCCCGAGCACCGCAATGAGGAGTAGCCCCTGATCGCCGCAACTAGAGAAAGCCCGCACCCAGCAACGAAGACCCAACACAGCCAAAAATAAAATATTAAATAAATAATTTTTTAAAAAAATATATGTGTGGCTCTTTTCATGCCTAGCGCAGCCATGGCTCGTGGTCCCAAGAAGCAACTGAAGCGCGTAGCAGCTCCAGAGCATTGGATGCTGGATAAACTGACTGGTGTGTTTGTTCCTTGTCCATCTAGAGGACCCCACAAGCTGAGGGGACGTCTCCCCCTAATCATTTTCCTAAGGAACAGACTTAAGTATGCCCTAACAGGAGATGAAGTAAAGAAGATCTGCATGCAGCATTTCATTTAGATTGATGACAATATCCACACTGATATAACCTACCCTACTGGTTTTATATATGTCATCAGCGTTGACAAGACTGGAGAGAATTTTCATCTGACCTATGAAACCAAGGGTCATTTTGCTGTTCATCATATTACACCAGAGGAGGCCAAATATAAGTTGTGCAAAGTGAGAAAGATCTTTGTGGGGACAAAAGGAATCCCTCATCTGGTGACCCACTATGCTCACACCATCCGCTACCCTGGTCCCCTCATCAAGATGAATGACACTATTCAAATTGATTTGGAGACTGGCAAGATTACTGACTTCATCAAACCTGACACTGGGCAACAAACCATGGATCTCTCTTCCCCGTGGAAACTGTATCCACCTTACCATTGCTGAGGAGAGAGGCAAGAGACTGGCGGCCAAACAGAGCAGTGGATAAAATGATCTCTAAGTGACATGACTTGTACTTAAAGGTAACACTACATTAAAAAAGAAATGTATGTGTGTATGCTCCCCAGTGTTCACAGCAGCACTATTTATTATAGCCAAGACATGGAAGCAACCTAAGTAAGTATCCATCAATAGATGAATGGATAAAGAAGACGTGGTACATATATACAATGCAATACTACTCAGCCATAAGAAAGAATGAAATGATGCCATTTGCAGCAACACAGATGGACCTAGAAAATATCATAATACTAAGTGAAATTATTCAAACAGAGAAGACAAATACCATATGATGTCACTTATACGTGGAATCTAAAAAATAATACAAATGAATTTATTTACAAAACAGAAATAGTCTCACAGACATAGAAAACAAACTTATGGTTACCAAGGGGGAAAGGGCAGGGGGGAGGAGTATGGGATTAACAGAAACACACAACTATATATAAAACAGATAAGCAACAAGGATTTACTGAATAGCACAGAGAACTGTATTCAATATTTTATAATAATCTAAATGGAAAATAACCAGAAAAAAATATATATGTATAACTAAATCACTTTGCTGTATATCTGAAACTAACACAGTATTGTAAATCAACTCTACTTCAATTAAAAAAAAAAAGAAAAAAATATATGTGTGTGTAAATATTCTCAGCCCAGTGGTTGGCACCATTCAATAAATGGTAGCTATTGTTATTATTAACCATTACTATTATGATTATATTACTGTGTTACTGTTATACCAGGAACACAAATTGATGATGAGAGTGCTTGCCATTTTCAGTTACATAGTTGTGTGCTGTTTCCAAAGGGAGGTAGTCACATTTCCAGTCCTGGGAAAGATGACTCGTATTGTTCTTTCTTCAAAAATATTTGAAGCAAAGTAGTAAGAATTTGGAACAATAATATGCTTTATGGAAAACACCATGTACCAAAGAATGATGGTTATTTATCACAAGTGTAAAGTCAGAAGCTTGAACCTAACTTTTTGCATTAAGCCACCTGGAAGGGAAGACAGAGAGGCGGTAGTTATTAAGGAGTGTCCCCTCCAACCCATAAGAAGCAGTGACTCAGCACAGTGACCCTGCCCATGCAGGTCCATTGTTATGAGGCTTTCACTGTTATAAGTCTTTGGCATAGAACCCTGTAGCAGACACTGTGGATCCAACTACATTTCTTCCTTTCTCCATCACTACTAGAATGCCAAACTCGTTCAAGCATCAGGCAGCAAAATGCTCCGGGAAGGTCAATTCTGCCTCTGGGAATAAATCATAATTGGCTTAAGCCAGTCCTAGTAATCTCATTTCCCTTTATTTCATTGGCTTAAGTATAAAACTGTGATACATTGGGGGTCAATTAATTCTAAGGGGAAATCAGCTGAAGGTTATTTTTTAAATTCCCTGTTGAAAGAGAGTCATATGAGAAGAAAATCCTTTCCTATTGCTGATATTGTCTGATGAGGGCATAATGTTTACAATGGTAGCAATTATTTTGTGACCATGAGGAGAAAAACAATGAAATTGCAGTCTAGCTGACCAAGAGCTCAAGCATCATTAAACATTCTGGAACTTCTTACATCTAGACATCTTTTTATGTAAGATAATAGACTCCCATTGTTTAGCCATGTTTAGGCAGATATTCTGTTACTTGCAACCAAAAGCCTCCTAATTAATTCAAACCATAATTCACTTGGTTCTAAACTAAACTAAACTAAACTAAAATGTGTGAAGTTAGGCGAGTTCCTAAAGCTCTCTGTAAAAGGGATATATTACGGGAAAATAAGCAGTACACAATTCAACTTGGCTTATAGTAAATATCCCAAACATCCCTCGTACATTAGGATGAAAAAAGAATGAAAAGAAGACAAGTTTTAGGATGAGACAGGTATGGACTTGCATCTTGGCGCTGCCACTTAACAGCAGTGTGATCTTAAACAAATTATTTAACATCTCTGAGCCTCGCTTTTGAAATTTGTCAAGTGGGAAGAACAATATTTACCTGATAGCATTTGTGATAAGGATCATATAGAAACACATAGAAAGCTTTGTCTTAGTCTCTCTTTTGACTATGCAGATCCTGACATATAGGAGGGCCTTAATTTGGTGATTGTATAATTTGTTGTTTAAACTGACACTGATCCACACAACCAAGACATATGGTCATCTTAGGCTTAATAGGTGCCTTAATAAATGCCTTCCCTGCCCCCAACTCTCCCTTCCCTCTCTCTCTCTCTCCCTCTTCTTCTTCCCCTCCCTCCCTCACCAATTTAGGGATATCTTATTTAAATTACTCATTTCAAATCTTGACCATACCCAACATCCAAGTCCTCAGCAGGACTTACCTTCTCTCCCAAATGTGGCAGACAGAATCTCTAGGATGCCCTTATGAACCCCAATTCCCATCATTCATGCCCTTGTATAATTCCCTCCTGTTGAGTGTGGACAAGACCTGTGATATGTTTCTAATCAATAGAATGAGGCCAAGGTGATGGGATGTCACTTCTGTGTTTATGTTACCTTATATAAGACCCTGGCTTGCTAGCACCTCCCTCTAGAGACTTTGCTTGCTGTCTTGATGAAGTAAGCAGCCGTATCGTGAGGTCCACAGGCAAGGAACTGTGGGAAGCTTCTATGGACTGTATGGTCTCTAGGAGTTGAGGGCAGCTTCTAGATGTAGCAAGAAGCTGGGACCCTCAGTCCTACCACTAAAAGGAAATGAATTCTGTTAACAATCTAATTGAGCTTGGAAGCAGTTCTTCCCCCACTCAATCCTCCAGATAAGACCACGTCTTGTTTGTGGTTGCGTGAGACCCTAATCAGAGGACCCAGCTAAGCTGTACCCAAACTCCTGACCCACAGAAATTGTGAGACAATAAATGTTGTATTTTTATTTTAAGCTGCTAAGTTTGTAGTGATTTTAAGCTGCTAAGTTTGTAGTGATTTTCTACACAGCAATAGACAATACACCAACTATCTAGCACGGTGTTCTTCCAAGACAAGATGGTTCTCTCCTGAGAGAAATTTTGCTTAAAACCTGTTATAATATTAAAATAATAACAATTTCCCTACATTATGATATGCAAATTGAGAAACAGGCTCAGAAGGATTTACTGACTATATTAAGAGGGGTAATTAAGGAGAATTTAATAAAGGGTCTGTTTATAATAAAGCTGTGGCCAGGTCTTAGGAAAAGCAACAGAGCCAGAATCAGTGGGAAAGTTTTACCATCATGTCTGAAGGAGAAAGAAGCAGTTACTAAAACCAGGGGTGCTGTATGGGAAGCGATCTGGGTAGGTGGGAACTAGAGGACTAAATACCCTGACCTCACTCTCCTCCCTCATACTCCAGCCAGCGCACTACTTTTGCTGAATTCAACCAAAGCCAGAAGGAAAGAGGCCCCACTGATGCAGTTCATCCAGGCTAGCCTCCCAGGGCAAGGAGCAAGGTGGAAGAGAGTGGAAAGTAAATCTGTAGGGGACATTCAAAGATATCTGGTACAGGGGCTTACCCAAGATCTCACAGGGAGTTGGTGACAGACATGGGACCAGGACCTATGCCTCTGACCTCCAGACCTATCTTCTCTGGCCCGAAGTAGGTCAGAGACAATGGGGATGATGGGGTGTCCAGAGGAAGAAAAATTTGCCATTTGTAGAAGGTTTTCCTTCTCCTAAGTAGTGTCTGGTATACAGTACATCTTCAATACAATTTTACCAAATGAAGAATATAAGTGATTAATGAAAGAAGTTTGACCAGCTCACCTTCTACAGGGATTTAGCCAGGCATGCTCACAGACCCCTCTGTCCTCCATAGGCATGAGCTTCCCTAACACCATTCCACCCACCCTGGGTGAGCCAAGCACCTTTGGGTGAAGCCAGGTCACTAAGTCCCAGGCTGCTTCAGTTCTCTCTCTCCACCTGGCAGTACTTGACAGATGACCCCAGCATCTACCAAACCATGTTTTCCTCAGGTATCATATGGCCCTAAAACAACCTTCTGGTCACCAGAAATGCAGAAGAACGTTAAGGGCTCCAGCCAGATCCTCTTCTACATAAATTCTATATAAGTTGTGTGTCCAGACACTGGTGAGCAGGAAGAACACTGGACTAGAAGTAGGCTGAGCTGGGTCCCAGTGCCCACTCTGTCTGTAGTTTATACATTTGTTTATTCATTCAACAAACCGCTATTGAGAACCTCTCCTGTATCAAGCACTGTGCCATGTGCTGGAATTACAATTTTTTTTTTTTTTTTTTTTGGCGGTACGCGGGCCTCTCACTGCCATGGCCTCTCTTGTTGCGGAGCACAGGCTCCGGACGCGCAGGCCCAGCGGCCGTGGCTCACGGGCCCAGCCTCTCCGCGGCATGTGGGATCTTCCCGGACTGGGGCACGAACCCGTGTCCCCTGCATCGGCAGGCAGGCTCTCAACCACTGCGCCACCAGGGAAGCCCTACAATGATTTTTAAGACCCCATATCTACCTTCAAGGAGTTTATACTAACCAGCTGGTCAATTCGGGACAACTCACCTGACTTTAGCTTTCTCATCTGAAAAATATGGATAATAGCACCCACTATACTTCACTTCCTTTTTAATAGCATCGGTTTATAGATGGATTTCACATAGTTGTTAGGGAGCAAAATAAAATGACTTATAGGAAAGTGTTCTGAAGAGAAGATTAAATTCTATGCAAACACACTCTTCCATGCAGAGAATTAAAAGACGTCCTTTTCCGGGACTTCCCTTGTGGTCCAGTGGTAAAGAATCCACCCTGAAATGCAGGGTAAGCGGGTTTGATCCCTAGTCGGGGAATTAAGATCCCACATGCCGCGGGGCAACTAAGCCTGCGTGCCGCAACTGCTGAACCCACACGCCTCAACGAGAGAGCCCGCCTGCTGCAAACTACAGAGCCCATGCGCTCTGGAGCCCGTGCACCATGAGAGAGAAAACCCGTATGCCACAACTAGACAGAAGCCCGCGTGCCGCAATGAAGAGCCCTCATTCCACGACAAAGATCCCGTGTGCTGCAACTAAGAGCTGACACAGCCAAAAATAAAAAATTAAATAATAAAATAAACAAACAAAAACAAAATGCTTAAAAAAAAAAGACGGTCCTTTCCTTTGAGCACCTGCCTAAATGGGAAACATTCTTTGACTTGAGATAAAAGGCAAAAAATTTATACCTATATTACCATTATCATTACTATTATTATTATCATTATTCTTTATTCTTTCCTATCCCCAGATTATCATTATCATTCCCAAATACCAGCAGCTTAGAGTTGAATTATTTTTTGTTTGTTTTAAACATATGACCACTCCAGAGTATATCCAGAAAAAATAAAAACACTAATTCTAAAAGATACATGCACCCCAATGTTCATAGCAGCACTATTTACAATAGCCAAGACATGGAAGCAATCCAAGCGCCCATCAACAGACGAATGGATAAAGAAGATGTGGTGTATATATACAATGGAGTATTACTCAACCATGAAAAAGAATTTCTGCCATTTGCAGCAACATGGATGGACCTAGAGAATATTATGCTTAGTGAATGTCAAAGACAAATACTATATGATACATGGAATCTAGAAAATAATACAAATGAATGTATATGCAGAACAGAAACAGATGCACAGATACAGAAAACCAACTTGTGGTACCAAAGGGGAGAGGGAAGAGGGGAGGGACAAATTAGGAGTATGGGATTAACAGATATAAACTACTATGTATGAAATAGATAAGGGACAAAGATATATAGTATAGCACAGGGAATATTATATATTTGTGTTACATATTCTCTATATAAGGAGGGTGTTTAGTGGTTCACTATATCACACCCCCTTTAATATACATAAGTATCTCAACCCTTTCTGTAGTTTGTTTTAGAAAAAAATATATAAAAATTTAAAATTATAACCAGTGTATTGAATAATCCAGACTCCACAGGGTGCAAGCAAAAAACAGTGTCGTTTTTTCTCCCCACTTCCCTTGCAAATCCTCTCTGATCGTTCTTTTCTGTCCCTTGGATGAAACCTTTGGCAGATTGCATAGCTTTTCTTGCCATTCTCGGTAATAAAAGAATGTTCTCCTGTTTTCAGGTCTTAAATAATCCAGTTCAGTGAAACATCAAAACTCTAAACTCTCATGCAATTGAAAACATCTCTCCTCCCTCCTTTCTGCTCAAATGAAATCAAGACCTGCAGGGGTGATGCCTCAGTTTCTTCTCTCTGTCTCATGTTATCCTTCCCCCCGCCTGCTGGCTGCAGTTCAGAAGCCTTTATAGGTTTGGAGCAGGGGTGAAGGAGAAGCATAACGGGCAGGAACAGTCCTTGATGAGTACAGTTTTAATCTGGGTGTGCCCGTTTCCAAATGCATCCTCTTTCCTTCTGGGGAACCATTTTGGGTTCTCTGGTGAAGCCCCACCCTAACCCCCTCTGTAACCTCCCGCCTCTGGGATCAGCTGTCTCCACTTCCTTTGATGTAGGTGATGCCTCCTTAAGGGACACGGACTCTGCTTCCGCATCTGAAGGTTCATCTGTAGCTTCTTCCCGCTGTGGTTCCCTCACCCTTATCAGAAGGCCCTCTTGGGCATGGCCAATTTCAAGACAACAACCCATGCCTAGGTTTAATCTGCAGGGTCCACTCTAGCCCAGGAGAAATATGCTTGTGTTCTTCACCTGCTGAACACTTTCTACCCTGTCAAGTCCAGGTGCAACCCCTCAACTTCAGACTTTTCAGGTGTGCGTTCAGTGTCAAGCTCTGTGTCCCCCCAACTCCAGGGATGTATGTCAAGTTCTCCAAGTGGTTCCATTGAAGCCTATTGCACCTGGCTTCAGATGAAGCTTCAGTCTCTCCCTTCCACATCCCTCCTTCTTGGAGGCAAGAAGAAGAAATGCACAGCACCCTGCCCTCCTCCCAAGTCTCTTTCAAACTTGAAAGCCCCCTATTTTCTCAGATAGTCTGGAAGTGGGTCATGGGCGATGGCAGCAGGATGGGGCCATCCTGAGGTAGCCTCACCTTTTCTTTAGAGTGTGAGAGTTATTAGTACTTTTGTATTATTTTGGGACTTTGAAACTGAAGGAATTTAGAACAAGCCTCCCCAAAATGTGCCAGTTTGGTCAATGGATTATTTTGAGTTGAAGACAACAGAGGCTCAAAAGACTTAGGAAGAACTTTTCTCCTCCCCCTCAACTGCCTAAAAGAATTTATTTTTTAAATTAATTTTTATTGGAGTATAGTTCCATTACAATGTTGTATTAGTTTCTACTGTACAGTAAAATGAATCAGCTATACATACATATACATCCCTTCTTTTTTGGATTTCCTTCCCATTTAGGTCACCACACTGCATTAAGTAGAGTTCCCTGTGCTAGGCAGTATGTTCTCATTAGTTACTTATTTTATACATAGTATCGATAGTGTATATGTGTCAATCCCAATTTCCCAGTTCCTCCCACCTTTCCCCCTTGTCCCCACTGGTACCCACACATTTGTTCTCTACATCTGTGTCTCTATTTCTGCTTTGCAAATAAGATCATCTATACTATTTTTCTAGATTCCACACCTATGCGTTAATATACGATATTTGTTTTTCTCTTTCTGACTTACTTCACTCTGTATGACACTGTCTAGGTCCATCCATGTCTCTACACATGACCCAATTTTGTTCCTTTTTATGGCTGAATAATATTCCATTGTATATATGTACTACATCTTCTTTATCCATTCATCTGTCAATGGGCATTTAGGTTGCTTCCATGTCCTGGCTATTGTAAATAGAGCTGCAATGAACATTGGGGTGCATGTGTCTTTTTGAATTATGGTTTTCTCAGGGTATATGCCCAGCAGTGGGATTGCTGGGTCATATGGTAATTCTATTTTTAGTTTTTTAAGGAACCTCCATACTGTTCTCCATAGTGACTGTATCAATTTTCATTCCCACCAACAGTGCAAGAGGGTTCCCTTTTCTCCACACCCTTTCCAGCAGTTATTGTTTGTAGATTTTTTGATGATGGCCATTCTGACTGGTGTGAGGTGATACCTCATTGTAGCTTTGATTTGCATTTATCTAATAATTAGTGATATTGAGCATTTTTTCATGTGTTTGTTGACCATCTGTATGTTTTCTTTGAAAAAATGTCTATTTAGGTCTTCTGCACATTTTTGGATTGGGTTGTTTGTTTTTTTGATATTGCGCTGCATGAGCTTCTTGTATATTTTGGAGATTAATCCTTTGTCACTTGCTTCATTTGCAAATATTTTCTCGCATTCTAAGGGTTGTCTTTTCATCTTGTTAATGGTCTCCTTTGCTGTGCAAAAACTTTTAAGTTTAATTAGGTACCATTTATTTATTTTTGTTTTTATTTTCATTACTCTAGGAGGTAGGTCAAAAGAGATCTTGCTGTGATTTATGTCAAAGAGTGTTCTGCCTATGTTTTCCTCTAAGAGTTTTATAGTGTCTGGCCTTACATTTAGGTCTTTAATCCATAGATAAAGGGCCTGGTCCAGGAAGAATGATGTCACCAGAGACAACTACAGAGAATATGGGCTAAGTGTGATAGGCTGGGGGGAACTGGGCAGGGCCTGTTTATTCAAAGTCCTCTCTGTCTCCCACTGTCTCTGCATGGCAAGGCAAACATTTGTTTACCAAACACTTGCTCTTGCCATCTTCTTGCGAATTGTTTTCCTTCCCTTAGAAGCCCCAGGACCCTACCCACTTCTTCTTAGCTCAGAAAGGCATCTAAGCCTCAATTCTCTGTCAGGAGCATCTCATTGATTTTGTGGGGCTCCTATACATATGTAATTAAATTTGTTTATCTCCTATTAATCTCTCTTATGGTAACTTAACTAATAGAGCAGCCAGAAGAACCTAGAAGGGTAGAGGAAAAGTTTTCTCCCTTACAAAGCTTCTGCTGAAACTTTGAGATAACAGGAAAAGTTCATTTAATATCCAATTCCCAAGGTATATTATAATATTAAATAAACTTTAAAAATGAATATTTTCTCTCAGAGATTCTTAAATACTCCTTCCAGGGGCAGTGCCCATCCCCCATGTACCTGAGGAAGATCACTGTTTGTTTTTGTTTTTGTTTTAGCTGTGCCAAGGCATGTGGTATCTTAGTTTCCTGACCAGGGATAGAACCCCTGCGCTCTGCACTGAAGCACGGAGTCTTAACCACTGGACTGCCAGGGAAGTCCAGACCACTGTTTTATACATAAAAAATATTAAATCTTCTTGAGCTTTTTCTTGGAGCCCCAGGCATCTTTGAATCCACCCAAATTTGGTACCTGGGATCAAGGATCTGTAGGGACCTCCACCCAGATATAATATGTAACTTCGGTGAGTTGTAACTGGTGGTTGCATTTGACAAGGTTTACAGCAAAAACTGAAAATGCTGAGACTCTTCGGCCATGCTACAGTTATAGTCCCCTAGGTCATTAGAACTGGAAAGGCTCTGTCTGTCTAAGGGGTCAGTAAGACCTGAGCTTCGAGACATCATTTCAGCCACTTGTTTGCTTTCCTTATGATCAGGAGCAGCTTGGGGTTGGAATGCTCATATAAGGCCACGAAGCAGAGTCAAAATGACTGTACCCTGGAGACCTGAACATACAACTTTAGCCTCACTGGCCTCATTCTCATGGCAACTGAGCTCACATTGCAGAGAGCAGTGAGTAATACAGTAGCTGTCCCTAGAATGCTGTTTCTCCCTTTGCCGAGAATGGTTCTAAAATATTTGCAGCTCTCCTCTTGACTAGATCATCAATCTAAGAGTCTGGATTTTCCCATAAAGTCTATATCAATATGATTCTGAGTTTTAAAAGGATTTTAAAGGCCCAAGGAGATATATAAAGGAGAAAATATTCTACCAAGAAGGCTGTAACTCTCAGAGTACCACTCCACAGGACACGAGGCTATCAAAGTGTTTTGTTACCAAGGTATCTCTGCTAACCCCAGCTGCCAGCCCAGTAATAGAATAGACACAGTAGATGTGGCATTTCCTCACTGGAGGAATCATTTCCCAGATCTTAACAAGTCCTGATGGATTTGGGAATTGGTTTGAAATCTCCTCTAGGAGTTTCTACAAAACTCTACTCTGGAGAGGAGCATGTATGAAGTGGTTTCTATTTCTTAAAAGCCCTGAACAGTAGGAGCAGCATTAATTCTGTGCGTTACGGCTCCTATTAGAGCAGTGCTCTTAATCCTCCCAGGTGGTTGTCAACCAGGAGAAGAGGTGGTATCTCCTTCTGAGACGCTGAATGCCACAGTGCAGCAACTCATTGTCCTAAGGTTGTACATCCCAGAGTCTGGCCACAGAGAGGGGGCACAGGATTCATGACAATGCAAGTGAGACTTCTTTTTTTTTTTTTTTTGGCGGTACGCGGGCCTCTCACTGTTGTGACCTCTCCCATTACGGAGCGCAGGCTCCGGACGCGCAGGCTCAGTGGCCATGGCTCATGGGCCCAGCTGCTCCGCGGCATGTGGGATCCTCCTGGACCGGGGCACGAAGCCGTGTCCCCTGCATCAGCAGGCGAACTCTCAACCACTGCACCACCAGGGAAGCCCAAGTGAGACTTGTTTTGATCAGAGGTTAAGGGTGGGTGATAAATGAAAATGATTTCTATTGCCTAGCCTGTAATGATAAGTAATTGGGAGATGATTAATCCCTATTCTTAGATAAGTCTCATCACTCCTGGCTGCCCCCCCAACCCCCAAAACACACACACACACACACACACACACACACACACAGTTAATGGCTGTTTACAAGTGAATGTCAACCTCAGGTCATGTATGCCCTAAACTGTGCTCCACCATGTTGCCTATGAAGATAGTAGACCTAAGAGTGGAAGCAAATCTGATTGTCTGAAGTATTGTTCAACTTGAGCCCTGACAAGTACAGAGTGTCAGTGCAACAGCAGCTGAACTTTGAAAAATTCACGTTTTTCTCTTTTTCTTTTCCTAGTCTTGACCTTCTCTTTAAAGAGTTAAAGCACCTATCTTTGGGGAAGGGTGGTAATTAGGAATGAAAGAAACAACAGGCAGCTTCTGACATGTAAACTAGGATTTTACAATGAGAAACAGTCAAGGGGAAGGAGATTTATTTTCTACATCTCTCTGGCTCCCACTTAACATGTTAGGAGCTAGACTTGGCAAACAAAATCATAGAGCTTTTCCTCTTTCACTTAAACACTATGCCAAGAAACTTCCTACTCTGTAGGTGTGTAGAAAGAGGATGGATAGAGAAATAAAAGAAAACCTTCCTCTGTGGTCTCTGGGATGGTGAGAAGGAAAAGAGGGATCAGAGGAAGGGAAAGTGGGCAATGAGAAACTCATGCTCCAAGGTGCTCTTCTTGTCCTTGCGGGATTCCGGGAGACTTACGCTGAGTGGCTTCACTTCACCATGTGATGCCCTAGTATGATTAGAAGACTGCAGTGCTGAGGTCCCTCCCTGAGAGAAAGAGAGAGAGAATGAGAGAGAGAACTTAATTTGCACCCAGAAGCCTACCTTGGTACCCATGTAACATGGACACAGAATTGGCAGCCAGAAGCTTGCCATGGGACCTGTTGTGGCAATGGAAGAGATGATCCCACTGTGTTTTCAGGATGGACAGCCTGGCCGGGGGCTGGATGGGGGAGAGAACCAGAGGGTCTGCAGCCAGAGAGAGTTGAACGAGGGCCAAGCAAACAAGGAAGGCATGACCAAGCCCTGATTAAAGCAGGAAAAAATAGACAACTTTAGGAGCAACTGAAGTCTGTAGCCAAAACTTGGATGAACTGACCAGTACACAATCAAAAGCCAGGACAGGACAAGTCCATACGGACCCCCTCTCCCAACCCCATACCATAAGAATACAAGAAACTATACGCTTCCCCATGTATTCTCAGATAGCAGGGCAGTGAGAAGTGAAAATGTGGGAAATCTCAGAACCTGAGAAATATTTGATGAGGTGGTTTAAATTACTGGATCAGAATACGTTGAAACCAGATCAAATCAAGTTAGTTTTGTTTTGTTTTTTCTTTCCCACTACCTACCAGGTCATAAGACCAGATCAGCTATAGACAAAATAAAGAAACTAAATTTTTTCTAAATTTCTGTTATCATCAGTAATTTTGCAATCCTGCTACAAAAACACTGAGATCAAATAATAAGTTCACATCATACTGCATTTGACCCCACAAAAATAGTCTTTTATTCCTCAGAACTTTGTTACTGATAAAGGTTTTTCTTTATGAGAGGCTTTTGTGCATGAAGAATGATCACTACTATTTGTGCTTTGGTTATTATCCAATATTTTAATCTCGTGGATGTATTAAATGTGGTAGACTACATTATTTGCCCACAATTCTTCCTTCCCTCCTCTCTTCGCCATGGTTCACTGCAGGCAGACCATTCTTCCTTACCTCTTTGATGTTGGCCTTGGCCATGTGACATGCTTTAGACAATGGAATATGGGTAGAAAAGAGAGCCTGTCAGTTTTGAGCCAAGGTATTAAGGTAGTTACCTGTTTCTACTCTTCTCTTGCACTTCTGCCATCTAGCTTGAAAAGATCCTTGAGTAGCCACTGGTCCCACAATAGAAACACATGGAACATACCTAAACTCAACACACAACCTGAAAGAGATCCTCACCAGCCCCCAGCTACAGGTCGTGAACATGAAATAAGCGATTTGGGTGTTACACTTTACACATCAATATTGCAGAAGAGACCTGACTGACGCATTAAGCAATTGGCATTTCTTTAAATAGTGAACAATCAACATTATCCTAAATATTCATACAACATTCATACTGCTGATAAATCCAATCACAGATTTACAAGTCAAATTTCTCAGATATTCAAACATTGATTATAAGCTTATTTAATTATACTCTCTAGATAATGACTTAGGGACTTCCCTGGCAGTCCAGTGGTTCAGACTCCCCGCTTCCAAGGCAGGGGGCGCAGGTTCGATCCCTGGTCAGGAAACTAAAATCCCACGTGCCACACAGCCAAAACATTTAAAAATGAAAATTAAATTAAATAAATAATGACTTTAAATAGCAAATTAACATAGGTTCTTATAAATGTTTTAAACAACTTATAATAAAGACAAAACACACACACACAATATTATACTGATAGTAGCACTAAATGGTTTGGGTAGACAAATGACTGCTTCTCAATTGGATTTGGAATCCAATCACACAGTTCTACCCCAAACCACTGATTCTACCCCAAACCACTGGTTACTCTATTAAACCTCTATTATAGTGAATACTCACTCTTACTTTTAATTAATTGCCTTTCTTATAGATTTTAATTTTTTGACACATGGTTTCTCTCTACAAAATGATATGTTCTTTCATGTTTTCTATGTCTGGCAGTATATAACCAAATAGCTTACCACTCTGACTTAATAGTCTAACCTGAAGGTTTAATTGACGACTTCTGTTTCATGAGTACCTCATTATAATTAGCAGAATATCTAGATCAGGGTTTTGTAAACTTTAAGGTACGTGCAAATCACCTGCGAATCTTGTTAAGCTACAGACTTTGATTCAGTAGGTTTGGAATAGGACCTGAGATTCTGCATTTCTAACAAGCTCCCAAGTGATGCTGTTGCTACTGGTCCTTGAAACATACTTCGCATAACAAAGATATAGAGATGTCTTCTCCTGGGTGGTTAAGGATTATGTCTGTGTAGCCAATTCTCTTCTTTGGGATAACTGGCTCTTTTATTTTCTTGGAATACATTACCTTCTTGCACGGTATTGTATGTGCTGAATAGTTGTCATACCCCCATTCTGTTGGTTACTTCATGTGGCTGCTGGTGTTGAAGAGTTTCTTGGAACAATATCTACTTCTTCTGTTGTTCCCTGTGTATATTCTTTCCTGTATACAGACATAAAAATAAGGACATTTAAGGGCTTCCCTGGTGGCGCAGTGGTTGAGAGTCCGCCTGCCGATGCAGGGGACACGGGTTCATGCCCCAGTCTGGGAAGATCCCACATGTCACGGAGCGGCTGGGCCTGTGAGCCATGGCCGCTGAGTCTGTGCGTCCGGAGCCTGTGCTCCGCAATGAGAAAGGCCACAAAAGTGAGAGGCCCGCGTACCGCAAAAAACAAACAAACAAAAAAAAGGACATTTATATACTTCATAAACAGACTGTGAGGAAAAATTGTGAAAGACTTTGAAATCAGAAAAAAAAAAAGTATTAACTCTCCTGTCTAGCACAATTTTCCACAGTTCATTGGTGGGGTTCAGGACACACTACCACAAAATATGGCAACTTGGCATATTGAATATATTAAGCTGAAGAAATTTGAGAGATGGTGTGTGCAGGAAGGACTTTCTGACCTTACTCTGAAGCAGTTTATGAAACCCTTATGTGAGAAGTGCCCTCCCTGTACTTGGAGGAAAAGAACATCCTTATCTCCAAGACTCTGAGAGGAATCTGAACAGGCCTTGCTGTTTACCCCAGTTTTCTATACTTAGCTCATATCCCTTTTTTGCCCTATCACATTTTTCCGGCACTCTCTACGCTTCATCAAACCTAGCATTAAAACACTCAGGTATGGGACTTCCCTGGTGGCACAGTGGTTGGGAATCCGCTTGCCAATGCAGGGGACACGCATTCGAGCCCTGGTCCGGGAAGATCCCACATGCCCTGGAACAACTAAGCCCGTGCGCCACGACTACCAAGCCTGTGCTCTAGAGCCCGCGAGCCACAACTACTGAGCCCGTGTGCCACACTACTGAAGGCCGCTTGCCTAGAGCCCGTGCTCTGCAACGAGAAGCCACCATCATGAGAAGCCTGCGCTCCACAACGAAGAGTAGCCCCCGCTCGCCACAACTAGAGAAAGCCCGTGCGCAGAAATGAAGACTTAATGCAGCCAAAAAATTAATTAATTAATAAATTAGAAAAAAAACAAGCACTCAGGTGTAACCACTTCAGATCTTCATTTTCTTATGAAATACCTTGTGTCACGTAGAACCTATATTAAACAAATTCATACGGTTTTCTCTTGTGAATCTTTCTTGTTCTTGTCCCAGCCAAGAACTTAGAAAGGTAGAAGAAAACCATATTTTTCCTCCACTGTAAACTATTTTACAACTCTGTAAGCTGTAGTGAACTAATAATAGTACAAAGGATTTTTGTCTATAGAAATGCAAATTAACAATCGAATGCAGTTTATTATTGCCTGTGGATATACGCATTTTCATCTATTTCT
Source organism: Delphinus delphis (assembly GCF_949987515.2). Classification (NCBI taxonomy): domain Eukaryota; kingdom Metazoa; phylum Chordata; class Mammalia; order Artiodactyla; family Delphinidae; genus Delphinus; species Delphinus delphis. The sequence continues at coordinate 32,559,656 of NC_082691.1, read as the reverse complement.
AAATTTCTTTGGGCATTCCTTATTGCCTCTCTATATACGTGTTTTTTTAATTTTCCTTTGACCAAGTAGTAACATAGGGCTGGTACCCTCATTAATTAATGAGTCACATGGATTTATTTTATGTCTACATAAGAATGTCATATAGAAATAATGCCCACTTTTAAAAATTATCCTTTAGCAAGACATAGAAATTGAAAAGAAAAAAACTACTTACTGTCTTATTCACTATTTAGTATCATTAATAAGTAAAAATTAAACAAATCTATTCATCTTCACCATTCTTTTGTCTTATATCCACCTTTTTTCTTACATTTTATTATTTTAACTTTTTTCTTTTGAGTATTATTGTGAACTTAAAAAATAAAAATAATCATTTGATTCTTAATTTTTTGAAATTTAGAATATGGGAACGCTTTTAATTTACACCTATGCCCTTTTAGCACTGACTCTAATGTTTTTTAAAGAATCTTTGTCTTCTGTCAATAGAAGAATATTTCCTGACCCGTTTCCATTTTTTTCCTGTCATCTGGGAAACTGCTACAGTCCAAGGAGTCCAGGCTCCTTTTGGTGGAGAAAAGTATCAAAGACCCGAATATGGGCATTATAAGTACACATGAGAGTTGGTGGTGAGTGAATGCTACTGCTATTGAGGCATTGGAGAAGTCACAGAGTTGGAAAATATACGTCTTTTTGGAGTCTTGAGTTCATACTCATTTTCCCAAGTATATTAAATTGCTATGTCCTAGTTTTCTCATAGACTGGGGTTTTACTGACCTCTGAGAATTTTTCCCCATGCTTCTGCTAAAGAAAACATGGTAAACCCATAGAAAAACACAGAGACATAGGTTTCCAGATACAAAGGAGAATGCTTGGGGGACAGCTGCAAAACAAAGCTTTCTACCTTAATTCTAACTTATTTCCTTTCCCTAATCTTGTATGGAGAGCTATTTACATATGACAAGAGGAGGGAAGAGAGTTGGAAACCACAAAGATTTGGGAAAATCACTTAGGGACATAATGAGGACAAGATATGAACCATGAACAAGAACTCAACTATTCTCTCTTAAACAATCTCCATTCCTCTGGGTTCGAACTAGATTCCCAAATTGGATGAAGTAAAATATTCATCTTAACCTCCCCCTTGGTAGCGACAGAGAGTCAGTGTTCTCCAAGAGCTCTGTAACTGTGGCTTATGATCCCCTGGAGCTTTCTCTAAAGCAGGAAATACAATTTTTTTTCCACTGTGAGGTTTTTCACTTTGGCTATGAAAACCGAGTACCACTTGATTCTAAAGAGTTTTCCTCTTACCAGCTAATTCCCCACTGAGTTTCCTCCCCTTAGTTGCACTTTTCATCAGAACAAACTGCATCTTGCCCCACCCAGAGAACTGGAACCATGACTAATGTCAGATTCTTGGAGCTAAGCATTGAATACAGCCACATCTGAGTCAGAGGGCTCAGGCATCTTCTCAGTTCCCTTGTGAGGCAGCCAGAGGGTGGAGAGAGAGTACAGCTCCTGTCTCCATGGATTGGCTGGGCTTTAGCACGGAGCTCATGTGACTTGGGGCCAACCTCTCTCTTAAAATCTAGACTGTTTCTCAAAGACAAGCAAATCAAAATTTAAGTGCCCCCCATTCACACAAACATACACACACACACACACACATACTCAAAGAATGAAATGTTGTTGTATTACAATAAGATTCTTCCTAAAACTGTATCACAGATTACCAGGTAAAGAATAGACTTCAATGATTTGTATGCACTTTGTGGGAATACTGTAGGGTCTGTCAACTAATATTATACTTCCATCTTGAAAATGACTTCCTCTCTGCTTGTCTGAAGGAAGCAGCAGTTAATGTTGAGTACGAAGCAACAAAGTGCTCTGTTCATTTCTAATCACTGAGAAGTTAATACTACCCCAAAAGAAGAGAAGTTATCCTTTAAAAATCACAAATGAGGGACTTCCCTGGTGGTCCAATGGGTAAGGCTCCACGTCCCCAATGCAGGGGGCGCGGGTTCGATCCCCGGTCTGGGAACTAGATCCCGCATGCCACAACTAAGACCAGGCACAGCCTAAATAAATAAATAAATAGTTTAAAAATAAATAAAATTGATCACTTAATCATTCAAAAAAATCACAAATGAACCAAATTTGGGGACACATTTAAGTTACTATCTCTTTGAATCATTTGTAAGAGACAAAATTCGGGGTACCTAGCCTCACAAATGGAGGAGGGTGAAGTAATGTATAAAAGATTTTCCATAATCCATGATTATGGATGATTTTCCATAATCAAAGTAATGTATAAAAGATTCTCCAAACCTCATGAGGGTGAGGTTAACAGGAGACCTTATTGCCTTACTTTCTGAAAAGATGCTGAAATTTGAACAGGCAATTCACAAACTCCATTTATCCAATTTTATCACATTCCAGTACTAGGCAAAGTTTATAGACAAGAAGTATTTATAGTCTAGTTAAATTTGTATATGCTTACTTCATTTACTGAATGTCTACTATGTGCCAGGCCCTGTGTTAGACTGATACAAAGGTAAGGAGGAAAAACAAATCCCTGCCAACAGAATTTCTTTTGGTCCTGATTTTATAAGCAGTTCTTTGACTCTTGCATTTAAAAGAAGCAGCATTGGTTGTGAAGGCAGCTAGAAAGGAACAGTCGTTTTGCCTAAATATTGAACTCAGTGGGAAATTAACTGGTGGGTAATAGACGTTTCTGAGCAGCCAAACCAATTTCCCACATTCCAAATACTGAAAGTCATGAGTTGAATCCCTAGACATGCCTCCTGGAGCCTTTATTCCTATTTTATACACAATTTTAGCCATGGTGGTACAGGAAAATACTGGCTCCCTTACAGTATTCTAGTAGCTTTGTTTTCAAAGTATGTTTGACCAACAGCCCACAATTCATAAAAGGGCAAATGATGCCACAGCCCTATAAAGCTGGAGGTTACCCTGAGGGATTTGATAAGGTGTTACGATTTTATAGCCTTCGGAGAAAGTAACCCAGAAGATGTTATGGTTTTATTGCCCTGTAGCATGTTATCCAGTTTTGTATCTCAATTAGCCACAATTTTTTTTGTGTAAACAGTGTACACATCTATGTGTTTGTGAAAGCATTCAAGGAAACCAACTCTTTTGTCTAATTGCCTAATTCCTGATTCCCTCACTAATAAAAAGTAGATACATTCGAACAAATACACTTGTTCAAGAGTTTTGTTTTTAAAGCTCTGTATTGTTCCACACATTATCTGAGATACTTACCTGCCCTTCAAATACTGACATAAATTCACAGGTATCTCATCTATCTTGCATTCTTCTTAGCTCCTACCCTGTCTACAGAAAGAGGCAGCCCTCTAACCATTCATTCCAGAGTATGTTTTATTGATAGTTTTTATGGCTTTGTGGTTGGGACCAAGAGAGATGTATTCTTAGCTCACAGCAGGTCCCCAGACCTCTCCTTCCCAGCCTCTCATCAGCTGACTGCACCATGAAGGACCTGACCTGGACTTTTTAGATACATCAATGTAACCATGTGACTATAATAAAATACCAAAGCTCTGTGCCAAGAGAAATGTACCCGGGTCGTTTTCTTAAAGAACTTTGCAGTATGTGTAACTCCCATATATTTGCTGTTTCTGTTACTCCTTATTTGTTTCCCTAAAAGAAATGGTAAAACTTAGAATAAGAAGAGCCTTTGTTGAGGGATTATGAGAATAAATTTTTCCTTTTTTATTTCTGTTCAAATATCTCTCATCCCCTATATATAAGCACTGTTAGCAATTTGGTTTATAATTTGGTTTCCAGACAGTTTTTCTATGTATTTTCAATGTGTTCTGCTATCTTTCCATATCGAAGACTGTCTTTTTGAATCATTTCCTCACAATTCTGAAAGATTTTCTCAAAAGACTTTGAATGTTGGTACAGCAATGGAATACTTGGAAATTGTGCTCAACCTATTTGGGGATTTAGAAAATTGCTTGTAATTTTTCTGTTTTGTCTATTGTTGGAAAGACTTGTGGCGTATGGGGAAAGGTAGGTAGAAATATGCAGAAGATGATAGACAAGAAGCTTAGAGGGCTTCCCTGGTGGCGCAGGGGTTAAGAATCCGCCTGCCAATGTAGGGGACACGGGTTCACGGGTTCAATCCCTGGCCTGGGAAGATCCCACAGGCCATGGAGGAACTAAGCCTGTGAGCCACAACGACTGAGCCTGCGCTCTAGAGCCCGCGAGGCAAAACGACTGAGCCCACATGCCTAGAGCCCGTGCTCTGCAACAAGAGAAGCCACCACAATGAGAAGCCCGCGCACCGCAATGAAGAGTAGCCCCCGCTTGCTGCAACTAGAGAAAGCCTGCGTGCAGCAACGAAGACCCAACACGGCCAAAAATAAATAAATTACTTTTAAAAAAAAAAAAAGGGTGGTCTTAGGCATGGGAAATGTGACTGGAGGTAGGGAAAAGGTGAGGTAATCGGTGTTCTGCAGAGGCGTATCTGCATTACATACCTCTTCATGGGATACATGTTCAAAAATGGTGCAGTTTTTAGTCTTCTGATGTCAAAAGGTCATTTACGGAACACCTGGGCAGGCCCAGTTTGGGGGTCAGTGGTCCCAACCACTCTTGGCCAGTTTGAACTGGGCGAGAGTCAACTCCAGGTCCCTGGGAAACAACTTAAGCCCACCTGTTACTATAGTGACCCATACATCAGAGGTGTTATCTGTAAGGGTGGTTAAGGAGTCCTGTAATATATTATCTAGGCTATGTGAAGCTTGGAGGGTAGGCAATTAAAGAAAAACAACAACTAAAGCAGGTTAATTAGTAAAGGCAGGTTACAAACAGAGGGGGGTTTAATAAGCTGTTCCCTTATCTGCTGTTCTGTAAGACACACTCAAGGATTTCTAAGACGCCAGCTTCCGTTAACCCTGTAGTTTCAATCCCGCATGATAACAAATTGTGCATTTCTCCTTTGTACAAGGAGGAACAACCATAGCCTGGGCTAGGACCTGGGGTGGAATTAGAGCCACCGCTGTTTGGGTTGGCAGGGGTCAGCAGACAGCAATCCTGAGGTTCAGTGCCAGCAACAGCAGTGACAGTGCAGATGGTCACTGGGCAACAGCAGCATGGCCTGGTCAGGGCATGCCTTCAGACTGCTCAGGTTTCAGAAGGCAGTGTACCAGGCACCTTAGTCAACATTGCATCAGCAGCAAATTCTGGAGTTTCAGCATCAGGGCTGCTCTGTGGAATCCTCTGGCCTCACGGGGACACACTGGGTTTTGGGTTTGCGAAGAAAAATAGCTAGAAGGATGAACATTTGGACATGAACCAGCTTCTTGGATATACAGTACTTGGGGAGGAAAACTCAAAAAATACTGGACTTCCTGCAGTCATGCATGCCATACTAAACTGCATTAAAAAAGGAAGCATGGCCTGTGAGGATCGTATGAGGACATGCTCTTCCACATCACTCTGAATACTTCTTTTTTGCCTCTGCTGGATCCTTTTCCTCCACGAGCTCTAAATCAGTATTCTACTTTCCTTCATTTGTATTCTTTTATTGGCATCCTCATCCTGAGTCTTCAATGACTTACTGGATATTTTACACATATATTATCTCACAGTTTACCTAAAACCCACTTTAACAAAGAATGCTTGTAAGTGAAATTCAGCCTCTGTATCCTGGTACCGAACTGAATCTCAGAGACAGAGTTTTGGGTGAAGTAGAAAAGAATAGCTCTATTGCTTTGCCAGGCAAAGGGGGCCACGGCGGACTAATGCCCTCAAAACTATGTGTCCACCAGGAGGAAGTAATGAGGAGGTTTTTTTGTTGTTTTTTGTTTTTTTCTGCGGTACGCGGGCCTCTCACTGTTGTGGCCTCTCCCGTTGCGGTGCACAGGCTCCGGACGCACAGGCTCAGCAGCCATGGCTCACGGGCCCAGCCGCTCCGCGGCACGTGGGATCTTCCCGGACCGGGGCACGAACCCGCGTCCCCTGCATCGGCAGGCAGACGCTCAACCACTGCGCCACCAGGGAAGCCCTGGAAGTTTTATACTAATGGTTCAAAGCAGATGGCATGATCAGCTCATGGACAGTTTTCTGATTGGTTGGTGGTGAGGTAATTGGGAGTCAGTATCATCAACCTTCTGTTTCCAACCAGTATGGGGTCTACATGCTTGTGGGCATCACACAGTTAACTTCTTCCACCTGGTAGGGGTTTCAGTATCTGCAAAACAGCTCAAAGATACTGTTATGTATATTCCTTGAGAGGCAGAATCAGGACCCTGCCCCAAGGCTGCATTATTGTTTCTTGACTGCTCCCCTCTTGTTTCTGCATTCCCTCCCTTCCTTGATTAGCAACTGTTTGAACCTGCCCTTTGGAACTCAGGGAAGGCCATGGAGGCTGAATGAAGCCTATTTCCTACAAACAAGAAACGGGGGACACAGAAAGACTTTTGTGCCTAGAAATCCCATAGGGTCCTGGTTAGTTCCATGCTTACAAATCAATAAGAAAAAAATATCCAAAAGAAAAATGAACAAAGGACATAGACAATATAGAAAATGCATGAAACAAAAAACGTAAAGGACCAATAAACATGAAAAAATATTCAATCTCATTAGGAATTTTTAAAATAACACAAAAAATCATTTTTTGCCTGTCATATTTATAAAGGTCTCTAAAACCTAGGGTTCCACTGTCATAATCTGGATCTAAAGCTCTTTTTAAAATGGTGATCACAATGCCTCCAAGCTTGCAGTCAGTTTCCTTTTCCACTTGGGACTCTTCCCTCCAGGTGAATGATCCCTCCATTCATTAGTTATCTTTACAAAAGGGACAAAGGAGGTCTTCTGACATTTAGAAAAGCTAAGAAACCTCAAAAGGTACCCTACTACAGCAAAGTAGACCTAATCAAGGTTCAAGCAATAGGTACAACAAGTCTTCTCCGAACACTTAATATGCAAATATATTTGAGATTTTCTCTGAGAATGACATGTTAACTTATTTCGCCAAGTTGTATTCCCAGGGATACTATTTCAGGAGAGGAGAGAGGAGAGGGGGAGGGTTCACAGCACTAGTATTCTGAAGAACACGTTTGGGGAAATGCTGGATTAAATAATAATAGTTAATATTATTAGCTCAATAAAGTAATACTGTTTGTTTTGCTATGGCACCAATCTAAGCATTTTTGTAAACCTTATAACAGTTCCATGGAAGGTTCTATTTTTACAGGTAAGGAGACTGAGACACAAGAGAAGTTAAGCAATTTGCCTAAAATTGAACAACTAGAGAGTGGCGAGTTTGACTTTGCATCCAGGCGAAGCCTAGTGCCTAAGCTCTGTGCTATATAACCTCCATGGTCTCTTTAAGCTCTGAATCCTAAGGCTCTTCCGTGCCGCTTGGTGTTCTATATTCTGCAATACGTGAAAGGACTGTTCCAACATCAGGTAGAAAGGATACTGCTCCTTGATTCCTTTGCCGTGTTACAGAATAGCATTCCATCTCATCACCAACATTTCTGCCTTTGAATCATGGATCCTTAGCGTCTGCCAAGGCCTTAGAGTAAAAAGACAGATTTCCACTTCATTTCAATTAAAAAATGTTTAAATACACTCACTCTTCAGTATCCTAGGTCGTTTAATAAAGTAAATGAAAATTTCCTCATTTCTAATTCCATTAGGAACAAATGGTTTCCATTGCCAGGGTCCACTCTAAAACTCTCAAATTAGAGTTTACTCTTGAACAACAGGGGTCTGAACTGCACAGTTCCACTTACACATGGATTTTTTTCATTAAATATATGTAGTACTACACGATCCATGGTTGGTTGAATCACCTGATGCAGAAATATGGATATAGAGGGCTCATTATGGGACTTTGAGCATTCATGGATTTTGGTATCCCCGACAGGTCCCGGAACCAACCCCCCCGCAAATACCCAGCGATGACTGTATTGGCTAATTAAAATAGAAGATCTGAGAACCTTTAGATGAAAAGAAAAAGAAAAGGTGCACAAAAACATAAATGTCTTATTTTTTTGTAGAAATGTAGGCTTATATGTCACTTGCTCTTTCATCTGAGCTATACTATATTGTTTTGTTCTCATCAAGAGAAAGCATAATGCTTTGATAGTGTCAATTATTTTACTTAAAACGTTTCTATGTATTCCTATTTAGACCTAGGTAGCAAATTAAAGGGATATGTATGTTTTCAAAATGTAAAATAATGTACAATTTCAAATAATCTTATATATTATCATATACTAGAAAGAATAAATTATTATAGTTACAAAAAGCATGCTCCTGAGTTCTGTGACTAAGTTCCGTGTTCCTGTAGAACACTTGGGGGAAGCCTAATTGAAGATTTCTGGACCTGACGCTTGATCTTAGTCTCAACATTGAGGAGTAAAACAGCCTAAGCAAGCAGGCATTCTACATCAAGGAGACATCAATGGGGATTGTGTGTTCTTACCTTATGAATCCCAAGCAAATAAATCTTGTACTCCATGCAATAAACCTTTAACTTTCAGTATGTGATAGTCTTTCCTCATTTCATAAATATTTATTGAGCGCCTGCAATATGCCAGTCTCTGATACAGCAGTTAAGAAAACACCAACCCTGCTCCTACGGAGCTTACATTAATGGGAGACCCTTTAATGTGTTCTGCCACCCAATTATCCAAAAAAGATAATCTCGCCACGTAATCCAATTGTGTAAAATCTGTCTTGGGCAAAGGGAACGGCACGTGCATCCTCGAACCACCTTGAAATGAAAACTCAGCCTGTGCGTGAAGGACGCAGGTCGCCAAGCGCAAGACGGCGCCGTCGCCTAGCGCCGCTCTGAACGGCGCGCCGCTGTGACGCGTAGGCTTCGCCCCCTGCTGCCTTCATAGCGCCCCCGCCCCCTTGAGCGAAGTGCGCAGACTCCTCCTCCGGGCTCTGCTTTGGCAGGAGAAGCAGCCGAGTTGAAGGCATCGCTTCCCCGCGTGCTTCTGCGGGTGGCTGCCGGGCCTTGTCCTACCGCAGTGGCCGCGCCGCGCTGTTCGGGAGCAGGGCGCTGCAGTCGCGGTCCCGGCCTCGGTGTTTGGTAAACAGAAGCCCCAGCGTGCCGGGAGCGTGCAACCCCTCGCCCGGCCCGGCGAGCCCCGGGCGTGAACCGCGTTGACGGAGGATGGCAGCCTCCGGGGTGGAGAAGAGCAGCAAGAAGAAGACCGAGAAGAAACTTGCTGCTCGAGAGGAAGCTAAACTGTTGGCGGGCTTCATGGGCGTCATGAATAACATGCGGAAACAGGTACCGCCTCTGTGGGAGTGACCGACGGCGTCGGGGAGGTGGTCCGGGACTCGGGCCCCTGTCAGCCGCGGCTGAAACCCGCGCCCTGGGGATCGCGACTCTCTTCTTCCTCTGTCCTTGCCCTTCCTTGCATTTTCGCACGCCAGCGAAGCCGCTGTCGGTGGAGGGTCGCGTTAAACTGTTCTCGAGCAAAAGTGCCTCGTCGTCCGCCGATGCTGTGGCTCCTGACTCCTATGGGGCCCCGTGGGCCGGCATTCGGCGTCGGGTATCGGTTGTATAACAGCTGTGCCCTAGTTATCTCTTTGTGAGGCGAGGAGCCCTCCATTGGCCAGCCGTTTTAAGGTGTCGTGAGATGTCGGGCGAAGAACCCCACTGGCACAGCCCAAACCGAAGTCCCCCAAGGAAGGGAGAAGCATTGCTGGCCTGACATCAGCTCCTCTAAAATGAGGATCCCCGCCCCCCTTCTGTGTTACCAGGGTGGAGCTAGTAGAAGACAAATCCTCCTGTACGTGTTAATTTAGAGCAGAAACAGTCGTGGATAAATACCGTGCCGCCTTTTAAGGGCACCGTGCGCCTCTGTTAAGAGGAGTTCTTTGTTCTTTGATGTGTGGCGTATTAGTGACAGTCTTCAGCACGTCGGCGAAAGGTGGGTTATGAAAAGAATGGGTTTTAACGCCAGAGTATGTAGACTAGAGAATCTATTTGTTTTTAAATTCCATAGCATCTTATACCAGTAGGTGTAGAAAAGTCACTTGGTTATTTTCTCGTCCTGGAAGCTTTATTTCTAGAAATATGCATCCAGGAAGATTTGTGGGAATGTTTGTTTTGTGACCGTGTTTTTCATGACAAAAGCAGGACATGAGTATAAGTAACTGCAAAACCTAGTTTGCTCATCGGGTGGTGCTGAAACCACACAACCCAGATTGGGACTGGAACCTACAGGCAGGGACTCGAACCCACCGTCTTTTAATTGAGATCACACACCTGGTCTCAGGACTTTAATGACGCTCAGGTGCTTTTTTTGTTTGGGGGGTTTTTTTTTTGGCTGCGCAGTGTGGCTTGTGGGATCTTAGTTCCCCGACCAGGGATTGAACCTGCGCCCTCGGCAGTGAAAGTGCAGAGTCCTAACCGCTGGGCCGCCAGGGAGTTCCCAGAGCTCATGTAGTTTATGTCTCATGGCAGAAGAAATTCAGTGAAAAACAAGGTGATAGGTAAGAAGTGGATTTATTTATAGAGATACACATTCCATAGACAGAATGCAGTCTGTCTCAAAAGGCGAGAACGGCCTTGGGAGAAACACACTCCACAGATGGGTGCGGGCCATCTCAGAAGGCAAGAGGCCCCAAGATGTGGGGTGGTTTGTTTTTATGGGCTGCGTAATTTCATAGACTAATGAGTGGGAGGATTATTCCAACTATTTCGAGGGGAAGAGGCGGAGATTTCCAGGAACAGGGCCACCACCCATTTTTTGGCCTTTTATGGTTAACCTCAGAGCAGTCAGGGCACTGGTGGGTGTGTCATTCAGCATATGCTAATACATTGCAGTGAGCGTGTAATGAGGAAGAAGGTGCACTGGGAGTCAGATCTTTCCACCATTTTGGACCTAGTTGGTTCTAACCAGTTTTTGTCATGTTCTATGGCTGTGTCATTCTTTTAAAGGTTGTGCCCTGCCCCCTTTCCTCCTGTTTCAGTTCTGATGGGTCTATGGACAACAGTAGAGGAATTTAAGTGTTTTATGAAGATATTAACTTTGGTTTCTTTAAGCAAACTCTGCTGGGGTCTTGTCTTTGTTCATCAGCTCCTGACATTGTGCATGGATGCAGTAGATATTTGTGGGAGTGCCTTTATATCTTGCCTGGTCTTTGGGTTGAAGTAGCTGTGAATGCCTGAATTCAATATTTTACGTAACTTTCATGTATCTATTTCCATGTATACCTTCATGTTCCTTTTCTGTGAACCTTTCTTACATTTAGGACACCACTGACTTTCCATTGCTGGTGCATTTAACTAGTGCCTGCCTCTGAAAGGTAATTGCACCGCAGTTCACCAGTGCCCACATTTGTTTCCAACAACCCTCCCACTCCCCCAAATATGTGTTTTCATACACAGACTATAGCATTGTAAAGCATTGCCTCATTTCCTGCGTAGATGGGGTGCAACTGGGTCGCAGCATCAGATGTTGAGGAGGAGGGGATTGTCTGAGACTGTATGTTTAGCTTTTGGGGTTTAAAAATTGATTCATATCCATTTCTTAGACTTAGCTTTAAACAATATTAGCATCTACTTATTTACTGTTAAAACAGAAATAAAGTTACTGAAATACCAGGTTTCTGTTACTGAGTAGGAAGGGGAAAATGGATGCTGGGTGAGACATCAGGAATTTCTTCGACAGTGGTTAACTGGCCTTAATCTGCCAGTTTCTCCTTTTGTCATTGGCTTTGCTTGTTATTCAGACCGTTCTCCAGTAACACTTTTACCAACTTCTTGGAATCCTGCATCTTTTGTAAGATGGGCAGCTTCACTTTGCAGTTGATTTACATTATACACGTATTGTTCTGTTTAACATAACACAGAAGAGGCGCACCAGGAATGACTGACAAGGGCAGTTGATGGGAAGTGGCAGAAATAGAAGCTGCTCTGAGCCAGAGGAGGAATGTTTGAGTGAGGACCAGTTTTAAAAGTGTTCTTCTATGGTGAATACTTTTGTGTTATTACTATTTTTGCTTTCCCTTATGATCGCATTACTTTGGGGACCAAGATAATGAGTGCCTGGATGACAAGGGCCCCCAGAAACATCCCTATACAAATTTAAGAACACTGTGAAATTAGAATTTCTGAATCCCAATTCCTGCTCTATCATTAATTAGTTTTGTGATATTAGAAAAAGATATAGGTCATTTCATGTCTCTGTAGCATTGCAGCCAGTCTCTACGTCGTGGTGAAAGGGGGCTCTGCTGAGCCCGCAGCCTCAGCTTCCCGTGGAGCCTTTTCCTCCATTATCCTTTCAGCCATTTCCAGCCTTTTGTTTTTAAGTAAACTTTACAATGAAGTATAGAATTCACGAAAAGGATCCAAATCATAAATGTGCAGCTCAAAGAATTATTGCAAAACGAACGCACCCCCTCCAAGTAAAAGAACTTGGCTAGTACACCAGAAAGTCTCCACCTAATGCCCTTCTCAATTGCTACCCCCTCAAAGGTAATTTCTAATTTCTACTACCATAGATTTTTTGTCCTGTTTTTGAACTTGTATACATGGAATCATACAGTATATACTTGCGTGTCTTGCTTTCTTAAAGCTAGCATCTATTTTTGAATTTTTGAATTTTATTTATTTTTTTATACAGCAGGTTCTTATTAGTCATCCATTTTATACATATGACCGTATAGATGTCAATCCCAATCTCCCAATTCGTCCCAACACCACCACCACCCCCCCGCCACTTTCCTGCCTTGATGTCCAAGTCTAGAAACTGTCATAGAGTGAAGTAAATCAGAAAGAGAAAAACAAATATCGTATATTAACGCATATATGTGGAACCTGGAAAAATGGTACAGATGAACCGGTTTGCAGGGCAGAAATAGAGACACAGATGTAGAGAACAAACTTATGGACACTAAAGCTAGCATTTTGTTTGTGAGATTTATCTATATTGTTGTGTGTTGTTCTAGTCCATCTTCATTGTATGTAATATCCCATTGTATGAATACACCACAATTTATCCATTCTATCGTGTACTATTAAAAGTAGTACTACTTTGAATATTTTTGTACATTTTGTACATGACTTTTGATGTGTACATGTATGCATTTCTGCATTTTTGTTGGGAAATACCCAAGCGTGGAGCTGTTGAGTCATAGGTTAGGCTACATTCAGCTTTAATAGATCCTGTGGTACAGTTGCCAAAGTTGTGCCAGTTCATACTTTGGCTTTTGCTTTTGCATCTTTGCTAACACTTGGTATTGTCAGTCTTTATAACAGCCATTCTAGTGGATGTATAGTGGCATCTTATTTAATTTGGTTGAGCACCTTTTCATTCATTTTTCCAACTTTTTTTTAGATTAATGTTATTATCTGTTACACTAGAAAGGGGCTTTAAAAAGCAGGGCAGGGTCACAGTCACTCTTTTTTTTTTTTTTTTTTTTTTTTTTCACAGTCACTCTTGCAGGTACCCAGTGCTGTTGCTTTTGTGTTAATGAAGTCCAGAAGACCCTTAACAATTGAGAGATGTTTTGAGAACTTTCTGAGTACCACTGCAGTTCACAGTTTCCTCAGGTTAAATGAATTAAAACATAATTAGAATTTAAAAGCTTATGTTAAAGCCCCATTGAGAGTTAAGTGAGAGAACCACAAAGCTGATTTGAGGATTGGATGCTGGGCAGTCACCTGGGCTCCCTTACTAACTAAAATGACTCAGCTTCTGTGTACTCACCTCTCCAAGACTGTCAATTACTACATGTCATTAATCTTTAGGGTCTCTTGTGAATAATCTAAACCTTCTGCATTAAATCCTCAATAACAGAAACACTTCTCGAGCACTTATTCTGTACCAGCCATTCTCCAAAGTGTTTTATATGATTGTCTCATTTAATTTTCTTGACAACTCCCATTATCCAGACCTTTCTATTCTTAACTCTCTTCTATTTTCTCTTTTTGTCTGTCCAGTTTAGGAGATATATCTCTCTCTTCACTCTCTTTTCAATGTCCTAAGCTTTCTTGGCCCTCAGTCCTTTTTTTACATCCTTTGGGCAAAAAGCATTGATGACTGTTTACCTGCTTTGTGCACCGCTTCTAAGCACAGCTGAAGAAAATCCCATTACTGGGCAGTCCTCTGCCAGGTGAGTCCTAACTTCAGCTGGGCTGGCAGTACTACTGGTGAGCAGTTCTACTTACTATTTATTTTACTGGTTTCCTCTAACCCAAGCCCTTACTCTGTATCCTCACTTTCAGTACATCATCCCTCTTTTGACGTCACAAATAAATAGAAGTCATTAGTCTGGAACTATCTAACTTTTAACTTTCCACCACCAAATCTATAAACCTGTTTTGGAACTTTAAAAAAATTCTGCTACAATGCATAAAGCCATTTAAAGCCAGTACTTTCACCTGGGCTTTGACTCTCAGTACTAGTGTAGTCAGAAAAGTTACACCATTGGTTATTCTTTCTTTGTTAGGCATCTTTAACTTCTCCTTCTCTGCTGGATTCTAGCCATCAGCATTTAGGCATGTTTTAACCTCTCTAGCTTTTAAACCAACAAACAAACCAATACACTTAGTCTCAGTATTTCCCTGTAAATAATATCCCTCTCCCCCTTGTTAAAACCAAAAGGTGCGTAGAATCACTGCCTCTTGGCTCACTGTTTATCTATTCCCCTATTTCAGTTTGGCTTTCTGACTTATCCATTTAGATGAATACTTGTTGAGAACCCATTGTGTGAGACCTACTTACCATAAAATGGCAGGTACAAGAGACTGATAAAAGGCCAGTGTGACTGGAGCACAGAACATAAGGGGAGGATGGTGCAAGATGAAATTGGAGAAGTAGCTAAAGATCTGCCCGTGTATAGCCTCATAAGTCAAGTTAGGGGGTTTTGCTTTTATTCTAAAACGCTTTCATATATATATGTGTATGAGAGGAGGAATAGGTGTATCAGTTTTTCTTTTGAAAAAGATGATTGACTGCTCTATGGTGAATGAATTAGCTCTCAGAGTAGATGCTGGCAGACCAAACAGGAAGTTGTTACAGTAGCGCAGTGAGATGGTCCTTTGGACTAAGGTGATAGCAGCGACAGCAGTATCAATAAAGAAAAGATGATATATTCAAGAGATTTAGGAGGTAAGATCAACAGGACTTAGTGATGGTAACGATATGTGGTTGTGATGACTAAATTAGAAAAGCAAATTAAGATAACTTAAAACAGAACCTGATAATGAGTAAGCTCTCAATAAATGTTGGCTATTTTTGCTGTTGTTGTGATGGTGGTGGCTGATTGGATGCTGAGGGGTTCTGTACAAGATGTCATTTATGACCTCCAGGGTTCTGAAATGCATAACTAGATGGATGGTGACACAGTTCTCTGAGAGAGGAGATACTGGAAATGGATCAAGGCTTTGAAGAAAGGATTATAGTTTGTGTTTTAGATAGTTTAGTGTGCAGTGCCCCTGAGACATTAAGGTATCTGATGAGTTGACAGGTCTGGAGAGTTGTGGGTTAAAAGTATAAATTTTTGAGGTATCTGCATATAGAAGATAAACTTCATTGAAGCTGTGGAGAGTTAAGAATCTAAGATAAAGGCTGGGTAGGGAATGAGCCTGTAAAGAAGACAAAAAAGTAATGGCCAGAAGAGTAGGAGGAAAATGAGAGTTTTGAGAATCGGAGAAGAAATTGTTTCAGAAGGGAGATGACAAATTTTGAAGCCTAAGAGAAGTCAGAGTAAGATTAGAGCTAGAAATGTTCAGAGGATATAGCAACAAAGAGGGGCTTATTGACTGTGATGAGAGTTGTTTTGATGGGGAGACGATGGAAGTCAGATTAGTATGAGTAGGATATGAGAAAATTGAGACAGTTCATTTGAGATTTGGCCCTGAAGGGAGTGAGGGAATCAAATAAAGGCTTTTTAAATGGAAGATGTATGTGTGTTTAAAAACTAGTAGGAAGAATTCATTTGAAATGGCGAGGTTTAATATATGTGAAACAGAATGGGTGATTGATAGATGATTCCTGAGATGAAGTCCAAAAGTAAAGGTGAGTAATCTCCTGTGGGAGGAGGATGGTTCCTCTTCCATAGGAGTGGGAAGGAGTACATAGGAGTGGTAGGTACATAGGTGGGTGTGTTTGGAATCAAGAGAATGAAGGAGTTCCTATCTAGAGGCTTTTGTTTTCTCTGAAAAGTAGGAGATGAGATCATCTGCTAAAATGAAGGAGGAAGAAGATGAAGCTGGAGGTTGAGGAAAGTTGTTTTTGTGAAGAATAGAAATGGTATGAGGGCTGGCAGTGTGGTTTTGTTTTGTTGCTGTTTTGGCCGCACCATGTGGCGTGTGGGATCTTAGTTACCCGACCAACCAGGGATCAAACCCTTACCCCCTGTAGGAGTCCTAACCACTGGACCGCCAGCAAATTCCCACTATCTAAGTCATCGTCGTCTTTTTGTTTTTTGCCACACCGCACAGCTTGTGGGATGTTAGTTCCCTGACCAGGGATTGACAGCAGTATTTTTTGAGGTTAATTATCATGAACTTATAATGAATATTTATCCTTAACTTGGCCTTCAAAGCCCTGTCATAAAGGTTCTATGACTCGCTTCCCTTCCTACTCATGCCTCAGTTCTTTCTTTTTTTTCTTCTTTAAGATTTTTTCATGTGGACCATTTTTAAAGTCTTTATTGAATTTGTTACAGTACTGCTTCTGTTTTATGTTTATGGGGTTTTTTTGGCCCCGAGGCATGTGGGATCTTAGCTTCCCCAACCAGGGATTGAACCCGCACCCTCTGCATTGGAAGGCAAAGTCTTAACCCCCAGTGAAGTCCCTCAGTTCTTACTTTAAAAGCCACTTCTTCCCTGAATGTCCTAGATTATGTCAAGCCCCTCTATTACATATGCTCTTACAGCACTCTATTCCTTTCTTTCATGCATTTATCAGCTCTATAAAGGCAATAAACACTGTTTAGTTTATTGCATGTCTTTGCTACTAGGCTCTAAGCTCCATGAGGGCAGGGACTGTGTTTGGCTGGTTCAGCTGTATTGCCAACATCTACTACATAGGTGCTCAAATATTTGTTAATACAATAGTTGATATCATATGTATGGTTGATAACACCTACAGGATGAGTGGACAGAGGATCTGGGTAGCATCAACATTTTAAAGGATAGGCAGAAAAGTGCATTGGCGATTAAGGTGTGGGAGGAAGAAAGACAGCAGAGAATAATGTCATTGAAACCAAGATTAAGTTACAAAGGAGAGCCAGGTGGGAGTATCCAATGCTCTAGGGAGGTCAAAAAAGAGATTGTCCAGTGGGTTTGAAAATTGGTGGTTTTAGCAAGTAAGGTTTTAATGGAATGGGGGGGGGAAGCAAATTTTAGAGGACAAAGCAGGGACAGAGTGGGGAGTATATGGAGAGGAAACTGCCCCCTTTGTGGTCCAAGCTTTCCCAGATGGTATCAATGTTCTGCTAAACTCTGTAGTATCTAGTGCATACTGTCATCATGACACCATATGTGTGTTGAATAAATGAGTACAGAAGCACATCTTAAGAGAGACATGATTGTATTAAAATTACCTTCTGAGAAGAAGGGGGACAGTCAAGATTTGGGAGATGCAAGAACCAGGGTAGCCCCAAAAGCCTCTGACCTTTTTCTAGGACACTGCCTTAATTGCACCTCAGCTCTGACTACTTGCAGTCTGTTTCTCTTTCAGAATTTCAGATCTTGGAGAGAGAGGATCTGATAGATGTAGTTTGGGTTAAATGTTAATCCTGTGAATAAATTATCCTAAGCAGAATAGGGCCATGTAGCACAAACATGATCTTGAAAGGCCCATGTATTGAGGCCATTTCCTGAGAAGGAGGAATTGTAAGTCAGGTGGCTACTCCAGTTGGCATCTACTGCAAAGATTCATATTAGTGAAATCACTGATAAATTTTTTAGTACATAATATAGCATATAATTTAGTTACATTCTGTTGAGCTGTCAAAAAATGTGGTTGATTAACGTTTAAGAGAGACACTCTTAAGAATATGCCATCTTATTTCAGGTTAGCTTACTGGAAAATGGTGTGCCAGGATTAAATGAGTTCTGCCTTAGACCTTCTCTTTGAGTTGCAATTAAATTGGATCACAATTTAATATTACACTAAGTTATTACTGTGAAAAATTATTTTAAAATGGTTTTGTGTCTTCTGTAAAACTTCTTTTAGCAATTTTGCCTTTAGTCACTCATTGCTTTAGGAAGCAGTGTGCTATAGTGGAAATAACATGCACGTTGGATTCAAACAGATTTCTGGTTTTGAATTCTGCTCTTCTTACTAATTGTGTGACGTTGAGCAGGTCGATTCTTCAGGCTTTTATGTTCTTATGTGCACAATGATCATAATATCACACTGAATCTACCTTACTGATGTTGGGACTAATGAGAGAAAGAATGTGAAAACTCTTGATAAATTATTCAGTGTTACACAGATATTGTTGGTATTGTTATTATCACAGTGAATCTGCTGGGATTCTTGGTTGCCAGAAACAGAAACCATTCTGTCTTAAGTAAAAGTAATTTATTGCAAGGGTATCGGGAACTTACGCCATTCACCGTAGGCTGGAAGATGAGCAGTCCTGGCAGACAAGCCCAGGGATTCTTTGGTAGCTAGGCTGCAGAAACCCTGGAGTCAAGGTTACAATGCAGGAACAGTCTTGACGACTTGCTGGTGCCACGATAAAGACATCCCGTCGTCCCACAACACACCGCCCCATCTTTCATTCACCCAAGATTCAAAATCCTGGAAGTAGGTATCTAATTGGTTGGCCTTAGATTGTTTGCCAGATTAGGGCTCTGCTAAGGAGTGAATAGAAGAATTATCTGATTTACTGGTTCCATAATGAGAGGCAGGCTCTGAGAATTGCCCTCTCCCCAAGATAGTTCATAATGAACATTTTCTCCAGAAATGAGAGTTCGGGGTTCTAGGAGGCAGGGGAAATTGGATGCTAGATTGCCAGAATCCACAAATATCCACTCTGACCTATACCTTAGGTTGTCCAATGCAAACATGCATGCTCTTATTCTGTCCTATAATTTTTTTTTCTTTTTCTTTTTTTTTTGCGGTACGCGGGCCTCTCACTGCTGTGGCTTCTCCCGCGGCAGAGCGCAGGCTTAGCGGCCATGGCTCACGGGCCCAGCCGCTACGTGGCACGCGGGATCCTCCCGGACCGGGGCACGAACCCGCGTCCCCTGCATTGTCAGGCAGACTCTCAACCACTGCGCCACCGGGGAAGCCCTGTCCTATAATTTTTTTAAAAATTATATATATATATATATATATATCACCAATTAAATTTTTTCACTTACCATATTTAACTCCAGGATCACTTGGTGATATCCATTCCTTCTATAGGCATTTTAAGACCCTAAGGGTATATGTAATAATAGATTCTTTATATGATCGTGGAGGGGAAAGGAAACTAGTTAAAACTTTGGTAAATATAAAAAAAAGATGAAAATAAAAGTAGAAGCCACATTCATTGTTTATTATTTGTTCATTGTTGTGTTTGTGACTTCTTCCTTCACTGGCTATTCCTATTCTTTGTCTTTAGCCAACCCCTTAAGGTTCTTTATCTGATGGGGTGACCGGGTCTTTTATTCCTAGGTATCTTGAACCTTTGGTCTTGCCTGTATAGGGTTACTTTAGTCTTACATTAACATTTACCACTGCAGTTGGCAGTACTAGTGTTGGGTCTGGGATTTGATTTTATGCTACTTAAAAGCTGATTAGTTAGCCTGTTGCTGTTTAATGGATGCTGGCAGAAGACATGAGACCCCTAGGTCAGAGAGAACAGACCTGATTGTTCACAGCATCACCAGCATCAGCATGTATGCATCGGTTCCCCTTGCCCCACAAGTACTATGAGGGTGACATGGTGGGACCCAGATGGATGTTAGGGTTTGTGTTGCAGCTAAGGAATAAACAGTAAGGAATCTGCCACTTCTATAGCAAATGATAGGCAGGCTTGCTGTTTATCCTGGAGGGGAGACATTATCTCACCCTATGGTCGCTTTCTGCCAACAAAACCCTGAGAAATGATGGCCTGGGTAAAAAGTGGTAGAGCCTTGCATTCTTGGCACGTCCAGGAAGATATGCAGGAACTCAAGACCCATAGATAACTGTCTCTCCCAACAACCAGGAGGTATCCAGGGGGGTCCCCGAGTTCCAGTCATCTTCTGTCCCATGGAGGAAGAGCAACAACTTTTTTCTTGGTGGCCAGGATCAGGCACCTCCCCAAATGTAATAACGTTTTACCCAGTGGCATGAGGAGGCCAAAATGGCCAGGTCACAGTCTTAACTGTCAGTTCTGTGGAAATGTTGTTATACCTCTTGATTAAATGATTCTTCTTTTGGGTCCCCAAATCTCTAAACTGCTAGCAGAACCCACCTCCAGAAAGACTAATTGCTGAGATAAGAAACAAAATTTTTGTAAATGAATCCTTAAGCATATTAGTGAGGGGAGCCTCTTCCATGCCTTGGTTGCCAGGCTAGTTCTGGCTAGAACCCATTCTATCTATACAGATTAAGTGAAACCACTTAATCTGTATAGATAGAATGAAAATGGACTGAAAATGGATTCAGCTGCTTAAAGAAAACGGTTTGAAAACCACTGATCTGAGGCTTTTCCCTGAAAAGAGAATAAACTGTGTGTGTCTTTCTGTGTCTAAGCGGTGTTGAGAACAGAGGATTTGCAGGGGTGGTCTTAAGCACAGCCTCATCTTCCAACTTAATTTACTAGAAAAGCACTGCATATAGGGGATTGCCAGGTAGTTGCCCATCTGTCAATAGGGTGTTCTATTATGTCTCAGTTGGCTATTGATCTTTACATAAACTCCCTGAGTTGAGAATCTCAAGAGCTGAATGGTAGAATTCCGGCACCAAATCCCCTCACAAAACTTGGCTGGACAAAGTACTGTGAGTTCGAATTCCCAGGTTTGCTTTGTCTTTTAGTTGTTCTGTTTTCTTACTGGCACAGGGAGTGCTTTGTTCTATCTTAAAGGCTGACAAGGCAGCCTCTATCAATGACTGTTCCTTTTTGTCGCCTCTGAAGAACAGTTGAAGAGGTTATTTAAATTTTTACTCCAGAAAGCTCTGGAATGGGTCGATACCTCTTAAGTTAACTCTAGACTGGAAGGTCATTTCCATTTCTCATCTTAAATTTTTCTCAGCCAAGATGTCATGCATAGCTCTCCGGATTGTCTGCAGTGAACCAAATGACAGCACTCCATCTAATTCCATACTAGCAACAGAAAATCCCCCAAATTTGTCTGTTATGAACCCTCATTATTAAATTCCCACATCTGTAATCTCCCTGTAAATTAAAATTAAGGCAATTGAAAGGCAAAAGTCTGCTCTCCCTGGTTTCTTAAACTCCTCAGTCTCAGCCAGAAGGCATTCACTTAAGTGTTTGGGTCAAGTCAGGGTAACTTCTTCAGCAGCTTCAGCGTAGGCTGTCTTCCATTGGAATAGATTAAGTTAATTTAGCACCTCCAAAGCTGAACGTCTCCAATTTCAAGGTAGTTTGCGTCACATGTTTTCAGTATGTCAAAGGGTCTCTGGGACTTTTAAGATTAGCATAGTGTCACCCCCACCCCTACAAACCTGAAAAGATACAAGCACATCTACTCTCTCTACAATAAATAGTGCATATGTTGACACATTATTATACAGTCCTAACCCACCTTATTGTTCCCAGCCAAAAACAGATAGAAACTTCGTTTCTGGAGGAACAGGGTTCTCAAAGTAAGAAAATCTTGGCTTTTGGTTTTGACAGCTTGCCAGTCTGTGTCAGCTCTCTGTAATTGATAGACCCTAAGTAAGACTAAACTCAGCTGGGAGGAATCACTTATCAAGAGGCCAATAGGGACACTATGTTTACTGGATAGGGAAGGAATTTCACATATGCATAATAATGTTTCATTGGCATATGATACATTGTTTCTCATGGGCAAAGTGTTAGGTATTTGCCAGGGGGACTTCTCAGCTGCTCAGTCTCTTAGAGTTTCTTTTTTCCCCTTGTTGTCCATCCTGCATGTTTAAAGATTAATTTTCCTTTCTTTTTTGAACCCTGTGGTCCTGGCAGAAGTGATTGAGTTTTGTCTAGTGACAAACTCTTCCCTCCCTTTTGGGAGGAGAGTGATCCACGTTTGTAACAGGCAGTTGTGCAGAGCACAGTTTGTGGCCTTGAATTCTCTACAGTTCTAATCCTCCTGGTTGTTCTGCACCTTTGTGTCCTCATTAGAAGCCTCACCTCCTGTGAAATTCCTTATATATATATATATATATATATATATATATATATATATATATATACATGTATATATTTAAAATATATTGAAGTATAGTTAATTTACAATGTTGTGTTAGTTTCAAGTGTACAGCAAAGTGATTCAGTTTCTTTATATACATTAATCCTATCTCTTGGAAGAGCCTTTTCTCTATTCCCGTCCATTTGTCTCAGCTGGAGTGTGACCTTTAACACATTCCTCTAAGGCCTGTGGCCCTTTACAGTGCGCTCCTCAAAACCTTGCCTTTCTTCATTTTTTGTTTTCTAGGCTTTGGAAACTTGGTGGTAGCAGACACATTCCTTTCTGTTACCTATTTGTGTCAAAATGGGCTGTGTCTTTGTGTCTCTTCCTTCCAGATAGCCCCAGCTGAGTTATTAACCTGTTTTTAAATTGAATACTTTCCTATCCTGTAGAGCTAACATTGTATAGATCAAATGCCTCTTTTCCTTTTGGGCCCAGATGTTTTGCTAACCTACTTCTACTAGTGCCTTTCAAAGTCTATAGATTTTGCCATGGTGGAAGATAAGAGGTCTCTGTGTTCGGGATTACTGCCAACCCTTACCACCCTCAGTAAGGTAATTTTAATTATGGGGAAGCCCAGCATCTAACTTAGGTCTGGACTATGTCTGAATTATTTGGCTTCCCTTAAGGAGTCCTACTACTGTCCCTTAGTCTTATCTCCACAAACTTCCCATATACGTTTCACTAGAGCATATACCTTGCCTGTTTTCCCACCAGATCACCTTCCAGATTATTTAACAATGCATGAAATACTCTATTGCTGCTCTTCTTTTCCCTTTTCAAATCAATCTGAACTTACTGTAATCACCTACTATAATTGTCCCAGCCTTTGAGGTCAGTCCTTTAATTATGTGTTTGATTTCTTACCTTTAGCTTTAAAAGAAATCTTATAAAAAAATTCCAGGACCAAGCTTCTTTCTGAGAGAAACGATTTAGTCTGCTCCTGAATTCTTTCTTCCTTCACTATATCTCTTTGGTCCATATTGCTTTTGTATAAATAACAATAAAAATAACTTTTTTTTTGTTTCCTAATTTCGTCTTTTAAAGAACAGTTATACCAAAGTTTATCTCCTTTCCCTTTCAAAGCTGTTTGGCCTAGCTTGTCATACATATGTTCCCCTTAAGGAAGGAAATCCCCTTTTCCTTTATTAATCTAGGTGTGTTCCTTTGTTTTTCTTCAACTTTCCCACTTGCCTTATTGTGATTATACATGTGTTTAAGCCCAGTGCTGTTTTCCTTGCTTTTCTGAACAAAGATGATTTCTAAAGAGGCCTTTTAATTTTTTTTCTCTTAACCTTTGGGTTTATTATGGCTTTGTTGAGACTTTTCTAGTATCTCAATCCAACATGATGATTTACCCTATATAATAAGGGTTCCATTTTCGTTTATCCTTTCAGTGATTTAAATCCACCACCCAACTATAGTTGAATCTACAGTCTACCCGGGGATTTGTACCCAGGGTCAACTTGAAATCACGCTGGGAGGGACTGATTGCAGAACCTTGTTGACAAGCTACATAAATCCAAAGGTTAGTCATTCCTCAGTCCTCTCCTTGGGATACAATAAAGAATAGAATTTGGGACAGCTGCTTGCATGCCTCCTACTAACGCCAGCACATATTGTTAAAAGCTAGAACCTCATGCAGTGCTGTGGAGCTTTCAGGAACCTGAAGTGCCTTTGCAGTCCTGTCTGGCAAATACATACAGAGAGCAAAAGGTTATTCCACTAATGCATGCCTAAAATGCTTGCCTGTTTTGAGGTCTTTCCAAACCAAAGGACTCTTCCCTCAAAAGTGTCTAATACTTGCAAACACTAAAGTAGCACCGAAGTTTCTGTTTGCCTCTGTTTGAGTGTCTATGCATATGGATTTGAGGGGCCCTCTTCTTCTTCTGGTTCTAAATATTTGAGCAGTAAAGGTAGGAGACAGATAAATTAATGGTGATGACAGACTAGTGAACATGGCGTTGAGTTGAGCATAAAATGGGCTTCCTCTTCTTTTTCCCCTTAACTAAAAACTTACCCAGTCTGAGGCAGAGCAGCTGAGGAATGGGAACAGTCCTCTCCTGCCATAGATAGGGGCAAGCCTCCCAATGAATTACGTTCTACTTTGGGGGCAGATTAATGGAAGAAGAGTGAGCCAGGAGGCCTGGCAGTGTGTGGTCAGTGACCTCTGCCATGCTCTTGCTCATCCTGTAGTCACTCTTCGACGAGCGACAGTTGGAGAAAAGAACTGAAACTTCCTTCCCAGTACTTACCTTCCCCAGAGGAAGAGAGAGTACTTCATGACAGAGAAATCTGTTGTTTCTCAAATTGATATGTTATCCCATTTTTTCAATTATCAAATCTGTCACCACATTTTTTAAATTAAACTTTTTTTTTAGAGCAGTTTTAGGTTTAACAGAAAAATTGAGCAGAAAGTGCAGTTTTCATTTACCCCTTTGTCCCTCCCCCTCGCCCCAGTTTCCCCTATTATTAACATCTTGTCTAAGTGTGGGGCATTTGTTACAATGGATGAGCCATTGTTACATTATTGGTTCACTCTTTGTGTTGTACATTCTGTGGGTTTTGACAGGTGTATAATGACATATATCCACTGTTAGAGTATCACACACAATAATTTCACTGCCTTAAACATTACCTGTGCTCCACCTTCTCACCACATATGTGAAATGGTATCTTTATCATATGCCAAATGCCCATTATTGTGGATCCCTCACATTTCTTAGGTTTATTTCTCAACATTTAATTATTTTGTTGCCGCTATGACTGGGATTTTTATTTCTCTCATTTGTATGTTTTTCTAATGGCATATTACTCACATCTAATAGCTTTTTCATGTTTATCTTATTTGTCTAGCCACCTTACTAACTTTTCATATTAGTTCTACAAGTGTTAAATTGATTTATCTTTATTTCCTTAGTGATATGGCTAAAATTTCCAGAACAATGTGACAGGGTGTGTGTGTGTATATTTCAAACTTGAATGAGAATGTCTCTCCTGCTTCACTAGTTTGCTGTTGATTCTGATGAATGACCTTCAACATACAGACACATCATTTTCTTTATTAAAGAATCTCAGGAAATGAATTTTTAATTTTATCAAACACTCTTTTGCCCATATATTGAAGTTTTTCTTTTTTTTCTTTTTTTGGCCAAGCCTCACGGCATGCAGGATCTTAGTTCCCTGACCAGGGATCGAACCCGTGCCCCCTGCAATGGAAGCACGGGAGTCCTAACCACTGGACCACCAGGGAATTCCCTGAAGTCCTTCTACTACATGAAAATTTTCTCTTTTAACCTGTCAGTATGATGAATTACATTTATAGAATTATCATTCTTGAACCCTTCTTGCATTCCTAGAACAATACCCTGCTGGATTCAGTTTGCAAATACTTGACAGATCTGTAAATGAGACACCTAAAGGAGGAAAAAGTCCAAAGAAAATGTGACCAAAATAGCAACCGACAGTTTTAAAAAAAGAAAAATGAAGACAGCAAGGAAACATAATAAATAGTATTTAAAAAGATGGCATATGTAAGATGAAACATAAGTTATCAGTAATAAATAGGAGGGATTCAACTAAACCCTACTAAAAATAATTATTAGATGGTGAGAACTTCAGACTAAGTTACACAAAAATCTATGCTGTTTATAAGAGACTAAAGATTCAGAAGCTGAAAATAATAAATACAAAGATACAATTTTGGGAGGACATAAACAGAGAAATTGCAAGGTTTTTTGGTTTGTTTAATCCAGTGAAGATGTATTGTTCAAAAGGTAGTTTTGTTTGTTTTGTTTCTCTTCCATTCACCTAGGACTTGTTACCTCTCATTCTCCAGATCACCTGAATCTCTGTCTCTTCCCATTTCCTGTCTTTGCATACACCTCTTCCCCAGAGGATTGATAGCAGGAGGGACCTCTGCCTTTAGGTCCGTCTCATTTCTTGTTGAATAGGACCTATTAATCTATTGTAGTCCAGTCAAATAAATGCACCATTTGGATATAAAAGATTGCTCCCATTTCACCTCCTCCTACTCGCCACACACAACGTTACTAACTGGCTAGAGATTAATCTTAGACTAAGACTAAATTGTACAAAGATCCCTCTGATTTCTCTAACTTCCTTCAGTGCCTGTAAATTCACTACACTAACATTCCCCATTCCTGAGTATGCCTTGGAAAGGTTTTTTGCTACATTTCAGTTTAGCTTTACATTTTTTGGAACTTCCCATCAGCAGCCATAGGTCCCTCACCTATCTAATTTGCTTGCTATTCTGTCAGTATTCTTTCTTCCTCTCCCTCCTTTTTTCCTTCCTTCCCTCCCTCCTCCCTTTCTCTTTCTTTATCTTCAGCAACTTGATCAGCTTGTTTTGATAGTAACCAAATAGGTGGCTTGGTTTTGCTACCTGGTATTTTTGGGTGCAGCAAAATCACCTGAGAGCTATGCCTGTTCTGTACCCCCTCCCCAAATAAAAGGAAATAAAAATTTAAGACACTGTTGGAGTAACAGTAGCTTTAACTATAATCTGCATATAATTTCTAAGCAATAGTCTATAGGCCTTATAAAAAATATTTAAGTAAGCTGTAAGAGTGAAATGTTCATCCCTTAGCCCATTGTTTGGGACCCATTTCTTTTCTCATTCTAAGCATTACCGTCTTATTTGGGTTTTTTATTCATGAAGTAATAAAGTAGGAAATAGCAGTGATTTATCTATCAGAAACTGTATCAGTAGTTTTAGTAAAATACTTAAAATTTGGAAAATGCCATATCCTCTGAGCTCTTGAGCCATTATTTAGTTTTGTGAGTGAAATTACTCTGAAAATATTATTTACCTCATATTCCCAGTGCCTAAGAGGGTGCTTTACAAAATTTTTTCTGAGCCCAAGCTGTATGTTATCTTTAACTTCATTAAAAAATTGAAATTTTATTTGATAAAAAGGACATTTCTTTTTCCTTGGAATTCATCTTTAAGGGTTCCAGTAAATCTTAAATTTTTTCCTTAATATACCCCATTTTTCCAACATTTTAAGTGTATAATCTAGATCTGCCTTCTTTCAGTAACCTAGAGCGACACATTTTGGCCTAGGTCAGAAATCACAATTTAAAAGTGGCTGCTATCCAGGTCCCATCAGAAGTGCATTTTAGAGAGATGTTATTTAAGGAGAGAGTGCTGAATGGACATTTGGTTCATCCACTCTGTATATTCTGAGTTGTTTCTGTTGCAGGTTAGATCTATGAAGGCAACTTTCTTGGAAAATGCAGTGTGCACCTGCATTCTATCAAGGACAATTTTTAAGAAGCAGATTGTTATATTTGAAAAACCATCAAGGACATTGCCATTAATTAGGTCATTTAATGTCCCCATAAAATCTCACCATGAGAAATATCTTAGAATTTATGTAGAAAAAAAATTTGGCTTCCCCTAAAGATTAGTAGACTACTTTTTTCTGATTATAAAGATCTTTTTTTTTTCCTGACTGTTGAGAAGCTAAGTGCCAAATTTTGATACAGCAAACTCATGACAGCAACTCTGTAAGTCCTTCCTAAATAGGTTTTATGTTAAAAACAAAATCTGTGCTGGAAAAATACTGGATTTAAATACAAAATAGAGATAAAGCATTTGGCAAGTGCCTGTTTTATATCTTGGCTAAGCCATGCCCATTGAACCCCTTTTAATTTTATTTATTTCTCTCTTGATTAGAAAACATTGTGTGATGTGATCCTTATGGTCCAGGAAAGAAAGATACCTGCTCATCGTGTTGTCCTTGCTGCAGCGAGTCATTTTTTTAACTTAATGTTCACAAGTAAGTATCTTAAGATAAAGCATAATAATTTTTCTATGAGAATTAGGTGGGGTCTAATTGAAAATATGCCATTTTTCCCAGTTTTAAAAGCACTTTAAGTTAAGTCCACAGAACAGTGAAGAGATTGAAGAGTGGTCATGGTGATGATTGATCAAAGGAAAACTGTCCTTTCGTTACCCCTAAAGGCCTGAAGTCTTTATTAATGGAGATATAGCTTCTGCTTGAATACCAGGTTTTTTTCTTAACCTCTGGTGGAAAGGCAAAGGAGCAGATAAGTCTTATGGCATTTTATCTAGCAAGTTAAACTAAAGAAAAATGAAATACATTATACTAGAAAGAACCCTAGTTTGGAGTTGAGAATTGGGTCCAAGTCCTGGTTCTACTTAGTACTGCTCGTGAGCTTGATCAGGTTATATAATATATCTGCCTCAAGTTTTCTCTTTAGTGCTCTGGCTACCTACCAGGGTTTTGGGGAAGAATGAGAAGCTTTGCTAGTGAAAGCTGACTATACATATAATTGTCATTGTTCTTGTAGGTTTGTTCCAGCTACATCAGAGGCATTTTGCCCATAACAATTTAAGAGAATGCTACCAAATTAATTTAGGAGTTGGGGAAATACTAAATGCATTTTTATGTCTCTCTGTTCATTTGGGCTTTTTTTTTTAGAAGTACACTAATTCACTAATTTCTTAAATTATTTTAAGGCACATGTCAAGTATGGAGAATTAATTTGCATTTATTATAGGAATGTGTTGGGCTTTCTGAGGTATTTTCTTTCAGGGAGGTCTCTGTCCTGTTATTTTTCTCCAACATTTAACACAGCCTAGAATGATTGGGTTCTTCAGTTAAACTCAGGGTAGTACTCATGCCATTTATGTTTGTTTCTTCTCTTTGTATTAGCTAACATGCTTGAATCAAAGTCCTTTGAAGTGGAACTCAAAGATGCTGAACCTGACATTATTGAACAACTTGTGGAATTCGCTTATACCGCTAGGTAAGTTAAGGATCGTTTCTGTTGTGGAGGAGTAAGGTCGGGATCTGCCATGGCAAGGCGTTGTTGTAACAAATTGGTGTGCTCCAGAGTCTTCAGAATGAAAAACTACACGGATGGTAGGGGCGGGGTTTGAGGATCCCATGCCATACTAACTCAAGGGCTGTAAAGTTTAATTTTTTGTTTAATTTTGGGGGCTAGAAGGATACATTCTATGGTAGCATTATTTAAATAATAAATTGTAGGACACTAACATTCACTTTAACTTACTTACAGAATTTCTGTGAATAGCAACAATGTTCAGTCTTTGTTAGATGCAGCAAACCAGTACCAGATTGAACCTGTGAAGAAAATGTGTGTTGATTTTTTGAAAGAACAAGTTGATGCTTCAAATTGTCTTGGTAAGAAATGAGATTCCTATTTTTCAAAACAAAAAACACCGTTAATGTATATTTTAATAAAGAAAAAAAGCGTGGTTATAAGTGTCCTCGTTTAATCTTTTTTTTACCCTCATTTAATCTTAAAGGTGTTGTCCAGTACAAAATTTTCTAGTAATATATTTTATTTTATTTTATTTATTTATTTTAAACATCTTTATTGGAGCATAATTGCTTTATAATGTTGTGTTAGTTTCTGCTGTATAACAAAGTGAATCAGCTCTATGTATATATATATCCCCGTATCCCCTCCCTCTGCGTCTCCTCCCACCTTCCTTATCCCACTGCTATAGGTGGTCACCTAGTAATATATTTTAAGAGGAGGTTAGGGAGGTACATATTAACCTGGGCAGAAACAAGCCATAAAATACCGTATCAACATTTTCCAAAATAAAAAATAGCCTCAGTAATGAGTTTTTGTGTGTTTAGGAAAACGAGTAATGATTTACTTCAGAAATGACAGAATGATTCAGTATTAAAAAACCAAACATAATATACTATACTAACATGCTATAGGAAAAAAATACTTAAAATCATAGCAACAGATGCTGAAGGCACTTTTGTGTTTTCAATACCCATTCCTAATGTTTAAAAAAAACTCTTAAACTAGAAATAATATACGTAAGTTAACCTGTATGTGTCTGAAACCTAAAGCTAATATTCTTTGCATGGAAACGTGCTACCGTTCAGCTTCGTGCTGAAGATTTCCACCAGTGTAGTCAATCAAAAAAAATAAATAAGGCAACAATACAAGTTTCCTTATCAGGCATAATCATAACAGTAGTTTGTTGGCTAATTTAAAATTTCATTAATGCAGTGAGTGGTTAAACAAGATTATATCTGCCGTAAAGGTGTTATTTTAGTGTAACATAAAAATATACCAATCTGCCAATCTGTGACTGTAAGACCAAGTCTGTGATTTGAATACAGATCCATTGTCTGTCTTACCTAAGTCACATCAGTAATATATTATCTATGATTTTTTATTTTTAGTTTCCTTAAAACGAATTGATAACTGAGCAAGACAGTCTGATTATAGAATCCCTCTAGAATTTTGCAGTGTTTTCCCCGATTTTATCTGTTGTCCTGGTCATGCTTAATTTGAGCTGTTTTCAAGTCTGTTGTAAACCTTAGAATTAGGTTTCATAGAAGCAACTGCTTTCTTTTCACATTGATATTTTATTGATCTGCATGATATTTAATTGAGTAGCATAATTACAACAAATTCAACTGCCAAAAGTTAGTTAAAAAACAAATACTGGTTCTTGGTGAAAATATCATTTCCCTGGTGGGAACATAAATGTTCAGGTGTAGCAGACTGAGCACATAGCATGCCATGGCATTGGTCAGTACATTCAGAAAATGACAACTAGTCTAACTCACTAGCAGGCATCAGTTATGAGAACCTTTATGGTTATAAATACGAAAGTGTCAAAACTATCTGAAGACAGCATTGAAGGTGAAACATGGAAAATCAAAGCTAATAAACTAAAATAAATTTAACTAATGACTTTGAATGCAGGCCTGCCACAAGATCATATACAGTAATCAGTGGTTTTATTTAGCAGAGGTTGGCAAACTTCCTATAAGGGCCAAATAGCAAATATTTTAGGCTTTGTGGGCCATGTGTCACGTGTGGTCCTTGTTGCTCCTCTTCCTACTTCTCCCTCTCCTGCTTCTCCTCTCCTTCCCCTCCCCCCTTTTCTCCCCACTTCCCCTTTTTTCACAACCCTTCAAAAATATGAAAAACGTTCTTAGCTGCTGACCCTACAGCTAGATGTGGGCTGGATTTGGCTCATGGACAGTATTTCGCAGACTCCTGATACAGAACATTAATAATCAATTAAGGGGGATCTTCCCTCCTAAAGAGAAAATAAAATAGCTGAATGGAAAATATATGGGGTTTCTATGAAAAAAACTGTTAATTACATTGAAGATCATTAAAAAATGTAAGTGGGGGCTTCCCTGGTGGTGCAGTGGTTGAGAGTCCACCTGCCAATGCAGGGGACACGGGTTCGTGCCCCGGTCCGGGAAGATCTCACATGCCGCGGAGTGGCTGGGCCCGTGAGCCATGGCCGCTGAGCTTGCGCGTCCGGAGCCTGTGCTCCGCAACGGGAGAGGCCACAACAGTGAGAGGCCCGCGTACCACAAAAAAAAAAAAAAAAAAAAGTAAGTGGAGATCTATGTCATGTTCCTAAGTGGAACTCCTCCATGTTGCAGAACAAGCAACTGTCCCTAATGTAATCCAGAAATTCAGCAATCCTAATTGAAGTCATATCAGGATTTTTAAAAAGTAGAATGTTATAAGCTTATTTTAAATTTATTTACAAGAGAAAATGTTATACCAGTAGCCAAGAAAAGTTTGAAAAAACACTGAAGGGGGGCCTGTCCTACAAAGTACCAAATTCAGCCACACATAAGAGAGTATATTGGCATAACAATAGACAAATCAATGGAAAAGAAAAGGATCCAGATTTATGAAATTTATTGTCTCATTTTCCTAGAGTCATACTTAATCTTTAATATATATTTGTTTGTTTTTTAAGGTATTCATCTTTTATTCATTTGTTTTCTTTCTGTGTTCAGGTATAAGTGTGCTAGCAGAGTGTCTAGACTGTCCTGAATTGAAAGCAACCGCAGATGACTTTATTCATCAGCATTTTACTGAAGTTTATAAAACTGATGAATTTCTACAACTTGATGTCAAGCGAGTTACACATCTCCTCAACCAGGACACTCTGACTGTGAGGGCAGAGGATCAGGTGACTAAACTGGCTTCTCACATTTTTCTTAGTAAAAATTTCCCTATGGATTTCTTATGCTTCATTTTTGGATACATGACAAAGAAAAGAATCATATTAGGAGAGAATGTGTTGTTTACACTAATTCCAAATTCTGTTTCATTGGAAAAATAAGTTTTGGGTGCTTGTAGGGGCTGGCTCTTTGAGAGACCGGCCACTTGTAGAGATGCTCTTGGGTGGGTAAAACTCCCCCAGAGTTGTCCACACCCTAATCCTTGGAATCTGTGAATGTGTTACCTTACATAGCAGTTGAGACTCAGCAGATGTGGTTAAGGATCATGAGAGGAGGAGGTTATTGGGTGGATCCAGTGTAATCACAGGGGTGCTTAAATATGGAAGAGGGACAGAAGAGTCAGTGTCAGAGTGATGTGATATGAATTAGACTTGGTTGGCCATTGCTGGCTTTGAAGATGGAGGAAGGGCCGCAAGCCAAGGAATGCAGATGGCTGCTAGATGTTAGAGAAAGCAAGGAAATGGTTTCTTCTGTAGGCCTTCAGGCAGCCCTGCTGACACCTTGATTTTTGCCCAGTGTGTGACCCATTTTGGACTCTGACCTCCAGAACTGTCAGGTAAACAGTCAGAGGTGTAAGCTGGGTACAGGTGTTGGGAACTAGATGGGGTAACACTTTGATATGCAGACATTCACTTAAACCCTGTTTTCAGTTCCCCATCCTTCTCTGTATTTTAAGTCAGTAAGTTTGTGATAATGTGTTATAGCAGCAATAGGAAACTAATAGAGGTACAGTAAGATCGCATGCTTTTAGTTACTTTTGTTCTAGAGATAAAAGGTTTGCACTGAGCTGTATTCTTTCTCCCAGTCTTCATGGCCCAGAGTATTAGTTTTCAAGTTGACAGGTTGGACCCGGAAAACCTGAGTAGGCATAAAGAAAAAACTCAATTATATGAGCAAAATTGACTGACATATATAGTATAGAAAGGGAAGAATAATTTTAGACTGAAGAAACCTGACAAACTTGATGAACACTACCTACAGGTTAATATCATCAGTGATATCATGTGCTCTTGTGTAATGAGGATGGCATGTTACCTCTGTGTCTTCCTCCCAAAAAAACTATAACCCCAGCCTAATCATGAGAAAAACATCAGACAAACCCAGATTGAGGGACAGTCTATAAAATACCTGATCAGAACTCAAAGCTGTCAAAAAGTCCTCAAAAACAAGGAGGGTCTGAGAAACAGTCATAGTCTAGAAGAGCCTAAGGTGACATAACCACTAAATGTAATGTGATATCTTTTATGGGATTGTGGAACAGAAAAAGAACATTAGACAAAAACTAAAGGATTTTTTTTTTAAGTATGAACCTTAGTTAATAAATAATGCATCAGTATTGGTTCATTAGTTATAAGAGTTTCATACTAATGTACTATTTTAACAACTGAGTGCAGGGTGTATGGGAACTCTGCACTATCTTTGCAACTTTTCTGTAAATCAAAAAATATTCCAATAAATAGTTTATTTAAAAAAACAGACCAATTCCCATAAAAAATTAACTATATCAGACTTAGGGCTTATTAACACCAACCCAAAATAACTAATGTAAGTAACTCAAATGTGTGTGGTAGATGTATATGTATATGAAATAATGGGTTTGTTTTCAGTGTATTTAAACTAGTGATTTATAAATCCAATTATGTTAATAAACTTGGGCTTGTTTGGTACAGTTAAATGAATGCTACCATATTATTTTGGAAAGCAATTCTTAATGTAAATATCCTGTAATTTACTTTTCATATATAGAATTTTTATATCATAAAGTTTCCAGAAAGTAAAGAAGTCTGTCAATTCATAATTCAGGAATAAAATCATAGATGACCTTCATATCTCTTGGGGTAGAAGGCCTCTGAGGAAATTAACCTGTTCTCCTGGTACCATATGAACATATATTGAAACTATCTTTGACCAATAGATTTTTTTCAGTGGAAATGTACATCATATCTCCTTCCTAAAAGGAAGCTATATTTTGTTTAAAAACGATTATAGATTCAACATCCTACCTGTCATTACATTATGTAGTAGTAATTAGTTCTAAAACATATTACCTAGAAGTAGTAGTAATTAGTTCTAAAAAACATATTACCTAGAAGAATCACTAGAGCATTGTGTAAACTGTTCTGAAGTACAGATAGTGTTTGGGGATGAAAGCAAATATCTGAATAAAATATTGGGAATAAGAAGTTGTGCCTTCATGAGACTCTCCCCTTTCAACGTGAGAGTAAACATAGGTAATTGGAAGTGCTGCTGCCTTCTAAGAACTTTACTATGCTGTTTTTCTCCCCTTAGGTTTATGATGCTGCAGTCAGGTGGTTGAAATATGATGAACCTAACCGCCAGCCATTTATGGTTGACATCCTTGCTAAAGTCAGGTTTCCTCTTATATCAAAGAATTTCTTAAGTAAAACAGTACAAGCTGAACCACTTATTCAAGACAATCCTGAATGCCTTAAGATGGTGATAAGTAAGTTGCCTTAATATCCATTTATAACTTATCGTGTAGCCAGTTTCTCATGGGCTTAAAACCCTTCAGAATGGATCAGACTCGATAGCCAGGGAGAAACACTCAAGACTTTGCCCTTCTGGATAATTAATCTATTGGGGTTCTCAACTGTCTATCCGGAGGGAACTTAGTCTCAGCCCTTATTTTATAGGAACATGTGTGATAGAAGTTTAAAAATTACTTATGCTCTGTCTCCTTTTGTGTACAATAACTTTCATTCACTTTGTTTTTTGTGTTTCCTTTTTAAAATAATTTAGCCAAGTAGTGTACTGTGATCACATTTTCTTTCTTAAAGAAAAAGGTTTGTTTGTTGCGCGTGGAGCACATTTTTTGCCACATTTTTTTTTTCCATTTACTTAATTTTTCTTGACTTGCAGGCTAAGTTCCAAACCCTCTGTAAAATGCCTCTTAATAAAATTGTCTGTACAATTAAACAATCTGTTGATTTTATTTTTTGGAAACACATTTATAGAGCCTTCCTTCTGCCTATTCCAGGATGGAGTGTTTGCCCTTTAGGCTTAAGGCACAGTTCTTGCCCTGGGACTTCCCTCCTCTGCCATACTGGGATGTTCTTTCACTCCTTTCCTAAGTTAGATTCACTATCTTCCTCAACCCCAGGTCTTCACCTTTCTTAATTCTGTTTGATTGAACATATCCTTAAAAGGTTCCTGAGAAAGAATATATGATCAACAAATATTTGGAGATTTGACAAATCTCATATCTTTATTTTATCATAAAATGTCGAAGGATAGTTAAACCGGGTGTAGAATTACCTTGAAAATCATAAGCATTCTCCATTATTTGCTAGCTTTCATTGTTGCTTTTGAGAAAACTGATGCCAGTTTATTTATTCTTCCTTGTAAGCATTTAAAATCTTTTTTTTTTTAATCCCTGGTGTTTTGAAAGTTCACAGTAATGTACCTTGGTGTGCATCTTTTTTTTTTTTCTTTTTTTTAAGTTATCATATTGGGCATTCTCTATCTTTTCAGCCACAGATTTCTCAGTTCTTTATTATTGATATTGTGATTCTTTAGGCATTGAGTCTCTAATCTTAAGTGTCTCTTGTTATCCATCTTTGCCTCTTTGTTCTATCTTCTTGGAGATAGGCTTAATTTTTCCTTCAGCACTTTTATTTTCTTTTTTTTTTGTTGCACTGTGTGGCATGCAGGATTGTAGTTCCCTGACAAGGGATCGAACCTGTGCCCCCTGCAGTGGAATTTCAGAATCTTGACCACTGGACCACCAGGGAAGTCCCATTAAATACAGTTATTTTATGTTCTGTGTTTGATAATAACAATATCTGAAGTCTTTGAAGACCAAATGCTGCTGTTTTTTCATTGACTTATTCCTGGTGGCTTAATTCTTTGTGTTTTATAATTTTGGATTGTGAGCTTTTATATATATATATTTTTTAATATTTATTTATTTGGCTGCTTCAGGTCTTCCTTGCGGCGTGCAGGATCTTTAGTTGCAGCATGTGAGATCTAGTTCCCTGACCAGGGATCGAACCTGGGCCCCCTGCATTGGGAGGGCAAAGTCTTAGCCACTATACCACCAGGAAAGTCCCATGAGCTTATATTTGATCGATCTTAATCTCCAGAAATATTGGGAGGTGTGGTTTGTATTCCTCCAGGTTTTCCCTGTTTTCCTTAAGAAGAGAATAGTGTTTGCTTTTGCCAAGTGCCCTGGGCCATAACAATCCAGGACTACTTTGAATTTTTCTTGGCTTATGGGTTTCTAGACTTGTAGACAGGTAAATTCAAACCTCAAACCTGTATGATCTGTCATTATAAATTCTCAAAAGAGGGAGACTTTACCTCTGCCTGGAGGTGAAATTGAAATAGATTACTATTTTTCCTTTTTGCCATTAGACAGTTTTCTTAGCTTATCTTCATTAAAAGTATAACCAATACAAGTGATCCAGCTTTAGATAGAGCTCTCAGTTCCAACACTTGTGCAAATCCAAGACCTAATCTTATTTCCCTCATGCAGCCAATAACATCAATTTCTAGGTTTCCAGTGTTATCGAAAGCTCTCAGAGTAGCTCCAGGGTCTCTTAACACTCACTATTCTGGTGTTTAGTTCGCCCTCCATTTTTGGCCCTCTGATCTTAGCTATGCACTTAAAAGAATGTTTGTTTTATTCTTTCCAGCATTGTAGCAATTTTGTAGCAGAAAGTTATTTCTGAAAGTCTCAACTGTCATACTGCTGTAAGTGGAAGTTCAGCTTGTTCTTTAAACAGGCCTGAAATGTGTAGTGTATGACTGTGATATGCTGAGATAAGTATGCTCCTGCTAACTCTACCAGGCTCTTCTTGAGTTCCCATTCATCTTAAACCAAAAACCACATGGACAGTATCCACACATGGGATAGCAGTATAGGTTTCAATTAATATGTAATGAGCAAGAAAGCCTCTCCTAGAAGGTATTTAGAAACCTACTTTGAAACCTTAAGTTGTTTTTGGCATTCATTTGTACATTTCATTTAAGGTATAGCTGGTTTCAGACACAAAATTAAGGAAGGAAATAAAAGAGAAATGACAACTTTCATTCCTGCCTGAGATACCCTTCTCAAGAGTGGCAATGGGCTTCCCTGGTGGCGCAGTGGTTGGGAATCCACCTGCCGATGCAGGGGACCCGGGTTCGTGCCCCGGTCCGGGAAGATCCCACATGCCGCGGAGCGGCTGGGCCCATGGGCCATGGCCGCTGAGCCTGCGCATCCTGAGCTGTGCTCCACAACAGGAGAGGCCACAGCAGTGAGAGGCCCGCGTACCGCCAAAAAAAAAAAAAAAAAAAAAGAGTGACAATAACTTTGAGTGCCCTGATTATTAAATAGTAATTAATAAATATTAATTACTTTAATAATTACTTTAATACTTATTAATTACTTCCAATTATTAAATTGGAAGTAAAGTAAAATTTCTGTCAGACGTATCACATAGCTACTACTTAATATTGTTGTGGTTTTAGGTAAGTTGACCCAATACTGTCCCCTAGTTTGGAAAAGTATTACAATATATCCATACAATGGAATGCTCTATATTTACTAAAAATATTTTAGATGAATATCTAATAATATAAAAATTTTTCATGAGTGGCAAAAGCATAAGACAGTGCATGGTATAATACCTTTTGGTTACAGTTATGGTGTCAAGGGAAAAAAGAAGAGGGTATGAAGCAAGGATATATCCTTGTGAATATCTACATTTAAGGGGTAGTAGACAAAGAACCGGGAAAGGAGAATTCACCAAGCTACTTCAACCCCAGGCTGGTATCTTTTTTTTTTTTAACATCTTTATTGGAGTATAATTGCTTTACAATGGTGTGTTAGTTTCTGCTTTATAGCAAAGTGAATCAGCTATACATATACATATATCCCCATATCCCCTTCTTCTTGCATCTCCCTCCCACCCTCCCTTTCCCACCCTTCTAGGTGGTCACAAAGCACCGATCTGATCTCCCTGTGTTATGCAGCTGCTTCCCCCTAGCTATCTATTTTACAATTGGTAGTGTATATAAGTCCATGCCACTCTGTCACTTCATCCCAGCTTACCCTTCCCAGGCTGGTATCTTGATAACCAAGATGTAGGGAGTTTTAAGAAGTACAGCATAGGTTGCCGCTAGTTTCTTGAAGTACAGGGACGTGAAAGAAAATCAGGACCAAGAAGATGTCTTTAGATTAGGACTTTCATCTTTTGGATTTCACAAGTTAATACCAGATTTTTTTGTCATGCCTCTATTTGCAAACCCTGTGTTATATTTCTGGTTTCATTGGGTAGAGACCTGCACCTGTTTCTTCATACATGGTGTAAGCTGTTGAAGATAAATTAGCCAGTCAGTGAAGTATTTAGTTCTTATGTGGATTCTGAGTTGATTTAGAAACAGGATACCAGGATTATTCAAGAAATCCAAACAAGTGTGGGGATTAGGCTCTTGAGCAGGAATCTTTGTTTTTTGTTACATTTTTTTCTTTTTCTTTTCCATTTTTGTTTTGTCTTGTTCTAATAAAGAACTGTGAGTTCTAAAATTCCTTGACTAGGCACAAGCAGCTGAGACTCTTCCAGGCTTTGGAGGCTGGGTAGAGCTCAGTGGAGGAAAGAAGGCCTCCCTTCTTCAGATCATCAATTACCTTCCTACCATCTGATTTAGGGTCTGCCTTTTGAGAGAAGAAGAAAAACAAAAGATGATAGGAATACAGAATAAAACTAAACTGAAAGAATTTATAACTAAAAGAAAACAAGTCATAAAAACAAAATGAAGAACACAGTCAAAACCATAACAAAGGGGCTTCCCTGGTGGTGCAATGGTTAAGAATTCACCTGCCAATGCAGGGGACATGAATTTGAGCCCTGGTCTGGGAAGATCCCACATGCTGCGGAGCAACTAAGCCTGTGCACCACAACTACTGAGCTTGCGCTCTAGAGCCTGCGTGCCACAACTACTGAGCCCACGTGCCACAACTACTGAATCCTGCGTGCCTAGAGCCTATACTCCGCAGCAATGAGAAGCCCGCGCACCGCCACGAAGAGTAGCCCCCGCTCGCCACAACTAGAGAAAGCCCATATGCAGCAACAAAGACCCAACACAGCCAAAAATAAATAAATAAATTTATATTAAAAAAAAAAACCATAACAAAGGGTCAGACTAAGTTCTTATTCAAAATTTGCAAATGACAGTACCTGACTCTCAAAGGAATAACTCCCAAAGGAATAAGCCTAAGGAGCAAGGCCTTTCTCAGGGAAAGGTGCCAGAGAGTTTGTCCCCAGCCCTGTCCTGGGAGAGAAACAGCCCATCAGTGAAGGAGCCACAGTTTGTGCTTCCTCCAGGGTTGACCTGGTTAGCCACAGTCAGCCACTTTTACCCAGTGGCCTGTTGCCTGAAACAGTTCCCTCCTGTTTCTCTCCTTCCCTGCTGCCTGTCTTCTCTTGTTGGGAGTATTGTGTTCATAGATTTCACAGTACACCTCTGCCCTGTGTGGAGCCCTCACTAGAGCAGCGGCTCTCAAACCCCACAAGATCTGTTCAGGTGTAGTGTTCAATAATTTGGATTTCTGACACGTTTCCAAGTGATGCTGCTAGTCAGGGAACTATATACCTTAAGAACTACAGTCTTAGACCTAGAGTGGGAGAGGAGGGAATGAGGAAAAGTGGTTTTTATAATTGTAATGGATTGTAAAAAGCAAACAAATGAATAATAGGAACCATATGTGGCCTGCAGAGCCTAAATTATTTGCTGTCTGGCCCTTTACAGAGAAAGTTTGCTGACCCCTGACGTAGAGCAGGCTGCTGAGTGTTCCAGCTGTTCTAATGCACAGTGCTTCTACTCATACTCTGAAATGGAAGGAGATGCTAGAAATATTGATACTGATATTCATTCACAACCTGTTTTCCAAACGTGTCCTCTCTATCTCTCTTATAAAGGCCCAACACAGCCTCATGAACAGAAGTGTTTTCTGCATGTATTGAGAATTGCTTACATTATTTTATTTTTGGATCAGTAATACTGCACATCATCTACAATTCAAAAAGGTATAAAAGGGTATATGGTGAAAAGTAAGTCTCACTGGAGGTAACCATTATTATCTTGTATATCCTTCCAAAGGTAGTCTTGAGTTTGTGCATATACAGTAATTTACTGACATATACTTGTATAAATTATGTATAAAAATATATATGAATAAAGATATAAATTTTAAAATGGTATTCCACTCTGTGTACTCTTTTATGTCTTGCTTTTTTTATTTCTTTTTTTTTCTTCTGGCTGCGCCACATGGCTTGTAGGATCTTAGTTCCTCGACCAGGGATGGAACCTGGGCTCTTGGCAGTGGAAGCCCTGACTCCTAACCACTGGACCACCAGGAAATTTCCCCTCTTGCTTTTTTTCATTCCACATTATTTCTTGGAAATCGTCTCATATGTACATGTTACCCTTCCTCATGTTTCTCAACGGCCACATACAGTACTCCATTATGTGGATATACCATAATTTTTAACCACTTGCCTGACAGTGAACTTTAGGTTGCTAAAATCCTAAAGGGGGAATTACTGGCTAAAGGGTGTGTGCATTTGTAATTTTCACAGATCATCCTGTATTGCCTTCCAGATAATTTGTACCCATCCACATCCCCACCAGCAGTGGAGGAGCATGCTGCTTCCTTTATCATACCCTGTGTTCCAGATAGTTTGATCTTGTACAATCTGATGAGTGAGAAAGTATGATTTTAATTTGTATTTCTCTAACTAGGGCAGTTGAGCATCTCTTCGTATGTTTGAGAGTCATTTGTAATTAGTTATTTTCCTGTGAACTTTGTTCAGATTATTAATCTAATTTTCTGTTAGTTGATCGTCTTAATATTACTAAGAATATTTTTAGGTCTTTTATATGATTTATAAATACTTTCCTAGTTTGTCACTGTCTTTTGATTTTGTTTTTTCTTTTTGCCATGAAGTAGTTTAACTTAAAATTTTATGTAGTTCTGAATATTTTTTTCATAGTTTCTGTGTTACTTGTCTTAGGCTTCCTCGTTCTGGGCCTTTTTCTTTTTTTAACTATCCGATTTTTCCTATAGTTCGTTTGTGAGGTTTTTTTACGTTTTAAAATATTCTATTGATTTGGAATTTGCTTTAGAGTAAAATATGAGGTAGCGGTACAAATATTTTCTCCATATCATTGTCTAACATCATTTATTGAACAATCCACCTTTCCCACACTGATTTGAAATGACATCTTCAAAGTTTTTAACTGTTGAGTGTCCCCTGACTTGACAAAATTAAGGAATTGCTTAAAGGAAAAGGGTCATGTTAGATCACAATAGTTCCGAATCCTCACTGCATTTTAGAATAAGCAGTAAGTACTTCTCACAGTTTTATGTGCATCTGATTTACCTTAGGATTTTGTTAAATATGCGGATTCTGATTCAGTAGGTCTGGGATTCAGTATTTCTAACAAGCTCCCAGGTTCTGAAGCTGCTGATCTTTTAACCACATTTAAGTGGTGATACCAGTGCCTCAGCCCTACCACCAGAGATTTTGATTTAACTGGCCTGTGGTAGGGCCCAGGTATAGATAGTTTCTGAGATTTTCTAGGTGATTCTTATGTACAGTGAAGATTGAGAACAGCTGGGTTGGGAGATCTGCATTTCAGTAATTAGTATTGTGGCAGCTGTTGCTTGAAAAGCCAGATAATTCCCTGGTATTTAGTAAGTGGGTGGGACAATCTTAGCATTAATGGTGATTGCTGAGAATAATAAATTGATTAGGACTCAGATTATTAAATATTTCTCCTGCCTCTTCTCCCTCATTCTTTCCTTAAATGCTATAGAGGGATGATTTTTTAAAAAAAAACTTCCAGAAATAAAAACACTATTTTGTTTGGGTATTTCCTTTTCAAAGTATTAAAGTGCCTGAAGTTCTTGAAGAGTTGCCATGTGTTTTTCTACAGGTGGAATGAGGTATCATCTCCTGTCTCCAGAGGATCGAGAAGAACTGGTAGAAGGCACAAGGCCCAGAAGAAAGAAACATGACTACCGCATAGCGCTATTTGGAGGCTCCCAACCACAGTCTTGTAGATATTTTAACCCAAAGGTAACTAATTTTTATTCTTGTTTTTGTTTTTAAAAGCACTGAGCACATAGACACGCACCTACCACCAGTAGTAATAACTCATATAGGAGATGTTATAGTTTATGGTGTTCTTTCATAGACCTTACAAGATACATAGTTATCACCTTCATTTTACAAATAAGGAAACTGAGGCTTAGTCAGATTTCAAATGTTTCCATGATTGCTTTGGAGTGCTACATAGTAACCATTATCAAAGAAAACGGGAAACAGTTCTGTCTTTTGTGAGGAGCTCCTTGCATTCATTACAGCTCCTTGCTTTCCTTATGTGCGATTTTCATTGAAAATCTGCTTCTAGAGCTATGTGGGTTGGGTTTTTTTCCCCTTAGTAATTATGTTTGAATATAAAATAATACACAGTCATTCTAGAAAATGTGGAGAATCTAGACCATCATGAAGAAAAAAGATAAAATTACCTTTAATCCAATCATCTAAAAAATATAAATTTATTTTATTTATTTTTGGCTGCGTTGGGTCTTCATTGCTGCACACGGGCTTTCTCTAGTTGCAGCGAGTGGGGGCTACTCTTCGTTGCGGTGCGCGGGCTTCTCATTGCGGTGGCTTCTCTTGTTGCGGAGCACGGGCTCGAGGCATGCAGGCTCAGTAGTTGTGGCACGTGGGTTCGGTAGTTTTAGCTCGTGGGCTCTAGAGCTCAGGCTCAGTAGTTATGGCGCATGGGCTTAGTTGCTCCGTATCATGTGGGATCTTCCCAGACCAGGGCTCAAACCCATGTCCCTTGTAGTAGGCGGATTCATAACCACTGCATCACCAGGGAAGCCCCAACCGTCTAGAAATTATTACCAATTTTAATGTGTTTTCCATTATGTGTTATGCCAGTTGGACAGCAGAGCCTGAGTCATAGGTCTAGGAACACAATTTTTTTTTTTTTTTTTTTTGGCGGTACGCGGGCCTCTCACTGTTGTGGCCTCTCCCGTTGCGGAGCACAGGATCCAGACGCACAGGCTCAGCGGCCATGGCTCACGGGCCCAGCCGCTCCGCGGCATGTGGGATCTTCCCGGACCGGGGCACGA
Organism: Delphinus delphis; assembly: GCF_949987515.2. Classification (NCBI taxonomy): domain Eukaryota; kingdom Metazoa; phylum Chordata; class Mammalia; order Artiodactyla; family Delphinidae; genus Delphinus; species Delphinus delphis. Next base: position 32,516,107 of record NC_082691.1, on the reverse strand, counting down.
ACCCGTGTCCCCTGAATCGGCAGGCGGACTCTCAACCACTGCGCCACCAGGGAAGCCATAGGAACACAATTTTTAAAAATAGATCATAAGAAAATGCGCTCCTGTTTCTACCCCTTGTTTCTTAGAACTGTGTTTTCTGGCTGTGGGGAGATAATACCATATTTTGCTGTTACTATATGTATTGCCCAAGCAGAGCAGATACCATAATCCTAAAAGATAGCACCCCAACCTTGCAAGGTGGTACCCATAACTGATGTTGAGTCTCAGCACTTAATGGTCTCTTTCAACATCTCATAGGCCCATTTTTTTGTTGATGATAGATAACCTGGTGAGTCCAGAACATCCTTTTTACATCAGGATACTTCTGATACTTCTTCCTCTGAGAAGTGTGTCCTTGGAGGCTTTCTGTGTAATACTGTAGTGGTGATATACAAGGCATTTATAAAAACACATATGATGGTGTTGTCAAGAGTGCAAAAGACAGCAAAGGCCAATCCACATGCAGAATAAGTATCAATTCCAATGAGGACAGAGCTTTGTCCCTTCAACAATGGAAGCGTTCCAGTGTAGTTAGCTTGGTATTAGGTAACTAACTGGTTCCCTCAAGGTGTGATAACAAATCAAGTTCTTAGAATCAGTCAGTATTGCCAACAAAGTGGGTGCTAGCCAGTAGTGGATAGCCACATCGGCCTCAGGGAGGGAAAGTCCATTAGCTTCTGGAGCCACTGACTTATGCAGTTACTGCATGCATATCTATCGCTGCCACTGGAGTCACTCATAAGCCCATTGAGCAAGCATCGGACTGGGGAGGAAAGATATAGATGCAGTCCTGTCCACATGATTATTAAGAGGCTTTGCTGCAGTTGTGGGCACTCTGGTAAGAGCTCATGTGGGACCCAAATTTGTTTCCTTTCTGGAGTGCGTTCTACATTATCCTTCCTCAGATCTCCTTGTCAGCAGTCTTTCGTGCTTGCTTGTTTTAAGTCTGTATCCATCTGGGAAAACCATTAGTCACGATCCGAGAATGGATAAAAACTGACCTGAGGCTTTCTCTACTGAGAGGTATAAAGGACGGTAAAAGGAACTGCTTGAAAATCTGCCATATCAGGATATGTCTCTTCTGTATTATCCTTCAGTACCATTCCTGAAGGGAGTATGGTCCTTAAGCAGTCCACTTTTGGCTAAGACTATCACAAATGCACCAAGCTCAGGTCTCTCAGTTTTGTCAGCTGATCTGTAGGGACCACCTCCATGAAGACATAACCCTGGGTGAGAGAGAAGGCCTGCTGAGTAAGGGTTGTGATGATCCCATTTGGGTATTCTGTGCCTTGGGGACCTCCATATGCCCAGTTTTATGTTTAAATACTAGATCATGGGTTGAAAGCATGCTATTTGTGAGTTGGTAGGTCAGGTATAACTGTTCAAAATGGGTTAATGATATGGTCACATGGTGTCCCTTGGTGTCAGACATTGCTGTCTGTCAGACCCTAGCAGCCAGCCAGGAGCTGTTTACTGAAAAAATGGTCCCTGCTTAAAGTAGGTTGGCCTTGCTCCAGAATCCCACATGTGTGCCCTCTGGTCATATTGGGACATGCCTGAAGTTATATGCAGCATCTCATTCAGCATCCCAATGCCCTAGGATCACAGGATAGCCTGAGCAGCTGAGCCATGTGATTATAGCCTGTCCCACTTAGAAAGCTCACGCAGTAAAAGTATAAACGTAGGACACCCAAACACAGGATATGTGTCATCTGTAAAATGTTAGAAGATGGTTGGGGCAGCAAGCTGTCCTTCCTTTCCAAGGGGCTATGCCAACATGCTGTAGATCAGGGCTTGGCAAACTTTTTCTATACAAGACCAGAGAATATCTTTAGCTTTTTAGGCTACACATTCTCTGCTCTGATGCTGTAGCAGGAAAGTAGCCATAGATAATACGTAAACAAGTGGGCATGGCTGTATTCCAATCAGATTTTTTTTTAAACAGTGTGATGAGTTTTTTTTTTTTTAATTAGTTTATTTATTGATTGATTTTTGGCTATGTTGGGTCTTCGATGCTGTGCGCGAGCGTTCTCTGGTTGCAGCGAGCAGGGGCTACTCTTCGTTGCAGTGCATGGGCTTCTCATTGCGGTGGCTTCTCTTGTTGCAGAGCACAGGATCTAGGCGCACAGGCTTCAGTAGTTGTGGCACGTGGGCTCAGTAGTTGTGGCTCGCGGGCTCTAGAGCACGGGCTCCGTTGTGGCGCATGGGCTTAGTTACTTAGCGGTATGTGGTATCGTCCTGGACCAGGGCTTGAACCCGTGTCCCCTGCATTGGCAGGTGGATTCTTAACCACTGCGCCACCAGGGAAATCCCTCCAATCAAATTTTATTTACAGAAACAGTCATTGGGTTGGATTTAGCCTGCAGGCCATAGTTTGCCAACCCCTGCTGCAGACCTGTGGACATCTAGGGACTCTGAAGTGACCAACTCTGTACTCTAGGATAACTCCTCTCCTGTCCTGTGAAGCACTTGTCTCACCAAGACATACGGGATCCTTTCCATTTTCTGTTCAGTTCTGTTTCCAGAACTGATCAGTATTATAGGCATCGATATAGGAGACCTTTGGCAAGGTGAGATAGACCAGGGCTCCTGCAGCTGAGATTATAGCAGAGAGTTAGAGTCTAGAGATCTTGAGGTCAGACTATGAAATTATTTTATTTTCCCTGCCAGTTGAAATTCCATGTAATGATCTGGGTAAATAGTAACAGAAATACACATTACCCAGAGTGTTAACTACAGACCAAGTTTTAGTCAATCTGGTCCAGTAAGGAGACCACATCTGGCCCTGCTACAATAGTTAGAGTCACCAGTGTGAGTCATATAACTCATAGAGTATATATGCTGCCAGATATCAAAAAGACCTCCAAGGAAAGAGTATCAGGTTAGATTGGTTAAATACCATCATATGTGGACTGTCCCTGTGGGCTGCTCTCAGGTCATATATCTATCTCTGGTCCATTCCTCCATGTCCAATATATAGGCTGATTTTTTACTAAAGACATCTAGCTTCCTTTCTTAGTAGAAGACTGAGTGACTGGCAGGTACCATGAGGTTTCATGGCCTGTGCAATATAGCTCAATAAGCACAGTGTCAGTGTGCTTAACAGGTTGATACACCTACACATCTGTTTCACACCAGGTAAGTTTTAAGACTACTGACATTTCAGTGGCTATTTAATTTCACTGTTTTTTAATTTTTCAGGATCCTTTTGAGTCAACAGCAGGAAATTTATAAATAAACTTTTTTTTTTCCAAGGAAAATCTGAAGTCATAGGAGCTTAAATCTATGAACCACAGCTTTCAGGTGGTGACCATAGTTACACCCCTCTTGTTTCCCGAGGCCTAACTTTGGTGTTGATTTTGACATTTAAAAAGCAATAAAGTATGTTTTGATAGAAAATACTTTATCTTAAAGTAGATGTCTGTTTTGATGTACAGGGGGACAAGGGGAATCCTGATTCCATTTGGGAGACAGCACTCTTTTTAGAATAAGGCAAATATGGAGTGACAACTAGCACTTTGTTTTTGGTCTGTAGTTGTACAACTTTCCTTAATTTTTTTTTTTTAAATTGGAGAGGTAAAAAAAAGGATGGATATTCTGCACGAGCCTGGAAATGAGACTGTAACTTCAGAATTCTCATTTGATGTTTTACTTTGCACTTATAAATGGCACGTTCCTAGTGCTCTTTTGTATACTCAGTCACAGGTTTTTAGACTTCCAGTGGAAAAATGTAAATAACTGAGGATATAACTACCAATAAAAACATCCTCATTCCATCAGTTATTACTTTATTCCCTAACGCTGACACCATTAGAATCCCATTACAATATTTATTAAATATTTCTATTAGAAGTACCAACCTCTCCTTTCTTTCTGCTAAAAACTTCATCTTGAAAATATTCACCATTTACTATTATTTATAATATTTTAATATAAGTTGGTTGTCTTTATTATTTCTAATATTAAAACAATTGGAAAGGCTGATTTCATTATAAGTTATTTACCTTGAATCTCCCAAGGTGAACATTATTTAAGTAGACTGCTTAATAATAAGTACTGTATAGGAATTGTTTTAAAATTCTTGAACTTAATATTTTCAGAGATGCTAAAATGGTTTTAACTGTCATTAAACGGAACCCATTGATGTGTGTCCTATACCAACCCAAAATGATTATTTTCACTGAATTGATCTCCTTCAAAGAGACAATTTAAGCAGTACTACTTAATTGAATTATCTAGAATTAAGTCAACATCCCTATAAACTATTATCTTTAGATATTCCTTGGATATTGCTCATGAGAGGCAGCAAATATTTGTATTAACTGCTGACTGAAAAATGATAAGAAAATCTTAACAATTTTTCTAGTACATAAGTAGATAAAGTAGTAGATAAAGAAATCTTGGGTTGCTATATTGAATTGAAATGATACTCTTCTTGTCAGGGTCCTTGCATGAAGCCTGCTGAGGCTCCCCTTCCCCACCTGTACCTGTTTTTAAAGTTTTCAAGTGCTTATTGATTACTAAAAGAGTTATTTTTCTGAATCCAGTGCTCTGTTCTCTTAGAATTGGTGTTCTCAAATTGTCATATGGGAACATTTTATGATATTGATGCCAAATAAAAGTTGACTTAATTGATCAGATTATTTGGACTATTCTTGTCAGTGAAATGATCAGCTTTGAGGGCTTAAAACTTTGTAGGGGTCTTGGCTCACCACTTTCATATGGTGGAGAAATAGGAGACTATGGGACTTCCCTGGTGGCGCAGTGGTTAAGCATCTGCCTGCCAGTACAGGTTCGATCCCCGGTCCGGGAAGATCCCACATGCCACAGAGCAGCTAAACCCGTGCACCACAACTACTAAGCCCACGTGCTGCAACTACTGAAGCCCGGGCACCTAGAGCCCGTGCTCTGCAACAAGAGAAGCCACCACAGTGAAGAGTAGCCCCTGCTTGCTGCAAATAGAGAAAGCCTGTGGCCAGCAACAAAGACCCAACGCAACCAAAAAAAAAAAAAAAAAAAATAGGAGCGTATGCTCTAGAGAAAAAGGGATTCTGCATATTCCCTGCCAAAATCAAACAAGGAGTAAGACCAGCAGAGTGAGGACTAGACCCTGTAAATTGCAAAGGCAGAAAACCACATGGTGCCATATTTTATGGAACCATCAGGTTCAAAAGGTTTACCCTGAGTACCTTTTCTTATTCTTTTTTTTTTTTTTTGGTCTCACCGCCGGGGCTTGTGGGATTTTAGTTCCCTGACCAGGGATTGAACCCAGGCCCTTGGCAATGAGAGCACAGAGTCCTAACCACTGGACTGTCAGGGAATTCCCTCTTAGTGCCTTTTCCCACTTAAAACTCTGAAGTAGGGCTTCCCTGGTGGCGCAGTGGTTGAGAGTCCGCCTGCCGATGCAGGGGACACGGGTTCGTGCCCCAGTCCAGGAGGATCCCACATGCCGTGGAGCGGCTGGGCCCGTGAGCCATGGCCGCTGAGCCTGCGCTTCCGGAGCCTGTGCTCCGCAACGGGACAGGCCACAGCAGTGAGAGGCCCACGTACCGCAAAGAGAAAAAAACAAACAAACAAAAACTCTGAAGTAGACTCATCACTGAGCTTAGTGTCTGGCCCAATGTGGGAAGTCAAGTTTGTGAGGATGAATGAACCAGTATAACTTTATATAATATTTCATAAGCAATTTTGTCAGTTGGTTTTATAGGACTGGATTTAAATATAGGTGGGCCCTAAATCAAAAGAAGTGAAGTTACTTTCAACACAAAACACATTTTCCTCTTGGAAATATTGTTTACTAAAGGTATCACAGTGCCTTTTCTCACAGTATCATAGCTACCTTCCCTCTTAAACAGGCCTTCACTAAGGAGACAGTCCTACACTGTCATCACGGTGGAAACTGGCAGTTATACGTTGCATGTGATTTTAAAAGACCTGTGTGTAAAAGAAGTGTAAACCTTATAGGAAAATGGTGTTACATTAAAAAATTAATGAAGCTTTTGTAAGAGTGCATCAGTAGTGTTTGTCACCGTCAAAAGAGTGTTGTAGGAGCAGTGTGCTGGAGTCAAAGAGTGAGTCCTGCTAAAATGATCAGGGGCACCTGTAAGAACGAAATATCCAAAATGGACAGCAGTAATCCCAGGTGGTTTAGACCTATAGCTGTGTCCTGCAAGGACTGACATTGCTGGAATGCAAGTGTGGGTCACCATGGGTATCCCTTAAGCTTCCTTAGTGGTCAGTATAACAGGCGCCGGTGGTAAAAATCAGTGTTCTTTGCCGCTTATGCACAGTAAGTATTTCTCATACCTGATTGTTTGCAGGCAGTTTGGTTAGACAGGTGGTCCTCACATTCAAGTAGAAGAGATTGGAACACATTCTGAGGTAAATTCTCAGTAGAGTGCCTTCCTAGAATGTCTTCCACAATAGGAATATTGAGAGCCTCTGTTTTGTTTTGTTTTCAAGCATCTCCATAACACACTTTTGTAGTTTTGTTGTAAAGTCAACCTCACAGCTCTTGTACCCTACAAAGGTGCAGTACCTGAAGTTCCCACCTTCAGGGGTCAGTTTCCTTTTGTGTTTAGTCACTGTGCCTACAAAAAACCCCAGTAAAAATATGACTCACCAAGAGAGGGATGACTTCAGACTCTCTGTAAGCCACGGCCAGCCATAATTATTATAAATTAACAGATCAGTCCCCTTAAGGGACAGAGAGGGCAGAAACAAAGCTGTAGGTATTTGATTGAGGGCCACAGGTGGGAAGGGATAAGGAGACTAGGGATGATAAATCTGTGTGGTGGTGCTTTAAAGGACTCTCGTCATCCTGGAATTAGCTGGAGGGTAGTGGCTACATAAATGCAGGGCGAGGGGGTAAGAGGCTGAGGGAAACCAACAGGGAATGAAATAAATATTTACTCTACCGTGTCATTCAAAAATTACTGTTGGCTACCTTTGGTGATTGTTCATATGATGACCCAAAGGCACAGTAAGATCTTTTATCCTAGAAGTATTAAATCATGTTCAGATAGGTTTCTTGTGATATTCTTTGAAAATTGCTGATCAGTATAAGAGAAAGCTAACTTCAGTTGCTATAAACAACAGCAGATTGTACCATAGCATATTGTACAGTTAGCTGGTTATAAACTGCAGTTTGAACAAATATTTTGTCATATATTACCAGTATGACAGTTCATCTAGAATTTGAAATTTGGGGATTAGGCTGCAGCAGGGATTATGAAGGAGTCAAACTCAAAGTGTATGAGATGTATACAAGCTTGAAACAATTAGAGAACACAGAGGCTGAGGTTGGTGAAGCTGCCACCGAATGTAGCCAATTAAAAGTCCCGGTATGGGATAGGTAATGACAGCCTTGGTGGTCTAAAAAGAAGAGATTCCCCTGGGTTGAATTAGTCCATGGAAGTTTCTTCCATGGAATTAGCTTCATGGAAGTTTTCTTGAGGGACACTTATTGGTAGAGTTTAGATAGGAAGAAAGAGAAAGAAAAGAATATATTGAGTCCTAAGTATGAATATATCTTTTTGGTTTGGTAAGTATGAGTATTAAAAGTTTTCGTAAAATGCATACAACGTATTATTTAACTGAATGGAGTCTAACTTTTTGCTTTAAAAAAAAAGGAATTTAGGTATAGGTGGAAGAACTGAAGAACTCAGCCATTGGTCTTTTTTCTTTTGTGAAACCTTTTTTTTGGTCCCTTGTCTTCCTTCCTCCCTCCTTTTCTTCCTTCCTTCCTTCCTTTATTTCTAAAAGAAAGAAGCTGTTTTGTAGAAAGAGCATTTCAAGTCTAGGTATAGGAGCTTAGGCAAGTCAGCCTTTCTGAACTTCATTTTTCTGGTCTATTAACAGAAGGTTTAAATCTTAGGATTTGCGTTAATATCAATTATGTTCATTTGACTCTTTGATCTTCATTCACTGAGTCTCTTTCTCCCTGCCATCCTTAAGTTTTTCTCATTTTCCCATATTTAAATGTAAAAAGGCTTACCAGCTCCATTTTGTTTTTTTCTTTACCCTGCCTAACTCTTCCAAACCTCCTGACTGGGTGCATTATCTCCTATACTCCACACATCTGAGACAGAGTTGATGTTTGTCCCATTGGTGAGAACATTTTATTAAATGGGTATGTTACTGCATTTTGAGATTTGAGATAATCATTTAAAGTATAATATGCCTTCCTGTGCCAAGATAAAAAATTACACATCAGAGTTCATCTAAAGGCAAATCTTGTCATTGAGATATCTGGCAAGGTGCTAGCGCAGAGATGCTCCCCTGCTATTTCATGTATTTTCTACTGAAAGGACAAGAGCTGATATTGAGCATAATATTCATATCAGGTTTCACTTTTTTTTTTTTTTTTTTTTTTTTTTTTGCGGTACACGGGCCTCTCACTGCTGTGGCCCCTCCCGCCGCGGAGCACAGGCTCCAGACGCGCAGGCCCAGCGGCCATGGCCCATGGGCCCAGCAGCTCTGCAGCATGTGGGATCCTCCCGGACCGGGGCACGAACCCGCGTCCCCTGCATCGGCAGGCGGACCCCCAACCACTGCGCCACCAGGGAAGCCCCAGGTTTCACTTTTGAACTGAGTTTCATCTCACTTAAATTTCTGAGTGGATTTGAGTTGTGTGTCTTGGTGGTATGGTTTTAGTTTGAGAGTGGAGGGGGGAGAACATGCTGTGACTTTATAAAACAGTAGTGATTCTTAATTAGTGATTCCCTTTGAGCTGGTGTCTGGCCTCACTTCCCACTCCTTGCTAGTTTTAACTGATCAGTAGCTGGGAACTGCCCATTTATATGTTCACTGTTCCTGAGTTTATCTAGCAGCTTACAGTAGCACAGTCACGCCCTGCCCACCCACCCCCAATTGTGGAAGCCTTTTTTCTAGCTGTGATGCTATGTTTTATGAAGAACTTAAGTTACAAGAGTATTTTCTTCCAATGGCTGATTATTAAATCCCTTTCTGGACTTGGGGAGGTTAATATGTTTACAGAAATATCTGTGTGATCCCATTGAAAATGAGTGCATTTCAAAGTGGGTACAGCCTAGGAAATTAAGTACAATCAAGTGTTCACTTCTAAAAAACTAGATATGCCCTAATAGTGTGCTATTTGGAAGGAAGGCAAAGACTGTTTCTGATCCATCTTGTAGTTGAAATTCAGCCGCATAGTATAATAGCTATTTAGGTGTTTAAGTTTTTAAAGCCTTAACTTAAATTACTTTTAAGTCCACATTTATGTTAAAACATTTAGTACTATTATAAGCATCTGATGTGAGAAGTTGTTTTCTTTGTACCATACTTTTGGTACTACTTGCCTAATTGTTGTATTTACTTTTTCTATTTAAAAAAAATAATATATGCTCATTGTAGAAAATTCAAACATAGCAAGATGAAAAGGAGAAAGCCAAAGTGCTCCCAGCATAACAAACAGTCCTCAATAGTTGGTGAACATCATTCCAGTCCTCTCATTTTTTTTTTAATTTAGAATTTTTTATTGTTTTAATTTTATTTTTTATTTATTTTTTGTTTTGGCCGCACCTCGTGGCATGCAGAGCTTCCCTGACCAGGGATCGAACCCATGCCTTCTGCAGTGGAAGCACGGAGTCTTAACCACTGGACTGCCAGGGGAGTCCCCAGTGTTCTCACTTTATATATGTGGGATCATGCCATACGTGCTGTTTTACAAAAACTTTTTTTTTACTCTCTCAGCATTTATATTGTGGTATTTTCATGTCAATGAAAATACCATCCTTTTGAAGGGCTGTGGAGTATTCCTCATAAGGATATATAATATTATCATTTATTTGTAATAGTGACTCTATTTCTGTTTTGTAAGTAAGTTCATTTGTACCATTTTTTTAGATTCTACATTATGTGTGGATATCATATATTTGTGATATCATATATTTGTCTTTCTCTGTCTCACTTCACTCAGTATGACAATCTCTAGGTCCATCCATGTTGCTGTAAATGGCATTATTTTGTCCTTTTTTTATAAGCCACAGTGTTTTTTTTGTTTTTGTTTTAGCCACAGTGTTTTGATGTACTTTTCATGACACTGCTTCTAGGAATGTTGTGGCATCTGGCATATACCTCCTCTCTCCCCTAGCTTTGCTTGATTTTCTCTCAAAACGATGCAAAATAAAGTTCTCAAGTCTTAAAAATAAAAACTTTCATTTTGCATTTTGGTTGTCTTGATTATTGTTAAAATTTACATCTGTAGTGTTTCTATTATTTGAGGATTCATGTGTTTTCAGAATAAAGATTATATTAAATCAATCCTTACTCTCAAGGAAAATAGCAGGCTGATGTTTTTACCCTAAGGCATTTGGAGAAAAATATTACAGCCCTTCAACTCAAGAAGGGCTTTCACTTTCACTTGCTGTAGCAGTGTCCTACAGCTGAAAAGTCACACAAGACAAGATGTAATGGCGTACTCAGTCATCAACTGCAGACTTCAGTGTGGTGGGGATTCAGAAAAAGGAAATCAGGGAAGCTTGCAAAAAGAAAAGGAGTCTTGAGCTTGAAAAAAGTCTAGAATGTGATATATCACAGCAGAGGCAAGAAAGACTGACTGGGACCAGGAAAGACAGGACTTTATACATGGGTATGTCTGCATATATATGTGTGGATGCATACATGGGTGATGTGTCAGAACTTAAGAAATCCTTCTACCTGTGTTTTTTCTAAGCTTTCCGGTTTTCTCATTTTCATATCTTCTCAGCAGCTAAGCATATAACCTTGCCTGGAATAGGTACTCAATAAAAACTGCATTAAATTATATTTTTAGGGTAACAATTTCCTGCCCACACACATACACTGTGACTCTAGTGCTCTTTATCCATCTGTTGCTAACATGAAAGCTCCATGCCCTTCTAGCTTGCCTTGTAGCCTGTGAGTGCTGGGAGCCATAAGTAATTCTTCCTCCACCTACAGGCCCCAGGTTGGGAGTGGTCCCATGACTAGAATAAGACCTGGCAAAGATATCCACTGAGCTGACAAGCCTGACTTCCCATCTGTTTTTATCCCCTCTCTGCTTGCTTCTTCAACTGCACACATCTCCTAGGTAGTATAACAAGTTATCAAAGGGCAAACGTTAAATCACATTCTCATTACTTTATTTTGGATGGGGGGTAGATTGAGGGAATTGGGTAGATTTCCAAGGGAGGTTGGCCCATACACGCACCGAGAAAAAAGACCATAAGCTCCCCTGTGTACAGCCAAAGGCAGATGTGCTCAAACATAGGTGCATTTAACACCTGACAGGTATATTTAATAAGCCCAAATGTAAAGCATTACATTTTATCTGAAATGAAGTCTATTTTGCATTCCAGGTAAAAAGAAGGATATTTCACTTACCTGTGTAGAAGATGAACTATTAGGCAGAGTATTATATATAGCTAGTATTTATCAAGCATAGTGTTTAACATGTATGGTGACCAATGACAGTATTGGGAGAGTTGGAAAAGGGCTTCTAGAGAAATGAGAGCCCACACTGCAAGTAGATAGAAACATGTGCCTATTCCCGTGTTACACACACACACACACTGCAGACACACACGCTAATCAATTTTCCCTTGGGCTTAGAGTTCCGAGAGAGCAATGCATTTTAATTCTTAAATGTGAAGTATAACCAAGTCCTATATGACTTATGATCATCCGTTCCCTACTCAGACCCTTGAGTAGTATTGGAAAGTTAGAATTATTCTGTTACCAAGCTCTTTGAAATTATTTCATTCTTTGGAACCTCATAATCTTAGTGTCTATGTGTTTAAGCTCATCTAGCTAAAAGAAGTAGTATATTGTTTTTTCAGTTCCAGCTTCTACCTGGGCAGTTCTTTTTAATTTGAAGAGTATCAGGTCTTGGAGACCATTTCAAAAAATATCTGGCCAACTTTCTCATCCTGAAATTAAGGAAGAGTTTAGAAAGATAATGTTTTTAAGGATGTCTTTAGAAATTATGGGAAAATTTGCATATTACTTTCTAATAATATCAAATAAATTGGGTGTAAGAGTGGCAAGACTTGAGATTCACTAAGTTAATGTACCTTATTAATGAAATTGTATTTCTCTGCTAATGAACCTGGTCAGGTAGGAGCTACGAGGAGATCTGCATAATATGTAAGAGTGTAATTTTGTTTACTTTTGAGGTATTGCTCCCTGTAGAATATTTTATCGCTTACTTTTTTTTCACTCTGTGGTACACAGTTTCCCCAAGAAAACAAATGTTTAAAATATTCTTCCTCAGTTTTTCAAATCCATTGAGTAAAACTGAAGCTTCAGGAAGATGTTACGTTTATCCTGCAGTTTTGTGTGCCCACCAATAAAAATACCACTGAGTAACCCAGGGGGCCTCATAGACCCTAATTTGAGAATAAGAAAGGGATTAAGGCTCTGTTTCTCTGGTCACCTAAAAAGCAGAATGTTTATCATCACTAGGAATCAAGATATTCTCAATCAGGGACTCTTCTTTTACCTAAGAGACCATTTCTTATGTTCTACACTGCTTTGATCTAATTCAGTGAATGCCTGAAAAACAGGACATTAGCATGATAGATATCAAATTTTCCCAAAGGGAAATCCACGTTAATAAATCACAGTGCTTTGATTGATGAGATTGGAAATTGTTTGGATTTCTATCTGACCCTAATTATTTTCAACCATTTTCAGAAAGCGGCAGGAACACTGTAACTTCCTTGCTTTAAAAGGGGGAGGATCCAACAAGCTATAACTTTGGGAACATTCCCCCACATATTTACATAGAAGAAGGGCACAGGTGTCCTTGGATGTCATCAAACATAGGAATCAGTGGTGCTGTGAACAGCCTTTATTGTGAAGTACTGATAGGTGCCCATTTCTTCTCATTGAGAAGAAAAAAGTTGTTTCCAGACTACTCAGGTTATTCAAGTATTTCATAATATCACAGCTTTAAGAGTCTGGCTGACTATACTGGCTCACCTGAACATTTACGGAAAATTAATCTCTCTCAGAAGTCTACAAAATGCCTTCTGGCTTTAGACATTAGTAGGTTAATGGCAGTTAAACCTTCAGATTATCCATTGATTCTTTATATCCTTATACATCCGGCAAAGAAGGGATGCGCATATTTACATTTGAAAAAAAAATCTTTCTTTAAGTAACAAAACTGCTTATTTTAGTATTTTCTTGTATTGTTATCCTCAATAACAGAAGGAATAGAAGACGGGGTGTTGGTGATACATACAAAGGTATTAAAGTTTATTTTAGAGCCAGAAAAGACCCAAAGCCGTCACTGTCTTCCTCTTGCCTTCTGCCACGACTAACCAACATTCTGAAGAAATCACGCAAGATTAAATAATAGTCTCAAGCCAAACATTCTTATATGTACTCTGATAAATTTAACATATTCTTATGTTTTGTATGTTCTCAATTATATCTTTGCTTCATCCTTTCCTATTATAGTTTTCCATTACTGAAATCTTCCTGTCCTTTCCTGTTACAGGATTATAGCTGGACAGACATCCGCTGCCCCTTTGAAAAACGAAGAGACGCAGCATGCGTGTTTTGGGACAATGTAGTTTACATTTTGGGTGGCTCTCAGCTTTTCCCCATAAAACGAATGGACTGCTATAATGTCGTTAAAGATAGCTGGTATTCCAAACTGGGCCCTCCAACACCTCGAGACAGCCTTGCTGCCTGCGCTGCAGAAGGCAAAATTTATACATCTGGAGGTTCCGAAGTTGGTAAGGACTTATTCAGTATTTGTGTGTGCTTTAAAGCTGAGGGTCTTGGCTTTCATATTTAAACAGAGTTAGTATTATTTGTTCAGATACTTTTTGACAAATTTAAATACATATCTGTCATATTTTACCTTCCCTGAAGGTTTACCTTATTCTTAAACCTTCCCTGAAGGTTTACCTTACTCTTTCTAAGTCATTAATTTACGAGAACTTCAACTTCCTAGATTATGTTAACTGTCCATTTTTTGTCATGACAACGGTTTCATTGACGTCATCTGGATTTTAGTTTCATTGTTGCCATCTGGATTAGTTATTTTATATACGTAATATTATTTGCTTTAAAGATTTTGGAGTTTGGCTTACTCATAGACCCACATTCAGGCTTTTAAATCTGTATTATCTTTGCTTTCTTTGTATCAGAAAAAAGTAAGAATAATCTTTTTCATTTGCTTTATTTTTTAACTTTGTTTTTTTCTTTTGGCTGCGTTGGGTCTTCGTTGTGGCATGCGGGATCTTCGTTGCGGCGCGTGGGCTTCTCTCTAGTTGTGACGTGCAGGTTTTCTGTCTCTAGTCGTGGCACACAGGCTCTGTAGTTAGCAGCACTCGGGCTGTCTAGTTGAAGCACGTGGGCCTAGTTGCCCAACCAGGGGTTGAACCAGTGTCCACTGCATTGGAAAGCAGATTATTTACCACTGGACCACCAGAGAACTCCCTATTCTTTAACTTTTTAATGTAATGATTGGTAGTGGTATCTTAAGCTTATTGATCAGAACAGGGTGTGGGTATGGGTATAAAAACCTTTCTCATTGACAGATAATTTGTAAGTGTCCACTAGTGTTCGTTTATTAAATGAATAATTTTTCTAAATGAATATTCTAGGTGCAGACTAGCTTTTATATGCTTTCGTCTTTTCAAGTAATTTCTTTAGCTAAATAATGGGCTTATAAAGAAAACTAGGAAGACCAAGTAAATCTAAAGTATGGAATTTAAACGTTGTCTTTTTGTTTTCTTTTATGATTTTTATATTAGCCCAAAGACTGTTTTACTTTTGGTCAGCATATTTATTTGTTTTAAGTTTCTACCCCCACTCCCACTAGATGCAAAATGAATACAAGAAAGATTATGATTTTCTAAATGTGACTTGAAAATCATAAAAGATTATGATTTTCTAAAACACTTGAGTGTTTTATACGTATACTTTTTTGTGGAAAGTATAGTAGATAACTTCATTTCTTCAGCATTTACTCTACTAAGTCAGTTTTTGACTTAAATAGTAACTTTTTAATCTGCTATATACTATTTCCCTTTAGTGTCAGCCGACTGAATCTGCCAAATTTGAAATGTTTAAAAAGTTAAAAAGAAGTTGCTGTTAGTCATGACTATTACTTCTTCTCTTTGTTACTCTTTGAACTTTGCTCTTCATAGGCTTTGGTTTTGATAGAGACTTATAAGTGTGTTATTGCTTTTAAGCGTTAGAAGAGTCCAGAAAAGTGGGAAGGGAGCAATAATTTGATAAAGTTCTAGCTTCGTTTTTCTTGGGAAAGAAAAAAAGCACTTGATCTTTAATGGTATCATTTCTAAAAGTCTTTATTGAGCTCCTAAAATGTGCAGAAGTTGCAAAACAGGGTGGGTGTGTTTTGCCGTTAAAATGTGTAATCAAAGTACACCAGAAACACATAACGATACTTTGAGTGTATATTCAAGAATGGACCGGCATGACTTCAGGGCCTACCCACACAACTGCTGAGAGCAGTCAGGAAGAACAGTTTTGTTAATGATGCAGTGGCTGTTGTAGAACATTAAATGACAAGCCTGAGGATACTCTCAGATAGTAGTCTTCATATTTTAAGGTATAGACTTACCGTGTGTCAACAGCTGTGTTTTTCCCCCTCTCTATAAACATTTGAGGTTCAGTTAATTCCCATCATCATAACTGGGCTGGAAGACATACATAATGTTTCTTATTTAATTTGAAAATCTTTTGAAATCAAACCAATTTATTTTTTGTTGTTGTTTAATTACCAATTAATAAGTCTCCAGCAGATCCTTTTCTGAATATTTTCCAAGGTCTATACAAACAGAGGTAGCTTTTTCTGAAACTATTTCTACGTTTTGTTGTTGTTGATAGAGTAGAGAAAAGACTCTCCAACCCTAAATTCTTTCCTCCAGTAATTAATGATTCAACTCTACGGTCAACTCACTCCAGGCCCACATACACACTAAGTTAAGCAAGATGGGGTCCTTTTCTTTTACAGGAAACTCGGCTCTGTATTTATTTGAGTGCTATGATACAAGAACTGAAAGCTGGCACACAAAGCCCAGCATGCTGACTCAGCGCTGCAGCCATGGGATGGTGGAAGCCAACGGCCTGATCTACGTTTGCGGTGGAAGTTTAGGGAACAATGTTTCTGGGCGAGTACTGAATTCCTGTGAAGTTTATGATCCTGCCACAGAAACGTATGTATCAGTTTAAAACTCTTACTACACAATTAATTGTATTCTATAAGCTCAATGGAAGAAGATGTCAAAAGGCAGAAGGAACCCAGCAGAAGGATTTTTGAATGTGCTAGGGTCAGGGGCATGTTTATAGCCTTGACCCTTCCTCTACACCTTAAGAGATAGCTTGACCTCATACCCTATGGGAGCCCCTCTCTATCTATTCCTGCTTGTGCAATAAATAAATGTCTGTGAATAAGAAAATATGACTGATTCATCAAACTCAAAATATTTTTGTTTGAGAGATCGGGAAGTGTAGAGAGGGGGAAACAATTTATGACCAGTGGTAAATTTGCCTTTAATTAGAAATATTATGTATTGGTTTGTGGCATTAATGAATCATACCCCTAGGTATAATGTCTTTTTTGAGTTTGTGCTTGCTAAAGTATGTTTGGATTCATATTTATTAAATAAAATTATTCTTTTTTTTTTAATATTTATTTACTGGGCTGCGCCATGTCCTAGTTGCGGCATGTGGGATCTAGTTCCCTGACCAGGGATCAAACCCGGGCCCCCTGCATTGAGAGCACAGAGGCTTAACCACTGGACCACCCGGGAAGTCCCTAAGTAAAATATTCTTAAGTCAACTGGGAAGTAAAATAAATGCTTTTAAAAGGCAAAATACAAAGAAATAAACGGGTAGCCCGTTTTTCTGATCTTGTAATTAATGATGGAACCCATTCAATACAGCCAAAGGATATGAGCCAGTTATTGATAGTGGGGGGTGGTAAGTATAGTGTAATTAACTAACAAGAAAATGAACGCAGGTGATGTTCCAGTCAGACCTTTTGTTGATAATCAGAAACATCCAAAGACCTTCAATAAGAAAATTAACTTGCTCGTTTGAAAGGATTGTTCTTCCTTTACTAGAACAAGTTATTGGGCAAATATGTTCAACATAAATGTTATGCCAAAGAGCCGCACCAAAACTCTTATGCTCAAATTTTGTACTTGGAAATATTTCCAGGCTACAAAACATAGAAGTCTTCTACTCCAGCTATTGCTTTTATTAAATTAAGCATAAAGATTTAATTATAAAATATGATTGTCATTTGTAGTTATTTATGCTCCCCACCTATTTTTGAAGGATTTAAGGAAGCAAAATCAGTAACTCCTTTCCCAAAGAAAAGTGCAATTACAATTCTTCTTTTCTCATTTTTTGCTCAACTAGTCA
The DNA here is from genome assembly GCF_949987515.2 of Delphinus delphis. Classification (NCBI taxonomy): domain Eukaryota; kingdom Metazoa; phylum Chordata; class Mammalia; order Artiodactyla; family Delphinidae; genus Delphinus; species Delphinus delphis. The sequence continues at coordinate 32,498,674 of NC_082691.1, read as the reverse complement.
CCCATGTTAGGGATAGAATTGAAAGAAGCTTATCTTGAAACATATCTTTTGCTAAGTGTCTAGACTAGGAAATCTCTTGAGATCATCACACTTAATACTTCCCAATGTTTTTTTTTTTAATTATTGGAGTATAGTTGCTTTACAATGGTGTGTTAGTTTCTGCTTCACAACAAAATGAATCAGTTATATATATACATATGTTCCCATATCTCTTCCCGCTTGCGTCTCCCTCCCTCCCACCCTCCCTATCCCACCCCTCCAGGTGGTCACAAAGCACCGAGCTGATCTCCCTGTGCTATGCGGCTGCCTCCCATTAGCTATCTACCTTACGTTTGGTAGTGTATATATGTCCATGCCTCTCTCTCGCTTTGTCACAGCTTACCCTTCCCCCTCCCCATATCCTCAAGTCCATTCTCTAGTAAGTCTGTGTCTTTATTCCTGTTTTACCCCTAGGTTCTTCACGACATTTTTTTTTTCCTTAAACTCTATATATATGTGTTAGCATACGGTATTTGTCTCTCTCTTTCTCACTTACTTCACTCTGTATGACAGACTCTAGGTCTATCCACCTCATTACAAATAGCTAAATTTCGTTTCTTTTTATGGCTGAGTAATATTCCATTGTATATATGTGCCACATCTTCTTTATCCATTCATCCGATGATGGACACTTAGGTTGTTAACATCTCCGGGCTATTGTAAATAGAGCTGCAATGAACATTTTGGTACATGACTCTTTGAATTTCGGTTTTCTCAGGGTATATGCCCAGTAGTGGGATTGCTAGGTCATATGGTAGTTCTATTTGTAGTTTTTTAAGGAACCTCCATACTGTTCTCCATAGTGGCTGTACCAATTCACATTCCCACCAGCAGTGCAAGAGTGTTCCTTTTTTTCCACACCCTCTGCAGCATTTATTGTTTCTAGATTTTTTGATGATGGCCATTCTGACTGGTGTGAGATGACATTTCATTGTAGTTTTTTTTTTTTTATTGTAGTTTTGATTTGCATTTCTTTAATGATTAATGATGTTGAGCATTCTTTCATGTGTTTGTTGGCAGTCTGTATATCTTCTTTGGAGAAATGTCTGTTTAGGTCTTCTGCCCATTTTTGGATTGGGTTGTTTGTTTTTTTGTTATTAAGCTGCATGAGCTGCTTATAAATTTTGGAGATTAATCCTTTGTCAGTTGCTTCATTTGCAAATATTTTCTCCCATTCTGAGGGTTGTCTTTGGTCTTGTTTATGGTTTCCTTTGCTGTGCAAAAGCTTTGAAGTTTCATTAGGTCCCATTTGTTTATTTTTGTTTTTATTTCCATTTCTCTAGGAGGTGGGTCAAAAAGCACCTTGCTGTGATTTATGTCATAGAGTGTCCTGCCTATGTTTTCCTCTAAGAGTTTGATAGTTTCTGGCCTTACTTTAGGTCTTTAATGCATTTTGAGTTTATTTTTGTGTATGGTGTTAGGGAGTGATCTAATCTCATACTTTTACATGTAGCTGTCCAGTTTTCCCAGCACCACTTATTGAAGAGGCTGTCCTTTCTCCACTGTACATTCCTGCCTCCTTTATCAAAGATAAGGTGACCATATGTGTGTGGGTTTATCTCTGGGCTTTCTATCCTGTTCCATTGATCTATCTTTCTGTTTTTGTGCCAGTACCATACTGTCTTGATTACTGTAGCTTTGCAGTATAGTCTGAAGTCAGGGAGCCTGATTCCTCCAGCTCCATTTTTCGTTCTCAAGATTGCTTTGGCTATTCGGGGTCTTTTGTGTTTCCATACAAATTGTGAAATTTTTTGTTCTAGTTCTGTGAAAAATGCCAGTGGTAGTTTGATAGGGATTGCATTGAATCTGTAGATTGCTTTGGGTAGCTTTTCACAATGTTGATTCTTCCAATCTAAGAACATGGTATATCTCTCCATCTATTTGTATCATCTTTAATTTCTTTCATCAGTGTCTTATAATTTTCTGCATACAGGTCTTTTGTCTCCTTAGGTTGGTTGATTCCTAGATATTTTATTCTTTTTGTTGCATTGGTAAATGGGAGTGTTTCCTTAATTTCAGTTTCAGATTTTTCATCATTAGTGTATAGGAGTGCCAGAGATTTCTGTGCATTAATTTTGTATCCTGCTACTTTACCAAATTCATTGATTAGCTCTAGTAGTTTTCTGGTAGCATCTTTAGGATTCTCTATGTATAGTATCATGTCATCTGCAAATAGTGACAGCTTTACTTCTTCTTTTCCAATTTGGATTCCTTTTATTTCCTTTACTTCTCTGACTGCCGTGGCTAAAACTTCCAAAACTATATTGAATAAGAGTGGTGAGAGTGGGCAACCTTGTCTTGTTCCTGATCTTAGTGGAAATGCTTTCAGTTTTTCACCATTGAGGACGATGTTGGCTGTGGCTTTGTCATATATGGCCTTTATTATGTTGAGGAAAGTTCCCTCTATGCCTACTTTCTGCAGGGTTTTTATCATAAACGGGTGTTGAATTTTGTCAAATGCTTTCTCTGCATCTATTGAGATCATATGGTTTTTCTCCTTCAATTTGTTAATATGGTGTATCACGTTGATTGATTTGCGTATATTGAAGAATCCTTGCATTCCTGGAATAAACCCCACTTGATCATGGTGTATGATCCGTTTAATGTGCTGTTGGATTCTGTTTACTAGTATTTTGTTGAGGATTTTTGCATCTATGTTCATCAGTGATATTGGCCTGTAGTTTTCTTTCTTTGTGACATCCTTGTCTGGTTTTGGTATGAGGGTGATGGTGGCCTCGTAGAATGAGTTTGGGAGTGTTCCTCCCTCTGCTATATTTTGGAAGAGTTTGAGAAGGATAGGTGTTAGCTCTTCTCTAAATGTTTGATAGAATTCGCCTGTGAAGCCATCTGGTCCTGGGCTTTTGTTTGTTGGAAGATTTTTAATCACAGTTTCAATTTCAGTGCTTGTGATTGGTCTGTTCATATTTTCTGTTTCTTCTTGATTCAGCTGCTTGGCAGTTGTGCCTTTCTAAGAATTTGTCTATTTCTTCCAGGTTGTCCATTTTATTGGCGTAGAGTTGCTTGTAATAATCTCTCATGAGCTTTTGTATTTCTGCAGTGTCAGTTGTTACTTCTCCTTTTTCATTTCTAATTCTATTGATTTAAGTCTTCTCCCTTTTTTTCTTGATGAGTCTGGCTAATGGTTTATCAATTTTGTTGATCCTCTCAAAGAACCAGCTTTTAGTTTTATTGATCTTTGCTATTGTTTCCTTCATTTCATTTTCATTTATTTCTGATCTGATTTTTATGATTTCTTTCCTTCTGCTAACTTTGGGGTTCTTTTGTTCTTCTTTCTCTAATTGCTTTAGGTGTATGGTTACGTTGCTTATTTGAGATGCTTCTTGTTTCTTCAGGTAAGATTGTATTGCTATAAACTTCCCTCTTAGAACTGCTTTTGCTGCATTCCATAGGTTTTCAGTCGTTGTGTTTTAATTGTCATTTGTTTCTAGGTATTTTTTGATTTCCTCTTTGATTTCTTCAGTGATCACTTCGTTATTAAGTAGTGTATTGTTTAGCCTCCATGTGTTTGTATTTTTTACAGATCTTTTCCTGTAATTGCTATCTAGTCTCATAGCATTGTGGTCGGAAAAGATACTTGATACAATTTCAATTTTCTTAAATTTACCAAGGCTTGATTTGTGACCCAAGATATGATCTATCCTGGAGAATGTTCCATGAGCACTAGAGAAAAATGTGTATTCTGTTGTTTTTGGATGGAATATCCTATAAATATCAATTAAGTCCATCTTGTTTAATGTATCATTTAAAGCTTGTGTTTCCTTATTTATTTTCATTTTGGATGATCTGTCCATTGGTGGAAGTGGGGTGTTAAAGTCCCCTACTATGAATGTGTTACTGTCGATTTCCCCTTTTATGGCTGTTAGTATTTGCCTTATGTATTGAGGTGCTCCTATGTTGGGTGCATAAATATTTACAATTGTTGTATCTTCTTCTTGGATCGATCCCTTGATCATTATTTAGTGTCCTTCTTTGTCTCTTCTAATAGTCTTTATTTTAAAGTCTATTTTGTCTGATATGAGAATTGCTACTCCAGCTTTCTTTTGGTTTCCATTTGCATGAAATACCTTTTTCCATCCCCTTACTTTCAGTCTGTATGTGTCTCTAGGTCTGAAGGGGGTCTCTTGTAGACAGCAAATATATGCATCTTGTTTTTGTATCCATTCAGCCAGTCTGTGTCTTTTGGTGGGAGCATTTAGTCCATTTACATTTAAGGTAATTATCGATATGTATGTTCCCATTCCCATTTTCTTAATTGTTTTGGGTTCGTTATTGTAGGTCTTTTCCTTCTTTTGTGTTTCTTGCCTAGAGAAGTTCCTTTAGCAGTTGTTGTAGAGCTGGTTTGGTGGTACTGAACTCTCTCAGCTTTTGCTTGTCTGTAAAAGTTTTAATTTCTCCATCAAATCTGAATGAGATCCTTGCTGGGTAGAGTAATCTTGGTTGCAGGTTTTTCTCCTTCATCACTTGAAATATGTCCTGCCACTCCCTTCTGGCTTACAGAGTTTCTGCTGAAAGATCAGCTGTTAACCTTATGGGGATTCCCTTGTGTGTTATTTGTTGTTTTTCCCTTGCTGCTTTTAATATGCTTTCTTTGTATTTAATTTTTGACAGTTTGATTAATATGTGTCTTGGCGTATTTCTCCTTGGATTTATCCTGTATGGGACTCTCTGTGCTTCCTGGACTTGATTAACTATTTTCTTTCCCATATTAGGGAAGTTTTCAACTATAATCTCTTCAAATATTTTCTCAGTCCCTTTCTTTTCCTCTTCTTCTGGAACCCCTAAAATTCGAATGTTGGTGCGTTTAATGTTGTCCCAGAGGTCTCTGAGACTATTCTCAGTTCTTTTCATTCTTTTTTCTTTATTCTGCTCTGCACTAGTTATTTCCACTATTTTATCTTCCAGGTCACTTATCCGTTCTTCTGCCTCAGTTATTCTGCTATTGATCCCATCTAGAGTATTTTTCATTTCATTTATTGTGTTGTTCATCATTGTTTGTTTCATCTTTAGTTCTTCTAGGTCCTTGTTAAATGTTTCTTGCATTTTGTCTATTCTATTTCCACAATTTTGGATCATCTTTACTATCATTATTCTGAATTCTTTTTCAGGTAGACTGCCTATTTCCTCTTCATTTGTTAGGTCTGGTGGGTTTTTATCTTGCTCCTTCATCTGCTGTGTGTTTTTCTGTCTTTTCATTTTGCTTATCTTACTGTGTTTGGGGTCTCCTTTCTGAGGCTGCAGGTTCGTAGTTCCTGTTTTTTTTGGTGTCTGCCCCCAATGGCTAAGGTTGGTTCAGTGGGTTGTGTAGGCTTCCTGGTGGAGGGTACTAGTGCCTGTGTTCTGGTGGATGAGGCTGGATCTTGTCTTTCTGGTGGGCAGGTCCACGTCTGGTGGTGTGTTTTGGGGTGTCTGTCGACTTATTATGATTTTGGGCAGCCTCTCTGCTAATGGGTGGGGTTGTGTTCCTGTCTTGCTAGTTGTTTGGCATAGGATGTCCAGCACTGTAGCTTGCTGGTCGTTGAGTGAAGCTGGGTGCTGGTGTTGAGATGGAGATCTCTGGGAGATTTTCACCATTTGATATTATGTGCAGCTGGGAGGTCTCTTGTGGACCAGTGTCCTGAAGTTGGCTCTCCCACCTCAGAGGCACAGCACTAACTCCTGGCTGCAGCACCAAGAGCCTTTCTATCCACACGGCTCAGAAGAAAAGGGCGAAAAAGTAGAAAGAATAAGAATAAGGAGGGGGAGGGGGAGGGGAGGAGGAGGAGGAGGAGGAAGGAAGGAGGGAGGGAGGGAGGAAGGAGGCAAGGAAGGGAAAAAAGAAAGATGATAAAGTAAAATAAAGTAAGATAAAATATAATAAAGTTATTAAAATAAAAAAGATAATAAGAAAAAAACAAAAAATCGGATGGATAGAACCCTGGAACAAATGGTGGAAGCAAAGCTATACTGACAAAATCTCACACAGACATATACACACTCACAAAAAGAGGAAAAGGGGGAAAAAATCATAAATCTTGCTCTCAAAGTCCACCTCCTCGATTTGGGATGATTCGTTGTCTAAAGGAGGGAAGGCAGGAAAGAAAAGATAAAGTAAAATAAAATAAAGTTATTAAAATAAAAAGTAATTATTAAGAAAAAAGTTTTCCAAAACAGACGGGTAGAACCCTTGGACAAATGGTGGAAGCAAAGCTATACAGACAAAATCTCACACAGAAGCATACACATACACACTCACAAAAAGAAAAGGGGAAAAAATAATAAATCTTGCTCTCAAAGTCCACCTCCTTATTTTGGGATGATTCGTTGTCTATTCATGTATTCCACAGCTGCAGGGTACATCAAGTTGATTGTGGAGCTTTAATCTGCTGCTTCTGAGGCTGCTGGGAGAGATTCCCCTTTCTCTTTTTTGTTCTCACAGCTCCCAGGGGCTCAGCTTCGGATTTGGCCCCGCCTGTGCGTGTAGGTCGCCGGAGGGCGTCTGTTCTTTGCTCAGACAGGACGGGGTTAAAGGAGCCGCTGATTTGGAGGCTCTGGCTCACTCAGGCCCAGGTTAGGGAGGGTCACGGAGTGCAGGGCGAGCCTGCGGCGGCCTCTGCCGACGTGACGTTGCACCAGCCTGAGGCACGCCGTGCGTTCTCCCGGGGGAGTTGTCCCTGGATCACGGGACCCTGACAGTGGCGGGCTGCACAGGCTCCCCGGAAGGGGGGTGTGGATAGTGACCTGTGCTTGCACACAGGCTTCTTGGTGGCGGCAGCAGCAGCCTTAGCGTCTCATGTCTGTCTCTGGGGTCCGCGCTTTTAGCCACGGCTCGCGCCCGTCTCTGGAGCTTCTTTAAGCAGCGTTCTTAATCCCCTCTCCTCGCGCACCAGGAAACAAAGAGGGAAGAAAAAGTCTCCTGCCTCTTCGGCAGGTCCAGACTTTTCCCCGGACTCCCTCCCGGCCAGCCGTGGCGCACTAACCCCCTTCACGCTGTGTTCGCGCCGCCAGCCCCAGTCCTCTCCCTGCGCTCCGACCGAAGCCCGAGCCTCAGCTCCCAGCCCCGCCCGCTCCGGCAGGGGAGCACATAAGCCTCTCGGGCTGGTGAGTGCCGGTCGGCACCGTTCCTCTGTGTGGGAATCTCTCCGCTTTGCCCTCTGCAACCCTGTTGCTGTGCTCTCCTCCGCGCCTCCGAAGCTCCCCTCCTCCGCCACCCGCAGTCTCTGCCCGCGAAGGGGCTTCCTAGTGTACGGAAACCTTTCCTCCTTCACAGCTCCCTCCCACTGGTGCAGGTCCCGTCCCTATCCTTTTGTCTCTGTTTATTCTTTTTTCTTTTGCCCTACCCAGGTACGGGGGGGTTTTCTTGCCTTTTGGGAGGTCTGAGGTCTTCTGCCAGCGTTCAGTAGGTGTTCTGTAGGAGTTGTTCCACATGTAGGTGTATTTCCGGTGTATCTGTGGGGAGGAAGGTGATCTCTGCGTCTTACTCTTCCGCCATCTTCCCGGAAGTCTCTTTCTCCCAATGTTTTTTTAAACTGTACCTTTGTACTTGCCAGGGCACACTGGAGATATACCTTATCCTAATCCCATCATCCATCCATCCAGCTATCTATCCATCCCCTCTTGTCCTAAACCATAGGAGCAGGGTATATACCAACTGTCCTCCCTCCTGTATCAGTCTCTACTTTACCTCGCATAAATCCTATACTCAAAAAGCATTACAGCATACTAGTTGGAAAACTGTAATCTCATTCATTCTGCTGCCTAATTATTGTTTCGTTTCTAAAAAATATCTTGGAGTAGAGCCCATACCATATGAACTCCAGGCTTCTAAATTCTGAGATCTTTATTCAGGCAGTATCAGTGCAGAGAAAGAGTATAAAGGGATTCTACAACTTCAATATTTTTTAAAACTAGGTGAATATAATCAGTTTGGGGAATATTTTAAAACTTACACAATTTAGCATTTCTTTTGTATATATTGAGCTTATGTATTAAATTTGAATTCTCTATATTCTCTAAATTTTCCTAAGTGAAAAGCTAGTGTGAATATGATTATCCAAATCTCATAATGAAAGATGTTATATACTACTATGATTTCCTTTCTAATATGTTGTATCCATCCAACGTATTTTTTGTAAAACTGTTTCTTCCCAATTTTGACAATTTTTAAAGTGTTTTTTAACTAGAATATGTTCGACTGGAAGCTAAGAAATGAAACCTATGGAAACAACACAACACAGTTTCCACAGTTAGAATTTTGAGAAAAGCTACTGAACACTAAACTCAGGTTGGAGAGAGCAGAGACCTAGTGCATACTCTGCATGTGAATTATAGGAGGAAGGATGTTTCACGAAGTTCCTTAATTCTAAACCTTGAGGAGACTTAGATATATATAAAACATTCTCTTATTTTATATCATAGACATATTTAGAGAAGAAAGGGGTATGTATATTGAATTTTTCCAAGTCAGATCCTCTGTTTAACACACTGACAGCTCACTGTGTGGAGAGGCTGTGGAGGTCGAGTACTGGCTCTCCCACTTTCGAGCTGAATGCCTGTCTTTTCACCTGGAAGAGCACGTGTGTTCATCCTGAAAAACAGGAGGACTTACTTTAACTGAATGCTCAGAAAATGAGAGTGGTGACTGTCAAACCATTTTTAAAACAAACCAAAAGTATGTAAATATAAGGCAACAAGAGTTGTTGATATTTCAGAGTTCATCATTATGCTCTAATTATGTTTTGAAAAGTTAAATGTATTAAATTATTTAAAAGAAGAGTTATGAGTAACCATATTAGGGCTTCCCTGGTGGCGCAGTGGTTGAGAGTCTGCCTGCCGATGCAGGGGACACGGGTTCGTGCCCAGGTCTGGGAGGATCCCACGTGCGGCGGAGCCATGGCCGCTGAGCCTGCGCGTCCGGAGCCTGTGCTCCACAACGGGAGAGGACACGGTGGTGAGAGGCCCGCATACCACAAAAAAAAAAAAAGAGAGAGAGAGAGATGAATCTCATAGAAAACAATAACAAAATTGTCTGTGTGTTTAATGCTGCTACCTGTGAATTAGTATCCTTCAACCCTTGTGTCCACATTTATATTCTCAATCTCTTTCTTTATAGTAGTGCCTGTGATCACAGCAACATGCTAATAAGTTATTAAACGTGACAGAATGATAGGAGCTGCCTGAAGTTCTAAGTGTATATTTAAAGATGTATGTGTGAATAGTAACAGATATGCTAATTTGCTGATTGCTAGAGGCCCATGATAAATTTGTTTTACTTACCGTATGTAAATATTAATTAAAACCACATGTGACTAAAACCATATTAGTACCTTATATTTTCTTACATATCTTCCCTGTTTTGTTTGTTACTGTTTTACAAGTTATTGTGAACTATAGGAAATGGATGTCTTCCAAAGACATGTTAATAGTCTCCAGATATCCTCTGTTTCCCATATCCTATTGGAGTTGAAAGGAATAAAATCCCTATTTACCCCACCTATAAATTACTGAAAACCGCTGTTAAACTTTTGTTTTCTAGCTTTCCAGACATGCAGGCGCACATTTGTGTGTGTGTGTGTGCATGTGTACACATATGTGAGTGGTAAATGAGCGCTTACTTGGAATAACAGACTTTATAAATTCGTATGAGTCCTTTTACTTCTTGTGAACATGTATACTAAAAACTTTCCTTTGTTTTTTCAGATGGACTGAGCTGTGTCCAATGATTGAAGCCAGGAAGAATCATGGACTGGTATTTGTAAAAGACAAGATATTTGCTGTGGGTGGTCAGAATGGCTTAGGTATGTGAAATTAGTTCACTTTTTCAACTTTTGCAATGAATTTGCTGATATTTCCTTATCTTAAGTTATGAAAATGTTTCTTGATCACATACATCATTAGACTTCTTTTTTTATAGTTTCTGTGAACTAACGGTTTATGAAACATTGTAATACGTTTAACATTTCTGTCTATGAATGTAGGTAATAGCCACCAGTCATTGTGACAGTCTCAGGTGGCTTTAGCACATTTCCAAATACCCTCTGGGGAATGGTATCACATTAGCTTAAGAGCTATTGAGTGGGGACTTCCCTGGTGGTCCAGTGGCTAAGACTCCATGCTCCCAATGCAGGGGGCCCAGGTTCGATTCCTGGTCTGGGAACTAGATCCCACATGGTGCAACTAAGAGTTCACATACCGCAACTAAAGATCCCACATGCCACAACTAAGACCTGACACAGCCAAATAAATAAATTAAATATTTAAAAAACAAAACAAAACAAAACTGTTGAGTGACAGAAACATTTGCACTTTAACATAACTTTTAAAACTTTTTAATTTAACTTTTAGGACTTGTATCCAGGCTCTGAATGGCAGTGTTTCCTAAACATTTTTAAACATTGCATGAAAATATCGGTACTACTTTTTTAAATGAGTAAATTTGATCTTTTTATTTTCTTAAATAATGTTGTACTAAAGAATCTTAAATAATTGCTTTTAATAATGTAGAATTTGGACTGAATCTATAAATAAGATTCCATAAAGCTTATTTTAGTCAGTACCTTTAATCACTACTTAAGTATAACAAAGAAATAGCTTTATTTCCTTCTTCTGTCTCTATCCATTGCTGTTTTTCATAAGCAGCTGACAGATAAATGGTAGAAGGAAAAAGAAGGATATTTGAATGATTATAATCAAACTTAATCAGAAGGAAACTTCACTGGTCTACTTTTTAATTTTTCCAGAGCAGATAGAACATCTTTAATTTTATAGAATAAATATAAGTATTTATGATTCTAAAATGACAAATGAAAATTAAGTTAAATTTCTGTTGTGTTCAAGTAGGAATAGGAATTTAAATGGTAGATATGTGAGGATTCATTGTAAAATTCTTACAACTCTCCTGCATGTTTGAAGTTTTTCATAATGAGAGGTTTGGAAAAAATACAAAGAATTATTACTTTAAGAGATCTTAGAATTGTTCATATAGCTGTTCATGTTTTATTCTTTTGAAGGTGGTCTGGACAATGTGGAATATTACGATATTAAATTAAACGAATGGAAGATGGTCTCACCAATGCCATGGAAGGGTGTAACAGTCAAATGTGCAGCAGTCGGCTCTGTAGTTTATGTCTTGGCTGGTTTTCAAGGTGTGGGTCGATTAGGACACATCCTTGAATATAACACTGAAACAGACAAATGGATCGCCAACTCCAAAGTCCGAGCTTTTCCAGTAACAAGTTGTTTAATTTGTGTTGTTGATACTTGTGGAGCAAATGAAGAAACCCTTGAAACATGAAAAATAAGTGAACTTCAAGACTCACTGGAGACTCAAAAGTATGGCCGCCAGTGCTTTGTTCCAAGAGTTTGGTTACAAAGTTTTAGTTTGGTGTTTTGTTCTTTTCAAGGAAGTTTCAAGTAAAGTAAGATTCCTATAAAATAGATTTTATTTTATATGGGATTTCTTACTTCATTCAAAGACCATATTTCAGCTGGCCACATAACCAAGAACATATCTAGCAAGAAAACTTGTAAAGTTATAAGCACTTGGTGAAAGTATGAATTCTTAAATGAATTTCACATTTGTAACTATGATTATGGCAGAATGGGGGATTGACTCACCATAGAAGCAACCTCATCTTAGCTCTAGATTCTATTTTCATACATCATAGAAGTGCTATGTAGTTAGGACTGTTTGTTTCTGTTCAGTCAAGAACTAAGAAATAGTATGAATTGTAAGTCAAAGATAGGCAGTTGTGTTGGAGCAGCTTAGTCTCACGTAATTTTGCTTGTCTTCATTTGTTCCATTTAGTGCCAAATGTATTGCATTTTAAAAGCAAGCCAGAGTGAGTCAAAGCATACACTTATATCTCACAAAACTTCATAAACACATTTTGAGAGTTAAAAATGTACCCAACTCCTCATGAAATATATTCTGTCCAATTAAATAGTTCCATCTTTTTAACACAAAATGGCAAGCCTAGTACCCATCACTAATTTATATCACTTTTTTCCCCAGGGGTTAAAAAAGGATTATGCCTCTTCAGTGCTCACTCTGTTAAATAAAATCCAATCATTATAAGAATTATTACCTAGCAAAAGAAAGCCACTTATAGCAAATTTCTAGGTCACTAGAATAGCACTGATAGTTATACATTTTGAACTTCTTACAGATTAGAAAGGTACATGATTTCTCTTCCTTAGCAGAGCACATCATTGATATTTGACCCAGTTGTCTCTAAAAGTTTTTTAGGTGAGTTAAATATTTGTCATCTTGTATTAATTGCTTATATGTGGTCAGTAAATCTTTTACAAAACCAACTCTTCATTTCTTTCCAAGTAATGTTTTGCCCTTTTACATTATGAAATGTATGGAGTGGGCCATGTAAAGCTGTCACCATCCATGTTTTTACCTGGTAATATTAAATATTTTTAAACTTCAAGTAGACCGCTAAGTTCATTCTTCATTTTAAATGTGTTAGGTAATGGTTGTTTTTTGAACTTGTGAAACAGTGTTTCTCTTTAACTTTTTATTGTTTTCTTTGTAATGGGGGTTATAAGCTTAAAACCTAAAAATGTTTATATGAAAAAGGAATTATAAAAAGATTATGGTAGATATATTTCTATTTATGTAAGGTTTTATGTACATGACAGCTTTATTAAGATATAATTTACATGTCATACAGTTCACTGATTTAAAGTGTACTATTCAATGGTCTTTAATATATTCACAGAGTTATGCAACCATCACCATAATTTTGGAACACTTTCTTCACCGCAAAAAGAAACCCCGTCCTCATTAGCAGTCACTCCCCATTTTCCCTGTATTACCTTCTTATGGCTCCTGTAACAAATCACCATAAACTTTGTTGCTTAAAGCAACAGAAATTTATTCTTTCACAATTTGGGAGACCAGAAATCCTAAATCAAGGTGCTGTTAGGGTTGAGTCCTTCTGGAGGCTCTGAGGCGAAAACTTGCCATGCCTCTCCTGTAGCTTCTGATGGCTGCCGGCAAATGTTGGTGTTTCTTGGCTTATAACTACATCTCTTCAGTCACTGCCCCAGTCTTCACAGGGCCTTCTTCCCTGTGTGTCTCGTCTCTCTGCATCTTCATGTGGTGTTATAAGAACAACAGTCATTGGATTTAGCTTACCCTCCTCATAATCCATTGTGACCATATCTTAACCAATGACATCTGCAAAGACACTGTCTCCAAATAAGGTCACATTTTGGAGTTTTGAGGAGACATTATTCAACCCAGTTGCATCTCCCAAACACCCCATCCCTAGGTAACCATTAATCATTCTGTCTCTAGATTTGCCCATTCTGAACATTTTTATGTTGAATTTTGAATTTTCCTCTCCGTTGAAAAAAATGTGTCAATGTTTTTTGAGGGTAGAATATCCATTTATCATATTACAATGGTTATATTACTTAATTTGATACAATAATTTCCCATATGGGAATATGCAGCTGTTTAAGGTATTTTAAATAACTACCCTTTTCTTTAGGCTGTATCTGCTGACTAGAGCACACTACGATAAGTATGTAGACAGCTTTGATGTAGGTTATAATGAATTGTGTGTGGTTTTTTTCCTTAGTAATCTTAGTAATTCTAATTAGTGTCTGTTTTCTGTCCTGGAAATAGTCTATGATATTGTCAATATCATGATAATGAGTAAAAATACAATATATTGGCGAGTATATTTTCTGTTACTCCCCCACCCAAAATTCCTATCCTGTATAGTGCTCTACTTTCTTTTTAGTAGATATGTGATTGTTAATGTTATATTTTTTACAGTGACACGACTTTGATGACATAGCAGTTTAGCTTTTACTTTTGAAAATCACAGTGTGAACATGAAATTTTAATGTCTTGAAAAAAATTGTTGCTGTCAAAAACAGTCATTAATTACAATTGTGACCTAGCGTTCAAAAATGTGACATATAGTGTCATGGAAAATTTAGAGTCATGAAAAGAGCCATTTTTTTAAATCCAGCAGTCTATTTTCCTTTTGCCTCATACACTGTTAACGGCAAATATTTTGGATTTGCTGCAGAGGCCAGGGTAAAGGAGATATTTGAAGGAAATTTTGCTTTTTAAGGGTGGTAGTGTTAACACACATCAGCAACTTCAAAAATTCAATCCACTCAAACATGGCACCAAAACAGCTCTCACTAAGTCCCCGTAATTTGCTAACATGAAAGAATATTTTACAGGTTACATCATTCAGCACTTGATAAATCATTCCTTTAAATAACCCCCTTTCTCCTTACAGTTGCCTCAAAAGACTTTTAAAAGCTTGAATCTACTTTCATCTTCCTAACTTTCCTCCTTCCCAAGGTAATTCAAACTACTTTAGGAGAAAATCTGTACTGGGAAATTGTCTGAAATGTCATCCTTACTAACTAGAAAGCTTTTTTACTTTCCAGAGCTTTAAACCTATTCTGATAACAAAGCTGTAAAATGGGGTTCAAGGTCTGGTTCATTCAGTTCTTTTTTTTTTTTTAACATCTTCATTGGAGTATAATTTATTCAGTTCTTGTAGGAAATTTCCCTGACTTTATCTTCCAGCCATCCATTGAATTTGTTTCCACTATTCCATGTTTAATTTCCAAGAGCATTTTCTTTTTAGGATTGTCCTTTTATATAGCATGCTGGTCTTGTTTCATGTTGCCCTGTCTGAGGATATTTTAGTTTCCTTAACATTACTTATATTTTTGGTGTGTTTCTCTTTCCTCTGACTTCTTTTTAGATTGCTTTGCTCTTTCCTGTTGGAGTCTTTCCTCAAATATCTGGTGCCTGGCTGTGCATTTTATATTTAAAATTAGACATTAAAAAGTTGTGAACTTTTGTTTACAAACGTGAGCTGAATTGTCAGTGAATCTCATCATATGTTAAGGAAATGGCTGCCTGTTTTTTAATAAATTTATTTGTTTATTTATTTGGGTCTTGGTTGCTGTGCGCAGGCTTTCTCTAGTTGTGGTGAGTGGGGACTACTCTTCGTTGCGGTGCACGGACTTCTCATTGTCGTGGCTTCTCGTTGCAGAGCACGGGCTCTAGGCGTGCAACCTTCAGTAGTTGTGGCACATGAGCTCAGTAGTTGTGGCTCACGGGCTCTAGAGCTCAGGCTCAGTAGTTGTGGCGCACGGGCTTAGTTGCTCCGCGGCATGTGGGATCTTCCCAGGCCAGGGCTCAAACCCGTGTCCCTTGCATTGGCAGGCAGATTCTTAACCACTGTGCCACCAGGGAAGCCCCTGGCTGCCTGTTTTTGTTGGAGATCCGTAAGAGATCCACAGATCTTTTTCTGGGATGTTTGATTCTCCAGAATATAAACTTACAAACTCCTGCCCCTTGAGTGTGGGGGAGCAAGCTGGGAAGAGACTGACAATAAGCCTGGCTGCAGGATTTCTGGAGCTCAGACAAAGCGCCATTCAACAGGCAGAGTTCGGTTCCTCTTTTGTCAGTACCATAACTTGACCCTCTATATTTACATCCTGGACCCTAAAGCCTCTCTTGTTCCCTTTTTTCAAGAAAAGAACCTATCTCCCAACAGGTAAGGATAGTCACCTAATGGATTTCTAACTGAACCTCATACAGATTTTCAAACAGTCCACTGTTCTGTGATACCTAGTGGTTCTTAATTCTTGTGGCTTTTCAGCCTTCTCTGGGGACATCAGTTGTCCATCTTACAGGAATATGATTCTTCCTCTAAGTAATTTACTATGTACTCTTCTATGTGCATTCAGTCTTCATAAATTGTGGTTTGAAATTACAGTTATCTCCTAGTATAATCAAAGATGATGTTTTTGCTTGTTTTCCCCCTCATTGTGAGATATTTTCAAGAGGAAAGGGTGGCAGAGGCATTTTTACTCTGCCACCTTGAAACCAGATGTTTCCTTCCCGTGACCTCACTCTCCTGATTTCCACCTACCCCTCCCCTATCACTACTGAGTTCTACATGCCTCAGCCCTAGGCTGTCATCATCTCACACAGCACTTTATTCAGATGATTTCAGTCAGGATTCTGGCTTTGCCCACCTCTCCACCTTCACAGAGCACCATACACACCCTTGTTTAAGCTTCAGCCTAACTGGTATTATTTTAGGTCTTTGATGCCAGCAAAGTTCTTACACATGCTGGCATTTGCATGGATGAAAAGTCAGTGAACATAGTGAGAGATTCATTACTACAAGGGGACTGCTCAAAATAGATACGTTAAGAATGATGGGAGCCAAGTTTCTCACTATGAAAGAAATACAAAGGGGAAATAAAATGAATTCTGTGATCTTGGGTTGAAATTGGAGGTTATCAGTGTGCAGTCATAGTTTTTAATAGACATATAGATATAGGAATATGTATTAATGTAAATGTGTCTATAGTATGTATTCTCTAGCAATGCCCATGAAAGGATTTGGGAACAAAGATACCACAATAGCAATGAGCAAATTTAGAGCTCAGATCTTGGCTTCTAAGTGCCACCAAAAAAGACCCAGGGCTCCTTGGAGAACAGGCTGATTCCAGGACTGAAGCAGGGAAAGTGTCAGATGACCCTGGAGCATATTTTAGGCCAGGAAGTGAAGTGCTCAAAGAATCATGGGATGTGTCAACTGGAAATGATTTGAGCATCACAATAAATTATAGTAACAAATTATAACCCAATGAATAAAATTGGAAACCATAAGTCATACTGATAGGAATAAATAAATGAGTGAACTAAAAGTTTGGTGAGGAATGAGGTTTTTATATACTTTCACAGTCTCTCCCTACAAAATCCTTATTACTAACAAAGAGGAAAAGAGTAATTTTACAGTGGAGCAGCTTGCCAGACAACACCTGAAGTGATCAAAGTGAACGTGACAATGTGACAAACAGAAATTGTGCACAACTTGACAGGTACATTGTGAAGACCATGGATGCCAAAGATGCATAATCTAAATCTAATTACTAGAAAACAGATTAAGTCTGCATTAAGGAAATTCTACAAAATAACTAGCTGTAATGTTTGTGTCAAGGTCATGAAAGTCAAGGAGAGACTGAGAAAATGTTCCAGAATGAAGCCTGAAGAAATATGAGTAAGGCAACAATGATTCTGAACTGCATCCTTGTCCTTTAAAGGACATTACTCGGACGTTAGGCAAAATATGAATAGAATCTAAGGATTAGATAGTAGTATGCAGCAATATTAATGTCCTGATTTTGGTGATTATATTGTGGTTAAGTAGAATGTCCTTGTCTGTAGGAAATACAATAAATAATTGGGTGTTGGGGCATGAGGTCTGCAATATAGTCTCAAATGGTTCAGGAAAAAGATCTTTGTACTATATATACATGTAACTCCTCCATAAATTTTTTTCAAAACAAATGAATTAAACTGATTTAAAAAAATAATAAACTAGGTTGCACCAGTTATTCCCAGTGCTCCTGTAGATTCTGCTGTCATCAAAATCCAAACAAAGTATATGAGCAAGAACAATGGCTAGTCATCTTAAACCACCGGGGACGAACCTGTAAGCCAACAAAGTCAGATTTATTGACGCATTGCAACCAAGGAGACTGCACACTAGAGGAACTGTAGGGTGTCTCACCACACAATGGAAAAGGTAGATGTAGGATTTGTGGGAAAGGTGGAGTTAAGATAAAATCTAAATGAAACAGTTTTGATAGCCTCAAAGCAAAGCAGAGCGGTGTAAAGAGGCAACAACATCACATCTGGAGTGAGAAGTGGGTGTAGGATCATGTTCCCTTGGAAACCACAAAGTTAAGAGAATAAGTAATATTCTTTTCAGGAACCCCTTGTCTGCAGCTCTGCACCTGATTAGAAATAGAAGCTGCTTCTCTGTGTCAAAGTGTCTTAGATCCTCCAGGCAAAAGTGGAATGTTTCATTCTTACTGATAAAATTTCAAATAGCAACGTTTACATGGACTTTAAAGAACAAGGTTTCTCCGTGTAAGAATGTATCCAAAGACGCGGGTTGTTATGATACTTTTTAGTTGCAGTTTGTCCTTAAAAGAAACTTTCCTGTAAACGTTACAACTGGCTTTATCTTATACTGTTACCCATCCTGATGAATGGCTGGGCAGATTTTTACTTTCTCAGCAGTTACAAATGAAAAATACGACTCGGCCTCTCAAACCACAGCTGATTCTCCTCTCAGGGCCTTGCTGAAGTTATGGGTTTGCCCGACCAACTTTCTTTCCTCTCATTTTGGACCTCAAGCCTCCCCTGATGAACGAGACGCTGCACCACGGTCTTCGACGCCTTTCTCCATGTAACCTTTCAATCATCCTGCCTTCCCAGGCCACGCTCAGTGCGTGGGGGGCGGTCCCACTTTTCTCAAATCCTATTGGGTAAAATCCACGCCTCTCTTCGCAGTGGGGACGGGACAAGAGATAAAGGGCCTTTCCCAGGCGCGAGAAGATGACGTCACAGTAGCGGAGCCGCGACCTCCGGCTGATTTGGGCTCTGCTAGCTGAGGGTGTCGACTGAAAACAGTTCCGTCCGCGATGCAGTCGCCATGACCATTTGTCAGTTCTTCCTTCAAGGCCGGTGTCGCTTCGGAAATCGGTGCTGGAACGAACATCCCGGCGCCGGGGGTGCGGGCGAAGGACGGCAGCAGCAGTTCTCAGGTGACGTTCTCCTCCATCCTTCGCCCTTAGCCGAGCTGGGGAAGGCCTGGCGTGGGGCCGAGCCGGCGACGAACGGCCGTCCCTCGTGGGCCCAGCCGTTGGGCACAGCGCCGAGGCGCACCAGTCAGGTGACGCGGACGTGCCCGCGTCGTCCCCTCGCCCGCCCCGCCCACCGGCTTTTTTATTCATTTATTAGGAGCTCGGTTGGCTTTTGTTGAGCGGTTGGAGGCATGGGCTTGGTCCTGTTTACTAATGAAAAACAGGAATACGTGTCAGAACTTAACCTTGTCTTTGGGCGGCAGTGGTTCGCAGAATTGGCATAGGTCGACCCGGACGCCTCCTTTCTTTACTACTTTACTACCTTTCTGCGTACTTGCTTTTGCCCCTTGATGCCTTGAATATAACTTTTTCTAAACGTTTTTTCTAGGGAGAGGCTAGCAACTGGGGTCAAAGTCAGGATTCTTAACTTTGGGAAACTCCTTTGAAGATCTAATAAAAGCTACAGAGCCATTAACCTCAGATAAATGCACATGCTCATAAAATTTGGGGTAAAATCGAGAGTGGGATGCTCAGTTAAGAACTCTGGGCTATGAGGGAAGGGGGTGAAGGACTACGTTGACCTGCTTCCTGGCCTAAGTCATTGTCGAAGCTTTTGGAATATTTCACTAAACCAATTGTGGATGATGCAGAAGGATTGACTGTCTTCAAGGAGAGGAGGGGTCCGAAATGAAACCATAGTACAATGCAAGGTTTTAGAGGTCAGATGAATCGTTAGGTTTCCTTAGGACTGAAACTTAGTCCTTAAAGTTACCACAAGATGCTGACCACCTCTCCCTTCTCTTTCCTCCTTTAGGGCTATTCATCTGACCCTTAAACCTTGTGTTACATTGTGGTTTCACGTCTGATTCCTCTTCTTGGGGGCAGTCTTTTTGCATCACCCACAAATTGGTCTAGTGAAATATTCCAAACCAAAAATTAAGACTCAGGATCTGATAAATGTGCGAGTATTTCCAGGAACAACAAAACGTAATATGACATTCTGTTGAGACTCACTCTAAATGCAGTAATTAGAGAATAAATGTTGAATGGATAAATGTTAATGGATTTTAAAAGTGGAGATAAAACTAATCAAGTAAACAGTGTATTTAATGCCCAGAAACAAATAAATGCTTATGGAATTAGTAAGTATGAAGACCAAAAGCTGTATACAAAAGATGGAATGAATTTCTTCAGTTGTGTCATCCCTGCAAAGGATTTGAAACTCTAGGAAAATAAAATATCATTAACCCATACTTGAGGGATCTGGTCTAGCAATCTGCCCCCTTTCCTCTTAGGTTTCGTTAAGCAGTTTTAGAATTGGGAGGTGAATTTTCATAAAGGAGTGTATCTCCCATCACTCGAGTTTTTAATATACATATTTAATGGCATATCTCCTAATTCAGTCAGAAACAAGGTGAATTATCTTGACCCCAACTAAGAAGTGATGAATAATTGAGACAGTAGAAGTGAAAAAATTTTGTAAAATATAGAGACAGAGAGGATAAAAATGTTGGCTCATTTTGATAATTATAGAATACTAGAAATCTGCTCATAATAGAGGAACTCAGTACACTTTATTCATATGTAAATTACCTCTATAATCTCCCTGTGGAAGGTAGGTGGGTTGGTGTTGTTTTCTCAGAGAGAATACTGAGTCAAATAGATTTACCCATCTATTCAAGGACAGAAGGTAGACTCTAATCTTTTATATTCAATACACTTCTCAATACATTGTCTGTTTTTCAGATTTTACTAATATATAGGGCCCAGTTGGGGAGCAAAGAATGATACAGACACATCTTTTTATCATGAAGGAGCTTATGATTTCGGTACATGCCTTCTATCCACTCCATTATCGAACAGTTGTTTACCTAATAAACTTAGGTCAGCTGAATTTAGTAATATATCATTATTTTTCTGTGGATTTACAGTCTTCTCAATCTTGTTAACTTAGACCATTATGTGATTTGTTGATACTACACTTACCTATATAAATTGAAAGTGAAGAGTTTTGTAATTTAAAATGAGTGGAGGGCTTCCCTGGTGGCGCAGTGGTTGAGAATCCGCCTGCCGATGGCAGGGGACACGGGTTCATGCCCCGGTCCGGGAAGATCCCACATGCCGCGGAGCGGCTGGGCCCGTGAGCCATGGCCGCTGAGCCTGCGCATCCAGAGCCTGTGCTCCACAATGGGAGAGGCCGCAGCAGTGAGAGGCCCACGTAGCGCAAAAAAAAAATGAGTGGAAATGTAGTGCTTGTTGAATCTTTACATAATGTCTGCACATATAATAAAACAAACTACAATGAAATTTTAAGAGATTTTAAAAATGAGTTGCTAGTAAAATTGTTTATTTTGTTGTTTATTTCAGGTAGTAACAGACGAGGATGGACTACGACCAGCCAGAGATATTCTAGTGTTATCCAGCCATCCAGTTTCTCCAAATCCACACCATGGGGGGGCAGCAAAGATCAAGAAAAGCCATCTTTTGCTCCTTTTGATTCTGGAGCGTCAGCTAGCAGGAACAGGGGGTTTGGATGGTCTCAGAACCCATTTGCTTCACCTAGCTCTGATGGGCAGAAAGATGAAAAGAAACTTCTGTAAGTGAAAGCCTTCAGAAAAATTCCTTCCCATTTGCTTATTTTTTTCAAAAGTACCTACAGTACTTTCCTTAAAAAAGAGGTAATGTTATTATTACTTTATTAAATTATTAAAAAATCAGAATAAGCAAAAAGCAGAAAAAACATCCATGATCAGAGATAATTACTATTTTGCAGGTATCATACTAGACTTTATTTCACTTAAAAATGTCATTCTTCTTTATCGATACAATGAGTTCTTGGGGATAATTATGCTTTTTCCACTTTTCTATTGATAACACCGTACTGTGAATATCTTTCTAATGTAGTCCTGCTTATATTAAATTATGAGTTCTTTACAAAGTATGAGGTGATTTAAAGCAACTTGTGATCTTGGAGGTCACTTATAGCATCTCGTATTCTTCTTTCTAAAACTTCTACTTCAGTAAGCCCATGTAAACATTTCATTTGATTTCCTTCATTATTGTGGAGTAGATTTCTTACCATTTATTGAGAACATTCATAGTAGAATTTATGATTGGTGCCGAAACAGTGCCTGGCTGTGTATAACTGTTCCGTCAGCCCCCAGCAATTAGGACAGAACTTAAATATACTCATTAGTCTTTTACATCCCGTAACTAAATTAGACTAGTTGTAAACATTTTGAACCATGTACCATATATAATAAATTAAAATAAATAAATAAAGTAAAAAACCAAATTAAAAAAATTAAAAAAGGAAAAAGAAACCCTCCTTCCTATATTTGATGTTGTCATCGTAAAAATCCTAAATTTTATTATTATTTTATTATCAGTTATTCTTATTTGATTAATTCTGCTATTCTGGATAAGGGGGAAATATTTAATTTAGACCCAGATATATCCATGACTTTGCCAACAAGTTAACCACGGACATGGGTCTGTTCCCTTTTTGCAAAATGTGAGAATTAGACAAAATGATCTCTGAAATCCTAACCACTTAAATATTTTTATGGTTCTTTATTACTTACTGGTTCTTTCTTTCCCAATTAAATGATCAGTGATGTTAATAATGAACAAAGAAAGATTAAACTTAGTATTGTGTATTTTATTATATTTCAGTTCTTTAAGATATGTATGGTATGATAGTTGAGTTCTCAGTAAATGTATCAGTTAATGGTTCAGTGTATTGGAAAACCAAAATTATGAACTTCTTTGATATTATTTATAATCATGAAATGTAGCTCATATTTCTATAAGCTTCTGCTTTAAAGAACACTCCTCAGAAAATATAACGGAAAAATCTAAAATTATATATTTAGTACAATTTAAAATTTCAATCATTGAAAATTATAAATGGTAAATTTTAACAATCAGTAGAAAAAGATCTTTTGCCCTTTTTTTTTCTCAGGGAAGGAATTGTAAAAGATATGGAGGTTTGGGAATCATCAGGGCAGTGGATGTTTTCTGTTTATTCACCAGTGAAAAAGAAACCTAATATTTCAGGTAACTAGAAATTATGTGTTTTTAAAATGTTTTTTACAACTATTATTTTCTAAAACCAAGACTATGTCAAATAAAGAAATCGACCACAAACTTAGCTACAGTTAGGAGAGTTTGGACATTGTTTAAAGTATCCGAGTATTCTAGCAGAACTTCATAATTCAGAGATTGAGGTTGGAAGATATAGTTCAAGATATATAGATCCCTTGGGAAAATTAGTAGAATCAGGAACCACCACCTTTCCAATTCTGTAAGCCCAAGAAGAGGCTCTGCTTCCTTGGTTTCCTGTCGATACAACTTCAGAACCCTTTAGCTGCCTGCAGTGAATAGAAGAGTCCTGTTATGCCAAGGCTTTGGCTGCCTGATTCTGTTCTCTTTCTCCCCTATCTTTTTTTCTAAGGATAGTTATTTTTCATAAAGCATGTTGAGATCTATTCTGGGGGTAATATTTGAAGGTAAGGAGCCTTAGCTGGGCTACAGAGATAGCATTTCTTTAGAATACTCCTTTCCTTCCCATTTTCTTTTGTCCATCGCCCTTTTTGGGCTGAAAGCTAGACCACCACAGTTGTTTTTGTTTTGTTTTTTTGACATCTTTATTGGAGTATAATTGCTTTACAATGGTGTGTTAGTTTCTGCTGTATAACAAAGTGAATCAGCTGTATGCATACATATATCCCCATATCCCCTCCCTCTTGCGTTAGACCACCACAATTTTATAAGCCTACTCTGGGTGGTCCTGGGCCCTATTAAGTTGAACAGCAAGTGCCTAGAAGATGAGAGCCCTTTCAGTCTCTCAGAACTCTGGGATTTCTGTCTGTCTCTGCTCTATCTGCTCATTCTCTGTGAGCATTTGTGTCACACCACTCCTTAGTTGTTTATTTACTTAATCATTCAACAAATACTTATTGAATTTCTTTTGTGCCAGGCCTCATTCTAGGTGCTAGAGATATAGCAATGAGTAAGATAGATAGGATCCATCCCTTATGAAGTTTATGTTCTTGAGGGATGGAGGCAATAAGTAATACAAATAAATAAGATAATTTTAGATAGTGACTTTTCTGTAAAGAAAATAAGTGTTAAGCCTTTTTTAAAAAGTTCAGAATTGAACATAATGCCTAATGCCCTAGAGCAGTGGTTCTCAGTGTGAAATGTAGATCCATAAGCAGGGTTGTAAGATAAAATATGGGACATCCAGTTAAATTTAAATTTCAGATAAACAGTATTTTTAGTATATGAATATCCCATATAGTATTTAGAACATACTTATACTTTTTTTTTGGCTGCGCCGTGCAGCTTGTGGGATCTTAGCTCCCAGACCAGGGATTGAACCCGGGCCCACGGCAGTGAAAGCGCCAAGTCCTAACCACTGGATCACCAGGGAATTCCCGGGACATACTTGTACTTTTAAAGTATTTGTTGTTTGTCAAATATTCAAATTTAACTGGGCATCCTCTTTTTTTTGCCTAAATCTGGCAACCCTATTGCTAAAATCCTTTTAGGGGCTGTACAAGTTTAGAAATATTTTCGTAATAATACTAAGACATTAATTGCCATTTTCACTGTGTTGACATTTGCACTGTTCGTACAAAAGCTTTGATGAGGCACAGGCAACAAACTGTACTAGCAGATTATAATAGTCAATAAAAAAATTTTAATGCCATTTTCACTTAAGAATGTCCTTGATGAAGAGGTAAAAATTATTAAGTTTATTAAATATTGACCGTTAAGTGTACACCTTTTAAATATTCTATGTGACAAAATGGGAAGCACACACAAAGTAACATTAACAAATTTTTTGATATTGTAAGATGACATGTGCCAACATTTGGAGGTTCTGGATAACTCAGTGAACCAATATCTTCCAGATGACCAATGTGTGACGTTACAAAATTATGCATGTTTGAAAAATCCTTTCTAAGTGCAAGATAAAACAATAGTTTTGGTTTATTAATATGATTTCATTAATATGATTTGAGTCCACATTATAGCTAACCTTTAAGAAACTACTGTCTGTCAAGTTTTGGTATAGTATCAAGAAGGATATCCACAATTATCTGAAAAGGCCATTAAAGTCATCCTTTTCCAGCTACACATCTGTGTGAGAACAGTTTTTCTTCATATACTTGAACCAGGCAATATGCTGAAACAGGTTGAAGCAGATTGAACAGCAGAAGCAGATATAATAATCCAACAGTCTTCTATGAAGCCATACATTAAAGAGATTTACAAACATAAGACAATGCCACTTATATCACTAAATTTTTATTTTTTGTTTTGGAAAATAGTTTTTTCATTTATGTTGATATATTTCTTATTTTTAAGTGAATTAATATTTTGTACAATTTTTCAGTTTTCATTTCAGATATGGTAAATATTGATTTATGTAACCCATGTAAGCAAAAGGTCTGCCATCCTTATTTATTTTTAAGAATGTGAATGGGTCCTGAAACCAGAAAGTTGGAGAATCACTGTCTGTAGGCATCCATTATAATGAATTAATTTTTCCTGTGCAGCTAGAATGATACTACATTTGTACCACCCTTGAAAGAATTGAGGAAATAGTCACTCAAATCATTTTCTGTCTTCATGGTTCAGATGAGTAACAGATGGAAGGAGGAGAAAGTAGCCAGAGGGATAGTGTTTCTTCACAGAGAGTGGTTATCTATTCTTAGGAAGCAGTATTGGAGCCGAGTCCTGAATGAAGAGAAGATGTCACTTATGGGAAGATTTGGGGGAAAATGTTGCTTACAGTACAATAGCTAGTGCAGAGGCCCTTGTGGAAACAAGGTTGCCATGTATTTCGTCTGGCAAGGCCTGAATTTGCCAGAGGAGAGTAAATAAGAGAAAGAGTAATATGACATAAGGCCAGAGAGAGGCAGCCAGGAGCCAGATTATGTTGGGCCTAATTGCACTAGGAAGCCAGAAAGAGCTTTGAGCAGGAGGAGGGATATGATCTGATTAGAAAAAGCTCACTTAGGGACTTCCCTGGTGGCACAGTGGTTAAGACTCCGCCTGCCAACGTAGGGGACTTGGGTTTGAGCCCTGGTCCGGGAAGATCCCACATGCCGCGGAGCAACTAAGCCCATGTGCCACAACTACTGAGCCAGCGCTCTAGAGCCCGCGAGCCACAACTGCTGAGCCCGCGTGCCACAGCTAATGAAGCCCGTGCGCCTAGAGCCCGTGCTCCGCAACAAGAGAAGCCACCACACTGAGAAGCCTGCGCACAGCAGCAAAGAGTAACCCCTGCTCACTGCAACTTGAGAAAGCCCGCGCACAAGCAACAAAGACTCAATGCAGCAAAAAATAAATAATTAAAATTAATTAATTAATTAATTTTTAAAAAGCTCACTTAGACTGTTGGTATGAAAAGAAATGGTCTGTTGGGGGGCAAAATAGCGGCAGGGCAATGAGTTAGGAGACAACTGCTGATGACCGAGAGTTACTAGCAGTGGAGACAGAATAGGTCAAAATTCGTGTTCTGTTTTGGAGCTAGTACTGGCAAGAGGCTTATTAATTAGATATGGGGAAAGAGAGAAATGCAAAGTGATTCTAGGTTTTGTGGCCTGAGCAGTTAATAAAGGTGGTAAAGACAAGTTGTTAGAGAGCTCCAGGATTCTGATTTGAATGTTTAGTCTTTTCTTTATTCTGAGGTAAGGGTCTTTGGAGTTAATGGTGTCTGGTTATAAATAATTCTCTGTAGAAAAATATCCTGAACTTTTTCTCCCTTTCTTAAAAAGTTTTCCTAATTATGAAAGTTACAGCTGTTGCCATAGAAAACTTGGAAAATACAGAAATATGTGAATAAAGATCAACTAATCTCAGAGATAACAACTGTAACATTTTAGTGTATTTCTTTCAAAACGTGCACACATATTTCTTATTTATATGTATAATTAGGAATCATAACCTAGTGTTGTATTCTGCTTTGTTTTCAGTGTCTCCATTACTAAAAATACTAGAATGAACATCTTTTTATGTAACACCCTTTGTTTATACATTTAATTATTTCCTGAGGTTAAATCCTAGAAATTCTAAGATCAAAAGGTATGAGCATTTTTAAGGCATTTGACATTTATTGACAATTTTCCTCCCAGAAAAGTTTACCTTTTTGATTTCCATAATGGCAACTTAGGAGAATGTCCATTTCACCACATCCTTAATAACAATTATTCATTATTAATTTTTGTCAGTCTGATAAATAAAGCATTGTATCTCTATTTAAGTTGTATTTTTATTTTTTTTATTTATTTATTTATTTTATTTATTTATTTATTTTGCGCTATGCGGGCCTCTCACTGTTGTGGCCTCTCCCGTTGCGGAGCACAGGCTCCAGACGGGCAGGTTCAGCGGCCACGGCTCACGGGCCTAGCCGCTCCACGGCATATGGGATCTTCCCAGACCGGGGCACGAACCCATGTCCCCTGCATCAGCAGGCGGACTCTCAACCACTGCGCCACCAGGGAAGCCCCTAAGTTGTATTTTTAAATTGAACTTTTTTTTTTTGCGTGAACTTTTTAATTTCATTTATTTACTGGCTATTTGAATTGTTTTGTGAATTGCCCGTTCATTATCTTTGCCCATACTAACTTATTTTTCTTACTGATTTGTAATAGCTATTTATACATTGATGTTAGCTCTTCTCCTGTCATATATGTTGCAATTATGGTTTTCCCAGTTTACTGTTTGCCTTTCAATTTTGCTATTGTGGTTTCTGACTTACAGAATATTTTTTTTTAGAAGTATGAATGTATATGTAGTCAATTCTTTCTTGTTTCTTTTGTTTATTATTCCTTCCACTCCATTTATCTTTAGAAAATTTTTCCCCTTCAAAGATCAGATAACAACTATATTTTATTCTAATTTTATACTTTATTAAATAGAGTATAGGCTTTGAATTTTTTCCTTATGATTATGAAATTTTTCTAATGATCAAGATTAGCATATTTTCCTGTCTAGTACCTCTTATTTTACTCTACTATCAAAAGTATTGGTATTTAAAGATTCCAATTGATTCCTCACTTCAGGTTTTACAGATATTTCACCAGAGGAGTTGAGACTTGAATACCATAACTTCTTAACCAGCAATAACTTACAGAGTTATGTAAGTTTGTTTCCTATTCATCTACCTAACCGATTAGCTGTTAATTATTGTCTTCTCTGTAGTGGCTTGCTTGTGTGTTGGCAAAGTGGATGAGGTCTATAATTTTTTTTCAGAACAAGGCTATTTTTATATTCTAAATTAAAATTTACAATTTCTTTGAAATTGGTTGGTTATCTAAAATGGTGATAATATACTTTGACTGTAGTAACTAGGAATGTCATTATTTTTATTACGGGTTATCCAGCAATCAGTCCCAGAAATCATACCTTTCATTATTTGGCAAACATCTATGGAGTATGTCTTAGGTGCAGACACCACAATGAATGCTAGAAAAACAAACTTAAATAAAATGCAGTCTTGTATATAGATTAACATTCTCATATATCAAATATCAAAAAATTGAAAAGCTGGGCTTGAATAAGTTCAGTGCCTAAAGGAAATGACATAAATCATGTATTTTTCTATTGTCTACAGTCAATATCATGTGTTTCAATTAGTGCACATGTTTGTCTCTGTACTGCCAGGTACTTGTGATTTTAACTAGGTGATACAAGGAGTTGGAGAACAGGGAAGGGGGTCTACAGCTGGAGTATCTTTAGCAAGTAGGGGTAGGTCAATGCAAATTTTACAAGTTATGTGTTGTAAAAATGTTTTATAAATTTATTGTGACTTTGGAAATACAAACATGAAATTGTTGGAGAGATTATCTTAAACACTCAATATTGACTCATCATTTTTCTGTCTTCTCTCCAGCTACATTCCATCCAACAGTTAATAAATCAGTGGAGGAACAGGGTAAATGAACTGAAAAGTCTAAATACATCAACTACAATAGCTTTGGTGAGTATTGGAGAATTTTCTACAGGGAAACGTCTTATCTATTGCTTTTTTGCAGAATTTCACTTTGGATTTGGAAAGCAAAGCTAAAATTCTCTGTCAAGAATTGTGATACACACATTCTCAAGAACTATATTATCATTTAGAGTCACGGTCCTGGAATTGTTTTATCTCTGTTCCTTAGTCAGAAAAGCACAGATAATTATGCTTTTCTAGAACTATTTTTAGGATAAGGTGTTTAACTTTGGTGGTACTAGTTTTAAACATTGGAAAATATTACATAAATTCAAGTATGCCAGGTTATCAGCATTTAAAATGAAATTGCTTTGAAAAATATGAATGCATATTTAGACTAATGTATACTTTTGTGACTGAAGGACCATATGTTCCTTGTCTTATACAGAAATGCCTTTAGGAGATACATGCCCACTTGTCCCCAAAGATACATGATCCTACTGCAGCATATTCATTATCTCTGTCAATAGTTTATTTTGCTACCCCCATAAGAAGTTCTTAAGAATATTATTTTTAAATAAGATATTTACATTTAGAATTTGATATTTCCAGTCTACGAGGTGGTTTTTCTTTGTACTTTCTGAAAAAGGCTATGAGAGTAGTAGCTGTCTAAAGTTAGTGAATGACTGTTTGAAAGTCCCGACTCCTTTCTTTTTTTTTTTAATTTATTTATTTATTTTTGGTTGTGTTGGGTCTTCTTTGCTGCGTGTGGGCTTTCTCTAGTTGTGGCGAGAGGGGGCTACTCTTTGTTGCAGTGCGCGGACGTCTCATTGCGGTGGCTTCTCTTGTTGTGGAGCACGGGCTCTAGGCACATGGGCTTTAGTAGTTGTGGCGCGCGGGCTCAGTAGTTGTGGCTCACGGGCTCTAGAGCACAGGCTTAGTAGTTGTGGCACACAGGCTTAGTTGCTCTGCGGCATGTGGGATCTTCCCGGACCAGCGGTCGAACCCATGTCCCCTGCATTGGCAGGCGGATTCTCAGCCACTGCACCACCAGAGAAGTCCCCCTACTCTGTTTTTAAATATGTGCTTCTAAATGACTAGACTCTTTTTTGGGGGGGCATTGCATTTTATTTTTGTTTAATTAATTTTTATTGGAGTATAGTTGCTTTACAATGTTATGTTAGTTTCTACTGTACAGCAAAATGAATCAGCTGTACGTATACATCTATCCCCTCTTTTTTGGATTTCCTTACCATTTAGGTCACCACAGTGCATTAAGTAGAGTTTTCTGTGCTATACAGTATGTTCTCATTAGTTGTCTATTTTATGCATGGTGTCAATAGTGTATATGTGTCAACCCCAATGTCCCAATTCCTCACACCCCCCGCAAATGACTAGACTCTTGTGCAAGCTAATTTCTTCTACCTTTCAGTTGTTGTAATGCCATTTGAATTCAGTAGGACTCCTCGGAAGTATTTTTTCTCTAGATGAGAGATGGCCCGCCATCACCATTGCTGATGTAGAAGGGATAACTGAGTCCAGAGAACTATAGAGCTTCCTTTAAGGTTGGAAGTTCCATGTCCTTTGCCACCTTCCTAGGGGCCCTTCTGTAGGTGAGAATCTTGGACAGCCTACCTACAACTGGCTTACCACGTGTCAATTCTTCATGCCAAGTGATTGGGTTTTTTTAAATATTTATTTATTTATTTTATTTTTGGCTGTGTCGGGTCTTAGTTGCGGTTAGCGGGATCTTCATCGCGGCATGCGGGATCCTCCACTGCGGCACCCAGGCTCATCATTGCGCAGGCTCCTCATTGCAAGGCGCAGGCTTCTCTCTAGTTGTTGCCTGCGTGCTCAGTAGTTGTGGCGTGCAGGGTTAGCTGCCTCGTGGCATGTGGGATCTTAGTTCCCCAACCAGGGATCAAACCCACATACCCTGCATTGGAAGGCGATTCTTAACCACTGGACCACCAGGGAAGTCCCTGCCAAGTGGTTTATTCTTTATTCCTTTAATCTATTATATGGATATAATTTGTTTATCCACATACCTGTTAATGACTGAGGGAGAGAAGCTAGACGAAGAAAAGAAAAAGTACATACTATATGATTCCATTTATATGACACTCTAGAAAAGACAGACCTCATCTCTAGTAATAGAAAGTAGGTGAATG
The DNA here is from genome assembly GCF_949987515.2 of Delphinus delphis. Taxonomy (NCBI): domain Eukaryota; kingdom Metazoa; phylum Chordata; class Mammalia; order Artiodactyla; family Delphinidae; genus Delphinus; species Delphinus delphis. The sequence goes on along the minus strand of NC_082691.1, from coordinate 32,467,855 downwards.
GTTCCCTGGGGCCAGAGCTTGGGAGAGTGTTGACTGGAAAGGGACACAAGGGAACTTTTATGGGTGATGGAAATATTCTAAATCTTGATTGTAGTTGTGGTTATAAGTTTGTCAAAACTCATCAAAATATAGATAGATTGTTTTAATGGACGCATTTTATTTTATGTAAACTGTACCTCAGTAAAGTTGATTTTGTTTTGAAAGAAAAAATGCCAATAGGGTTCTAAAATGAGAGAAATCTTATGTGCTTAGGTTGATGAGGGAAGACTTCTTAGAGGTAAGGATTAAGTGAACAGTTCCTTGAAAAGGAGATTAAGATTTCAGTAAGCAGAGACGAAAGACATTTCTAGAGCAGAAAATAGCAAGAGCAGAAAATATTTTCAGGGAAAAGGAAATGTTTAATAGATTTTAGTGGCAAGCTTTTAATAATGTAATTGCGAATTAACTTCAGTTCAAGCATTTGAGTAAGTAGACTGAGTAGCCTCTAAAGGTCCTTTACCTAATATCTAGGTTTTTTGATAAATGCAGATCAACCTTGAAACTAAAATCTAGAATTAAAGAGTATTTTCCTGATTTTAATATGTGTTCATTGAAGAAATTTAGAAAGTGTTTTAAAAGCATAAGTAAAATTAAAATCATTCATAATTCATCAGCCGCACAATCACTTCGAACTCATTGAGGTTGGCCCATTTTTTTCTATGAACATTCACTTGTAGGCATTTTTCTATATTAAACAAAATGAAGACGTTTTTAAGTGCACATTTTAAAAATTGAATTTGGCTATAAAGTGTATAGAAAAGGTACTTGAGAATTACTCACTTGCCTACCTTTTTTTAATAGCTCTCTGATATAAAGGGTGGAGTAAATCAAGCAGCACCTGCATTTGGATTTGGCAGTAGGCCATCAGTAACGTTTGGGTCACCAGGTAAGTGACAAAGTAATGAAGGACTTCACTGATTGAAAAAAATAGGATTTTATAGGTTTCAAATATAAAGCCTGAAGTTTTGTTTAGTGCCATTTTAAGTCACTCTTGCAAACTCTACCACCTTCCATAATAGAGCTTCAAAGAATTTGGCTCATCAAGCATTTGCGAAATGGGATTCAGAATGGGCATGGTCTTTGAAAGACCCTATGGCTCAGGCTTTAGAAGTATATTTTAGGAATGGTTTTTCAAGACTTCCATAGGAATACATAGTTAGGGTAGCAGCAGCTTTGAGGACTTTGTTGTCCCTGTATATAACAGCATAGTATTGTCCTCAAATGACAGTTCCGATGAGATGAGGGGACAGGTGAAGTGAAGGTTTACTCCCTAATCCCTGAGGTTTCTCAAGAGCTGCCTCCTTGAGTGTAAATTATGGTGCAAATGAGATCAATGTAGCAGAAAGACAGGACAACAGGGTTTAGTGGGTTTGTCCTAGTTTCTCATTTTCACTTTTCTCTTCTTCCTTCCAATAAGTTAATTATCATCTAAATATGGCAGAAATAAGAAAAAAAAGGGCGGGTGGGGAGTAGTAATATAGCTACATTTTCTGATTAATAGCTTCTTTTTTTCTTTTTCTGGTTTTTTTAGGTTTTCCAGTGAATAACAACAGCAGCATTAGTGCTCAGAATTTTAGTTTTAAACCAAGCTCTGGATTTGCTACTGCCCCTTCTGGAAGCCCTTCTGCGTTTGGGAGTACTCCAGCATTTGGAGCTGTACCCTCCGCCAGTTCTGCCATCACTGCTTCTACTCCAGCTTTTGGACTTGGGAAACCCCAGATCACATCTGCTGCTTCATTTTCATTTAAAAGCCCTGCAGCTTCTGGTTTTGGATCATCCGGATTTTCAGGATTTGCAGCTTCTACGGCAGCAGGACCTGTTGGAGCTCCAGAGGCCCCAGCCTTTGGAAGCGGCAGTTCTTCAGCTGGTTTTGGTAGTCCAGGCTCACAGTCTCACACTGCTTTTTCCAAGTCATCCAGTGACACCTTTGGAAACAGCAGCATATCCACCTCTCTCTCATTCTCAAATGGCAGCACCACAACAGATAATGTATTATTCACACCCAGGGATCAACTAACAGCAGAAGAACAGGAACAATTTCAATCCAAGAAATTTACTCTGGGAAAAATTCCATTAAAGCCACCTCCCGTGGAACTTCTAAATATTTAAACGAGTAATTTTAAATACAGAAAAGAACAGCTTTTAAAATTGTTTTGAGTGGTTCATATGAAAGGGCAGATATATATATATACATACATATATATTATATATATACATATATATTTATAAGAAGTATAAACTTTCAATAATAGGAGTTTTTATATTTAGCATTTTCTTGAGTATAACTATTTAAGTAAAACAACAAAAACTCAGCAACGGATTTTTTTTTTTTTTTTTTTTGCTATAATTATGAATGGAACTGAAAAAACTGTCAGGGTGCAGTGAATAAAGTACTTTTCTTATTCTACATCACTTTACTCTCTTACCATTTAAAATTTTACATTAAACATTTTTTTTAAAAGGAAGGAGATAATTTCTAGAACCAGCAGAGAAAAAATGCTTAAATGTTTAGCCTACTTACCAAATAAATATCAGTAGCATGACTTTAAACTTCATGTTAAAGAAGATTCTCTTAAAGAGAGAAATAACAATTTTTAAAGGGTGAAAACTTTTTAAGACCTAAGAAGCATTTTCCCCTCATATTTTTTCCTCCTCAGTTTTGGCTCTCTCATGGACCATTTGAGTTTTCTTCAACAATTCTGGGCTAATTTTTATCTTGGCCTAATTTTTATGTAATTCTATTTTTTCCTCACATTATCCCATCAAGTGGATGGATTGTAAGAGGAGTAGAAATTATGATCTCCTGTGAATAAATAGTATATAAATATCCTTTGTAGTTGCATAAAACATTTCTGGAAGAATATTTAAGAAACTTGCTAACAATGATTACCTCTGGGAAAAGAATTGGTGTCTGAGTTAGGAGAAATACTTTATATACCATTTTGAACTGTTTGAATATTTTACCATGTACATGCATTACTTTGTTTTTTTAATTGAAAGAAAATCAGGAAAATTAAAAAAGGACTAGGAAGCTTTTTTCAACTATAAACAGCAACATTATTGGCAAGTTTAATGATACTTATGATCATTTCTAGCTGCATTTTTGAAAAGCATTTTTTTTAATATAAATTTATTTACTTATTTATTTATTTGTTTTTGGCTGTGTTGGGTCTTCGTTGCGGTACACGGGCTTCTCATTGCCGTGGCTTCTCTTGTTGCAGAGCACGGGATCTAGGCGTGCAGGCTTCAGTAGTTGTGGCATGGGAGCTCAGTAGTTGTGGCTTGTGGGCTCTAGAGCTCAGGCTCAGTAGTTGTGGCACACGGGCTGAGTTGCTCCGCGGCATGCGGGATCCTCCTAGACCAGGGCTCGAACCTGTGTCCCTTGCATTGGCAGGCAGATTCTTAACCACTGTGCCACCAGGGAAGCCCAAAAAGCATTTTTTTTAAACTAACGAATAACTCTTTATTCAAGATGCATCTTCTCTAGAATTTTTTTTTAAGTAACAGAGAAGGGACTTATAACTGGAAAAAAGTTTTTGTACAAATCTAGGCTGCTTTCTTCCGCCTCCATTTACATTATTATGGTATGCTCTTATTCCTTTGTGGTATATTTCTTAAAACACTTTTTTATAAAATATGTTTATTATAATAAATTTGGAAATTTCCAACAAGGAAATTAAAATTTTCAGTAATCTTCTCCCTGCTTCCCCCAAATAGTTTATGTAGAGCGGTGAGGATTCACCAGCTGTTTCTAGAGTTTCTATTAGAATTCTCAGACATGTTTGGATCTCCCTGTGTCCTCAGATTGAGGGAGTAATATCTTGTATATCTTACATATGGTTGATCCAAATACCCAGAGACCTGTCATGAGTTGAAGCATATGTGTCAGAGTTCTGTGTTCCTTTCTCAAGCCTCAAAAATTACACAGCTAGCACTGTGAGAACAGTTTCCTGACACAGATCTGGCATTGAAGTCATTTTTTTAAGTGAAAGTAAAAACTATTAAAAGATATGCACTCCATGTGATTTTAGCATATATGCAAAGGGTTTAATCCTCATGGTATCCAGTTTCTCTGTTACACTTTTTGAAGAACTGTATGACTCAAACTAACAGTTGTGGAACCCCAGCATTTAGAATAAAACCTACTCAAGGGGGTGTATGTTTGAAACCATCCTTGGTATAGAAGTGATAAATAGACCCTAAGTTCCTGCTTTGGTCGTAAGCTCTAAAGACTTTCCAATGTTTTTTTCAACACAGTTGACTCCTAGAGTTGTCCTACCCTGATGGAATGAACCCTGTGCTACCATTAGGTTGGTTACAGGCTTACCAGGCTCCCTTGGGTCCCAATTGAACTTCCCAATGTCCTGGAAGCTCTGAGGATTCAGATTAAGGGCCCAGTGTTTGTAAATCTGCCTGACTGTAAGGATCACCTGGGGTACTGATTAAATAATATATCCATTGGGCTAGGCTTGGGAATGTGTTTTTTTTTTACCAAGTGACCCATGAGATCCTTCAGGCAAGTTTGGGAAACTAGCCTATCCAACTACATTTAGGCTACTTAGTAATATGCAATTTGGGAGTTGTAATTGTTGGAAGTCTATTTTCTGTGCTCTCACACACACACACACACACACACACAAATGAGATCCAAAGTTGTCAGATAGTGCACTTGTCAAAAAGTACAAATAGGTGCTATGAGTTCCTTAAAAGTGTGAGAAACTGAAGCAAAGAAGTCCACAAAGTAGAAGTCAGCAGTATGCATGCATACTGGTATCAGGAGTCCAAGGAGGCCAGGAACTCCTAGACAGGCCCTAAGGGGCAGCAGGGCTTCAGAAAATCAGAAACAGGTAACACTGAGGTGGTGGCCAGGCATAAAGGTAGATTGAGTTTCAAGACCCTAAGAGAGTGGAAGGGAAAAGGCAACCGCAAGGCACGAGAGCAAGTGCCACCATCTGGATTTTTTTTTTTTTTTTTTCACCGTCTGGATTTATTCAGTGAGGCAAGAACCGATTCTAGCAGAGCTGGTCGAACTGAAAGTAGACCCAAAATAAGCATAAACGGCCTCCCTTCACAGCTTCTACAACAGCTGTCCCTTTTACCTAGGACTCAGAGCAAGGGACAGAATCGTATATAAGGTTTTATTACAAGTAAACTGATTTAACTAGGTTGATTATCTGATCACAGATTAGAAGGGGAGAAGTGTAACAGCTGAGAGCTGAATAGAAGGAGAGAGAGAAGCTGATATTAAAACTATTTAAAAGGCATAACATGATTTAGCTACATAGTATTGTTCATAAGAGTAAAATAATTCAATCCAGTGTCCAACAACAGGAAATTGGTTAATGTGGTAGGTTCACATATTGGAATACTAAACAGCCTTTCTAAATGACCTAGAAGAATAGGGAATAAACTTGGAAAGTTTTCACTCTGTAGTCAATGGGCAAAACCTGTTATAAAACAGCATGTACAATGTGGTCCAGTTTTGGGGGAAAGTATGTATTCATGGGAGGAAAAAGCCTAAAATTAATAATAGCTCAGATTTGTTTGGTTTTTTATTGTGGTTAAAAAAAAACATTAAATTTACCATCTTAAGCATTTTTAAGTTCAGCGGCATTAAGCTACGTTCACATTGTTGTACAACAGATCTCTGGAACTATTTCATCTTGCCAACCTGAAACTGTTTACCCACTAAACATTCATTCTCCCTCCCTCCTTTCTCCAGGACTTGGCAATCACATTTCTACTTTCTGTTTCTATGATTTGACTACTTTAGATACCTCATATGAGTAGACTCATACAGTAATTGTCCTTTTATGCTGGCTTATTTCACTTAGCATAACGTCCTTGAGGCTCATCCTTGTAGACTGTGATCGAACTTTCTTCTTTTTTTAAGTTTGCATAATATTCCATTGTATGTATTGTATGAACCACATTTCGATTATCCATTCAGCTGTTAACGGAATTTGGGTTGCTTCTACCTCTTGGCTACTGTAAATAATGTTTTAATGAGCATCTCTTAAAGATCCTGCTTTGAATTCTTTTGGATATATACCCAGAAATGGGTTTGCTGGATCATATGGCAGCTCTGTGTTTAGTTTTTTGAGAAACCTTTACACTGCCCTTCGTAGGAGTTACACCATTTTACATTCCCAGCAGCAGCGTTTCAGTTTCTCCACATCCACCCCAACACTTGGTTTCTTGTTTTGACAGTGGCCTTCCTAATAGGTGTGAGGTGATATCTCGTGATTTTGATTTGCATTTCTCTTATGATTAGTGCTGTTAAGTATCTTTTCATATGCTTGTTGGCCATTTGTATATCTTCTTTGGAGCACTATCTATCTATTGAACTCCTTTGCCCATCTTTAATAGGGTTATTTGTTTTCTTGTTGAGTTTTAGAAATTCCCTATGTATTCTGAATGTTAACCCTTTATCATATATATGATTTGCAAATATTTTCACCCATTCCACAGATTGCCTTTTCACTCTGTGGATTGTTTCCTTTGACACACATAAGTTTTGAAGTTTGATATAGTCCCATTTGTCTATTTTTGCTTCTATTGTCTGTGTTTTTGGTATCACATTCAAGAAATCGTTGCCAAATCCAATGTCCTGAAGCTTTTCTCCTATGTTTTCCTCTAGTGGTTTTATACATTTAGGTCTTTAACCTATTTTAATTTTGGTCCATGGTATAAGGTAAGTGTCCAACTTCATTCGTTTGCATGTAAATATACAGGTTTCCTAGTACCATTTGTTGAAAAGACTATCTTTCCCTATTTTGTAGTTTTGACATCTTTGCCAAAAATTATTTGGCTATATAGGCAAGGGTTTATTTCTAGGCTCTAGTCTCTGTTTCATGGGTCTGTATATCTGCCTTTATGCCCGTACCAGAGTGTCTCAGTTGGTGTTGCAGTGTAGCTGGTTTTGGAATAAGGAAATGTGAGGCCTCCAACTTTGATCTTTTTCAAGATTATTTTGGCTATTCAGGGTACCTTGAAATTTCGTATGAGTTTTAGGATTTTTTTTCTACTTCTGCAAAAAAATGACATTGGGTTTTTTATATGAATTGCATTGAATCTTAACATCGGTTTATGTAATATGCACATTTTACCAATATTAAGTCTCCCAAACCATAAGCACAGGATGTCTCCATTTATTTGTGTCTTCTTTGATTTCTTTTAGCAATGTTTTATAGTTTTCAGTGTACAAGTCTTTCACCTCCTTGGTTAAGCTTATTCCTATGTATTTTATCCATTTTGATGCCATAGTAAATGTGATTGTTTTCTTAATTTTCTTTTCACATTAACCATTATTAGAGTATAGAAATACACCTGATTTTTGTATGTTGATTTTGTGTCCTGCTAGTTTGCTGAAATTACTTATTAATTGTAACAGGGTTCTTTTGTGTGTGTGCATGAAGTCTTTAGGGTTTTCTACATATACGATCATGGAATCTGTGAACAGAGATCATTTTACTTCTTCCTTTCGGAATTGGGTGCCTTTTATTTCTTTTTCTTTTCCAATTGCTCTGGCTAGGACACTCGATACTAAGTTGAATACAAGTGGTGAGAGGGGGCATCTTTACCTTGTTTCTTTTTTTTTTTTTTAATGGACACTTTTAATCCTAATTGCTTTTCTTAAAATTCATTTACTTAATTTTAATTTTTGGCCGCGTTGTGTCTTCATTGCTGCGCACGGGCTTTCTCTAGTTGCGGTGAGCAGGGGCTACTCTTCGTTGCAGTGCGCAGGCTTCTCATTGTGGTGGCTTCTCTTGTTGCGGAGCACAGGCTCTAGGCTTGCAGGCTTCAGTAGTTGTGGCACGTCAGCTCAGTAGTTGTGGCTCGCAGGCTGTAGAGCACAGGCTCAGTAATTGTGGCGCACGGGCTTAGTCGCTCCACTTTGCCTTGTTTCTGACCTTAAAGGAAAAACTCAGTCTTTCGTGGTTGAATATGATGTTAGTTGTGGCCTTTTCATATATGGCTTTTATCATGTTGAGGTAGTTTCCTTCTTTTCCCAGTTTGTTGAGTGTTTTTTTTTTTTTTTTGCAGTATGCGGGCCTCTCACTGTTGTGGCCTCTCCCGTTGCAGAGCACAGACTCTGGACGCACAGGCTCAGCGGCCATGGCTCACGGGCACAGCCGCTCCGCGGCATGTGGGATCTTCCTGGACTGGGGCACGAACGCGTGTCCCCTGCATCAGCAGGCGGACTCCCAACCACTGCGCCATCAGGGAAGCCCACTATCTACTCTTTCAATTCTAATTTTAGTTATTTGAATCTTCTAGCTCTTTTTCTTAGCTAATCTAGATAAGGGTTTGTCGATTTTGATGATCTTTTTAGAAGACCATGTCTTAGTCTGCTTGGGCTGCCAAAATAAAATATCATAGAACGGATAGCTTAAAAAACAGATCTTTATTTCTCACAGTTTTGGAGCCTGAAAGTCCATGTCAGGGTGCCAGCATAGTCAGGTTCCAGTGAGAACCCTTGTCTTAGCTTGCAGATAGCTGAGGTGGCTAGGGTGCTAAGGTGGCCTTTTGTCATGCATGTGCATGAAGAAATAGATTTCTCTCTCCCTCTTCTTACGAGGGCACTAGTCCCATCATGAGGCTCCCACCCTCATGACCTAATTTAAACCTAATTATCTCTCAAAGGCCCCACCTCCAAATACCATCACTTTGGTGGTCAGGGCTTCAACATATGAATTTAGGTGAGGGGACACAAACATTCAGTTGGTTTTATTGGTTTTATTGATAATACCAACTCTTGGATTTATTGATTTTTTCTATTGTTTTTCTCTTCTTTATTTCATTTACCTCTCCTTTAATCTTTATTGTTTCTTTCCTTCTGCTAAATTTATGTTTAGTTTGTTCTTTTCCTATTTCTTCAACGTATAAAATTAGATTATTGATTTGAGATCTTTCTTCTTTTTAATGCAAGTGTTTATAAAGTTCCCTGTTATCACTGCTTCTGCTGCATCCCGTAAGTTTTGGTATGTTGTATTTTTCATTTGTCTCTAAGTGTTTTCTAAATTCACTTGTGATTTATTCTTTGATCCATTTGTTGTTTAAGAGTATGTTGTTTAATTTCCACATACTTGTGTTTTTTCCTTCTGCTGTGGATTTCTAATTTCATTCCATTGTGGTCAGAGATACCTTGTATGATTTCAGTCTTCTTAAATTTGCTAAGACTTGTTTTGTGACCTAACATATGGACTACCTTGGAGAATGTCCATGTGCACTTGAGAAGAATGTGTATTCTGCTATTGTTGGGTGAAGTGTTCTGTATATGTTTCGTTCAATTATTCTATAGTGTTAAGTCCTCTGTTTTCTTATTGATCTTCTGTTTGGCTGTTCTATCCATAACTGAAAGTGGAATATTGAAGTATCCTACTATTATTGTGTTGCTGTCTTTTTCTCCCTTCAGTTCTGTCAATGTTTGCTTCATATATTAGGGAGTTCTAATGTTAGGTGCATGTATATTATAACTGTTATATCTTCCTGGTGAATTGACCCTGTTATCATCATGCAATGTCCTTCTTTGTCTCATATGATAGTTTTGGTATTAAAGTCTATTTTATCTAAGTATGGCCACCTCTGCTCTCTTTAGGTTCCTGTTTGCATGGAAGATTTTTTCCATCCTTTCGCTTTTAGCCTATGTGTGTCTTTAGACCTATAGCATGTCTCTGTAGACAGCATATTAGTTGGTTCTTGTTTTTTATCCATTCAACCAATGTGTCTTTTAATTGGTACATTTAATCGATTTACATATAAATTAATTATAGGCAGGAAAGGACTTATATTGCCATTTTGTTTTCTGTATCTTATAAACTTTTTGTCCCTCTCTCCATCCTGCTGCCTTATTTTGCGTTTTGCTGATTTTTTTGGTAGTGACATATTTTGATTCCCTTCTCATTTCCCTTTGTGTATATTCTATAATTTCTCTGTGGTTATCACTGTAATTACATAAAATATTTTAAAGTTATAATAATATGTTTTAAACTGAAAACAACTTTAATCACATATAAAAACTCTGCTCCTTTACAGTTCTGCCTCACCCACTTTATGTTATTGAGACATAAATTATCTCTTGTAACATTGCATATTTATTAACATAAATTTATAATTACTTTTTATGCTTGCTTTTGTTTTCTTAAATCTGTACCAGATTTAAAAGTGATTTATGCACTTACCTTACAATACTACATAATTCTAAATTTATCTATATGTTTACCTTTACCAAGGAGTTTTATATTTTTGTATGGTTTTTGTTGCTCTTTATCATCCTTCTGCTTTAACTTGAAGGACTCCCTTCAGTATTTCCTTTTTTTCTTCCTAGCCAGTTTGTTTTCTGTTGACACCACAATGCTCAGGTCTCGACCGTGTACTTCGGTGGTGGTCACAACCATTACTTCCATTGCTGCTGCTTGGTCTTCAGGTTCTCCTCACGCTTGTTGAGCTGGCAGTGCATAGTACATATTTTCCTGGGCTGCAGTTCCAGGGGTTTGTACTTCTTGCCCTTGTAGAATTTCCTGAGGTTCTCTTTCTGAGTCTGGTTAATGGCAGTGAGAACACAGGCAATAGATTTTCAAACAACTCGAATCTTATAGAGTTTGGAAGCTGCACTGCCTGTCACTTTGGAGACATGCAGCTGGGACAGCTCCACTTTCACGTCATCCATCTGTTTCAGCAGCTCCTCCTTCTTCTAGCCTGAAAGTCTCAAGACTTAATGTTGGCCATGGCTGCACAAGGATGCTTTAAAGTATGAAACAGATGAATGAAGACATCTTCTTTACCCAAAACATTAGTTTATGTTAAAAATTATTGCAGGGCTTCCCTGGTGGCGCAGTGGTTGAGAGTCCGCCTGCCGATGCAGGGGACACGGGTTCATGCCCCGGTCCGGGAAGATCCCACATGCCGCAAAGCGGCTGGGCCCGTGAGCCATGGCCGCTGAGCCTGCGCGTCCAGAGCCTGTGCTCCGCAACAGGAGAGGCCACAATAGTGAGAGGCCCACGTACTGCAAAAAAAAAAAAGAAAATTATTGCAGAAGAAGAAACTCAATGGGGTCTGACTTCAATAATACTCATCAAAGGTAAATTAATATAACAAAATACCACTTCATGCCCATCAAATGGGCAAAAATCAAAGTCTTACAATAACAGTGTTAATGAAGATGTAACATTGTGGAGACTCTGGTGAGCTGCTGATAGGAGTGTGGATTGGTGCAAGCACTCCAGAGAGCCATTTGGCAATATCTAGTAACTTTGAAGATGATCATCCTCTGCAACCTAGAAGTTTTACTCCTCTGCAAGGCCCTTGCTCCTCAAAGCGTGGTCCTAGGACCAGCAACATCAACACCATCTGGAAACTATGCAGAATCTCAGGCCCCATCCCAAACCTACCAAATCAGAGTCTGCATTTTAACAAGACTCACCAGATGATTATATGCACATGAATATATGAGAAACTACTGCATGTGGGAAAAGGAGACATGTATAAAACTTTAAATAGAATTGCTTGTAGTAGCAAAACATTGGAAAAAACCAGAAGTCCATGCCCATGATAACAGATACACTTTGGTATAATAGGATACATCTGTACAACAACTTGAGTTACATGTATAAACAGCCAAGAAAGCACAGGTGCAGAATGATTTGTCTAATATACCACTGAAAGTACAAAGTACAAAACAATATTATATATTGCTTATGAATTTATAAACATAGTAAAGGAATAACAGCATGAGAATAATAAGCACCAAATTCAGAATAGAGCTTGTTCAGGGTGGGGAAAAAAAAGAATGAGATTTAGGAGGCATATACAGGGGGCTTTATATCTGTGACTTTTTAAAAATTTAAACGTAATATGACAATAGTAAAATTTTATAGAGTGGGTGATGAGTACATAATTATTCATTATATTTTTTCTGTACTTTTCCATGTACTTGAAATAAGTTTACAAATTTTTAAAGGTTTAATTTAGAAAAACAAAAAAAGGAATGCCTTCTTTCCCACCCTCAATTTTGTATTATCGAGTAGCTTTTAGATTTCTGAAGTGATCACTATGAATCAACTAGTTTGTCAAATTGTTTCCAAGTCTTGAATTAAATATTCCACTCTGAAGATTCCATTCATTCAAGTACTGAAGTACAAGGAGTAAAACTACTCTAAAGAACAACTGACTGTGGATGTAGACCATGTTATTTTTGCTGCTAATGAAATGTTAAAGGTACACATTCAAATATTTGTGGAGCAAAATGGAAACTACATTTGATTCACTTATTTGGGTAAGAATATGTGTTTGTCTCTCTACTTACACCAGACAAGGAAGATAATCTAGAATCAATATGATAACCTTGAGGCTCTTTTCTCAACCATATGTTATCAACCAACTGGAAGTCTAGTCTTATTTCCTTGGTCATTTATAACGTAAACAGCATTTAGTCCTGTCAGCATTGAAGTGGAGAAATAGAGGAATTCTCTGCCACTGATATTTTTTTATCACAATGGTTGTCAAGCTTTTCCATTTGGAAACCTTCTACTGACTCTATATGATTCACATCTCCCCTATACCAAGAAAAAAAAATTCAAAAGAGGACATGACTTTACTGGAATTATCTATTAATTTAGAAGCTATTCAACTGAGGGACATTTACATAATTCAGCAGAGAAAACATACAGTTCTGTGTAAGAAAAAGTTTGCCTGATTTATAGGAATTGTTGATCATCAATATTAAGGACCCGCCAAATGCAAATGTTACACTAAGGATTCAGTCCTAAGACCTATTGAGGTTTGGAAACAGGCTCTGAAGGATTATGGGAAGTTCTAAACAAAGTGTCAAGTCTATCAAGGAGCTCATCATCAAAGATGAAGATGAAGGAGAATAGAATCAAATTCAAATGGTAACATATATACAAAAGCACTGCAGTGAGTATATCAAAATGCTACAGGGTAAGGTTAATGGAGTCACGAGGAGCCATGAGCCTGTGGTAACTTCCCAGAGGAAATGAATTTTAATAGTTTTGAGAGGGAAGTGAAATCATAATGGGAAGGAGAAATAGCTCAAAGGGCCAGAAGTGAGCTTCTAAAGCGAGCTAAGCGGAGCCTGGGAAGACTATATTCACTTTATGATATAGAGTTTGAAAAGATTATCTCTTTAGATGATCTAAATGTGAGCTTGGGCAGGTTAACTTTTCTAATCCTCTTATCTGTAGAATAGGTAATATTCAACACCCAGAGATTGTGTGATCAGTAATGAGTGTAACATCCTTAGGAGAGAAATTATGTTCAATAATTCCATTATTCACTAAAATTATGCTTGTTCACTATAGAGAATTCAGACCACATAGAAATACATAAAGTGAAAATTATACTCCACGTTCCCAATAACATTGTCTTTAACATTTTTGTGTGCATTTCTTCCATTTTTATTCCTTATACACATTCTGATAGGTATTATCATTATCGATGCTATCATACTATTTTGCATCTTGTCACTGAACAGAACGTCTTGAAGAACCTTCCATGTCAGTACATATAGATTTACCTTACAGTTTTTTGTTTTTTTAGATAAGTAGATCTATTAATATAGGATGCTTATGAAGGATAGAAGCAGGCAAGCAAGAGAGCTCTGCCCCGAGAACTAAGTGGGCTACATTTTTATAATCAAAGGAAAAGTGGGGAGGGAGAAAAGACCACCTTCTTCCTCTTCCTTTGTAAAATTATTGCAGGAAACTTGGGCACAAGAGGTTGGTCATGTCCCAGGTGAGTCCCTGGGTTGGGCCATCAATTCTTTCCTTCGCACAGGAAAGAATTCAAGAGTGAGCCATAATAAACTGAAAGCAGAGATACACATTCCATGGACAGAATGCGGTCTGTCCCAAAAGGCGAGAGTGGCCCCAGCAGAAACATGCTCCACATACAGGGGGCGGGCCATCTCAAAAGGCGAGAGCGGCTGACCTCACTGTTTTCAAAGTCCATAGAGTATTCCACTGTGTGTCCATTGCTTAATTTACTTAACCAGGCCCCTATTTATGGGCCAACAGTCCTTCACTAGGACATTCTAGAACATATATCTTTGCATTGTGGTAATGTTTTGTAAGAAGCAAAAGTGCTGAGTTGAAAATTTTTCATTTTAATAGAGTTTGTTAAATTGTTCTTTGAAAAGTCTTATTGATTTATCCCTCTCCGCTTTCCTCCCCACCATGTAGGTGCTGAAGACAGAAGACATAACCTATTCGCATTTCAAAGGATAATAGATGATGAATTTTTTGTCATTGAAAATATACAGCAGTAATAGCCATGAAGACTGGGAGACTGACCAGCAGCGTTGCCGTAAGTCCCTTCCAGTGAGCCCCTGGACCAGTCCTGTGTGGACATTGCCTCAGGTCTTATGTGCTTTTTTTCATCAAAACCAGAGATCTGTATATATATATAATACATCCATATGCATACATAATCAGATACATTGTTGCTATTATTATTTTGAGCAGACTGATATTTGTTAGATCAATTAACAGTAAGAAAAATAAAACTTTTCTTTTACCTTCAAAAAACAAAAAGAACAATCCAGAGACCCAGAGAGACAGGATTCCCAACTGCTCTGAAGATGCCATCTGCCCTGCAGGCCAGTTTTTGTGCTTGACCAAACAGCGGAATCTCATCAAAACAGAAAGGAAAAAAAAATTTCTTGGCAGAAAGTACCACCTTAGGCAGCTCACTGGTGGGGGCAGAATTGGACAGGGATGGCTTTAAGAAACAACCCTAGCCTTCTAACTGGCCAAGCAGCTTCTAACAAGCTGCTAAAGGAAGAGGAAAATGAAACTCTAAGGGAGAAAGAACTATCCCCAAGTGACTGAGGCACCTCCTGACCTCACATGCTTCCTTATCTAGCTTAGAGCCCATGGCCTATCAGTCAATCACTCTTAAAGATATGTAACTGCAACTCTTCTGCATCCCCTTCCTCCAGGTACTTGCCTGGCCAACCTGAAACCCAGGGAGGCTGTCTCCTGTGACCAACACACCTGCAGGGCAGAGTGGTGCTACAGACAGCTGCGCTGTGAGTCACGATCTACGATCTCGGTGACACTGCCCAGAAATCCACACAGTTCCTCCAGGGGGCTCGGGCAGTACCGAAAGGTTAATACTTGATTGCAGGTAATACTCGATTACACTGTTCCCAACTAAGCCGTTCTCCACTGTCGCCTAATCTATCTTCTCTCTGAAAGAATGACCCCTCCTCATACTTCACAGAGAATTCGAAGCCATCCAAGAAGACATTGGTCATTCTCTTCTGCACTCCAAGTCCAGCCCTTCACACATGCTATCTGACACCACCAGTTATCCACTCCCCCTTCACCGAGTCTCCCATAAATGTCACACATGCTGTAGCATCTCCTCCCTGCTTGGGGGGTGGAGAAACAAATGCAAAATGCTCTCCATCTCATCTTCTCGCCACCACTCCAGCTCTCTACTCCCTGTAACAGCCGTGTGTCTTTAAATGTTAGCTTCACTTGGTGGCTCCCCTCCTCTGCCCAGTCTCCTCTCACTCTTCAACCCATTTGTCTCCCACCCGCCATTCGCCTGAAACTGTCCTTGGTAAGGTCTCGCTACCAGTTAGGCTTCTTTTCAGGCTCCCTTTTCATCTGACAACATTCCTGCCACAGCTCCAGACTCTACATCTTCTCTGAAAGTCAGTGAAGAAAAAAAGATTCCAAGCAAAATTCCCACAGCCTCTCTGGCTCTGCTCAGGGCTATGTGCCCATCCTGGATCAGTCATGGAATACACAGAGGCTCTTCTGATGTCCTGACCAAACTCTGATACAAAGGTCTCCTTTTTAATGGCTGCATAGTATTCCATTGCATGAATGTATCATTATTTATTTAACCTCTCCTTTGCTAATGGACATTTGGATTTTTCTGGCAATTTACTAACATAAATAATGCCAGGATGCACTTTCTTAGACCTTGCCCACCTACATACACACTCATACTCACACAGTTCTTTCTTCACCAAACTCATAGAGCTCATGACTGCTGAATTGTGCTTTTTGTGTTTTTGAGGATCTTTCCATCACACCACCAACATGTCACATTGTATGTTCCTGTGACCACTATGTGGAAGAGAAGGGGGGAGGGGACACTGGAGGCTGCAATGTCTAGACTTTGTCTTCACTGTCTTCAGTTCACTAAATGTAGTCCAGCTGTCAAGAAAGGAGCTCTATGAAGTTTAACCTAAAATTAGAAGAAAAAAAAGCTTCAAATTTCTATGGAAGTCTCATTTGCCTTCTAATTTCTCTGGGTGACCTGGAGGTGCAGGGGGAGGCAACTTTCTCCTAATCTGTTCTGCCCTGTAGCCTCTGTTTCCACCATAACAGTTCGCAGGAACTGTTAAAAACCTTGAAATTTCCCATTTGCCTTCTTTTGCCATTGTCTAAGAGCTGCTATGACCCAAGCTGCAGAGAGAGCCTCTACCACATCCCTCCAACCTCCATCCTCAAGGAGGTGACAGCACCCCCAGACCAATGCCTGATGTCTTAGCCCTTGTCTTGATCCCCTGCTTTGTGGTACTGGCCTTGCCTGTCCCACAATGCCCTTATCCTGCCAACCCATCACTCTGAAGCTATAAATCAGCACTTCTGGTTAACTAAATGCAGCATCTCTCAGAATGTCATGTGTTCTTTCTGCTTCTGATGCCTGATTTTTAAAAAAATAATGTCTTTACAAACCTCTCTGGGCTAGCTTCAGTTTAGAAGTCCTAGAACTCAGCTCTAACACTATCCAGATCTGTCTGCAGTTAATACTTGATTACACTTCATGTCCTTTTTTTTTTTTTTCTTTTGCGATACGCGGGCCTCTCACTGTTGTAGCATCTCCCGTTGCGGAGCACAGGCTCCGGACGCGCAGGCCCAGTGGCCATGGCTCATGGGCCCAGCCGCTTCGCGGCATGTGGGATCTTCCCAGATCGGGGCACGAACCCGTGTCCCCTGCATTGGCAGGCGGACCCTCAACCACTGCGCTACCAGGGAAGCCCCTTCCTGTCCTTTTATTGTTGATAAATAAGCTTTCTCTTCCTTGACTTGTGGAAAATTGTTTTTGCATTTTTTTCTCTTGTGCCTGTACATGCTCAGTGCCGTGACCAAACACCACCAACCCCATTCTCCCGTCCTTACAACAAAAGTCCTCTTTGTCCTCCTTCTCCCCCCATGCCCAGCAGAGAGCGAAAACACAGACTGAAAATATTCTCTCTCCTAGCCCTTTCTGATGGGATCCCTGCCCCTCTCCCTCAGCATTTGCAACTCCACACGGGTTCCCAGGGAAAATCCCAGCCCCCTTTGGAATACGGTCTTCCCTCGGGTCACATTTGCTGATATTTTGTAAACGAAACTTTCTTTTACTGGCACTTAGTAAACTGAATGAACAAGTATCAGTACTACTCATAGGGACTTCGCTCGTGGTCCAGTGGCTAAGACTCCGTGCTCCCAATGCAGGGGGCCCGGGTTCAATCCCCGGTCAGGGAACTAGATCCCATATGGCGCAACTAAGAGTTCACATGCCACAATTCAACACCCGGCACAACCAAATAAATAATTTTTTTTTAAGTACTACTCATAAAATATAGAGAGAACTTACAACTGCCAGCATTGTTTCTAAAGGGTGTTACAAACGCTGCACTATTGACATTAGTTAACACATTTGTTTTAAAGACTCAGTTTTATCAGAAGCTTCAAAACAGAATCAGGAATGATGTACAAGTTATAGTCCCTGCCTTGTGATTATTTTGGTTTTCCAAAGCCTCATTTTTTTCTAGATCTGCATACATGAGTGATTCTTTATCCTGTGAAAGTAGTACTTTATCACTACATAGCTCCCTAATTCCCATTTACTCACAAGATTTAGAAGAGGAGCTCAAAAGGAAAGTTATTCAACTTGAAACAAAATTTCTAGTAAGAAAATAACTAAGCGGGCTTCCCTGGTGGTGCAGTGGTTACGAATCCGCCTGCCAATGCAGGGGACAGGGGTTCGAGCCCTGGATTGGGAAGATACCACGTGCTGCGGAGCAACTAAGCCCGTACACCACAACTCCTGAGCCTGCGCTCTAGAGCCCACGAGCCACAACTACTGAGCCCTCGTACCACAACTACTGATGCCCGCATGCCTAGATCCCGTGCTCTGAAACAAGAGAAGCCAGCACAATGAGAAAGCTGCGTACCGCAACGAAGAGTAACCCTGCTCATTGCAACTAGAGAAAGCCCATGTGCAGCAACGAAGACCCAATGCAGCCGAAACTAAATTAAAAAAAAAAAAAGAAAATAAGAAAATAACTAAGGCTTGAAGCAGAAGAAACCCCAGCTGGCCTATTTCCATTACCTAATTAAGAAGGTAAATCAAGGGACTGCCGTGGCGGTCCAGTGGTTAAGACTCCACACTTCTAATGTAGGGGGCACAGGTTTGATCCCTGGTTGGGGAACTAAGTCCTACATGCTATGCAGTGTGGCCAAACAAAAAAGAAGGTGAATCAATATACGAATGTTTGCTGATTTGATTAATTTGGGGGGTGGTGAATTACATTTATGGTATTCAATGTCTCAGTCTATAATAATGCACATATGTACATATGACTCTTTTTTTTAATTTCCTTCCTTTTTAAAAATTTATTTATTTATTTTGGCTGTGTCGGGTCTTACTTGTGGCACGCGGGCTCTTTGTTGCGGCGCGTGGGCTTCTCTCTAGTTGTGGCGTGGGCTCCAGTGCACGTGGGCTCTGTAGTTGAGGAACACGGGCTTAGTTGCCCCGAGGCATGTGGGATCTTGTTCCCATACCAGGGATCAAACCCACGTCCTCTGCATTGGAAAGGGGATTCCTAACCACGGGACCACCAGGGAAGTCCCACATATGACTCTTTTAAAGAACAGATTCTCTGATCCCCCAAGTCCCACTGGAGCCAACACTTTTCTGCAGTCCTATGAGATCCAGGATTGTTTTCCTCTGGTTTGTCCCAGAGTGTGGCACGTCTACCTCTGGAGGTACCTGAGATGACTTTTGGAGGTATGTGAACACATTTTTAAATTTCAACCGGTTTCCAATATTTATTTTACAATAGATTACTTTTCTATAGCTACAGTAGATTATTTTTCTACAGATAGAAAAAAACATAGCTAGCGTATCAAACTCCTGAATTCATGAGTACTATTGCTTAGGGTGAGATTAAAGTATCACTAGTAGATCCAAAGATAAATATTAAGTAAAAACTACAATAAAAAGTACACAGATATGACAAAAATCAGGAAGGTGGTACAAGGGTGACTGAGGTTGAGAAGACCCTGCTCTCTCTCTCATGCTGCCTGAAACATTATGGTGCTTCATCAGACTTCAATAATGTGATACCTGACCCTCATCCATCCTTTTTCCTGCAATATTTCAAATAGTCTGCCACAGGCAAGGTGAGTTAACTTAGTGGCTGGCTTTCTGTGCTCCCTGTTTCCTGCATAGCTGGTGCAGCAAAGCAGAACCCACCTGCTGAACTAATTGTGCTGAATTTGGGCATCAGAAAAGATGCTGGTCATTTATCTGCTCAGTGGCTAGTGAGTTCTTTGGCATTTGTTTTACTTTTGAGAAGGACAAAGAGGGAGGTAATGATCTTCTCTCCAGGAGTCCTGGGCAGCTGACTCAGAGTCACAGGACTTGCTGGCCTGGAGGCATTTCAACACCAGGCTCGGGCCCTTGCAGAGCAAATCCCATGACTCCAAGGGACTGCCCCCACTCACTGTTGTGCCAGAATGCCCCTGTGAATGATACTGCTCAAGTGAGTAGGTCCTGGAAAAATCTTCTTATGTTATAAGAATTTTATGGGAAGAAGGTGCTTGATCTTGTAGGACTTAATTTATTTTAACAATTGTTATTTATTCAGGTATAACTTTATTCTAGAAAGGATATGAGATGACTTACAAAAATATTCACAGTAAGATAAAACTTTAAACAAGTAGATGAGGAAACTAGGGCAAAAGGAAAGTGAGAGGGCTTCCCTGTTGGCGCAGTGGTTGAGAGTCCGCCTTCCGATGCAGGGGACACGGGTTGGTGCCCCGGTCTGGGAAGATCCCACATGCCGCGGAGCGGCTGGGCCCGTGAGCCATGGCCGCTGGGCCTGCGCGTCCGGAGCCTGTGCTCCGCAACGGGAGAGGCCACAACGGTGAGAGGCCCGCGTACCGCAAAAAAAAAGGGAAAGTGAGAGCAGGAAAGATAAAATGGAGCCAAGAATGAAGACTGTCACCAACATGCTTGCAATACGGGCTCTGCGCTTTCTAGCGGTGGTGGCACAGGGGCCTCTAGGCTTCCTCACAGCGTGAAGGCAGCAATGAGTGATGAGCCCATAGTGACCCTGACTTTTTTCCTAAAAAGAGAACACAAACAAACAGCTGCTCAGGACAAGGCTAACCATTCCATGTGCTGAGATCAGAGGAGTTTCTAGTGTACATGTGATGCCTTCAATAGCATCCTTAATAGTGTCCCTAGGGTGCACCATGGTGGCTTCCCAGGGCTGGTTAATACCAGGTCCTTAAGCAGAGGTGGACAACTGATTTCTGACGAATATCTGAAGGCAATTCAGCAGAGAAAGGGTAGTCTTTCAGCAAACGGTGCTGGAACAATTGGATATTCACATGCAAAAGATGAACTTTGAGCCATACCTCACATCATACATAAAAATTCATTCAAATGGACCATATTTTCATTTTCATATTTAATTTAATAGCTGTACTGAGGCATAATAAATAGTAATAAATAATAATAAATTATTGTTCATATTTAACGTGTACAGTTAAATAACTTTGACACACATACGTATCCAGGAAGAACAGAATTGCTGCTGAGGGAAGGCAGACTACATCATCGGTCAAGGTTCAGCTGCAGAGAACAGAATACATTCTAGCAGAAAATGCCACTCTAGTTGAAGCAGAAAAAGACATTTCAGAGTATAAAATGATGTAACAATAGAGGCTCTACCCTGAGCTTCTAGGAACAACTCTCAGTCTCACGACCAAGCCAGAGTCAGCAAGCTGCCTCTGCTAAGCTAGGAAGCCACCCTGACTTCTGCAGGCCTCAGAGCTCTACCACTTCCTCCTCATTAGTAAAGAGATGCATGTGCCCTGCCTCTCCTCATAAAATCAGTTCCAAATTCAGGTCTTGCAACTGATTGTTGAAACCTAGCTGACATCTGGAACTCTAGCTTCAAGAAAGTCTGGGCAATGTAGTTTTTAGCTTTCCAGCCTCTGCAGTACTGGAAGGCACTTTATTTTATTTTTATTTATTTATTTTGGCTGTGTTGGGTCTTCGTTGCTGTGTGCGGGCTTCTCACTGCAGTGGCTTCTCTTGTTGCGGAGCAAGGGCTCAGTAGTTTTGGCACGTGAGCTCTAGAGCGCAGGCTCAGTAGTTGTGGCGTGCAGGCTTAGTTGCTCCGCAGCATGTGGGATCTTCCCGGAGCAGGGATTGCACCCATGTCCCCTGCATTGGCAGGCAGATTCTTAACCACTGCGCCACCAGGGAAGCCCTGGAAGATACTTTAGAAGGAGCTTGGGGTAGATGTAGAGCAAACAAATCCACAATACCCATCACGCTGTGGAAGGAGTTGGTTTGGGGGACAAAATCAGGAGTTCAGTTTTGAACATGGTAACTTTAAGGTACCTTTTAGATAGAATAGTAGAGGTGTATAGTAGGCAGGGGAATAAAATGCTGCAGCATAATATAGTGGTACAAGCACAGATTCTGGGTCTTGGGTTGGGTCTGGGTCTTGAACCCAGTCTGCTGGTGTTCATATCATACCTATATCATTTATTAGCTGTGTGACATTGGAAAAGTTACTTAACATCTCTGTGCCTCAAATTTTATCACCTATAAAATGGGAATAGTAATAGCATTTGCCTAAGTAAGGTTGCTATGAAGACTTAAATTAGTTAAGTTTTGTAAATTGTTTAAAACAATACCTGTCACAAAAGAAGTGTGTTTGCTCTAGTAATAATTACTATTGTCTTAATTAATAATTATTGTTTAATTAATAATGCAGGTGGTCCTCCATATCATGGGTTCTGGGAAATAATGAATTTGTGCTATTTTAAGCCACTAAATTTTTTTGTTACATAGCAACAGATAACCAATACAGTCGCCTAAGTATGAAGTGATATTAAGGAATTATTAAGTTAGAACTGTTACAATTTGGAGTTACAAAACATGTTCTTTTTACCCTGGGGTGCTGCCTGCCTGCCTCTCCCAGAGAGCCTCAACCCCTGTGCTGGGCCCAGTGACGCTGCCTGGACAGTATGTGCTGACCAAGGCGGCCCAGTCCGATGCCACCCGCTCCTGTTCATCCAGCCCCAGGTCCTGGTGGCTTCCACCCCTGCCTCTACCCTCTGACTGGGCTTTGCATGTTCCGCTGACCCAGGGAGGTGGTGGGTGGAGGCGCCAGGCTTCAGCTGCCTTCTGGGGTAGAACACTTACCTGACCACGGCGGGTCAGCGGTGCTCACCCCAGTGAAAGCAATTCCAACTTTAAAAAAAAAAGGTGATTTTTTATTAGTGATACATACAGAAATATGCAGGAAGTGTCTGGGATTTATTTTAAAATAATGGTAAAGAAATAAATAGATCAAAATATATGAAGAAAACACGGTAAAATGTTAGTAATGACTAGATCCAGGTGATAGATATACATGGAATCATTGTGCTATTCTGCCCTTAGATATGTCTGAAATTTTTCATATTAAAATGTAAATATACATACATATAGATGGGTGTGTATAGAGAGAGAATTCTGTCTTAAAGCCCGTTTCTCCTCTTCCTCCTTTATGTTGATGTTTCCTAATTGTCGCTTTCATTTGTCTCACGAGGGTATCCCCTTTGGGTGGACTGTATTTCTAAAAGATGTCCCTATTAAAGCATACTTTTATAATCTTCTCCTCTTAAAAGTTGGATTAAGCCTGCAAACTCCAGCTCTGTGCGTCCTGGAGTCCAGTGTGAGCCCCCACAGGGGGACAGCCACCTCCTCTCAGCAGGTCTGGTTGAGCCCCTGGGGGCTGGAATGCCCTTGAACAATGGCCCTTATTTGCTGCCTTTCAGGGGGCCTGGCGTGCTCTCCTGGTGCCAACCCCAGCTGTCTTTTTCACCATTCTGAGCTCTCCTCCGGCACCTCGGCCGAGCCTTAATTCTTTCTCAGAAACCCGATTCCTTCGGCAGAAGCCATGTGTCCGCTCAGGCCCCATCTGACAGCTGTGGCCCCTGGCCTGGCCCTACAGACATTCAGTGTTCCCTTTCACAGGCCGTGGCGTGTTCCTGCCAGAAAAGTCCACTTCCTTTACGAGTCTCTTTTCCATGGTGTCGCTCTTTGTGGCCTTGAGTGTCATGCCAATTCCTTGCACACTTGATGAAAGGATTTGGGGGCAGAAAACTTGAATCAATGGGGTCTTTTTATTTTTGAACATCAGTAAACAGCACAAATCAGTTCAATGAGTTCAGACTCAGTTATTTCCATGCTTGGTGCAGTCTCTACCCAGCATTAAATCCCACTGAAAATGCCTCTTATTATCTCCAGCTAATGAAGAATGTTGCTCTTTTTTCGTGGTTTGAACACACTCCAAAACACTGGCCTGAAAGATCAGTTTAACACTGGACAGCACTGAATACAAAAATCTTTAACTTTCCCTTTTCTACAGCTCACTGACATTATTCTAATCGTTTTCTTTCCTCTTCATTTATTCTGCTCACTGACAGTATTTTTATCTGTTTGGTAGTGTAAAATGCAACCATTTGTTTTTGAGACTAATGAAGACATGCCAGGATCCTTTCCATT
Source organism: Delphinus delphis (assembly GCF_949987515.2). Classification (NCBI taxonomy): domain Eukaryota; kingdom Metazoa; phylum Chordata; class Mammalia; order Artiodactyla; family Delphinidae; genus Delphinus; species Delphinus delphis. Next base: position 32,443,990 of record NC_082691.1, on the reverse strand, counting down.
GATTCAGTTATGAATAATATAATTAGAGATTAAGAGGTCCAGTTAACCTGTTAATTTGTCATAGTTGTACCTCCATCAAAACGGCCCCTTCTCACCTGTGTCATTCCCAATATCCAAACCCAGGAAGAACACTTCACAGTATATTGTGGCACCAGCAAAGAATATGACCCTCAATATTTTTTACTTAAAAATAATTGGTGGTATATGAATTTACTGAGAAATAAAACCACAGAACAAATATTCCTGAAAGAAGATTTTAAGGCAAAAAAATCTATATATTGTCCCCTGTAATACTGAATGCCCCCATATTTTTAAAAGGTTAAATCTTTTATAGTTAAACCACTAATACCACGAGCATAAGTTAAGTGGTACCAGTGATATAGCTTCATCAGGTACTGATAACACCTAGTGAAACCCTCAGCCCAGCAAGAGGGTTCAGTGGCAGATTCCAGAATCAGACTGCAGGGGTTCAAATCTCAGTTCTAGTACTTACTGTGTGACCTTGGGCAAATTGCTTCACCTCTCAGTGCCTTAGTCCCCTCATCTGAAAAATCAGAACAATTAGAGTACCTATTGTCTCCTCTCCTCACCTTGGTGGGTTGTTGTGAGGATGTAAAACACTTAAATTATTGTCCAACATGGGCTTCCCTGGTGGCGCAGTGGTTGAGAGTCCGCCTGCCAATGCAGGGGACGCGGGTTCGTGCCCCAGTCTGGGAAGATCCCACGTGCTGCGGAACGGCTGGGCCCGTGAGCCATGGCCGCTGGGCCTGCGCATCCGGAGCCTGTGCTCCGCAGCGGAAGAGGCCACAACAGCGAGAGGCCTGTGTACCGCAAAAAAAAAAATATATTGTCCAACATATGGAAAACAATCATTGTCATTGCCATTGTTGTTATCCTGGGTGGATGACCATTAACTCTCTCTGCTCTAGCCTCACAGCCCTGCCAGAATGTTCTTCCTGCAGCACTGCTACCTTCTTTTCTCACACTAGCCCACACTTGACAAAACCTCTGGCATTTTTTCATTCATCAAGTGATCTGCCACTCTCCCTTGGGGGAAGTTTCATTTCTGTGGCAGGATAAATCACCAGGCTTTCACTCAGAAGGCAGAAATGATCAGGAAACCCCAGGTCACAACATGAAACAGATCTGGTTTTTCAAGATCCTCATTAACTTAAAAAACTTTAAAAAAAATGTTAACCTAGATGGAAAGTTGAGCTAACTTTATCCCTCTGTTTGAAGCACATTCTCATTAGTCTCCACATAAGTCTGTTCCCTTGTTTTATATTTTACTTATTCTCTTGTTCACTTTCCTCACTCCCATCTTCCCCCACCCCAGCATTCTATGTTTAAGGTGACTCTCTGTTTCGGGCTTTGTGAAAAGGCGGTGTGGCAGTGGTGAATGCACGTGTCTTTAAGTTACACATGTGTTGTGTGTGATGTTCCCCCTACAGTCTTAAGGTCCACGCGGTTGTGAGGACTTCTAGGCTTCTCTTCTCCCTGCTGCCTAGTACCCCAGAGCACCCATCCTTACATCTGACTCTCCTGGTCCCCAGGTGACAGACACCCAAGTTGCTCCCAAACATCCTCTACAACAAACCAGGGAAAAGAGAGGTTCTCGGAAGATGGTCTTGGGAAATCTTGCTACTACGTGGATGAAAATAAAATTGGATCCCCACCTACCACTAGGTACGAAGTGAACTCTAGATCGATTAAAGACCAATGTCCGAAAGCTGAAACAATGGGATTAATAGAAGTAGGTGTGGGTGACTATCTAAGTGACCTGGCGGAGTAGAGAACTTCTTAAACTAAACCTCAAAAGCATGAAAGTCCTTGAACATTTCTTCCATTCACCTTGGTTTTCCAGTCCTCCCTCACCTCTTGGTCAGCCCTTCTCAATTGCCGAGAGGTTATCTTTTGTTTAAAAACAAAAGTGGAACAACAAAACCTTCAATTCGCCCTTCCTGTAAATCAAAGAGATAGTCTTTTTTCTAGGGTTTTCCTTCGTCCGGCTCAGGGGTCAGTAATCTATGGCCCATGAGCCAAGTCTAGCCTACCTCACAGTTTGGTACAGTGTGCTAAAAAAGGTTTTTACATTTTCAGATGGTTGAGGAAAAAACAGAAGAAGAATATTTTGTGACACTTGAACAACCTATGAAATGTCAGTGTCCATAAATAAAGTTCTGTTGGAACCCAGCCAAAATCACTTATTTCCATCTTGTCTACACCTGCTTTCTCACCGCAGCTGCAGGACTGAGTAGTTGTGACAGAGACTGTACAACTCCCAAAGCCTGAAGTATTGACTCTCTGGCCCTTGACTGGAAAAGGTCTGCCACCTGGATTGCATGCCCCTTGAGGATGGGAGTCGTATCCAATAGGTCTTTTATTTCCCTGATGTCTTAGCACAGGGCCTTGCAGGTAAGCAGTGCTATTTATAACACATAGGACTACTTTTGGCTTCAAGTAACAGAATACCCTACCGATAGGGTTTTTAATTCTAACGTGACAAGGAATCCAGAGATAGGGCTGGCACTGATTCAACAGCTCAAGGTCTCTTCCCCTGTCCCCTCAGGGTTGCAAGAGAATAGAGATAGCTCCTCAGAGCGTTTCTTCAAGTGACCATGTTCAAAGACAGAAAACTGGCAGCAACAAGGGCAAAGAAATGACCTGGTATACGCTTCTCTTATAGGAGAAGAAAATATTCCCTGAGACACCCCCATCCCAGCAGACTTCCCTCCTTGGTATTAGCCAGAAGTGGATCATGTGCTCACTTAGGCCAGGGGCTGGATCCCCCTTCCTTGAGAGCTAGAGATCTCCACCCAAAACTCAAACGGCATCAGAGAACGAGGAATAGGGCATGGCTTTGGAGTAGGCAAAGAATAGCGTCTGCCTAAGGATTAACTAATGATGAGGCTGATTTTTGAACTTGGAAAGGCAACCCAAAAATTTGAGCTATTTTTTTCTGAGTGGAACCAAGCAATAGCTTGATTCCAACCTTCCCTATGATTGATAACTCATTTTAAAAGAGAATAAACTTTTCAAATAGTTTCAGATGGTTTTCAAACTGTAGAAGCCCCAAAATTGACTGAGTAGCTTTTACAAGTTCTGCATGGTCTTTTCTAATGAAATTTAACGGTCCACAGTCAGGCCCCTCAGCTGCACAGAGTCACATGGTGGGAGACCATAAATTGAATAGCATCCCACAGCCTGCCCTCTTATAGTCAAAACTCTTATATGCATAATGGCTGGTCCATCAGGATCACGGGAGTGATCTTTCACAATGGTTAAACAAGCAATCAAACAGGACGATAGTAATGGCTTCCAACCAAAGCATGCTGCTGCGTGTAGGAAAGAAAGGCCAGGATGTGAACACACAGGTTCCAGAGAGATGTGAAGCCAATGCCCAGCATGTGATCCGGGCCCCTGTGATTCAGAGCCGCCGGCTCTGGCAGCCTGCCCCGACAGGTGGCCCCTTTGATTCTCCCGACCCGTGTTTCACATTCTGTTTATGAACCTCTGCACACTCAGTTCAGCAGATGAGCAAATGAAGACAAAATCAAACAAGGACAAGTAATAGCAAGAAAAATAATATAACTTTTTTTTTTTTTTTTTTTGCGGTACGCGGGCCTCTTACTGTTGCGGCCTCTTGCGCTGCGGAGCACAGGCTCCGGACGCGCAGGCTCAGTGGCCATGGCTCATGCGCCCAGCCGCTCCGCGGCACGTGGGATCTTCCCAGACAGGGGCACGAACCCATATCCCCTGCATCGGCAGGCGGACTCTCCACCACTGCGCCACCAGGGAAGCCCTAATATAATTTTTAAACCTAGAAATCTCGAAATGCCAGCTCTGTAAAGAGAGTGTTATGATGAGGTGGGTTTTATATACTTTTAGAAGATTTGGCCGCTCTTCTTCCTCAATATCAGTGTTTCCCAAATTTTTTTCAGTCTATGACTTTGTGGTATCTGCCCCCACACTCTTGTCCTATTCTGACAGTCCCACCTGCCTTTAAGACCCAGGCATGAACATAATCCACACAGTCCTGCCCCACAAAAATTTGGGGGAAATAGGTGCAGGGGTAGACATTACAAATTTATATGTAGCGAGTAAAACACTTTGTTTCACAAAGGCAACTTCCTTGACCACTTCAGTGCATAGCCTTAACTTTGTAGATCAATGTTTCCTAATGCCAGAAGAAGGTAAGGAAGTGGTCAAAAGAACAACAAAACATATTTAAAAATTTAAACTTTAAAGCATTGACTCCTGCCATGAACCACAGTCTACCCAAACTTCTCCCAGAAATTCAAATGTGGCTATGGAGTTGCTCTCTCTGCTTCAGTCAAACATTACGCTTTCTATGACCTGTTGTCAATATTATCGGCACCCCCAATACACACACACACACACACTCAAAAATTGTAATAGAATTTGCATTCTGTGGTGAACGGGTGAAAAGAAAGGGATCCATGAGAATTGGTGTCAGCTTCCAACTGTATCCCCTTCTCCTGGGTCCCTGGGAGAAGCAGGGGGTGAGGGCTGTGATGCTGGGCCCTAAACCCGACTCCACTCACAGGTCTCGGCTCTGGAAGAGAGTGTGCAGCTGGGCACAATCTTCACTGAACTGGAGTTCTTTTGCATTTCCGTATTTAGTTCAAGGTATCGAGAAAAACCCTGTTTCATTTTCAGTCATTTCATGTAAAGGATTAGTGAATAGATACCATTTAGCTCTAAAACTACATAAGCTTTAGAATTCACATGATTCACAAAAGAAAGATAAATAAATGTGCAAGAAAGTTTTTGTCCAAACCCACCAAATTAAGAAAATGCTGAAGATAAAGAGAGCAAGATGGAATGTAGCCTCTTTATAAAAACTGATCAGCTGTAACGAGAGAGATTGTGTTATTATGTGTGTGAGCTGAGGTTTGTTTCATTGTAGTTATGTATGTCTTTAATGAAATCACATTCTACACATTTTCAGAATTTTCCCATATATACTTAAATCAGAAGCTTCCTGCTTTTTATGTGAAGGAAACTTCTATTTGTTTTATAAATTTCATGTGAGAATTGCAATAGCCCTCTCTTACTGGCATAAGGCCTCCAAACCTCAATCCATAAGAATTGTCCAGAGCCTACTCTATGCCTTGCCCTGTGCCAAGTGTTTGTATGTACTTACTTTTAAGTAATAGTCTCTTCAATTTAGTGACTAGAAAAGTGTTCAAAAGTTATTAGAACATGTGATGCAATAAAAGGGAAGTAGTATTACTTATGCAGTACTCAAAATGCAGAACCTGAATGTAAGCATGAGGAAGCATGAGAGAACCCTAAAATGAGGGGCATTCTGTAAAACACTCTTCAAAAATATTAATGTCTTGAAAGATAAAGTAGGCTGAGGGAATGTTCCAGATTCAAGAAGACTAAAGAGGGCTTCCTTGGTGGCGCAGTGGTTAAGAATCCGCCTGCCAATGCAGGGGACACGGGTTCGAGCCCTGGTCTGGGAAGATCCCACATGCCGCGGAGCAACTAAGCCCGTGCGCCACAACTACTGAGCCTGCGCTCTAGAGCCCACGAGCCACAACTACTGAGCCCGCGTGCCTAGAGCCCGTGCTCCGCAACAAGAGAAGCCACCGCAATGAGAAGCATGCGCACCGCAACGAAGACCCAAGACAGCGAATAAATAAATAAATTTTCCTCTGGAAAAAAAAAATAAGAAAAGAATGCTGGAGACAGACAGTTGGGTGTAGGGAGTGGGCATTAAATCAATTATGTGTAATGGGAACTCGACCTCTGTGTTTCCTCTTCTTTATCTCCACTCCTGGGAAATAGGTCAGAGAAAACAATACCAGATGTGCATTAAAACATTGTCCCTATTACGCTCTCCATAGAAATCAGGCTTGACCCTCTGCCCTGGCTGTAGGGTGAGCATGTCACCCTCATAGCTCCCCTCCAGCTGTGGCCCCCAACCCCTGACTTGGTTGCCTGGAGCAACACAAACTCCAGGCCACTGCTCAACCCGTGGGGAAGCTCTTCCTGTCCCTGTGGAGCTGCTCTGTGTGACACACCAGCCACTGGCACATATGGCCAGTGAGCACTTGCAATGTGCTGGTCTAAAATACACACTGGACTTCAAAGACTTTGCATGAAAAAAATATACAATATCTGGGCTTCCCTGGTGGCGCAGTGGTTGGGAGTCCGCCTGTCGATGCAGCGGACATGGGTTCATGCCCCGGTCTGGGAAGATCCCACATGCCGCGGAGCAGCTGGGCCCGTGAGCCATGGCCGCTGAGCCTGCGCGTCCGGATCCTGTGCTCCGCAACGGGAGAGGCCACAACAGTGAGAGGCCTGCGTACCGCAAAATAAAATAAAATAAAATAAAATATCTCATCAATAATTTTACACATTGATTACATGCTGAAATGATGTTTTAGAGATATCGAGTTAAATGGAACATAGTCTGAAAAGAATTTCAACTGTTTCTCTTTAGTTTTTTAAAATGTGGCTGCCAGGAAATTTAAAGTTACACACGTGGCTCACATTATATTTGTACTGGACAGTGCTACCCAGCTGGGACTGAGCAGCCCCTTTCATCGTGCCCTCAGTGTGCACCCTGACATATTTCTACCGTAGCCCCTGCACAAGCTTCTTCACCTGGCTGCTAACTCCAACTGGACTGCCAGCGCCATAATGCTTGGTGCCCTTTTATCCTCGGTTTCTAGCATCGTGCCTGCAACACCTAACAAAGGGTGTCATGGAGTTAATCATTACTGTTCTTTTTTTGTTTTTGTTTTTGTAATCAGGGTGAAATTCACATAACATAACATGAACCATTTTTTATAGTAAATATTTTATACTTTATTTATTTAACATTTTTATTGGAGTATAATTGTTTTACAATGGTGTGTTAGTTTCTGCTTTATAACAGAATGAATCAGCTATACATATACATATATCCCCATATCCCCTCCCTCTTGCGTCTCCCTCCCACCCTCCCTATCCCACCCCTCTAGGTGGTCACAAAGCACCGATCTGATCTCCCTGTGCTATGCGGCTGCTTCCCACTAGCTATCTATTTTACATTTGGTAGTGTATATATGTCCATGCCACTCATATGAACCATTTTAAAGTGAACAATTCAGTGGCATCTAGTACATTCACCATGTTTTCCAACCACCACCTCTATTTAGGTCCCAAACTTTTTCACCATGCCAAAATGAAACCCACGCTCATTAAGCAGTTATTCCCCATTCTCCCCTCCCTAGAGCCCCTGGCAATCACCCATCTGTTTTCTTTCTATGCATTTGCCTATTCTGGATATTTCATATAAGAGAATCATACAACATGTGACCGTTTTCGTCTGGTTTCTTTCACTTAGCATATTGTTTTCCGGGGTCATCCACATCGTAGCACGCATCTGTGCTTCATTCCTTTTTGTAAAAAATGGTCCTTCTATTCACATTACGCCCTCCTACCTGAATGCACTCTCCCCGTGCCTCCTCTGTGCTTATCCAGCTTAACTCATCACTCAAGAACTAAGTCATACTTTCTCCATAAAGATTTCTCTACATCCTCCATCTTCTCTGAACTCCTTTAGCTCTATCTACATTACTTAATTTAAACGCCACACACCAGTGATGTGTAGGATTGGTGTTTAAATAATCCAGCAGATAACGGTGTGGGGAGGGGGATGAATAAGACGAGACTGGCCATATATTGATGATCCTTGGAGCAAGTGATGCGTACATGGAAGTTGATTATGTCATTCTCTCTATATTGTGTATGTTTGAAAGTTTCCAGAATAAGAATTTCAAAAGGTGTTTCATACTATTACCTGGTCTATGAGTCTTATTCTCCCCATGAGATCCTATGCTCCTCTGAGGTCAGAGATTGTCATTCATGCCTTGGTTGATGATGGCTAGTATAGAAAGGCAGACCTCCATTGGTGAATTAAATTCTATCTGAGGTGTTAAAAAATTTCATTGAGAAAAAGCTGAATTTAGACATGAGAATAAAGATCCAAGAGGCTATTCCAGCTTCAGTTTCCTGACCTTTCTTCTACAGTTAAAATCCCTTTTGATTTTTGCTCTAACTTCTTTCTTGGGCTTACAATTGATCTCCCATGAATGAGCTCAATGCACTGGCTCCTGTGATCTGAGACATGTCTGGATAATCCATAATTATCAAAAATCTGGAAGCCAGGTTTCCATTCAGATTTCTATTTTTGCCCCTCCCTTCTCTCTGTCTGCTTAGATCCCATTCTAGTTCTCTCTTGTGTCCCACTGATCTACGGGCACCAAAAGTAGAAAAGAAAGGCATTGTTGCTTCCACATCCACTCATTAAACTCTCATGTCTTATTCTCCTTCTACACTAATAATTCAGAGAAAATACTTTAATAACAAAACTAGGACTTAGTATGATAACCCACACTTTTCTACACCTACTGCTCTTTCTAAGTTCAAATGGGCAACTCCTTAAGAATAGTCTCGTCAAAAAACGTTTGCAGCCAGCACCCCAAGAAGAAAACTCCTTTACCGGAGTCTAGCGGTCTGATTCCTGCAGGTAGAAAATCAGGCTAAAAATACAACAGCTGTTGCCACTTTGTGATAGCAGAGGTGACCAGAAAACGATGCACTGACCTTTTCTCCTCTTTCCCTGAAAAGCGAGGGAAAGTATTTTCACGGAAGAGTAATTTCAAAGCTTAGCAAACCTAGAAACCAGGGGGTTTAATTACTTATTCATGTGGGAAGCACCCAGACAGGAGAGGCCGAGGAACGGGACACAAAACAGAAGTCTCTGCGTCATTTGTTAATGCTTAAATCTGAAAACTGTGACTCTGATTATAACACGTTAAAAAGCCCACATTAGGACAAAACAGTCACATGGGCTTTCTCTCTCTCTGCTGATTCCTTTATCTTCAGTTTATTCTTGCCTTCTGCTCTGCCAAATATCAAAAGCTTTGTTTCAGCAAGTCATGTAACCTCTGAGAGTTACTTCCCATCACTGTTCTTATCACACACTGTTCTTATACACAGAATTTTTTGCTAAGTCACCTGCTGTATAACTGTGATAGGCGGAATAATGGCGCCCCCAAAGATATCCACAACCTAATCCGGGAACCTGTGAAGCTGTCCTGTGGCAAGAGGGAATTAAAGGCTGCAGATGGTATTAACGTTGCTAATCAACGGACTTTAAGACAAGGAAATTAACCTGGATTATCCAGGTGAGCCCAATGTAATCACAAGGTTTTATAAGTGAGAGAGGGAGAAAGGAGAATCAGTGTCAGAGTGATTGGGTGTGAGAAAGACGTGCCCGGCGCGACTGGCTTTGAAGATGGAAGCAGGCCCGAGCCGGGAAATGCAGGGAGACCTCTAGAAGCTAGAAAAGGTAAAAGAAACAGATGCTTCATTGGAGCTTCCCTGCTGCCGCTTTGATTTTAGCCTGCTGAGACCCATACCAGAAAGCAAGGTATTAGATTTGTGTCGTTTCAAGCCTCCAGGTCTCTGCAAATTCTGCTAACGGTGGCGATAGGGAACTCATCCAACAGCTATTTACAAGAGTTGGAGAGGAAAGGGCCTTCATTTTTATTATCTTGCTTAAAAACAGCAGTTTGAACTAAAAAATTCCTAAAACTAAAGGGAACTCCCCCACCGCCTGCCATGACACCTGGGCGTGGCTGCCACCTGCCCCTCCACGAGCCTTCCTTGAGGTGGCTGCTACCTTTCTCCCAGCTCAGGGGCTACTCCTCAGGTTGGGACTGTGGCTGCACGAGGGGTGCCAGAACCCAGGCCGCTGAGAGGCCATTTAGGACGTTCTCAGAAGTTGACTATTTGCTCAACAGCATTTCCACCAGGATAATCATGTGGATAATACCAGGTAATTGCGAGGCTTCCCTTCTTTGAAGGAACTATTTCAAACCTTTTTCACAGTATAATTTTATTTTGCAAGGAAAGAAAAACAGCTTGAAGATATTTCTTATCCAAAATAGCCCAGTATCTTGAAACCTACAAAGGACTTTATATGTTGTCAGCTGTTGATTATCAAGGCACTGATTAGCCAATTTGTGGTGCTTTGAAATTAAGAATTTCTGGTGCCTTGGCCTCCATCCAGCTGCCTACCTTTTGCCTGTTGCCTTAGTTCATTGCTATCGCCTGTTGACGGGAGAGGGAAGGAGAGAAGACTTGATCATTGTGTCTGTCACCCTAAATAAGATCTCCTTACCTAAGAGTCTGACACTTCCAGTTTTCTTAGAGACAGAAAGAGCTAATCTGGCCAAAAATAGAGGCCAGAACTAATCGTAAGCAACAAAGGGAAATCATACTTTTCAAAAATCAATAGTGAGTTTCCCCTACACTGAAGAGCTTTTCTTAATTATAAAAGTTATTCATGTTTGTTGTAAAAAGAAAACAGAACTATATAGATTATATGTAATTTATGTAATATACATTACATAAAACCAACAGCTACTTCCATTATTCACTTACTCATCTGTATTTGAAAACAGTTTTGTTTCAGTTTTGCATTTGTTCCCTTCCCTGTTGCTCGCTTCATATTTGCTTCAAAGGCTGTAAAAGCAGCTCTAAAGAGCTGTGTGTGGCCTTAGGGTAGGGAGTTTCACAGACTATTTATTTCTATTCATCATTAGCACAACTGAAACATAAATCACTACCACAAATTTTCCCCTCACCCCTGACCAGGGCTTCTATGTGTACTGAAAGCGGTTATGTGGGTGTGACTTAGAGAACGATCACATGCAGTAAAGTCATGTTGCCACATTTTCTGCACATTCTGTAACCAGAAACGATTTGATAAGATGTATGTTCTAGGCGAGCTTGTTTTTACATTTAATGCTTGCTTTCTGTAACATGAAGTAAATATGCTCTATGTTGAATGCAGTTGGTCCTGAGTGATACAACACAAGTAATGCTTTGAGCTCAAAAATGATGCAGGTGGTTCCAAAAGTTATATGGAATTGCACAGATATCCTAAATGCACTTTTGAGTAAATTTCTCAACTACTGGAGGTGGTGCAGCTACTTCAGTCCCCTTTCGGCACAGTGTATGTTTTTATCCATGTATGTCATCCACCATTTCAAGTGATGGAAGAGATCGCTCCCCGTCTTAGTTTCCTCTTGGGGGAAGGGGATGTACAAGCACTAGCTAGCGCTGGGAAGAGGTGGTCGTCTAAATTATGGCAAAAGAAGCATAATTGTGACATTTCAACATGAGCTGGGTGAGTGAATCACCAAACGAGTCACAGCAAGTTAATAATCAGTGAGGTTGGAGAAAAATGGTACAGATGAACCGGATTGCAGGGCAGAAATTGAGACACAGATGTAGAGAACAAACGTATGGACACCAAGGGGGGAAAGCAGCGGCAAGTGGGGAAGGTGGTGTGATGAATCGGACGATTGGGATTGACATGTATACACTGATGTGTATAAAATTGATGACTGGACTTCCCTGGTGGTACAGTGGTTGAGAATCTGCCTGCTAACGCAGGGGACACGGGTTCGAGCCCTGGTCTTGGAAAATCCCACATGCCGCAGAGCAACTAGGCCTGTGAGCCACAACTACTGAGCCTGCGCGTCTGGAGCCTGTGCTCCGCAACAAGAGAGGCCGCGATAGTGAGAGGCCCGCGCACCGCGATGAAGAGCAGCTCCCGCTTGCCACAACTAGAGAAAGCCCTCGCACAGAAACGAAGACCCAACACAGTCAAAAGTAAATAAATTTTTTAAAAAATTGATGACTAATAAGAACCTGCTGTAGAAAAAATAAAATAAAATTCAAAAGTTCAAAAAAAAACGAACAGAATGAATGAACAGAATCTAATTCAAAATATAAGATAACAAAACATTTTAAAAATTAAAAAAATCAGTGAGGTTGGAGATTGAAATTTTATTTGGGGAAGGCTATCAAAATAGGACCCATAGGAAAGTAAGTCCCTTTAACTAGAAATATGGAATAGCAACACTGCAATGGTGTGCATCTGAAAAGTGAATAAATAGATACTAAGAGCAAGTGAGTCAGAAGCACATGAGTGGTTGAACTCCAGAGACCAGATCAAGCCATGCAGCTTAATACCATCACATGATCTGCCCCGAGGCCCATATTTAATGAAAATAAGGAGTGGAGCACAGCAAAAACCAGAAGAACACTGTTGCTCTTAGCGGATGGAGCCAGAGGAGTTACAAGTTAAACCTTGATTGCCGGGATCCGTGAGAATTCAGCATGGAATGTCTCTACTGTTTCCTGGGATTTCTGCTGCTGGCTGCAAGACTGCCACTTGATGCTGCCAAACGTGAGTAACTGTCCATTTCTGTATTTTTAACCCATTCTCTGGCTCTTGTCTGAAGTGATGGGTTTGTCTGAAGTAACTCTGCCTGAGCCCAAAGTTGGACTTTAGGAAGATTTCACGCTCACTTGTTTCTTCTTCTGAAAACCGTTGGGGATGTTGAAAGTACGGCAGAATGCGTTCAGTTCCCATTCTTTGCTCCAGGCTCTTGAAGTGAAAGACGTGCAGCCCCTCTGCTGTGGAGCTTTTTTCTATCAAAATTGCCACCCACTCTGTTAGAGACATTGCGGGGGGGGGGGGGGGGCGGTGATGAAGGGCACAGTCTCTGGCTTGAGACCACAGCAACGCTACCCACTAAATTTTGTTTCGTTGCCATCCAACAGGAAAGAGCCTCAGATGAAATGGGGCCCAAAATCTGGAATCAGACTTTCTAATAATCCCAACCCAGAAGCTATCGCCAATCCTGCTGAGGGAATTCCCTGGTGGTTTGGACTCCACGCTTTCACTGCCGAGGGCCCAGCTTTGATCCCTGGTCAGGGAACTAAGATCCCACAAGCCGCTTGACAAAAAAAAATCCTGCTGATAGGTTTTCACAGACCTGCAGGAGTTTGCTGCCACTGTAGTGAGGATACTGAGAAAAGCGCTAAAGCCCTGGGTCTCTTTTCTAGTTAGAGTAGAGGCTGGGGACTTTTTAACAATGCTGATGCCCAGATCAATGAGATGAGAATCTTTGGAGGTGGGGTTGGAGCATCCTTGTTTAAAAATCTCCTCTTGTGTTTGGAACGGAAGCCAGAGCTGCGAGCCACTGAGCTCACCGGTGGCCCACTTGTCCAGTCCAGGGGATGGGCGGCCATGGCAGCCCCTATCCTCCAGTGGAGTGGGAGAAGGAAGTGAATTAGACATCTCCCAGAAGGTCCACTCCACCTCACTCCAGTAGAGTGACAACGTTCCCTGGAGGAAAAGTCCTGATTTTGCCAGACGACCCCACGGGAGGGAGGGGGGGAAGGTAGGCGCTGAGAAGGGACCCACCATGTGTGCTCACTGAGCTGGCCGCCTTAAATCAGTCGGCTAGTCCTCACAGCCCCCTTTGTGGAGCACATGGTCCTCCCACTCTTTAACGGGTGAGCAAACGAGCCCAGGTCCGGCTTTTCACCTGCTGGGCCCAGATCTGAGAGTGGAGGATCCTGGACACACGTGCACGCGTTCCTCTCACTCCTCCCAGCGGGAGAGAAAAGCCCTACAGCGAAGAGGTCCTTGCAGAGTGCGATGCCCGGCGGCGGCTGGGTGGAGGAGAAAGAGAGGGGGGCGCTGCAGGCTCTTGGAATGGGGGGTGGGGGGCGCTGGGCGCGCCGGGAGCCCGCGGTGCTGGGGTTCCGGGATGGGGACCTGGGCTGGGGGGTAGGGGAGGAGAGTGTCGGGAGGCCAGTTGTGCCGCCAGCGCTGAGGCCGGTGACGGGGCAGGAAGAGGAGCAGCGACTTTGACCCAGGAGCCCAGATGCAGGGGCTGTGCCGGCGCGGGGCCGGGCCGGAGAGCGGCGACCAGGGATTTGTCACTCGTCTGGGCCGCACGGGGCCTTGCAACAGCCCCGGGAGGCCGGGCAAGCTGGCGCTGTTCCCCTGTCCCAGGCAAGGGGGAAGGGCCGCACGGCGGATACGAGGACGAGGAAGGCTTTCGTGGCAGCCGCTGTCCTTCCTGCCAGCCGTGGGGCTGGACCACGAGTGACTGGCCCCTGCACCTAATTCTAGCCTCCGGTCCACCAGCACCCCCTTGCTCTGCTCAGCAAGGCAGATCAGCCTGAGGCTGGCCGGCAGTTTGAGAGGAGGCCCAACCTATTACCACGTAACAAAACCTGCTGTGCCTGGCTTCACCTTGCCTTAAGAAGAAATATGCTGGCCGCAAAAAATAAGGATGGGTAGAATTTAGCAGTATATAAGACACCAAGGGATTCCTTGCCATTTTCCAGTCACAGCCGTGGTAAAAAGAGGAAGGAGAGGCTATTGACAGAGTAGCTCACAAGTGGCCAAGCCGCCATGTCTCTGCTAGTAGAGCAGGGCGTCCGAAGGGTAGAGGGAACAGCCACAGGGGTGCTGGGTGTGACCCCATTTACCTTCACATCTATTCCCCTCCCCACTTTCTTTTTTAAAGTCTTACTGTTGGGGTTTTTTTATTTTATTTTTTAATTCTACTTTTTATTTTGAGGTTATTATAGATTCCCATGCACTTTCAAGAAATAATACAAAGAGATCCCCGCTATGTACTCTTTACGGGGTTTCTCCCAATGGTAACATTTTGCAAAGTTGTAGTACAATGTGGCAACCAAGATATTGACCTTGACACGGTCAAAATACAGAACAGTCACATCACCACAAAGATCTAAACCCACTTCCCTTTCCCACTCCACCCAACCCCCAGCCCCTGGCAACCACTAATCCATTCTCTAGTTTTATAATTTTGTAACTTCAAGAACGTTAGAGAAATGGAATCATACAGTATGTAATTTAGGGGAACTGGCTCTTTTTTACTCAACATAATTTATTGAGGTTGTTGTGTGTATCAGTAGCCAGTTCTTTATCACTGAGGGGTATGCCGGACTACATGGATGTACCACAGTTTAGCCATTCGCCCACTGAAAGATTTCTGGGTTGTTGCAGCTTAGGCTATTATGAGTAAAGCTGCTCTGAACATTAATGTATAGGTTTTTATGTGAACATAAGTTTCCATTTTTCTGGGACAAATGCCCATGAGTACGACTGCTTGGTTGCATAGTAATTGCATGTTTAGTTTTACAAGAAACTGCCAGAACGTTTTCCAGAATGGCAGTACCATTTCCACCAGCAGTGTATGAGTGATTCAGTTTCTCTACATCTTCACCTACATCTGATGTCATTTGTTTTTAATAAATTTATTTATTCTACTTTTGGCTGCATTGGGTCTTCGTTGATGCGTGTGGGCTTTCTCTAGTCAGGGCGAGCAGGGGCTACTCTTCGTTGTGGTGGTCAGGCTTCTCATTGCAGTGGCTTCTCTTGCTGCAGAGTACAGGCTCTAGGCACACGAGCTTCAGCAGTTGTGGTGCGGGGGCTCAGTAGTTGTGGCTCATGGGCTTAGTTGCTCTGTGGCATGTGGGATCTTCCTGGACCAGGGCTTGAACCCATGGTCCCTGCATTGGCAGGCAGATTCCTAACCACTGAGCCACCAGGGAAGCCCCTGATGTCAGTATTTTTCATTTTAGTCTTTCTGATAGGTATGCAGTGATATCTCATTGTGGTTTTAATGTGCATTTACTCACTGGCTAATGATATTGAACATCTTTTCATGTGTTACTTTGTCTTCTGTACATCCACATCTGTGAAATGTCTGGTCAGATCTTTTACCTGGATTATTTGATTTTTTAACACTGAGTTTTGAAAATCCTTTATATGTTCTAGATATTATTCCTGTTTTGGAAATGTGGTTTGCAAATATTTTTCTCCCTGTAATGTGCCTTTTTACCCTCTTCACATGGTATTTCACAGAGCAAAATTTTTTAATTTTAATGAGGCCCAGTTTATCAGTTTCTCCTGTTATAAATTATGGTGTTAAGTCTAAGAATTATAAAAAATTTTAAAAAATTAAAAATTACAAAATAATTTATAATTTTATAAAAATTATAATTTTTTATTAAAAAAAATAAAAAATAAAAAATTATAAATTTTGGTGTTAAGTCTAAGAATTCTTGCCTACCTAGAACCTGAAGATTTTTCCTATGTTTTTTACTTTTTTACAGTGCCATGTGTTGAAAGGCTATCTTTTCTCCATTGGATTATATTTGCAAAAATCCGTAGGGCATATCTGTGAGTCTATTTCTGGGTTTTATAGTCTGTTCTATGGGCCTATGTGTCTATTCCTTGTCACTTGCCTTTTAAGTTTGTATTTTTCCTTGATTTTTGACATTTATTTTTTTCAATTTATTTTTATTTATTTATTTATTTTTTGGCTGTGTTGGGTGTTCGTTGCTGCACACGGGCTTTCTCTAGTTGCGGCGAGCAGGGACTACTCTTCATTGCAGTGCCCGGGCTTCTCATTGTGGTGGCTTCTCTTGTTGCTGAGCACGGGCTCTAGAGCACGGGGGCTTCAGTGGATGCAGCGCATGGGCTCTAGAGCACAGGCTCAGTAGTTGTGGTGCACGGGCTTAGTTGCTCCGCAGCATGTGGTATCTTCCTGGGCCAGGGCTCGAACCCGTGTCCCCTGCATTGGCAGGTGGATTCTTAACCACTGTGCCACCAGGGAAGCCCAGACTTTTGACATTTAAAATCAGAGGAGAAATCTGTGTTTGGATTATGTTTCTGGAAACACTGACATTCACTCAGGATCTGAGGAAGAGGAAGACTTCGGAAGAGTAGAAAAATCTGATCCTGGGACTCAAAGATGCCAATCTTCATTTCTACTTGATTACAGATGACTCTGAGTGAATCGTATCACTTCTCTAGGCCTGAATTTTTTTTTTTTTTTTTTTTTTTTTTTTTGCGGTACGCGGGCCTCTAGCTGTTGTGGCCTCTCCCGTTGCGGAGCACAGGCTCCGGACGCGCAGGCTCGGCGGCCATGGCTCACGGGCCCAGCCGCTCCGTGGCATGTGGGATCCTCCCAGACTGGGGCACGCACCCATGTCCCCTGCATCGGCAGGTGGACTCTCAACCACTGCGCCACCAGGGAAGCCCTAGGCCTGAATTTCTTCGTCTGTAAATGAAAGGATTTGAACGAACTACTCTTAGTTCTTTCTATATCGAACATTCTACCATTCCATGACTCAACATTCAACTGAATTTCCAGTTATAATAAACATTTATTGATAAACATAAATTTCCTGCCCTCACTTTGTTCCTTTTTGGAAACAGATACTATCTCACAGTATCACAGGACATGTGGTTTTTTGCCTGATGTGAAGGCCCAGAGAAGAAACATGGCCTGAAATCCCACAGCCTGTTTCGTAGTGGGTTCTGTAACTTCCAGCTCAATGTTCTTTCCCACTCCATCTGCCTCCATTATAAGAAGGCAATTACATGCTTCCCCTTCCTCCTACCAACAAAGAGGAATAGAAGGCAGAGGCTAGTGGCATCCATTCAGTATGGCTTCTCTGAGTACCTTCTAAATACCACCCCTCATAGGAGGCCTCTTTCAGGATGTAAGAGAAAAGGCAGCGTTCCTGGCTCTGAGTCCATAGCCAGACCAAGACACAAGACCATATGACTAGATGAGACAACAGTTTATAGCAGTGTATGATTAGGGGCTGCCAAGGGTTATAGACAGTGGGGCTTTTGCCTGTGAGTAACAGATACTCAAATAGGTTGAGTAAGACATTTATCGTCTCAATCCACCCAAAGGTAGACAAGGCTGGAGGAAGAGCTCAACAATATTGTCAAGGACTCTTTCTTTTCATCCATCTATTCTGACACCCTTGGTGTGCTGGCCTGCTTCCTCAGATTTTTTCCCTCATGGTTAAATATGGCTGTCACAGTCCAGGCATCACATCATTATACTACTGTCTCCAAAATCAATTCTCAGGAGGAAAAAATGGAGTTTTTTCCCACTTTTTTTTTTAATAATAGAGAAAAATGTTTCCCAGAAGCCTCCATCAGACTTACACTCAGCTCCCGTCAGCCGGGATCTAATCATCAGTTCCTGCCCAAACTGTAAGGAAAGCTAGGAAAGTGATCCTCTAGAATTTTGAATCATTATGGTAAAAACTCTGCAACAAGAGAAAGAGGACAGGTGCAGGCAGGAACTGTCTGCTACAGTCCTCAAAGAAAGGACAGACAATGTGACCACCAGACTTATCAGGAAAGGCAAAAAGACAGACATCAAGATTGGAAAGAAATTTAAAAGAAGTGGAATACTATAAACCCTGGAGCAACCACTCAAAACAAAGAGGTATAGCTAATAAGTCAATAATGCAGATAAAATGGAATCCAAAAATAATCCCAGTAAGTATAAGAAAAGAAGAAAAAAGGAATAAAGAACAGATTGGATAAATAGAAAACATATAGTAGACAAATCCCACAATATTGATAATTACATTAAATGTAAATTACCTAAACACTCCAAATAAAGGGTAAAAATTATTAGACTATTTTTTTTAAAAAAACAATATGCTGTCTACAAGAAACCCACTTCAAATATAAAAATATTTATAGGTTAAAAGTAAAAGGATGGGGACTTTCCTGGTGGCACAGTGTTTAAGAACCCTCCTGCCAATGGAGGGTACACAGGTTTGATCCCTGGTCTGGGAAGATTCCACATGCCACAGAGCAACTAAGCCGGTGCACCACAACTGCTGAGCCTGTGCTCTAAAGCTCGTGAGCCACAACTACTGAGCCCGTGTGCCACAACTACTGAAGCCCACGCGCCTAGGGCCTGTGCTTCGCAGCAAGAGAAGCCACCACAATGAGAAGCCTGAGCACCACAATGAAGAGTAGCCCCCACTCACCACAACTAGAGAAATCCCGCGTGCAGCAATGAAGACCCAAGAGAGCCAAAAATAAATATAAATTAATTAATTTAAAAAATTTTAAATATGTAAAACAAAGTAAAAGGATGGAAAAAGATGTACCAGTTAAACACTAAGCACTAATATCAAAGTATTCTTCAGAACAAGGAATATTAGCAAAGAAAAAAAAGTCAATTCCTAATGTTAAAAGGGTCAATTCATCAAGAAGACTTAACAATTTAAAATAGAGCTTCAAAATACATAAAGCAGATAATGCCAACTGAAAGACAAAGTTGGCAAATTGGCACATCCATAATTACAGTTGAAGATTTCAACGTTCCTCTTTCAGTAACGAAATAACAAGCACACAGAAAATCAACAGGAACAGAGAAGTTGCCAAAGACAATACCAACCAGCTTGACATAAGTGACATTAAAAAAACACAATACTACACAACTGTATATGGAACGTTCACCAAGACAGACCATGTGCTGGGCCATAAAAACATTTGTTCAGCAGTGGGCCCTCCAGGACTGGTACATGTCTCCTGGAACCTTGGAGGCATTCCTCAGCCTGGCACTCCTTGAGCCAAGTAAACCATTCAGAATGGAAAAAGATGAAAAACTGTTCTGAAGATCATTGGCATCACTGTCTTTCCTAATGATAGTGTATCAAATCCAAATATTCAGAAGACATGTTTTGAGAAACCAAATGATGTCTAAGAAATACTGACATTCAAAACTTTTCCTTGATCCACTTAAAGTACGTAAAGAGATAGGGTCTAGGGTCTGAGTACTTGTATTCAAGGTATTTCCAGTACACATTTTTTTAAAAAGCACCTTCTATCTGCTTCACATATTGGAAATATTATGTATGTGTTTTCCAATCTTATGAAGTGAAAAGTTGCTTTAACCATTGTTAGATAATACTAAATGAGAGATGAGGTAGACAAAATAATTTTTTTTTCAATATTTTTATAGGCGTTCATGATGTGCTGAGCAATGAAAGACCTTCTGGTTATATGCGGGAGCACAGGCAATTAAATGGCTGGTCATCAGATGAAAATTACTGGAATGAAAAACTCTATCCAGTGTGGAAGAGGGGAGACTCGAGGTGGAAAAACTCTTGGAAAGGTAAATCAAAAGACTCAACCAAAACAACTGTAATTTCTTTTTTTTTTAATTTCAAGTGTACAACATAGTGATTCAATTTTTTCTAACTGAAGTATAGTTAATTTACAATGTTGTGTTAATTTCTGCTTACAGCCAAGTGATTCCGATATATATTTATTTATATGTTCATATATATATGAAGACACACATTCTTTTTTTTAATATTCTTTTCCATTATGGTTTATCTCAGGATATTGAATATAGTTCTATAGCTCCCTGCGCTATACAGTAGGACCTTGTTGTTTATCCATTCTATATGTAACAGTTTGCATCTGCCGACCCCAAACTCCCAGTCCATCCCTCCCCAACCTCTCCTCCCCCTTGGCAATAACAAGTCCGTTCTCTATGTTTGTGAGTCTCTTTCTGTTTCATAGATAGGTTCGTGTCATATTTTAAATTTCACACATAAGTGCTATCGTATGGTATTTGTCTTTCTCTTTCTGACTTCCCTTAGTATGATAAACTCTAGGTCCATCCATGTTGCTGCAAATGGCATTATTTCATTCTTTTTTATGGCTGAGTAGTAGTCTATTGTATATCTGTACCACATCTTCTTTATCCATGCATCTGTTGATGGACATGTAGGTTGTTCCATGTGTTGGCTACTGTGAACAGTGCTGCTGTGAACATAGGGGATCATGTATCTTGTTGAATTATAATTTTGTCTGGCTATAGTCCCAGGAGTGGGATTGCTGGGTCATGTGGTAATTCTATTTTTAGTTTTTTGAAGAACTTCCATACTGTTTTCCATAGTAACTGTACCAATTTACATTCCCACTAACAGTGTAAGAGGGTTCCCTTTCCTCCACACCCTCTCCAGCATTTATTATTTCTGGACTTTTTGTTGATGGCCATTCTGACTGGTGTGAGTTGATACCTCACTGTAGTTTTGATTTACATTTCTCTAATAATTAGCAATATTGAGCATCTTCTCATGTTCCTATTGGCCATCTGTATGTCTTCTTTGGAGACATGTCTAGTTAGGTCTTCTGCCCATTTTCCGATTGGGTTGTTTGATTTTTGTTGTTGAGTTGTATGAGCTGTTTGTATATTCTGGAAATTAATCCCTTGTCAGTCACATCGTTTGCAAATATTTTCTCCCATTCCGCAGGCTGTCTTCTAATTTTGTTTATGGTTCCCTTGGCTGTGCAAAAGCTTGTAAGTTTGATTCGGTTGCATCCGCCAAACAGCTGTAATTTCTTATTTCAGTTAGTCTTGTAGATTGCAGATCACAGGGCTCATGGTGCGTCCATGAATGACAGCACTCTAGCTACCAAGTGGGAGGCACCTGGATTTGGCAATCTTTCCTTTATCTCAACACTATCACTTTCTAAACTCCTCTCCCCCACCACACGCACAGTAAAATCGCCTTAGAAATTTGCAACTGGTGCCTCTTGGAAGATTTCGAAGAGCAAGCAGGTTTGGCCTCAAACTTAAGTAACTGATGTGGGAATGGTCATCTTCAGAAGTTCTGAGACTCCAGGGCACTTTGACCATCTCAAAAGTGTGGTTTCTCAGAAAGTTAATATCTTTCTGTTCATATCAAAAGCCAATGAATCCTTCAGTCATTGGTCTTGAAATTGAAAATTGCAAACCTTTAATACCTGTCTCCTCAATCCAATTAAATAGATTTTTAATTATTTTAAGGAAATGTTCTTTCTGTGGTTAGAGAGTTCTTCAGTTGGTCTGACTTTTTAAGTTTGTCTTCCGGAATGTTGTACTCTGACAGCAAAAGTGAAGAATTCTGCAAATAGTTTGTAAAGAGGCATAAGGATCCTCTGGTTCTTATTTGTAGATTTAACTTTACTTTTTTTTGTTTATCAGTGAAAGGGAACAGAGGTGTTTGATTGAGCTCCACTTTTCTATGTCCTAGTGCAGGCACTCCTTACCAGTGATGCGCCGGCACTGGTGGGCTCAACTATAACATTCGCAGTGAACCTGGTATTCCCCAGATGCCAACAGGAAGGTGCCAGTGGCAACATAGTCTATGAGAAGAACTTCAGAAACGGTAAGGAATGTTAGTCACATTACAGGAACATGCTAGTTCTCCTAACTACTGGAGACCCTCCTCATAAACCTTAATGCTCACAGGTACTTCTATAAATGCAAGATGCTGCAGTTGTCCCTTGTCACCCCCTCCTCAAGTTGGATGACAGGGAATGTGAATATGTCCCTCCATCAACATCAGTCAAATCCATTTCGGCCAATGGGTGTCTCTCCACTACTTGGAACTCTCCTCAAATCTACGTTGGGAGGCTTGGCCTTTTTTTGTTTTTGGCTGCCCTTTGCTGCATGTGGGATCTTAGTTCCCTGACCAGGCATCGAACCCATGCCCCCCCTGCACTGGGAGCTCGGAGTCTTAACCACTGGACCGCCAGGGAAGTCCCGAGGCTTGGCCTTTTCTTATTGCCCAGTTGATTGGACAGAGAATACCTTGTTGATTCTCAGATTTGGGTTTTATTACTTGGACTTCTTCTGGCTACTCGAAGAATAGTCAGTTTGTCAGATCTTTGTTAATCAGATAGGCTTCTGCTCACAAGAATTCCTTAAACTGTGTGCCTAGCACAAATGCTAAGATGTGTCTATTTTGGTGTTGCTTTGCTCTTAGTTAAAGCAGATAAGCTCTTTGCCCATGTTAAAGAGCACAAATGATTACAAGTACATCAAGGGGGATTATCTTGTTAGAACTGTACAGCCTCAAAAGTTCAGGTAATTACTGAGATTCCTCAGTCAGTAACAAGGCTGATAAGTGCAGTTATGATCTCATTTTATTACTTAGAACTTCTGTGAAACAGTTGATGTGTTTATTTCTTATTAATTCTTCATCTTCCTATGAAGCGAACAATGAATTCTGTGTAGAAAGAGTTTGATAATTAAAAAGTGTTGTTTATAATCGTCTGTAGCATTTTTTCTTTCCTTCTAAAAAAGTTAACTCTTATGAATGTTTCAAATGGCAATCTAACCCTCTGAGCACTTTTATATGAAAGAGTCCTTGTGACTTATGAAAAGTTATATAAAGTATATATCACCACTAGAAGAAACTAGAATTTTTGAAGAAATGACTAATTCCAGGTGTAGGACAGGGAAAGTACCACATGAACCAGGGACATCTTGTTGTCCCAGAAAACAAGGGAGTAATGGGGACATGTCACAGGGACACGGAAGGCAGCTAGAGGGGCTCCTACTGGCCATATTTGGAACAATTTAAGAATAAAAAAATAATGGCTGTAGTAGATTGATAAATAAAAAGGCTCTTCATAAATGTCAGTGACATAAAAAAAACAAGAGGGTGGGGGGATTGTTCTAGATGAAAAGATATTGATCATGACTTGTTTAAAATGGAAAACTGATGTTTTCCCAAACATACAGAAAAGTAGAAAGCAGGTACTTCGAGATTCAACAAATTTAACATTTTTTTCCTGTTTCCATCTATCTATCTACCTATCTATGTATCTATCATCTATCTACATTTCTAGGCATATTTCTTTTTTTCTTTCTGAATCATTTGAAGAAACAAAATAGCCAAATGTATGATGTGACCCTTGACTGTGGTAGGCGTGGCGATGACGTGGTTATGTAAGAGAACGTCCTTATTCTTTGGAGATGTGTGCTGAAGTCTTTAGGAGAGTCATGATGTCAAATGAATCAGGGAAAAAAAGCTACAGATAGAGAGAGTGTATCAAAGTAAAAAGATACAGCATCCCTCGGTTTGGTTTGAATATGCTTGTGATTTGGAGACCCAATATGAAGATAAACATATTAAGTGATAGCTCTAAATTTCCTGAAAAATTGCTTTATATAAAACTCATTGAAATATAACATGTAGGCAGAAAAATGCACAGGTCGTAAAGGTACCATTAGATGAATTCTGAATATTAGGGTTTTAGTTCTCCAACCATATTTAAATGAGTTATGAAAAAATATGAAAATGTGTTTAATTCAATGAAGAGCATTGAGTATTCTGAGTCAATCACGGCGTGTTCCTTTCTCTCTTTAGATACTGGTCCATCTCCTGACCCATATGTTTACAACTGGACAGCATGGACAGAGGGTGGTGACTGGGGAAATGGCACCAGACAAGGCCATCACAGGAAGCCTTTGCCTCACCCCCGAAAATGGAATTTCGTCTTTGTGTTCCACACACTTGGTTGGACTTTTACAAACCCCCTTAGCTGCTTCTTTTCCTTTCCTTCAAATTTTAAATTTTTTCTCTTTCCGTATTCTATAATTGAGAATTACAACCCTGGGAGTTTAACAACAGTTACTCTTCTAAATTTCCTTAGCTGGAGTGGAGGGTGAGGGCTAAAAATTAAATCTTGGTTAGCCTTGCCATATCTCCAGGACATCAAATAATTAAAACGAGAAAAAGACAGGTTCAGCTTTCTTTTTTTAAGACAAAACTACTCAATTTTTTTCCGTCTAAAACAGTAATATGAAAAATAATATTTATTTATTTGCATCACACACGGATGGGCATTTGCTGATTTATTATCTAATTTTTTTATGTTTTTAAAAGAATTTTAAGAATTTAACTGATGCTCTTTGTAGGAAATTTGGAAAATGCAGAAAAACACAAATGAAAAATCGGTCACCATAATTCACACCAGAGATTATCATTGTTAACATGATGGTGTTTTCTCTACCAGTATTTCTTTCTTTCTTTTTTCTTAGTGTTTCTTGATTAAGATCATAAAATATATACATTTTGATCAATATCATGAGCATTGACTAAAATTCTTGCATGGCTTTTGGGATCTTAGTTCTTTGACCAGGTATCAAACCCAGGCCCCGGCAGTGAAAGCACCAAGTCCTAACCACTGGACCGCGTGAGAGTTCTCTAAACTTTTTTATATACATTATTTTAATGACTGCATAATATTCTATTGAGTAAAAGTATAATAATCTAACTACTCTTCTTCTTTGACATAGCCTACCCTCTTTTTTTTTTTAACCACAAACGGTATCCACTTTGCTTTACTATTAGTGAAGTGATTTTTTTTTTTTAAGGAGGACTAAATTTAGGTTATTAGCAAAGCTGCTAAATTCTTAGTTAAAAATCTTACCAGGGGCCACCTGGCTCTGAGTATTGCAAATCTGCTACCAGCCATGCAGACTCCAAATCTCTAAATGTTTGGTCTGTCTTCATGAATTACAGACAGCTTCTCTTTCTTCAGTTAACTTACTTATAAATCAAAATAACATATTAATAATACATGGTCCCATTGAACAGAGTACAAAATATATAACAAGTACTATGCTCGTCTATTTAAATCAGCTGATATAAAGCCGACTTTTTTCAGTCCCTTCATGGCCCTGTCAGTTAATTCCCCAAGTGTCATGATTTCTTTGACCTGACAGTTTGCATGGAGTCACTTAGGCTCACTAACACTCCAGATTCTGTTCAGCCTAGTTAACAACCATTAACTTAACTAGTTAAGATGTCTTTATTTAACATCAGTTTCCAGCCCAGAAACCGCTGTTTTCCTAACAGGACGGTTTTGAATTTCCATCTTCTGCTGAGGTCTCAGAGTTAAGTAATATTTTTCCTCAGCCAAGCGCTGCCTCTGTGGTCGGTGCCAGAACTAACATTTCCTCACGTATCACTAATTCCAAGAGACACCTCTTCCTCCTGTAACCTCTAACAGAACTGGCTCTTCATTTCAAGGTAAAGGGGGATCGCAAGCCTTTCCTGACACTTTATTTTCTATTTTTTGGGCTGCAACTCGCGGCGTGTGGGATCTTAGTTCCCCGACCAGGGATCGAACCCGTGGCCCCTGCCGTGGAAGCACAGAATCTTAACCACTGGCCCACCAGGGAAGTCGTCCCTTTCCTGACACCTTTGACCATGTGATGAACATGGTCTTTAAACATCTCCGTCTCACAAGCATCCATCTTACAATACTTGTTGTTTCAATGACACATCTGTGCCAGGTGCCTCAAAAGGATTAGAAAAATCCTCGAGCCCTGAAGGAGAGGAATTACTTTCACTAGCTAGCCAGTGGCGTTAGATTTAGGTTAGAGTTGGAGAAAGAAAAAGAAGGATTACAAGGGCCCTAGAAATGTTAATGGAACTACTCCGTTCCTTTTTATACCCACAATACCCTGTTTGTTTTTCATCACTTACTGCATTTTTATAAACAAACACTACTAGAAGGTGGAGGATTCTAGTTCCCTAAAAGAAAAAAGTTACTTAACAATATAACTGAACTACTAATATGGTTACAAAAATAAGGTAGATTTTTGGATATATTTTTAACTCCCTTGGACACCTACATCAAATGTATTTTCTGGGGGAAACATATGTATTTCAAGTGCCAGATCACTTCCTTATACAAATTATTTATTTGTAAACTAAGGACTAATGGCATCCCACTAAACAGCTCTTTTCATTTTAATCAACTGTATACAACTACATTTATGTTTGTGAGATTGTTTTATAAGGGTTTATATGAAAATGAGCACCGCCTTCTTTTCTGAAGGAGCCAGGACTGCATCCCCATCCTGTTTTCCCTTTCCCAGAACTATCTCTAAATGGCAGTTGTTATGCTTTAAGAAACATCAACTTTCTGTAATGATCATATAATGTAGCCAATAACTAAACATTTCCATCCTCTCAAAGGTCAGTATTTCCAGAAACTGGGACAGTGTTCAGTGAGAGTTTCTATAAACACAGCCAATGTGACTCTTGGCCCTCAAATCATGGAAGTAACTGTCTATAGAAGATACCGACGGGCGTACGTTCCCATAGCAAAAGTGAAAGATGTGTATGTGGTAACAGGTGAGTGGACTGAACTCTAAATTAACTGAGCGTGAGACACTTAGTTCTGATGATGTCAGTGGGTTAGAAAGAGTTCGAACCAAGTATTCTGGGTTAGGTTAGATGTCATCTGGACTCCTTCTCAACCTTATATATTTAATAACATTTTCCATCTATGTTTTCCAGAACAACCTGGGGAAACTCTAGCACACTTGTATAAGAAAAGGGAAAATGATGCTGAATTATCCCTAATTTTAATTTCTAACGTTTTTAGTTTAAAAACATTAAAGTCATCCACTTAAAGTCAAGCAGTGGTGACTTTATTTCTTTTTTTTTTTGGTGGGGGGGGATATATCTTTTAGATCAGATTCCTGTATTTGTGACTATGTCCCAGAAGAACAATCGAAATTCATCTGATGAAACCTTCCTCAAGGACCTCCCCATTACGTTCGATGTCCTGATTCATGATCCCAGCCACTTCCTCAATGAGTCTGCCATTTACTACAAGTGGAACTTTGGGGATAATACTGGTCTGTTTGTTTCCAACAATCACACTTTGAACCACACCTATGTTCTCAATGGAACCTTCAGTCTCAACCTCACTGTGCAAGCTACAGTGCCTGGACCTTGTCCTTCACCTTCACCCAGACCTCCAAAAACCACCGCTTCTTTGGGTAAGTGTTTTCCAGGTCTTTTTTGTTGTCAGGGTTCCTTAACAGCCAGAAAAAAAACTCATGTGGGTTGTATAATTAGATCCTTAGTTAAAGAGACTGTGTAAAAACTCTGCAATGATTCCATTTTCTACCTGTTGATTTCGTTTAGCTACTTTATCACCATTTTTAGCTGTTAGAGTTTGGAAGAAAGGAGAACGTGTTTAAAGTCACTTGGTGACTCGTATACAGCTCCTTGACCTTCCTAATCCTCACTGGCCCTTGTTATGTGTACGGATGCTTTCCCCCTTCTAGCCTGTCACATTTCTGTTTGCCTCCCTTTTTTTTGTAGTTAAGAAACATTGACCCCTTGTAAACATTCAGGCCATCCCACTGTCCTTCCTCCCCCTCCCACATTTCCTTCCCACTTCCATTCTCCTCACCACCGTGCCCACATCCACCCCATGTCCCATGAAAACTCAGCCACCCTTAAATGTAGCTTACAGATAGGCTCGAAAAAGAATGCACCTTGAGAATATTTCTTGGCCGGCAGGCTGGAAAGATTCCAGACCCTAAAATTATTCTAGATATAAGGCATAATTACTTAAATCCCACCTTCTAATAATAGTATATGAGGTCATTCAAGAAGTTCTTCAGAGTTTACTTTGTGAAGCATTAGCTTCCATCTGATTCTACACCCTACCCCACACCATTACCATCCTTCCCCACTAAGCCATGAGTACATCTTACCATGCCGGCATCCCGGGGATGGTAATAGATTGACATCCTCTCACTGGACACTAGAGGGCACCATCACCAAGTCGGGACAGAACACTCGATGATGATGTCCAGACCTGTTGCAATTGGTTTTTTACCCAAACCTGTTAGATATAAATAATAAACTGTTATTAATAAGTGTGTTATTAATAAAAATATCTTGCTAAGTCAAGCATATCTAAAGCAAGACATTATAAGTTATTACCGATTTTGATTAATTCTTTCTTGGAATGTTTTAAATTATAAAATTAATGCATATCCCTTAATAAAACTTCAAATACAGAAATTTCAAATAAAAGCGAAAGTTCCTCTTCATGCTCTCCTCTCGAGAGTTAAACCCTGTTAAGGGTTGGTAGTGTTTCTTTCCAGATCTTTTTCTGTATATTTACAAACATATTCTATAAATACATATAGAATTTGTGGTTTTGATTTTTAGGTAGATGGGTTCATGAAATATGTATTCTACAGTTTGCCTTTTTTCATTTAACAAACATCATAGACATCTTCCCGTTATCAGTACATTTAAGTCTGACTCACTTGATTCAATGGCTTATGTATTTAACCATTCTCTTACTGGTGGATGATTCAGTTAAACCTAATTCCAGTTGTAAATATAACTGCATTGAACAACTCAAAACATATAGCTTCATTCTGGTATTTCTATAGGAGAGTCAATTTATTTATCTACAAGCATCGGTCTTCCTTACAAATAAGCAGACCAGGTGTAAAATTCAAAATAAATTACAGGTGCTTGTTACATCTGTCTAGAAATTCCTGAATGGTAAAAGTCTTAAGGTTAGGTTATTTAATGTTAGTCTATCTTGAATTGCATTTTTATAAAGCTAGCTTATTTTTCTTAGAACATATTTGTATCATAACATGCAAAAAAATATATTTTAAGTCAATGAAAGAGTATTTTAAATTTGTTATTATTTTCTATAGGTTAGACCATAAGATATAAGGTAGCAATTTGTTAAATTTGTTGAATTTGTTAAATGTCATAGTGAAAGGAAACTGCCTGGCTTTATTTAAAGGTGTTAGATCAACTGTAATCAACCCCAAAATGCCTTAGAGCAGCTGTGAGACTTAGGGAATGGAGGGATGGGAATACGTAATGGGACCCAAGGTGATGATAGGAGTCCGCCCATGACTTGAGAAAGGGGTTGGGGTACTTGTCCTCTGGAAGAGAGAACATTTTCAGCTATGCAGAGCATATTAACAGGCTTGGATTATTGAGCACTGGATTATTATTTGACCAAAAATTATGTTGTCTCTGCTATAGTAAGTGGCTGCAAAATGAGTACAGCTATTAAATAGAAACCAAATG
This sequence comes from Delphinus delphis, assembly GCF_949987515.2. NCBI lineage: Eukaryota > Metazoa > Chordata > Mammalia > Artiodactyla > Delphinidae > Delphinus > Delphinus delphis. The sequence goes on along the minus strand of NC_082691.1, from coordinate 32,414,566 downwards.
CAACCAAAGGAGTGAGACAGAAGCAGAGCTGAAGTGGTGATTCAGGAAGATAATTACATTATAGGGCAGACAGGTATGCTCTAGTTTTAAGCCACACAATTCTCCTCCCTTAGGTAACCGTGCCATTGATCATTTCTGTGTACAAATCTAGAAAGAAAAACCTTTGTAAGACTGATGCTAATCAGTGTAATATTATATATAATATGTATATATCATATATATATCATATCATGTAGAACTTTCCCAAAGAATCAAAGGATCTCACACCATTCTCTGAGTAACAGGGACATAAATAGTGAATTAAGTAGGACGCTTACCTTCTTCCCCATCTGTCTTTTAAGGTGTTAGCTTTTCTCCATTAGCCCTTTAATCATACCTTGACTTTATATGTATAGATATAGATTTGACATTGTACATACCTCTGCAAAACTCCACATGCATTTTTATAAGCATTCTACCAAAGATAGAATCATGGACATTTATTAGTCATTTTTTATGAGAAGTTTTACTTTAAAAGATGGCAGGGTCATGATTCCATGCTCTAACTTGACAGCTAAATTTCACCTGTCAAGACCTTCAAAAGGAGATTTCTAGGGAAGAGCCAGCCATCTTTAATACCCTTCACAAACATATCTTTTGCTTCGGAGCCCATCAGTTAAATCTCTGAATAGGAAAAATGATTACCCTGTAACTTCCACAGGACCACCGTGAAACTCAGGGGACACAGCCAAGCCTGCTGATGAACCACTGCATCTGAATCTGGCATGGCATCAGAACTTTCTGGGTTTTACCCAAAAAACATTTCCCAAACTGTGTGCCATGAAGCGCTACTTTCCAGAGATGCTCTGAGAACTGCTCTGCGAAGGTCCCTCTGAGCAAAGGAGCAACACAGGCACATTCATTCACCCACTAGAGGCTCTGAGGAGCCCTGGAGAAGTCTCCCGATTGGCTTCATACTTACATATCCCTGTGTCAGAGATGCAGCTCTTATGAAGCTTTGATTCCCCTCAAACTGGGTCCATTTTCATGCCTTTGGAAATTTGAGACAGTAATGTTGTATTTTCAGTATTATATTTTCTTTCTAGTCTTTTTATCTTGTTAATGGAACACCAACACCTTAATTAGAGCTTTTTAAATTGTAACTAATAGAGCATTAAATTCTTTGCTCTAATCACACTCAAAGGGTTATTTTTCAACAGCATCTTGTATTCACTCCTTTCCTTCCCCACACCTCTGCTCATCATAGTGACTGTATGCCTTCTAGAATGTAAACTTAGGATCTATGAGACACTCAAACAGGGAAAGAATTGCCTTTTTCCATGTTGTTTCCTTCTTATCATTTAAAATTATCCACCTTAACATTTAAAATTACATATCTTATTACATATATATGTTATAGCACATCTGTACCTACATAGATGTATAGAAGTACATATTGGGATAAGGAAACAGATATTTATTAAATACTTCCTACATGGCAGACATGAGAAGCAAGTTTTATATATTTTATTTATAAAATTTGGTTTAAGTTTTTTATTTTATTTAAGTTTTATAGTTCAACTCTAGTAGGTCAGTAAGTATTGTCCCTATTTTACAGATGAGCAAACTGAGGAAAGAGAGGTTAAATGACATGCCCATGGTCTCAAACAGCTAAAAACAAGGGGCCTAGAATTTGAGCCCAGAATACCTTCCTCCAAAATTACAATATAATCTCATCTGTCGTGGCCTGCTTTATTTCATCATGATTGTTGTACTACACATTTTAATATGGCTTCCACCTTTCATATGATATCTGTGCTTGAACAAGATACGGGATTGTGTTTACTTACATAATTTAACAATTTTATAATGCTTTATAGCTCTCACATCTATATGAATTGTTACCCATTTAGTTCAAATTTCTGCAGCAATTTAATAGTATAGAACTCTTGATGTTTTTCTAAAGAGCAAGTAGACAAATGTTTAGATCTTTGGTACTATCATGTACATCTTTTACGTTCTCAACAAGTACCCTAAAATCTTGTTATTCAGACTCTCCAGTACCTGCTGGTGACAGTGCCCTGGAGCCGAGGGAGATTCCTGATGAAAACTGCCGTATTAACAGATATGGCTACTTTAAAGCCACCATCACAATTGTAGGTAAGACCACGGAGGAAAGATGTTAGAATCCACCTTGGGTCACCCACTCCCTTACCTGCCTCTGGAGGGGTGAGGATGGAGAGAGCAAGGGCACCCACTCTCTGTCCAAGGTGGTACCACATGTGCACAAGCAAAGACTCCACTAGTTGCTAGATTTCCACCTGCCTTCCCGGCCTTCCTTAGACATCCTGGTGGAAATGAGCCCTCTGTGAGGCCCACAGAGCAATGAGCCTGCCAGGGGGCCTGGACCTCCGACCCTGTGCAGCTCAGAAACCTGAATGAATGTGGCCTGAAGGAAGGCCAGTTGTAAATTCTCACAGCTCCCACTTTCCTCCCCTGGGTGATTTCACAAAGTCACACCTCCTGTGTGTAAGAAAGAGGGTTGAACAGGGCCACCACACCGGGCTGTGTGCTTGGGGCGCTGCTCACAGGTGCCCAACAGAGGAGACGGCTGGGGCTAAAACCCACATCGTGGTCCAGGGGCTACAACTCCACCTTCTGATGCAGGGGGTGCGGGTTCAATCCCTGGTCGGGGAGCTAAGATCTCACATGTCTCGCGGCCAAAAAGCCAAAACATAAAACAAGCAATATTGTAACAAATTCAATGAAGACTTTAAAAATGGTCCACACTAAAAACAAACAGGGCTTCCCTGGTGGCGCAGTGGTTGGGAGTCCGCCTGCTGGTGCAGGGGACGCGGGTTCGTGCCCCGGTCCAGGAGGATCCCACATGCCGCGGAGAGGCTGGGCCCGTGAGCCATGGCCGCTGAGCCCGTGCGTCCGGAGCCTGTGCTCCGCAACGGGAGAGGCCACAGCGGTGAGAGGCCCATGTACTGCAAAAAAAATAATAATAATAATCAAAATAAATTAAAAAATAAACGCCAAGCTGTGCCTACTGGGGCTGAGCCACTTGGGCAGGAGAGACAGCAGCCGAGGCCTGAGCCTGGGCCTGCCCCCCTTCAGGGTCATCTTTCCCGGAAACACCTCCTGCAGTGGGTGCCGCCTACTGACACACAGGCTCCAGAACTAAGGATCAAGGTTGGGCTGAAGAGCTGTTCAGTTTGACTTTGAAAATGCTGCCTGGACATGTACCCAAAGCTCCGGGGCAGATTCCCGGGTCTGGGGTGGTGAGAAGCTGAGTCCATTTTGTTTGGCCTTCTGATTGGTTAAGAAGTGGTTTGGTTTGGTTTGTGTTGTATTTTGATGTGTTTTTCTGTGGGGCATTGTTCCATTAGAGGGAATCCTAGAGGTTAACATCATCCAGGTGACAGACGTCCTGATGCCCGTGCCACAGCCTGACAACCCCCTGGTGGATTTCGTCGTGAACTGCCAAGGGAGGTGAGTACATTATCTCCAAGAAAGGGGCCAAGTGAGGACCCCAGGCTGAACAAAGGTCTTCATACCCCTCTCCCCTTTAAAGTTGATTTGGATTCTAGTTCCTCAGCAAGCCAGGATGAGGAAGGACCCTCCCACGTGCTCTCAAGCATGCACTTGCTTTGCTAGAGCTGAGCAATGCTCACCACCTTTAACTGTTGAAGAAGAATTACTGATTGAACACTTACTGTGTCCTTAACATTTTACTTCTGTTTTCATGTCACATCCTCACACAATCGTATGAGTCTCCTCATTTACACCAGTGATAACAGTACCTCCCTAGGTGGTGGGTACCTGGCAGGGCAAGGTTCCTGGGTTGAGGTCTGGCTCAGAGCCTCTTAAGCTCCCTGAGGCTCCTCCGGAGTCAGGGGAGGCCATGTGGAAGCGCTGTGTCCTTGTGCTAAGTAGTAGCAATGCCTGATCATCCTGTCTCGCTTTAAAACTTACAAAGCTCTTTCTAATGCGTTATATAATTTGACTTCCTAATGTTTGGTTATAACTATAGATAATAGACTGAATATAAACTAATTAATATATAAATACTATATCAATTAAGCCATCAAATATGTGAATGACTTACTAATTTACATATAAGTAAATCAAGTAATTAAAATGTATGTGTATGTGATATATAAATTAATCAAGAGAATGGGCTGGTATAAAAACGAGGCCTTATCTGATCAAAAAGGATAGCTCCAGGGAATTCCCTGGTCGTCCAGTGGTTAGGACTCTGCTTTTCCATTGCAGGGGGCACGGGTTCAATCCCTGGTCAGGGAACTAAGATCCTGCAAGCCGCGGGGTGCACCCCCCAAAAAGGGGGGGATAGCTCCATAGCTCTCTGGATTGGGGAGAGAATGGGATGAGGATGACAGAAAAAGAGAAAACCCTGACTGAGGAGACGAAGCTGCTTCAAGAGGCCAGGGGCCATGTGAGAAGGGAACATGAACTCGTCTAATTTCCCACGCTCTCATCAGGCCCAGCTTCAGAGCCTGGTCTCGCCATCCAGGAAGTCTACTCAGAAGTGAGACAGTGGCTAAGACAGTAACACGTGGTAGCCGAGTGGTTACAGGGACAGCTGTCAAACCTCTTTTATTCAAGTCCCAGCTCCACCTCTAACTGCTTTTTTAAGCTGGGGCCAGCGATCTCCCCTCCGAGAGCTAGTTTGTCACCTGCTGCATTAGGAAAGTATTACTTTCCTCATCAGGTCGTTGAGAGGAATAGACAAGACTATATCACTTATCAGAAACTCAGTGCCTTGCACACAGTAGGTGCTGCATAAACAGCTCTGGTTGCTGCTCCTGCTGTCGTCATATCTCTTGCAGGAGCCCACGCAGGGCCGACTGGCATTTAATACTACCTTTGCCTAACACCTAAACCGTCTGCATCTTTGGGCATCTAGAGAGCCAAAAAGGAGAGGGAAGTTCCCAGCAGCCCCTTGCCTTGGGGGACATCATTTCTTCCTCCTCCAGCACCAGGGGCTCATCTTCCTGAGGATACAAAGGAAACAATGGCTCACACCCAGGCTTGTTTAAGAGTAAATTAAGATCCCACATGCTGCGGAGCAACTAAGCCCGTGCGCCACAACTCCTGAGCCTGCGCTCTAGAGCCCGTGAACCACAACGACTGAGCCCGCGCGCCTAGAGCCCGTGTTCCGCAGCAAGAGAAGCTCACCGCAGTGAGAAGCCTGCCACCGCAACGAAGAGTAGCCCCCGCTCGCCACAATGAGAGAAAGCCCACACACAGCAACGAAGACCCAACGCAGCCAAAAATAAATAAATAATTTTTTTAAAAAATTTTTAAAGAGTAAATTATATGTGACAATTTCATGTCATATGGTTTGAGTAAGAATAAGTAGGATTCCATTTTATAGAAATGTAGTGATTTTCTTTCTACACTGATGTCATATTCCTCTCTCTCTCTCTGCGTCATTCGTGCCCTCAGCATCCCCACAGAGGTCTGTACCGTCATCTCCGACCCCACCTGCCAGGTCACTCAGAACACAGTCTGCGACCCTGTGAACATGGACCTGGGCGATATGTGCTTGCTGACAGTAAGAAGAGCCTTTGGTGGGTCTGGGACATACTGTATGAACCTGACTCTGGGTGATGATGCAAGCCTGGCCCTCACAAGCACCCTCGTCTCTATCCCTGGAAGAGGTAAGTTTTGTTTTATGGTTGTATGAACATTTCATGTTGGAGATAAAGTGTGTGTCCAATACCAAAGCTACTCAAGGCTTCACTCTCAATATTTAGTTTTATTTCCATGTAAAATTCATTGAACTGTTGTTAATGTAGATTTGAGAAATGGCATTAAAAGCCAACAGCAAATCTACTTAGGGAAGGGATGAGAGAGAGAAACCCAATGAAGTAATGGCCAGAGAAAAGCTTCTTGACGAAGAAAATCAGCTGTGATCATGGACCAGTAATAATGGGATGTGGTCACTGCATGCTCAGATAGATTTGTAATTCAAGAGGAAAGTGCAAAGCACAACATCAAAAAATAACAATGGGGCTTCCCTGGTGGCACAGTGGTTGAGAGTCCGCCTGCCGATGCGGGAGACACGGGTTCGTGCCCCAGTCCGGGAAGATCCCACATGCCGCAGAGCGGCTGGGCCCGTGAGCCATGGCCGCTGAGCCTGCGCGTCCGGAGCCTGTGCTCCGCAACGGGAGAGGCCACAACAGTGAGAGGCCCATGTACCGCAAAAAAAAAAAAGTGTTCTCCAATTAAGCTACAACAAAGGGGAGGCTGGTATCATGTTGTCATTGGAATCCACCTGGGCAAAGATATGAAGCCATGAAGAGAAATGAGAAACCAGGTGGACTCCTGGTTCCCTTTTAACTTGCCATGTGCCCTTTCTTTCCCTTCCCAAATTCTACCAAGCATTACACTGAGACGGAAACAAACCAATTTACCTAGTCCTTAAATGTTCACCAGAAAAACTACTCCTTGTCCCCTTAATGCTCAGAGAGGTAAAATGTTAGCCAAGTGGTTGAAGGAATTTCATTGAGAAATTTCCATCTACTGGTGGCTGCTAATCTTCCCCAGCCCATAAGGACTCTACCTGGTGACCCTAACTGAATTTCACTTATAACTGACTATGTTGTAAGATACTGCTTTACCTCTTAGAGGAAGTGCTACATGGTGGGACGGAAGGCACAGATTAAATTGTGCACACATTACAGCACGTGTTTTGCTCCTTAGTTTGAGTACTGTCGGGTACAACCTAACAACTAACTCATAAATAACTCTTTCGGTCGTGGAGTCTATCTTATAAGGTGAAATGTACTTAAACATATATTTACTCATTAACTATATAAAAGGCAGCTTTAACCTCATTGAAAGAAAAGCATAAGTAATCATGCATATAATTATTTGCATGAGGGTTTATTGTTGGTGAGATCCAAGGTGTACGTTAAAAAAAAAAAAAGAAAAGAATGCAAAGGTACGCTGCTTCCTCCCAGGGAGGGTGCATGGGGTCTGGGGTGCAGAAGTGGGGAGCCAGGCGAAAAGAGGCAGCCGGAGCCTCTGTATTCGAGTGAGTGTGGATCTTCTAAACCATCACGTCCAGGAGCTACTGGGGTTGTTTCTCTTGTGCTGCTGCAGTTACTTTTAGAGTTGCCTTTTAGAGTCCCAACCTATTCTGTGAAGCTTTCTCAGTTCTGGCCAACCACGGTTCTCTTACCTGGATTAGACGCTTGGATATTTGCTTCCCTTTAATCCTTCTTGTAGTGAGTGATAACTTCAGGTGTGACCTGAGCCATTTTTAAAATCCAAAAAAGGAAGCTCAGAAAGAGAGCTTTTAATCCAATGGGAATTGTAACTTGATGACTTGGGTTTCAAAAGTCCATCACTGTTCAAAGGCAAACGCATTGCCTGTTAGCTGAAAGGACTTTTAATCATTGATTCAAGGAACATTCATGAAGCACGTGCAATGCTTTCAACAAATATTCACTGGGCGTCCACTCCATGTCCATCACAGCTCCAGGCACCAGGTAGCCAGTTCTAGATAGAGTGGGAACGAGATGAGGAAGGTCCCAGCTTTCGTGAGCAGAAAGAGGCAGTAAACAAATAAGATGATATTGTGAAAACAATGAAACAAGGCGTGGAGAGTGACAAGCATGGGAGAGAGGAGGCAGAGGTTGGCTCTCTAGATTGGGATGTTGGGAAAGTCCTGCCAACGCAGTGGCACCCGCTTGGTGAAGCACCTTCTCTGAATGAGAAGGGCCTCCTCCTCCACCTCTGAGACCTGCATTTCAAGAATGAGCAGCCGGGCTTCCCTGGTGGCGCAGTGGTTGAGAGTCCGCCTGCCGATGCAGGGGACACGGGTTCGTGCCCCGGTCCGGGAAGATCCCACATGCCACGGAGCGGCTGGGCCCGTGAGCCATGGCCGCTGAGCCTGCGCTTCCGGAGCCTGTGCTCCGCAACGGGAGAGGCCACAACAATGAGAGGCCCGCGAACTGCAAAAAAAAAAAAAAAAAAAAAAGAGCAGTCCATCTAGATCCTTATGCACCACAGGTAGGGTTTGGGTTTTATTCTGTGCGTAAGGGGAACCACTGGCAGGATTGAAGCATGATCTGATCAATGCTTTTAGATGATCGTTCAGACTGCTGAGTGAAGCAAGGTTTATTGGAAAGTAGCAGTGGAAGCGAGTAGACAATGAAGACGTCCTCTCAGGGAAGAGGGCTGGTGGCCGGGACTGTGATGGCGGCAGAGAAGATGGGGAGAAAATAGACCGACTCCAGTTATACTTTGGTGGCAGAGACAAGACTAGTTGATTTGCTGGGTTCTGGGAGTACAGAGAAGACATACTCCCTGCTTTATGGCTCTTACAGTCTAGCAGGAGAGAAATTTGTGTAAAGAAGTAATTGCGGGCTTCCCTGGTGACGCAGTGGTTAAGAATCCGCCTGCCGATGAAGGGGACATGGGTTCGAGCCCTGGTCTGGGAAGATCCCACACGCCACGGAGCAACTAAGCCCGTGTGCCACAACTACTGAGCCCGAGCTCTAGAGCCCGAGAGCCACAACTACTAGAGCCCATGCACTTAGAGCCCATGCTCTGCAGCAAGAGAAGCTACCGCAATGAGCCCTCGCGCTGCAACGAAGAGTAGCCCCTGCTCACCTCAACTATAGAAAGCCCACGTGCAGCAATGAAGACCCAACGCAGCGAAAAATAAATAAATTTTTTTAAAAAAAGTAATTGCAACACAGTGTGATGGAGGCAGAGGAAGAGAGACAAGGAGAGAAGTGACAAAGGAAGGCATGACCTGGTGCCCACATGCATGTGTGGAAGGTGTCCCAAAGGGGCAGACGCTGGAGATGAGTTGGGAGAAGGATGTTCCCAGCAGAGGGCATGGAGATTTGAAAGAGCACGGGGAGGATGGATTTTTAGCACAGCTGGAAAGAAGGCAGTGGAAGATGAGGCCAGAGGAGTGTGCAGGAGGATCATGAAGACCTTCACCACGTGTGTGCAGCTGGGTCAGCTCAGACCCCATCAGGTATCTCCGGGACGTGACATCTGTCTCCTGAGCCCATAACACAGTGTTCCAGACACGCTAACTCATTCTCTAAATGGAAGATAAGCTGCCCCCAAAGACTATGTATTATGTAATGGGAAAGATTACTGAAAGCGCAGAGAGAGCCATATATCTTCTGTTAGCTCTCTTCCTCGTTGATTTAATTGCATTACAAGCAGCATGTCCTCGAGGTGAAAGTTGTCACTAATACGGTCTTGCTTTTGTTTTAAGACCCAGACTCCCTTTTAAGAATGGCAAATGGTACCCTGGTCTTCTTCGTTGTCTGCATGGCCATATTTGTCACTGTGATCGCCCTTTTGGTGTACAAGTAAGTTGCTGGTTCTAACACTTTAAATCACTAGAGTATATTGTCAAAAATAAATAGCATATTTCTGCACAAGTGGGCTGTTTTCCCTTTTTTGCTTTTAAACATTTTGTATGTGGGAGGAAAATCTTCCACTGAATGACGAATACCAAACTAGCCTATTAATTTTGCTGTGTTTTTTTTAATCCCTAAAAATGCTACCAAATGTCAGTAACTTTACCAAATTGTGTCAGCTTAATGTTTAACATATAATCGCAAGTTATAGTAAGCAGACACATTTCTTGCATGAAGAAGAGAAAATAAATATATTTTCATAAGACATCAATGTCTTAAAAGCCATAAATTAAATAGAATTAACCATTCTGCACTTGGCATGTAAAAGACTGTAGAAAGCAACCTTTTCCAGCTGGAGATCTTTTTTTAATCTGTCCAACACATTGCTTTCAGAAAACACAAGGAATACAAACCAATAGAAAACAGCACTGGGATCATGGTCAGAGGCAAAGGCCTGAATGTTTTCCTCAATAGTGCAAAGATGCTCTTCCCCGGAAACCAGGAAGAAGATCCACTGCTCAAGAACCAACCGGGAATTCTTTAAATCTTCTGCCTTACTTCTGACCAACAGCTCACTTTTCAGCGCCATTTATGTCAGCTATGCTAGAGTGGATGACGATTAACTTTTTACAAATATTATCGTAAAATATATATTGTGGTTTAGGGAGGTCCAATTTTTATTATAGGTTAAGTGACATTTTAGAGAGGTGGAGGGGAATTAAACTACGCACAGCCTCACCCATGTTATATTAACTGATAAAACCAGTTAGCAGTTAAACTACACACAGCCTCACCCATGTTATATTAACTGATAAAACCAGTTAGCAGCATATTCTTTAGTGATGGTTTGTTTCACTTATAATGTCTTAGGTGATTAGTAGGATAGATACACTGTATCCAGAGTAGCAGAAGAAGGTACTTTCGTTAGAGTCTGACCTAGGTTAACTGGAAGGAGAGGCTGGACGTGTTCTAGCTTTCCATATGACCATATGCATAAAACCAGTGTAGTCCTGTTCTGAAGGTCATGTTCCAAGCTACCTGAATCCTATGTCAATGAACATGCATGAGCTCCCAGCAGAACACTAACAGGTAAGCCTTTAGTAGGCTCTGCATGCTTGTTATACTAAAAAAAAAAATACTGATCTAATAAATGATTGTGAATATGTTTGTGACCACCTGCCGAGCCCAAATGTGTAAAGGAACGGTACTCATTCATTCATTTTTCCCATGGACATTTAGGTAGCACTTTCTGTATACCAGGCATGTTGCTAAGTACATGGCCCTGTACTCAGAGTGTTGACATTCTTGTGGATATATCTGAATTTCTGTGCACTCTGGTGCCACAGTTGAAAATTATAGTTGAAATTATATATTATGATTTTCCAAAAAAAGGAGGCCCCTGGTTTTCCTACTGGTTTCTCTATTCAAATGATACAGAAACTTAATCACCAAAGATGTTACTTTCATTTGTAACTGAAGCTACTCTATGTCAGTCATGACAGTTTTCTTCTCCTTCCTGGAAAATAAAATATGAAAATAAAAAAAATAAAATAAAGCTCTTGGAATTATTTTTCTAATTTGTTGTTTGCCATTCAATTTCATTTAGAGTTTTAACACATAAAAATTTGTTTAACTCTGCGCCATGGAGCACTGATCGTTTCATAAGTATTTTGTATTTTTAAGTATATGTATACAGTATGTGAAATTGCAGTAAATTATATATATATATACACACACACACACACATACATATGTATATGTATATATATGCATGTATATAATCAGGCCAGTCTAAAAGAAGAGATTTTCTACAGGCGGTTCTGGACTCTTTGAACAGTCAGGATTATATTAAAAATAAAGGTTAGAGGATGGTTCTAGGTCACAGATTGGCAATCTTTTTCTGTAAAGCATCAGGTAGTTAGTATTTTAGGCTCCATGGGCCATATGGTGTCTGTTGCAACTACTCAACTCCAATATTGTAGCACAGAAGCCATCATACACATAAATGAAAGCACATGGCTGTGTTCCAGCACAAGCATATTGACAAAAGCAGGTGGTGGGCCAGATGTGGCCCACAGGCCATAGTTTGTGGACCCATATTCTAGACCCAAAGAGACTAGAGAGACACAGCAACCAAGAGCCACTGAGGAATCTAGGTTGCATCCTATTATTAAAGAACAGCTATGAAAGATATTCTTGAGACACCTGAGGGAAATCTGAATACACATTGGATACCAAATGATATAACAGAATTAGTGTTAATTTTCTTAAGGAGTTAGTCTAGTTCATTCACTTCATAGATGGCCGAGGCCCAAAATAAGCTCTTTATTCTGGAATCATCCCAAAGAGTACAAAATTTGCAGAACAAGAAATGTGGAATTTATCTGCATTTATGAGTTGGCTGAAGGTCAGTGGTTCTCAACCACAGGTTACTTTGCTCCTCGGGGGGCCCTGGCAATATTAGGAGACTTTTTTTTTTTTTTTTTTTAATGCGGTACGTGGGCCTCTCTCACTGTTGTGGCCTCTCCCGCTGCGGAGCACAGGCTCCGGACGCGCAGGCTCAGCGGCCATGGCTCACGGGCCTAGCTGCTCCGCGACATGTGGGTTCTTCCCGGACCGGGGCACGAACCCGTGTCTCCTGCATCGGCAGGCGGACTCTCAACCACTGCGCCACCAGGGAAGCCCCTAGGAGACAATTTTTGATTGTCACAACTAGGATGGGGTGCTACTGGCATCTAGTGAGTAGAGGCCAGGAATGCTGCTAAACATCCTACAATACCCAGGATGGCCCCCACAGCAAAGCACCCCATCTTACCTGACCCCAAATGTCAGCAGCCCTATTGTGGAGTAACTGAAGAATCTCTGGACATGGATGTAGAGAGAGAAGACTTAGATTTGAATCCAGCCCTGCCACTTAAAGCTGAGTAACCCTGGGCAAGTTATTTGAACTTTCTTGAGCCTCAAGTCTCCTCATCTGTAAAATGGATTTGCAGTCCCTCCCTAACTTATTTCATAGGGCTACTGCAAGCCCCTCTGAAAGAATGAATGGATGTGAAAGCACTTTGAGTAGGGCATAATGGTATATATACTACATGTGAGAAGCAGTGTGAAGGGGCTTGCCATTTTTATGATGATTAGGAGGCCAGGACATTCATACCAAAAGCAGAAAAGTAATATCAAGTTGCAGCAGAATCTTTTGTAGGTTTGTTAATCACAGGCTTCTGAGCCCAACCCCCCCCAAAATTATGGGTTGAGGCCCCATAATTTCTGTGTCTCACCAGTTCCCATGTGATGTTGATACGGCTGCTCCCAGACCTAACTCTGAGAAATACTGGTCTCGAGATCTACTCTTGCCTTCTCATATCAACAGGGGGTAGCAGAGAGCAGCAAATATACAGTCAGTCACCAGGGAAGTGAGTTGAAATCCTCCTGAAACCTCCCTCGGTTTCAATCTAACAAATGGCAGGAGAGAGGGCTGAAATCATGAATCATTTAGATTTATATTCTCCTTGTGACCTTGGCAACAAGTCATTTAACTTCTGCTGAATTGCTATCCGTAAAATGAGGAAAGTAACCTAAAAGATAGTGGGATGACTTGATTAATGTTTGCTGAGAATTAGAACTTCCAAACAAAATTGAAATGTGCAGGTAGTAAATTATTCTGGGAATTTCTTATTCCTTGGACCCTTTATAAATGTCTACATTTTAAACACTTCTGACTCATTTATAAACATTGGTTGCCTTCGATGAATTTTCAGTTGTTTAACAGTTCAGAGGCAATACTTTGTACGTATTCGTTATATCCGGAATGTGTAATAACTCCAAGCCTAAGAGACAGGTCAAGGGCAGATGAGAAGATAGTTATCCAGGGGGTGAAGGTGACCACCTTTTGATGGGGCCCCTGGTGGGTGGGAAATCCTTTAAGGTTTTTTCAGAGTGGCCCCAAAGCTGCTGGAATAGGTGCTCTAAAAATTCAGAGGCCAGTTCCCAGGAATCGCCTCTTACAGGCTGATTTTGACCCTTCGACCATCATTTACTGAGCACCAGTATGTCCCAGGCTCTGGTCTGGAGGCGACACAGCCATGAACAAGAGACAAAGACTCTGCTTTCTTGGAGTTTGGGTTCCAGAGGTTTACTGCAGTGAGAGTCCTAACCTCCGGCCTGGAGTCCCCCATCCTGGCCCCCCATTGGCCTCAGTCTAATCTGCAGAGGTGATTTCTCTGCTACTTACCATAGAACTGTCGTTCTTTGTGCCATCGAAATTCTGGAATAAAATTCGCTTTGGGGATCTTCATAGACTTTTTGGAATTTAGGTGCCTTATTTAACCAATTTTAATTCTCTGTGTAATTTTCCCACACATATCATCATGTCACCTCCCCAGTGAAAATTTCTCTCAAATTTACAATGCAGTTGTCACTGTTAATTGCGTTGCACAGGTTTTAATAATACAAATTAAATATCAAGATTTGAGCTTACTGAATCCTTAGTTTTAAGGTGTTTGTTAGAATAAATTCCTTTAGAGTGAAAAAAAGAAAAGATGAATTACTTATGAGAAGTGGCAGGAGGATTTTGCGGCTATGGGTGGAATTTTAAATTTTGCTTTTTGGAATTGAGTGGAGGGAGGGAGGTAGGCCTTAAATCAAGACCCCCGAACTCCAGCCTGGCACTGTCACTCACGAGCCACGCAGCCTGAAGTTGGGCATTTTCTCTCCCTGCACCAAAACCTCCTCCTCTGTAAAACGAGGGAAGGAGGAGGAAAGGGAAACTAACCTGGATGAATGCTGACATCTCCTTGGGTTCTCGTGCTCCACTGCGCAAAGTGGGAGAGGGATATTAGCCAGTTGCCTTACAGTGACGTCGGGAGGATGTGTTCTAAAGCAGTAGGAGCTGGCACACTACTGTTTATGGGCCAGATCTGCCTCTCTGCCCGTTTTTCCATGGCTCGCAAGCTAAATCTGGTTTTTATATCTTTTAATGTTTGGGGGGAAAAAGAATATGATTTTGTGCCACATAAAAGTTCTATGAAGTTCGAAGTTCGGCCTCTGTAAATGAAGTTTTATTGGAGCATAGCCACGCTCGTCCGTTTATGTACTGTCGGCAATGCTTTTGCACTCCAACAACAGCGATGAGTCGTCAGGACAGGGACAGTACGGTCTACACAGCCTAACATATGTACTATTTAGTCCTTGATTGAAAAAGTTTGCTAATCTGTGTTTTGACACTTTGTTGAACTCCATTCCGAACTGAATGGAGAAAACAAGAATTCTTCAGAGAATTTCAGTTCCATGAAATGTGCTCTTACCTGAGCACATTGAGCTCTTACCTGCAATCTCATGTCACATTATTCTGTAATGACAACAAATGCTGTATTATCGGACATAGTGAGTTAAGTGTACATTGCCTACAAACTGCTATGGGGAAACGTCAGAAAAGACCTTTTTGAAGAAAAAAAAAAATCTAATAATCCTCGCAGGAGAAATTACAAATAGAATCACAACATGAAGAACCAAGTGATGAAAGATTTCATAAATCCCCAAAAGCACCAACCATAAAGAAAGTGATTGATATATCAAATTACGTCACAATTTTAAAGTTCTGTATGAAAAAGATGCCACAGACTTCTTGTCTAATGACCCACAGAATTCTCATACTCTGCTAGTGAAAGTGCAAGATGGGAAACAATGCAGCAGTTTGGGAAACAATCTGGCAGTTTCTCATAAAAACAAATATACATATATCACATGGCCCTTCTACTCTTAGGTATTTACCCAAGAGAAATTAAGACATGTTCACACAATGACTTCTATGTAAATGTTCACGATAATGTTATTCGTAAGAGCCACAAACTAGAAACAGCCTTAATTTCCATCAACTGGTGAATGGATAAATAAATGTGGTGTGTTCATGAAATGAAATACTACTTGACAATAAAAAGGAATAAACTGCCGATAGATGGAAGAACATGGATGAATTTCAAAAGCATTTTGCTGAATGAAATAAGCCAGATATACTGAATGAGTATGTTTATATGATATTCTGAAAAAAAGCAAAACTGGTGACTGAGAGCAGATCTGTGCTTGCCTGACACTAGAGGTAGGGAGAGGAGAGGGACTGGGGGCACAAGGGAATTTGGGGGGCAAGGGAAACATTTTATGGCATGACTGTAGTGGTTAGAGAACTGTATCCATTTGTCAGATATCAAATTGTAGGCTTAAAATGGTTAGGTTTATTTTGTAGAAATATACCTCAGTAAAGTTGATTGAAAATGGAAAGGTACAGACTGGAAGAAGATGTTTGCAATACATGTAACTGATAAAAGATTAGGTTATGTAAAGAATTGTGAGGGAAATGCAAATCATCACACAACTAGACATTGTTTTATACCTACCAGATTGTCAGTGAAAAAAAATCTGACAAAATCAAGTGTTGGTGGAAGTGAGAACACCGGAACACTTATACTTTGCTGTTGGGAGTCTAAACTGGAACAGTTCTTTCGGGGGACAATCTGGCATTATCTGGTGAAGTTGAAGATGCACACACCTATGATCCAGCAGTCTCACTCCTTGGTGTAGAATGCCCCAGAGAAACCCTTGCACACGTGTTCAGGCGACACGGACAAGAACATTCAGAGCAATGTGAACGTCCCTCCATGGTAGAATGGCTAAATCAGTTGTAATGTACAATGGAATACTAATTATCAGTGAAAATGAATGAACCTACAGCTATAAACACCCAGAGGAAAGACTTGCCAATGTAATATTGACAGAAAAAAAGAAAATTGCAAAAGAATACATGCAATATGATACCATTTACGTAAAGTTTTCAAAAGCATGGAAAACTAAACAATATGGGAATGTATAAAAAAATGTAATAAGCCTATGGAAAAGAAGGCAAAAGAATTGTTATGTGAAGCTCAGCACAGCAGCTGCCTCTGCGGAGGAAGAACACGGGTCGGGGGGAGCAGCAGCCAGGCGGCTTCCATAGTCCCAGCCATGTTTTATTGCTTAAATTGACTGATAGGTTTGTTTTATTATTATTCTTTATGTTCTATCTACATGCTAATGTATTCTTTTTTTTAAACACCTTTATTGGGGTATAATTGCTTTACAATGGTGTGTTAGTTTCTGCTTTATAACAAAGTGAATCAGTTATACATATACATATGTTCCCATATCTCTTCCCTCTTGCGTCTCCATCTGCTAATGTATTCTTTAGGAGTTTTCAAATATTACTTTAAATTTTTTTTATTTTGTATTGGAGTATAGTCGATTTACAATGTTCTGTTAGTTTCAGGTGTACAGCAAAGTGACTCAGTTATACACATACATGTATCTATTCTTTTTCAGATTATTTTCCCGTATAAGTTCTTAGAGAATATTGAGTAGAGTACCCTGTGCTATACAGTAGGTCCTTGTTGATGATCTATTTTATATATAGTAGTGTGTATAATTTAATCCCAAATTCCTAATTTATCTCTCCCCCCAGCTTTACCCTTTGGCAACCATAAGTTTGCTTTCTAGGTCTGTGAGTGTGTTTCTGTTTTGTAAATAAGTTCATTTGTATCATTTTTTTGGTTCCACATATAAATGATATCACGTGATATGTCTTTCTCTGTCTGACTTACTTAGTGTGATAATCCCTAGGTCCATCCATGTTGGCACAAATGGCATTATTTCATTCTTTTCTATGAAATATTACTTATTTTTTAAGTGGAGTAAAATAACTTCTAAAAAGAATTTTAAAATAAGGACAACTCAGTAGAAAAAATTGACAAAGTCTTGTGAACGGACAATCTACCGGAAATCCAAATGCCAATACACAGATGAAAAGATGTTCAACCACACTAGTGACTGGGGAAGTGCAAAAGAAGAGAACAAAGATATGTGAAACATAAGCCATTGGCACAGTATGATAATATTTAGGTAAAATTGTAAAACATTTAAAACAATACTGTAAATTGTTTACGCTTACATATGAACTTATAGAAACATGCATGGGAATAGTACACATCAAATTCAGGGTAGTGATTTATCTCTAACGATGGATGGAAAAGCATGGGATTAGTGAGAATTGTGAAAGGGCTTTAGCTGAATCTGTAACATTTTATTTCTAAAGGGAAAAAAAAGCTGAAATAAATAGAGCAAAATGAAGATTTGCTCAATCTGGTAGTTCATTTGTTTTTCTCTCCACTATACTATGTGTTTGAAAAATTTTATAACTTTTCAAAAGAACAAGTTTTTGGGAATTCCCTGGCGGTCCAGTGGTTAAGACCCTGAACCTTCACTTCCAAGGGCTCCGGTCCAATCCCTGGCGGGAAACTAAGATTCTACAAGCTGCGCAGCACGGCCAAAAATAAAAGAACGAGTTCTTAATAATCTTTTCATTCCTCACGTGTGGTCTGAACAACAATAGAAATGAAATGTAAGCTCTTTCTTTCTTTTTTTTTTTTTTTTTTGCGGTACGCGGGCCTCTCACTGTTGCTCAGTGGCCATGGCTCACGGGCCCAGCCGCTCCGCGGCATGTGGGATCTTCCCGGACTGGGGCACGAACTCGCATCCCCTGCATCGGCAGGCAGACTCTAAACCACTGCGCCACCAGGGATGCCCTAAGCTCTTTCATTCAAAACTGTCTAGAGCTTTGAAACCCAAAGCCCTGACCTCTTTGCCTTTTCCTGCAAAGCCCACCCTCCAAATTTTTTTAAAAATTTTTTATTGGATATATTTGATTTACAATGTTGTGTTAGTTTCAGGTATACAGCAAAGTGAATCAGTTATACATAAGTCCATTGTTTTTTAGATTCTTTTCCCATATAGACCATTAGAGAATATTGAATAGAGTTCCCTGTGCTATACAGTAGGCCCTTGTTTTTATCTATTTTACGTATAGTAGTGTGTATATGTTAATCCCCATCTCCCAGTTTATCCCTCCCTCCCCTTCCCCCCAGTAACCATAAGTTTGTTTTCTACATTTGTGACTCTCTTTCTGTTTTGCAGATAAGTTCATTTGTATCATTTTTTTAGATTCCACATATAAGTGATATCATATAATATTTGTCTTTCTCTGTCTGACTTACTTCACTTAGTATGATAATCTCTAGGTCCATCCATGTTGCTGCAAATGACATTATTCCGTTCTTTTTTATGGTTGAGTAATATTCCATTGTATATATGTACCACATTTTCTTTCTTTCTTTAATTTATTTGCACCTTGCAGCTGGTAGGATCTTAGTTCCCCAACCAGGGATTGAACCTGGGCCCTCTGCAGTGAGAACACAGAGTCTTAACCACTGAACCACCAGGGAATTCCCAAATCATTGTTTTTTTGGGTTTTGGGGTTTTTTGCCCATGTGGCTTGGACTGTGAGAGTTCCCAAACCAGGGATCGAACCTGGGCCATGGCAGTGAAAGTGCCGAGCCCTAACCACTGAACCACCAGGAACTCCTGCACCACATCTTCTTTATCCACTCCTCTGTCAATGAACATTTAGGTTGCTTCCATGTCTTGGCTATTGTAAATAGGGCTGCAGTGAACATTGGGGTGCATGTATCTTTTCAAATTATGGTTTTCTCCAGATATATGCTGAGGAATGGGATTGTTGGATCACATGGTAGTTCTATACTTAGTTTTTTAAGGAAACTCCATACTGTTCTCCACAGTGGCTGTACCAGTTTACATTCCCACCAACAGTGTAGGAGGGTTCCCTTTTCTTCACACCCTCTTCAGCATTTATTGTTTGTAGGGTTTTTTTTAATAAATTTATTTATTTATTTTTGGCTGTATTGGGTCTTCGTTGCTGCACGCGGGCTTTCTCTAGTTGCAGTGAGCAGGGGCTACTCTTCATTGAGGTGCGTGGGTTTCTCATTGCAGTGGCGTCTCTTGTTGCGGAGCACGGGCTCTAGGCACGCGGGCTTCAGTAGTTGTGGCTTGCCGGCTCTAGAGTGCAGGCTCAGTAGTTGTGGCGCACAGGCTTAGTTGCTCCGAGGCATGTAGGATCTTCCCAGACCAGGGATTGAACCCATGTCCCCTGCATTGGCAGGCGGATTCTTAACCACTGTGCCAGCAGGGAAGCCCTGTTTATAGAGTTTTTGATGTTGGCCATTCTGACAAGTGTGAAGTGATACCTCGCTGTACTTTTGATTTTCATTCCTCTAATAATTAGTGATGTTGAGCATCTTTTCATGTGCTTTTGGCCATCTGTATGTCTTCTTTGGAGAAATGTCTAGATCTTCCACCCATTTTTTGATTGGGTTGTTTGTTTTTTTGATATTGAGCTGTATGAGCTGTTTGTATATTTTGGAGCACCTTCCAGTTTAAAGATGTTGTTTCTGATTAGATTCATAGTGACTGTTGGTGGCTAACCCCCCCAAATTTACTTCCCCTCACCTATAAAATGAGGGGACTTGACCTCTGTCACCCCAGAAGCCCCTGACAAGAGGTGGCCATAGAAGCTCCACAGACACTGACTCCTCACAAGGCCATGGCAGGAAGCTTTGCTTGGAGAACAGAAGGCTGCTTCAGTACAGGAGGTGGGTTTCCAAGCTTGCCGCTGCTGCCTTCCCTCATTTTATACTCTACCGCTATTTTAGCTACTCACCAATTGGGCCTGAGCCCCAGGAATACCACTGGCTAGCGTACAGCCAGTGACGTTTTGATTCCAGTCCTAGCCTGACTCTCCCCTAAGCAACCCCATGAGGTTATGGAAGAGAGCAATGGAAATGGGCTCGGCCAAACAATTTATCCCCTGAGGATGCCCTTAAAAATGTCCTGAAATGATGAACCCTCT